>NC_135371.1:4038928-4643214 GCF_049243985.1 Paroedura picta | reverse complement strand
TTGATGTTAAGAGACTAACATGGCTACCCCTGTGGGATTTCCGTCATGGTCGGGAATGAGAACCTGGGGATGTGGCTCAAGGGCAGAGCCTCTGCTTGGCATGCAGAAGGTCCCAGGTCCAACCCCTGGCATCTCCACTGAGAGGGATCAGCCAATGGGCGATGTGAAAGACCTCAGCCACAGACTTTGGAGAGCTGCTACTGGTCTGCATAGACAATACTGACTTTGATTGACCATACTTTTGATTTGGTAGAAGGCAGCCTCCTCTGAATTCTCTCCCTGTCTCCCACACATTCAGCTCGGGTCTCAGTATATCTACTTAGAAGTAAACTCCACTGTTTTGAGTAGGGCAGGGGTAGTCAAACTGCGGCCCTCCAGATGTCCATGGACATGCCAGCATTTGCTGGCAGCGGGCTCCTGGGAATTGTAGTCCATGGACATCTGGAGGGCCGCAGTTTGACTACCTCTGGAGTAGGGCGTACGCCTGGGAAAGCACACAGAGGGTGGCAGCCTGTGGAAGACAGGCAGCTGAGGTTGAAGCAGATGAAGGGCCTTGTCGAAAAGATTGCTGTCACACGCTCAGACAGACACACAGCTGGACTGGGCACTGGGAAGAATGCAGGGGGGCAGTTTTTTTCTCTCCCCCCTCCAAGAAACTTTATTGTTGACACATTTCAACAGTGATCTTGAAAGTAATACATAATTGTTCTGCTTCCTTTGTATTGGAAAACTGTCGGGGTCCTTTGGCACGGGGAACCCCTGCATAACAAAAGGACCTGTCCATTTATTCCATACAAGCCTGCCCCTGCATGGAAACCCCCAACAACAAAAATTTGGTTCATTTGCATTAAAAGTGCATTCTGTCAGTTCAAGGCAGCCAGCAACCCATTTATTTTATTTATTGATTGATTTGATTTCTATACCGCCCTTCCGTATGGCTAAGGCGGTTTACATACAAATTATAGGGGATACATGGAACGAGTCAACATACAACATAGTCAATATACAAAAGATAACAACACAACAGAGGTTCTAAACAACCACTTCAGTGGTCCCAACAATAACAACATAACAAGCTCAATTCCCTAGAGAGGTCAGGGCTGCTTCAGGCCAGCAGATGTTAAATAGAATGTTAAGTAGAACAAAACACAACGTGAGGAAAACATGACACCATATAAAAATAGTTCACTTTAAAGCCTTGTGTTTTATTATAAAACTTTAGCTGTTGTTAAAATACAAGGAAGAAATACAGTTAATTTAGTATATTCTATTCATGTCCTTTTCCATAACTCCAAGAAGTTGAGGGTGGGATAAGGTGAGCTGGAGGCTTGCCCCCCTTCAGCTTCACAACATCCCTGTGAGTAGCATAGGGAAAGAGTTGGCAGCTTCATTTATTCTGTCAGCTTTGAATCCAGGTCTCCTCCACTGGCTATAAAGTTTCAACATTACTACACTTGCACTCTCCCTGTGAGGTTCCCAGCGCATGGAAGCTTTTATATAAATCAGGTGGCACCCAAGAATGCAACAATTTGAAATCAGGATGATGATCTAAAAACATTTTTTTTTAATTTTTTTAAAAATTCATTTTATTTATTTATAATCTGATTTATATCCCTCCTCCCTTGACTAGGTTGTCTCAAAGTGGCTTACAAGCAATGAAAACCAAATACCCCATAAAACTGAATAAAAGTGAAAACCCACAATTCCATACGACATGTATCAGAACTTAATTCCACAGACGGTGTTAAAACGTCATTTACCCTCTATCCTAGTCAGGTGTTACAATCTTCTGCTGCATCTTCAAGAACCAAACTCACTCAGGCACAGCTGTTCCGTGCCATATGTATGGTGCTCAATGTTGGGTGGGACCCCCAGTTCGTAACTCGGGGCACCCCCCCCCCCCCCGGCTTCAACCAAACCTTTGGCGGAAGAGCATCATCTTACAGGCCCTGCGGAACCTTGATAGTTCCGTCAGGGCCCTTAGCTCTTCTGGGAGCTCATTCCACCTGGCCCTGGTTGAGGCCAGGTGAATGTCCTGGAGGCCCAGGACTACCAGCAGATTCATACCCCCAGAGCGAAGGGCCCTGCGGGGGGGGGCATAAGCAGATAGGCAGTCCCTCATGTAGGTAGGACCCAAGCTGCATATGGCCTTAAAGTTTAATTCTGTGACTGGAGGGAGCTGAAAAAACAGACATGCCCAGAGATTGAGACCACGTTTAGTGTGTTCCTTTCCCACGCTTGTGCGAAATCAGGGTGGAATTTCTCATAGAAATCCGAAACCTTCAGCCACAGATCTGTCTTTGTTTCAAATTGAATATGTGAACTTTGACCTTGCTTGCATCTCTCCTTGCCACATTCATGTCCTCTTACTCTGACCTCTCTGGGGCCTTCCTCCATTTCCTGTCAGCCAATCACAGCCTTCTTTTCCCAAGCCTCTTCTTGGCCCTCTACTCGACCCTTCTCCCTTCCCAGCACCCTCTCTTCTCCTCTTCTTTCCCCTCCTCTTCTTTCCCCTCCGTCTTTCCCCTCCCCAGGATCTGAACATTTATGAGCAAAAAGGGCCCTTCTGTGACATCACTGAAGCACAGCCAATCAGAGGTACACAGAGTCCATTCCAGGACAACTTCAAAACAGCGGCCTGCACTTGCCATCAATATCGCTCCTGGCTCTCTCTGTCCAGCCCGTTAGGTTTCCTCACAACTTGAAGGGAGGCTAATGCCCCAGTGGGCCGGTTTCTCCCCATAGAGGTGAACCACATGAGTCCTCTCGTGTTCATTCCGGTTGTAGCTCTGGCTGAAGCTCCTCGAGCAGTAAGAACACCTGTAGGGCCTCTCCCCAGTGTGGAGTCTCTGGTGCCTGGCCAGCTTGGACTTGCTGAGGAACTTCTTCCCGCAGCTGGAGCAGTCATTGAGTTTCTCACCCGTGTGTAGCCGCTGGTGGGTGTGCAGGCTCCGCTGGTGAATGAAGTTTCTCCCACAGTCAGTGCACTGATAGGGTGCTTCCGCCGCAGCCTCCGACCTCTCACGTTGATGGTGCCCTGAGGAGAGTCTGAGTCGCTCTTCGGAGGTGGTGAAGGCCTTGTGTCTCCGCCTTAACAACTCTTCACTGGGCTTTTTTGCCTGGGCCCCAGAAGGCATCCATTTCCCTAGTCCCTGCCTCAGGGAAGTTCTCTCCTGTTGCTTCCTGGATTTGTTCTTGGAGGTCTGCACCCACTTGGGACCCTCAGAGACATCCTCCGTCACTCCCTCTGTGACTATTTGGTCTAGCTGCAGCACCTCAGGAACTTCCTTGTGAATTCTAACCTCTTTATTCTTACTTTCCTGCCAGTAACCTGTTTGGAAACAAAAGAAAGGAGCATCAAAAAATTTTTTGCCAGGACAATGGCAAAGAAGAAGAGCTGTTTTTTTAAAATATCCGGCTGTTCAGTACCCAAAATGCCTTACAAACACCTTTCCCTTCCTTTCCCTACAAAAAACACCCTGTGAGGGGCTGAGAGAGCTCTGAGAGAACTGCTCTGCGAGAATAGCTCCAAGAGAACTGTGACAGGCCCAAGATCACCCAGCTGGCTGCATGTGGAGGAGTGGGGAATCAAACTCAGTTCTGAATTTGTCACTCTTAACCACTACACCAGGGGTAGTCAAACTGCGGCCCTCCAGATGTCCATGGACTACAATTCCCAGGAGCCCCTGCCAGCAAATTGTAGTCCATGGACATCTGGAGGGCAACAGTTTGACTACCCCTGCACTACACTATGCTGGCTCTCAAAATTAACATCCTATATACACAACAGACTGACTTGGGAATTTCAAAAAGAATTGAAAGGTTTTTTTTTTTACAGATATATAGCTGAATAGAATAAAACAATAAATAGAGGATGATAAAAATAAGATATTTAGGCAACAGATATTTTATAATAAAGGTGTTGCCAGATTTGAAAAATATTCTCAGCTATTATCAGATATGGAGATAAACGGATAAGATGTATCCACATGTTAAATATTAAAAAGTACAATTAAGTAAGCTCTCTATAAATGTTTGATTTTAAATACAAATGTTTGTAGTATAGGTTTTATGTATTTTTGCCAGAGACACACAAAGGCAGTGGGGAGGACATCCCAGTGGGTGCATCAATTTGGTCAACCTAGGAACTTGGGGGAGGGGGAGAGGGGTGTCATAGCACTGACATGGTGATGGTTTGAGGGGGAGACATCATCATCATCATCATCATCATCATCATCATTATTATTATTATTATTATTAAATTTATATCCCACCTCCCCCCGGAGGCTCGAGGCGGGTCACATAAAAACCAACCCCCTAAAACAATAAAAGCACAATAAAACATAATACAATTAATACAAAAGTTACAACAAGAATGGCGGCAAAATTCAATAGCTAACCCAATTCCACACCCCCTAAGAAGGGAAAGGGAGGGGGCAGATGACAGACGCGACCGTCACATTTGTGGGCATGGAATTGGGGTCACTGTGGGTGGGTAGGTGGGTCTGCACTTCCTGCATTCTGCGGGGGTTGGACTAGATGACCCTGGAGGACCGTTCCAACTCTATGATTCTACGCTGTATTGGCTAAGAGCAACCGCTTCTAACCTTTGTTCACAGTAACCACAGCTATGGCGTCTCTGCTCCAGTTGGACCCATGATGGGAGTTCCTCCCACAAACACTGCCGGTGTTTTAGCTCTTACCGGAGCAGATGGGCTGGGCACCGGGGTCTGCATCAGCATCTTCAGGGCCAGCCACGCAAGGAACGGATTTGTTCCCAGTCTCACCTAGACGGGGTTTAGCTCGCCGCTGACACCCTGGTTGAGTCCCCGGGGCATTTTCCTGATTGTGAATCTGTAGATCCACTGCCGCTTCTCTCTCAGATGGCACCTCCTGGGATCCTGCTTGCTCAAAATCTCCCGGTATATATTTTCCCATCTCGTTTATAGCCGTCATCCTTTCGCCAGCTAGAGAAAAGGAAAAAAAGACTATAAGGGTGAATCCTCACCATATTTGGTTAATGCATCTGAAGGAAATTACGAAACAGGCTTTGTTGTACCAGACTCCTGCTCAGCACACATTACAGAGAATTTCTCCTCTGGCTTCCAAGGACTGGAGTATATTTATTTATATTATTATATTTATATACCGCCCTCTCCTGAGGCTCAGGGCGGTCACATCTATGTACACACAAACTATTTTTTTTTTGCCATTATCTTCTTTGTGTGTTCCTGTTGTTTAAAGGCAGGGGTAGTCAACCTGTGGTCCTCCAGTTGTTCATGGACTACAATTCCCATGAGCCCCTGCCAGCATTTGCTGGCAGGGGCTCATGGGAATTGTAGTCCATGAACATCTGGAGGACCACAGGTTGACTACCCCTGGTTTAAGGAAAAGAGTGGGGGGGCACTACCATGAAGAGGAGCCATGAGGAGCTGAGCCCATCACAAAGGGCTGCTGTGAGGTGCCAGGTCAGTCAAAAAAGCACTGCTGTGAGGGGCTGGAGAATGTACTCCTTGCTTAGGAGACGCACTTAGAAGCTGTTGCAGGACCACGAGGTACCAAATCCCCTGCCAATCACACAGATCTGACTCACCCAGCATGCAGAGATCACTTCCATCTTCCTCCACTTTGGTGCCTCTGGCTTGTTGCTCCTTCGCAGGGTCAGGCGAAGACTGCACTGCTTCCGAGAGAGAGGCATCCACCTCAATCTAGAAACAGCACAGAAAATCCTTGGAGGGAGTCAAAGCCAGGAAAGGGGTCTCTAAAAGGAAGATGTGGCTGTCTCAAGGGGTTCTCCTCGCCCTCTGATGAGGACCCAGCTCAATGGGACACAGTGGGGACACTCCTTCTGAGCTGTAGGGCCTGAGAGCCATGTTGGATCAGGTCAATGACTTATCTGGCCCAACACGGCGTCACACAGTGGCTAAAACCCAGGTGACAACAGGAGGCCCACTGGCAAAGTCTCAAGTCTTCTTTTCAAGCTTTTGGACCACTTTGACCACGACCCATTCCTAGAGCCAAGCAGTCATCCCAAATCATAGCTTAGACCAGAAGCTCAGTTAAATTTTATGGACCCCTTGGGAAATGTTTCATTGTAAGAACAAATCCTGCTGGATCATCATCCTGTCTCACACAGTGGCCTGTAGGGCCAACAACAGGATTTCTCCTGGTACTGAGATTCAGGGATTTACTGCCTCTGAATCTGGAGGTTCCTGTTAGTCATCACGGCCAGTAGCCACCAAAAGATCTCTCTTCCATGGATCTGTCTAACCCAGCCATTCTCAACATTTTTTACCATTGAGAAACCTTTGAAACATTCTTCAGACTTCAAGAAACCCCAAAAATGGCGTGATTGTGCAAAATATGGCTGGGAAGTATAACTGTGTACACGGCCCACTCAGGGCCCTTCTCCTTCCCACCCCCTCCAGGTCCATCATTGGCCATTTTGGGAGGAGGGTGCAGATCAACATGACTGTATATGGTCATATCATTCTGATAACTGTAAACCAATGTAGCCAATGTAAACAAATATAAAATATTAATTAACTTCCACTCCTTTGGGAAACCCTTCTAGGGAAATCAGGAAACCCCAGGATTTCATGAAACACTGATTGAGGACGCCTGCTCTATTCCATTTTATCTATGCCTGTGGCCATCACTACGTCATCTGGCAGCAAATTCTACATTTTAATCACTTTCTGGCAAACTAGTATTTCTTTTTCTCACTCCCAAATCTACTGCCCATCAGCTTCATTGGATGTCTGTGAGTTCTAGTTTTTTGGGAGAGGGAGAAAAAGTTTCTCTCTGCCCACTCTTATTCAGTGCATAATTTTATAAACTTCTATCATTGTCGTTTGCTTTGCTGGACTGAAAAATCCTGGACTCTTCAGCCTTTCCTCATGGGGAAGGTGCTCCAACCCCCTCATCATCTTGGTTGTCCTCTTTTGTACACAGGCCAATGTTAGCAATCAGTGGATTCTACTGGCAAGTATCTCCCCACACTGAACAAGCCCACAGATCTTTCCAGAAGCCCAGGCTGGTTAGTTCATTGTTTTATGATTGATCTAATGCAAGGGTAGTCAACCTGTGGTCCTCCAGATGTCCATGGACTACAATTCACATGAGCCCCTGCCAGCATTTGCATTTGCTGGCAGGGGCTCATGGGAATTGTAGCCCATGGACATTTGGAGGACCACAGGTTGACTACCCCTGGTGTAGTGAATAAAGCTGAATGCAACTGCTGAGGACGCCCAGGGTTGCCGGCTAAAGGTTTTTGTTTTTTTTAATCCACGAATTTAACCTTTTCTCTTAAGGCAGACAGAAATTTCCACTCATCCCTGGACTTCTTCGCCATTTAAGGAAACTACCATGGGTGGATATTAGGTGCCAAGAGCCAATGTCTGTTTTCTAAGTGATTTAGGTATACACAAAAGAGTTGTGCAGTTCACAATCCTACATTATAACCCTGCACACCACTAAGAAGAAATTTGAACTGATATTTCCTGAGCCCTCATTCAAAACTCTTGCCACTGTCTTTTAACAATCAAGAGGTTGGCGGAGACATTTGTTGCAATTTAAAAGGAAAGCTAGACCAAGAAATCTAGGATTTGAACCTTGGTCCGACGGATAATCATGGGAGTACTGAGCAATGTGTACCTGCTACCTCCATAAGCTCCCATCCTCGAGGAAAACTCTCTCACCTGCTGCTGCTCCTGCCTCTGGGCCTCCTCTTGCATCCGCAGAAAGCCCTCGGCCAGGGCCACTGCCTGGGAGCAGCTCTCGGGGCTGCTCTCCCTCACCCAGCTCTGGACCTCTGGAGGCAGGACGGTCAAGAACTGCTCCAGGATCAGCAGCTCCAGGATCTGCTCTTTGGTCCGTTTCTCAACTTTCAGCCACCCGTGGCAGAGTCCCTGGAGCTGGTCGTAAGCCCCTCGTGGCCCCTCGGCCTCCTGGTAGCAGAAATGCCGGAACTGCTGGCGTTGCTTCTCCCGGCTCAGGGCATCCCCTCGCAAGATGGCTGCCTTCACCTTCCCATAATCCTCCTTGCCCCCGGCATCCAGGCTGTGAAACGCCTTCGCAGCTTCCCCGCTGAGGGCTGGTAGCAGACGGATCACCCACTTTTCTCTCGGCCACTGGCAGGCTTTGGCCACTTGCTCAAAAGCAGCCAGGAAGCCCTCCGTATCATCCCACGGCCTGTGCTCTTCCGCCCCCTCCTGGGTGCCCCGTCGGGAGTGCTGGGACTCCAGCATCCTGAGAAACTCCTGCCACTGTGTCTCCCACTGCTGCAGGAGCACGGCACCCGGTTCCTCTTTGACCAGTCGCACCGGTGTCCTTTGTCGTGCCCCCTGGATTCCCTCAGGGGTTAGTCCTGCTCCTCCCAGTCCCTCTCCAGTTTTGGGGGCCGCCGGGCCTTGCTCCTCAGGCCTGAACCCAGATGGCACCCAGTTTTCTAGCGCCGCTTGGATCTGGAGACTGATCCCTGCTTTCGGCAGCTGCCATGTGGCCATGGGTGCTGTCCCTCTGGAGAAAATCAGGGTGCCAAACCCTCCCCACAGGCCTGCTCCTTGGATTGCCAACAGAGTTTTTGGTCTTCAGTCTCCAGATGGGAGGCGAGGTGGCCCTTGAGGGAAAGGGAGGGTTTGGCACTTGAGATTGGAGGAACGGGTCTTTCTCTGTGGGAAGAAGAGGCAGAAGAGAAGTTTTCAGGAACTGAGAAAGAACACACAGAGACAGGAACTAACAGCCCATTTCCCTCCTGTTTTGCCCTCAGAAGTTCCCAAGCTCAACCCCCAGCACTCTCCAGAATCTCAGGAAGATTGTGTCAGGAGTGGACCTCTCTCTGTCACAGAGATCTGGCCCACTAGAGGAGACGAATTTGAGGCGGCAGTCCTTTTAAGCCTGAGGATGCCTTTGGAATTCAAACCCAGGGTGTTGGGCATAATCCCAAAATGGCTGCTGCAGGAGGGACAGGCAACCACAAACGCCCAAAGGAGTCTCAAAGCAGCTTGTAATCACCTTCCCTCCCCTTCCTATCTCTACAACAGACACCCTGTGAGGTAGGTGAGGCTGAGAGAGCCCTCATAGGAATACTCAGACAGAACAGCACTATCAGGACTGTGACAAGCACAAGGTCACCCAGCTCGCTGCATGAGGAGGAACGGGGAATCACACCTGGCTCACCAGATTAGAAGCCACCGCTCTTAACCACTAAAAAACCACTATAAAAGCTGGACGCCGACAGAAAGCAATGTTCTTTTAATCTGCTCAGCCAAATGGATCTGCAGTGCCCAATCAGAAGCCCTGCTAAGGTGTCAGCAGCTTCCACAGTGCCCATGGGTGCCACCTTGGAGACCCCTGCCCTAGTGAAACATCTGTTGGTGGGAAAGTCTGAGACCTCAGGGGGCTGCTCCCTGTCCGAACACCAAGCTCTGACTCGGTCATACATTGAGTCCAAAAGAAATCAAGGTGAGCAGAGCATCAGCTTTGTGTGCAGATCAGGGGTAGGCAAACTGTGGCCCTCCAGATGTCCATGGACTACAATTCCCATAAGCCCCTGCCAGCATTTGCTGGCAGGGGCTCATGGGAAGTGTAGTCCATGGACATCTGGAGGGCCACAGTTTGCCTATCCCTGGTGTAGATGGTCCAAAATCGGGAACCCCCATTCCAAAGTCCTGAACAGCCAATCAGAGCATGGAACCCAGAGATTGATCGACCAATAGCTGACTCCATACGAAGCAAGTTCATATGCTTGATTGTAGTTTAAGATCTGTTTCTTCAGCCTGGCCCTTTATAGGCCCACCTTCAGGATTTAGGACTTACAGTGCAGTCCTAAACAGAGATCAGTTCCCCTGGAGAAAAGGGTTGTACAGTATTATACTCCAGGGGTAGTCAACCTGTGGTCTTCCAGATGTTCATGGACTACAATTCCCATGAGCCCCTGCTGGCAGGGGCTCGTGGGAATTGTAGTCCATTAACATCTGGAGGACCACAGGTTGACTACCCCTGACATCCCGCCCACTTCCAGCTCCACCCCCAAAATCTACCTGTATTTCCCCGCCCAGAGCTGGCAACCCGAATCCCTAATCCCTCCCCCCGCCCAGCCCCACTGTTTTATTATTTTTTAAAGAATTCCCATGCGGGGTTTGCTTTTTGTTTACTCACGTGACTCCCAAAGACAAGTTTTGCCGGTTCAAGGAAGAAGTCACAGATCCAAAGCAATTGACTTTTATTCCCCTCCAAACGCTACAATTAAAGAAGAAATTGATCCGTTTCCGGGGGAGGAGCAGGAAAGGGGCTTTCCTAAATTATTGGCGCCTTCTCGGCGGCTGCCCAGGGGCCACCTTGGCGGAATCAGCTCCGGCTGCAGATTACTCAGCGCCAAGAGCTTCCCCTGCGCATCCTGCAAGCCCCTCTGAATCCCTAGTCTCCCCCCACCCCAGGCCTCTCCCAGTTGGCACAGACTAAGCGGAGAAGCCTAGTCATTTCCTTGCAAAGCCTTCTGGGAAATGTAGTTCAGGGTACAAAAAAGAAAATCTGCTGTCCCCCTTCAGATTTTCGGAAATAACTCATCCAAGCGGAGTCCCGCTTATTCTTATGAAATGTAGAAATGTTGAGTGCTCAAGTTATGGATGCCAGTCCCCAGTTGGGACCTGGAGGATCCTCTGGCATCATGGCTCTTCTCCAGACCCCAAAAATCACTACCCCTGGGTAAAATGGATTTTTTTGGAGGATGGACGTCTTAGCATTGTCCCCCACGGGGTGTCTCCCATGGTGGGACCTGGGGATTCCCTGGAATTATAACTCATCTCCAGGTAACAAAGAAAAGGGCTGCTTTAGAAGGGGAACTCTGTAGGGTGAGGTCCTGCCTCCCCCCCCCCCAAAGTCTCGGTTTATTTCCTAACCCAGCCATGGCAACCCTAATTTCACATCTGCTTAAATTTTGTTAGAACAGCCCTGCAAATTAGACCAAGTCAAGTTTCCCCCTCAGCCTTTCCTGGCCCCGGATCATCCTCGTTCTCTGAAACCTCTCAATTTTGTCCACATCCTTTAAATTTAGTTTGCTGACTGAGCATGAGATAGATTCATTACATTCTAACTTGGGTTTCCTATATTTTATATTTCTGTTCCTTCTCTCATCCATGCTCAAATTTTGTTAAATTCAAACCCTGGAACTTTGGACAGCATTTCCGTGATCAAAATGCGGCCACTTTCTAGCCATCTTGGCATCGTGGTTAAGGGAGCTTCTAATCTGGATAACTTAGTTTGATTCCCCATGCCTCCACATGCAGCCAGCTGGGTGATCTTAGGCCAGTCCCAGTTCCCCCAGAGCTTTCTTATCCTCATCTACCTCACAAGTGGTAAAAAGTGAGGTACAAAAACCCAGCTCTTCTCTCTTCTTCATCTCTCTTAAACTATAGGATTGTTTTTCTTTTCTGCCCTTCCCAGGAGTTTGAAATATTCTGTAAACATGTTAGGTTGTACTATGTCTGGAACGTGACTATTTTCTTGGCATAAAAGTTGAACTCTTTTTGCACTCGGCATCCACATCATCACAGGTATCCTGTCTGTGACCATGGAGGTTCCATCGGGCTCTTGTGAACAGGAGCCACCAATCTATGCATTTCTCTAACTCCCTTGCAGCCCAGTGAAAAAAGAAGATAACATAAATGAATCACTTTTTAAACCTGAGCGTGAAAGCATTTGGAAAGATTGCAGAATAGGATCAAGGAAGAAACAAACACTGGGTTTTAAGCAGCAAAATCAGTAAAGTGCATATAAATAGGTAAAGGTCGCTTTCCCTTTTCTTTCTTAAATGAGAGATCAATGTTCTTGTTTGTAATAAACCATCATGGAATCTCTTCTTCCTTTCGCAGCAGTTAGACATGGTTCCTCACCCGCAAATTATGTTTCTTTTGATATTGCTCAGGCCATCTGTAAGCGTTGCTCTGAACCAGTGGAGAGAAAGATTGCCCCAGTCCCCTCTCTAGGTTCCCAGGGTGGTGAGAGCTTGAGAGATTGCACGGAGACCGAGCCTTTGTAAAAATAGGCTTTTATAAAAGACCTTTTATGGCCACAGTACATAGGATTGGTGGCAACAATAAAACAATGTGACAAGAGTTAAAAAAGAATAACAATCCCTTATCTTACCCAGCCTGCCCCTATATTTTGTAAACCACCACAGGGCACATTTAGCGCCCATGTTGAGCTGAATATTTCGGTCCCCACGTGCAAAGTCCCCAGGGCGCATCCCAGGTCCCGTGGGAAGTGTCTGGCTTGCGGTTTGATGGGGAAACCCGCACACGTGCTTCGCGCGAGAGAAAGGGGCGCATCTTGCAAGAGCCACTTGGAGGGGTGCCGCCTGGCCTGGGGGAAGGGAGGGTTGGGTTCAGCCCCGTCCAGCCCCTTCCTGCTCCTGGAGTCATGGTGGAGGGGGGACTTCCTAGGCCAGCTGCAAAGAACGTGCGACTTCCCTTCCCTTTATAGGATTGGGGGGCGGGGTAAAGGACTTGGAATCCAGCGGCCAGTAAAGGGTTACTTAGGCCACAGAGTTGGGATTCCTAGACCGGAGGGAAAAAGGGGAGGAGAAACCCTGGAGCCCGCCGGTTTCGCTTTCGGAAGAGCTGCAGGTCAGGACTCTGGCTGCCGGGAGGGGTGAACATCTGCAGGGCGGGGATGGGCAGCCTTGCAAGGGGTCCCTTAACCTGGGGGTGGGTTTGCAGAAAGGAGCAGAAGGGGACCGGGAGCAGGTTTCTCCCCAGACCTAGAAGAGATCCCTTTTCTGATCTCTGCAGGGAAAACCTCTCTAGAGGAGAAGGGGGAGGTGGGGACCCTCAGTCTGGGGGAGAGGAGGGTGCCTTTCCCCTCCATTTCCCCTTGGCTGAGCCGCCTTCAGGGGCTTCCAAGTGAAACCCGTCCTGAGCCCTGGGGAGGGATTGGATGACCTTCACTATGAGGAAAGGTCAAGAATCTGGGGCATTTCAGTTTAGAAGAGAGATGGGGGACATGATAGGGGTTTGTAAAATTAGGTATCTGCTGGTCTGTTCTCAGAAGAAGCGTTTCCTTGTTATGGCCAATGGGATTGCTTTGGAGTAGGAGGAAGCTTCCAAGGGCAACTCAGGTGGAGGAGATATGGAGATTGTTCATTTGGCTTGGGGTGGGTTGCATATTAGAAGACTGTCCAGGGACCATCCTGGCCAAGAATCTTATCAGAGTCCTGTCTCTGAGCATGAACAGGGTACCTTGTACAGTCTTTCATAGACATTAGCATTGGGCACATGGGTAGGGTGGGAGGTGTTTTTGTGACGGGAGAGGTTGTTGCTCAGTGGCATATCTAATCCTGTGCATCGAGGAGATACAATCAAAAGACTTCAATAGACTAGGCTAGGCATGCTTCTCTCTGGTGTCCTCCTTCAGTCAAGCAGGAGCCTAGCACCATGGTTGAAAATCCATGCAAAAATGGCATAATAATCAGAAAAGCAACACCAAAGGGTACATATTGAAATATACTGGAGAAGCATTGTCCTTTTATAAACTGTAGACCTTTTTTGGGGGGGGAGCCAAATCATCTGTGTGGACTTGGGGAGGATGTCCTTGTGGGATTTCTTGGCTTGTCCACAGGAATTGAGCCAAGGTCTTCATGTCTCCCTTCAAGTTGTCTTGGGGTGGCTGAAAGACTTTCCTCAGCGTTGGGGGAATGATGTGACTCCCTGACTTGTCATGGGTAGGTTTTCAATCCATTATGTTTCCAGCCTACTTTTTTATTATGGTTATTATTTGGACTTTTAGACTGCCTCGCTCCCAAAATGGGCTTGAGGCAGTTTGCAGCATAATTAAAATATATAGACAATGTACTTTATTAAATTTAGAACTAAAATTTTTTAAATATATTTTCAAAAAAATGACTTTCCCCCTAGCTGAGCATGAACAGGCTGCCTTCCCCGCCAGCCCCACCAAGCAACCCCCTTTCATCGGTGGGGTTTATTAGCTGTCAATTCTCAGCTGGCCTTGTCAGATTTTCTGGGCTAAAGAAGTTCACACCATCATCCAACATTGGTAATCCTCCAGGATTGAAGAACGGACATCCCAAGCCAGGAAGCTTTTCTCTTGCAGGAATATTTCTTTCTTTGCCTTGCCTTTTGTGTGCCTGTGGAACCTATTCAACTCAAGCAGTATCAAATGAATAGTTTCTTTCTATTAAAGAATGGAGTGGGATTCACAATGATGGCAGCCTGTTTCCACCTTGTGATTCTTGCATTTATGAAAATAAACCAACTTAAAAAAAAACATGACATTGGAACAAGACTTAAACGTATCCAACAGATTCAAGTGCGTAGCCATGTTAGTCTGAAACAACAGAACAAATTTTGAGTCCAGTGGCACCTTTCAAGACCAACGTTTTATTCAAGGCATGAGTTTTCGTGTGCATGCACACTTTCTCAGATACAATGTTCTACATATCCAACAATGATCAACAATCTAGGCCTGTTGTCTGTAGGTGGATCGGGGTCTCAGTCTTTCCGATTTATATCTTGTTCTGCATTGGGAGGTCTTCTGTTCTTCTCAGGAGTTTCTAGTATCCTTGAATGCCCCAGATGAAAGGGATCAGGATGCAGATAATAGTACGTTTCTTCATTAACATGCCAATGTATGGCTTTCATACAAAGCGCTTCTGAACACAGAAGGGTTCTCCCTGCAGCTCCAGGCTCTCCCAAGTTCTCAGAGGAAATAGCACATGCTGTCCATTCCAAGTAATCCTAACAACAAAATATTTAAAATAGTAATAAAATATGTAATTATATATAAAATATAAATACAATAACGATATAGACTAGCAGCCAATTAATGTAGACACAGTCCCACCTTCCAGTTAATCAGTTAATTAATTAGGGAGAGGAATGGGAAGGCGACTGTATGCCGCTTTGAACCTCCTTCGGGTAGGGAAAAGCGGCATATAAGAACCAACTCTTCTTCTCGTGCAAGAAATTTTGACACCCAAAACATCACTATACAGTTTCCACACAAAGGAGAGCTGCTGAGGAGAGAAGGCTCCTTCCTGCAGTTCCAGCCTCAGGAGAAATCGCGCCTTTTCTTCCTTATAAGGAAGACGCCGCCTCTTCAGCTCCCTCTAGTGGGCTCAGGGTCACACAGGTCCGCCTGAAGCTTGAGACTTACGCGGCTGCGCACCTGAAGGTTTCTTGGCCATTCTGGGCTTAAGAGGGTTAAGGCGATAGAGCGACGCTTCCTAGAGAGGCGGCCTCAGTCCTCCGGCTTCCGCCTGAGGGGTCGGTCTTGACTTGCCGGAGAGCGGGAGGAGCGAGGCGGGGGCCGGACGGAGGGAGAGGCTGGAAGGGTGAGGACTTGGGGGGGGTCTCTCCAGGCGGGGGAAGCGGGAGTTTTCTCCCGGTCGCTTGGCAACCAGGTGAGGACGGGACCTTCCCCCTCTCTGGGTCGTCTCTGGGGCAAAGGGCAGTCCTGGTGGGCCCTCTTCATCACCTTTCTTCTCCCTGCTATTGCTGAATGGGATTCCTCTGGAGCAGGAGATGTGGGAAGATGGCAGAGGCGTCGCATCACATGGTGGGATCCCTTTGGGGCCATCAAGGGATCCCCCACCCCAATCTTTTGATGCCTCCTGATCTGTAGCCTTTTAAGCTCCCCTCTTCCCCATTAGAGCCTCTTGTGGCACAGAGTGGTAAGGCAGCAGACATGCAGTCTGAAAGCTCTGCCCATGAGGCTGGGAGTTCAATCCCAGCAGCCGGCTCAAGGTCGACTCAGCCTTCCATCCTTCCGAGGTCGGTAAAATGAGTACCCAGCTTGCTGGGGGGTTAAACGGTAATGACTGGGGAAGGCACTGGCAAACCACCCCGTATTGAGTCTGCCGTGAAAACGCTGGAGGGCATCACCACAAGGGTCAGACATGACCCAGTTCTTGCACAGGGGATACCTTTACCTGGAGCAGGAGATGTGGGACGATGGCAGAGGCGTCGCATCACATGGTGGGATTCCTTTGGGGCCATCAAGGGATCCCCCACCCCAATCCTTTAATGCCTCCTGATCTGTAGCCTTTTAAGCTCCCTTCTCCCCCATTAAGTGGGGAGAACAGGAGAGCCGGGATGTGGGGAGAGGTTAGGAGTCCCTTCTTTTCAAGGCCTGCTCCCCAAAACAACGGGTCATGTGACTTACCTGCAGTGGCTGTGAGGCTCTTTGTGGGAAGGAGGGAAATTGAGGACTGTAGCTTCTTAGGCAACGGGGTGCCTGTTCCTGCTGGTCTCCCACCTGAGTGTCTTTTCTCTGACAGCAGAAGAAGGAACTTTTCAGGAAGACTTATGAATGAAAAATGGATCCTGGTGTGATGTTTATGTTGGGTGACTGATGAGTGGTTGTTTTTTAAATATTCTGTTTAGTATGAAATAGGCATTGAGGAAGAAAATGGGGCTTGAAAAGGAACCAAATATGCTGACAGACCAAAGATCACAATGAGGAAAGCCAGAGAAAGAGCCCCAAAGGGTGAAATGTGTTGCTATCAAAAGGCTTGCATTCTAAATACTGTTCAATCCCTTTTCTTGTAATACAGGATGAGGGAAAGGCAGGTTTGGGGGGTCTTCCATCTTGGATGGTGTTTGCTGTCAAGGCAATTTCACAGTTTTTCCAACAAATAACACAAACGTATAGGCAAGGCCAGTGGGTAAATTTCTGAGAGTAGCCATTATCTTTTAATTAGGTTTTTTTAATGTATACCCTTCTTGCACTAGTCTGGGGAGGAAATTACATTGGGCCACCCTACGAACAGTCGATTGTATCTCTTCTCTCTCTTTCTCATTTCATCTAGGGAGAAGCCAGATCTGGGAAACAATATAAATTTCAGTTCTGCAACAGCATTCCTGAAGGATCATTCAAAGGTGAAAATGGAGGAGCCCATATGCCCCAACTCAGGGGAGGTAGAGTGGGTAGAAAGGACCCCTCAAGTCTTCCAGGCTGGGAACATGAAAGGAATCTGGGAAAGGAGACCAGGAGATCAGATGAGTGTGTCTAGAGTGGAGGGTTCCCTTTCCCTTGAGCAGTGGGAAGTCCAGTGGAAGGAGTTCCTCAGGACAGTGGAGAGCCTTCACTCTCCATGGCGAATGTCCTCTTTGCCAGAAAAATCTTCCCCCTGGGAGGATGCAAAGGCCTTCCTGGCCTCCTTTGAGCAAGTGGCCGAAGCCTGTCGGTGGCCCCAGGAAGAGTGGACGACCCGACTCCTGCCAGCCCTCAGTGGAGAAGCCAAATGGGCCTTTAACAGTTTGGATGTCTCAGAAAGAGAGGATTATGGGAAAGTGAAAGCAGCCATCTTACGAGAGAGTGCTCTGAGCCGGGAGAAGCAGCGTCGGCAATTCAGAGGTTTCTGCTACCAGGAGGCCGAGGGTCCCCGTGGGGCTTATAGACGACTGCAAGAAATGTGCCGCGGGTGGCTGAGAGTGGAGAATCGCAGCAAGGAGCAGATCCTGGAGCTCTTGATCCTGGAGCAATTGCTGAGTGTCCTGCCCCCGGAGATCCAGAGCCGGGTGAGGGAGAGTGGCACTGAGAGCTGCTCCCAGGCGGTGGCCCTGGCCGAGGAGCTCCTCTTGAGGCAGCAGAAGCAGGTGAGGCCCTTCTGCTGTGTGGGCCCTTGGTGTTGGAGGGCTGGGGGTGGCAATCTCTGTCCATATAACCAGGGAGAAGGGTATAATGGAATGGTTGATTGCAGGATTTCCCTTGAAACTGAATCCAGAGTTTTTAGGTGTGGAAGATTTGGGTCTCAATCTGGGAAGTGGTCAATGGCCTGCGTTGATGGGACCACCCCTCCCCTAAAAGAACCAGTCTTTATATTCTGGGTGCTCGAGATTCCTGTCCCCCCTTGACATCTTCACAGGTAACAGGTGTGGCCTGGAGAGTCCTGAAGATCTCCTCCCATAAAGTTTTCTGGCTGCGATTAGGCTTTCTTGGTGATGGTGCCTACTTGGTGGAATTCACTACCATAGGCATATTTTTCAACCTGATGCTGAAACCTTTTAATATTCCTGAAGGAAAATGTGTCTTGCTTTCTGTGCATTATGTCCTGATAAATCTGCCATAGTCAGAGTGAGGGAAAGGACCCTTCGCTATGCGTTCACTGCAGTCTTTGTTGCTCTGTCCCGAAAGGGCCCGTCCATCTTGCAGAACTGTTGTCCATCATCTTCAGGACCTCTTGGAGGACTTGAGATGTGCCAGAAGACTGGAGGTTTATGACAAGGTTCCTCATGATATTCTGATGGGTAAACTGGAGGACTTCAGCCTCTATTTTCAGATAGTTAGATGGATGGGGAATTGGTTAGAAAACTGAACCCAAAGAATAATTGTCAATGATATTTCATCTGATTGGAGTGAGGTGAGCAGTGGGGTGCCACAGGGCTCACTACTAGGTCCAGTACTTTTTAACATTTTTATCAGTGATCTAGATGAGGGGATGGAGGGATTTCTCATTAAATTTACATGTGACACCGAAATTGGGAGGCGTAACAAACGCCCCAGTAGAGTTCGATAAGACCACATGTAGAATGGTATCAGCTAGATATCAGGGGGGGAAATTTCACAGTAGAATCAGCTGCCTAAGGGGGTGTTGAGCTCCCCCTCACTGGCAGTCTTCAAGCAGCTGCTGGACAGATACTTATCAGGAATACTTTAGGCCAGTGGCTCCCAAACATTTTCAGGCTGCCAGGCCACATCCCTAGCCCCACCCTCCCCCCACAAATGCAAACACACCCTCTTTCCTGGTGTTTGGTGTAGTGGTTAGGAGTGCGGACTTCTAATCAGTTTGGTGTAGTGGTTAGGAGTGCGGACTTCTAATCTGGCATGCCAGGTTCGATTCTGCGCTCCCCCACATGCAGCCAGCTGGGTGACCTTGGGCTCGCCACGGCACTGATAAAGCTGTTCTGACCAGCGCTCTCTCAGCCTCATCTCCCTCACAGGGTATCTGTTGTGGGGAGAGGAAAGGGAAGGTGACTGTAAACCGCTTTGAGCCTCCTTCGGGTAGGGAAAAGCGGCATATAAGAACCAACTCTTCTTCTTTACTGCAAACTCAAAACACACTATATTGCCTACACTTCTTTTTTGGCTGTTGTGCAGTGGCCATATTTTAGTCTGTAAAAGCCACTTTGGATCCTCATTGGGGAGAAAGAAAGAGAAAGAGAGAAGCAAAGAATGGAAAATCCCATGGCCAGGAGCAAGCAGAAGAAGGCTTTTGTAGCCTTCTGGAAAGATGGAGACTTTCCTAGAAATCTTAGGAAGGACAGAGTCTGAGGAGGGGAAGGAGCTCAGCAAGAATATGATCCCATCCAGCCCAGCTTCCGAAGCTGTCTTTTTTCCCGAGGAATCTAAGGGATGGGGGATCACCAAGGAAGTCTAAGGTCAGCTACTGCCCAGAGGCAATGGCAAGCCACCTTGGAACATCTCTAACTAGGACTGCTGTGCCCCTACTACCCCCAAATTTCTCATCAACCCCCTACTGTCCCAAAATTCCTCATCACCCTCCGGGTCCTTCTTCTGCCCCCCCGGGTGAGCATACCTTCCACTTTGGGAACTCCTACTTTAGGCTGATCCCGCATTGAGCAAAGCTTTGGACTAGATGACCTCTTTGACTCCTCCTTACTCTATGATTCTTTTCTAGGTGCCCTTGGAGGAGGCAGCTGGGACCGTCTCCACAGCATGCCAGGATCTGTCTGAATGCAAGCAGAGGCATCGCTGGAGGGATATCAAAAAAGAGAAGGGTGGAGAGGCTGAACCACTGGGTAAGGTGGGAGGGAGGTCTTCCGGGGCCTGGGATCGGGAATCTCGGGAGCTCATTCTGGGGCCAAGTTCAGCAGTGAATCATTCTCCTGTCATGCGATGCTTCCCTCCCTGTCCTTTGAGTCCCCCAGATGATTTGATGTACTTGGTCTAGGGCAGGGGTAGTCAAACTGCGGCCCTCCAGATGTCAATGGACTACAATTCCCAGGAACCCCTGCCAGTATTCGCTGGCAGGGGCTCCTGGGAATTGTAGTCCATGGACATCTGGAGGGCCGCAGTTTGACTATGCCTGGTCTAGGGACTAAAAAAAAGATTGTTTGGATGAAGTCCAAGTCCCAGCAATCCTTTAGAAGTCTTTGCTCTGGTCCAGGTTCCTATCCCTCCCTCCACTGTGGTCCCTTTGGGTTGTTCATTTTGAGTGATGAGGTTTTTCTGCTGTTTTTCAGAAGCTGAAAGCCAACCTCTGCCCCTCATCACACCTGTCCCAAAACTCCCTGGATGTGACTATTCAGTAGAGAAGCCATTTATCTGCTCGGGAAGTGGAAAGAGTTTCTCTGATGGAAGAAAGAGTAATGTACATTTCCCAAAGATTAGTAATATAAAGGCATCTAAATGCTTTCAGTCTGGAAAGTACTTCAGATCCGAATCTCATCTCCTTGAGCACCAAAGAAAACACACATGGGAGAAACCTTTCCAGTGTTCAGTGTGTGGGAAGCTATTTAGTCGGAGTTATCATCTTCAGCTGCACGAAAGAATCCACACAGGAGAGAGACCTTTTGAATGCTCACAGTGCGGAAAGAAATTCCGTCAAAGTAGTGATCTTCAGCGGCATCGAAGAATCCACACAGGGGAGAAACCATTTGAATGCTCTGAATGTGGAAAGAAATTCCATCAGAGTGGCACCCTTCTATATCATCAAAGAATCCATACAGGGGAGAGACCTTTTGAATGCTCAGAGTGTGGAAAGAAATTCAGTCGAAATGGCAGTCTTCAAGAACATCAAAGAATCCATACAGGGGAGAAACCTTTTGAATGCTTTGAGTGTGGAAAGAAATTCATTAGGAGCTTTCGTCTTCAGCAGCATCAAAGAATCCACACGAGGGAGAAACCATTTCAACAGCACCAAATAACCCACTTGGGAGAAACCTTTTGAATGCTCATAGGGTGGAAAGAGTTTTAAGTTGAATGGCGACCTTTGGTCTCCAAGAGCGTACAAAGGTGGGAAACCTTTTAAATGTTTTGAGTGTGGGAAGCACTTCAGTCTGTGTCGCCATCAGCATCAAAAAACCCACACAAGGAGAAACTGCATGGCTGCTAAGCCTGTGACAGGAGTCCACATGGAAGTAAAACGATTACAAATCTTGGAAAGAGATTATATCTGCACAGAAACCTTACCATAGCCATAGCAATAAAGAACAACTAAGATTAATATGGGCAAAATCATATAAGTGCTGGGACCATGGAAAGAGCTTTAGCGGTGATTGAAACTCAGGGAAGGGCATAGAGATGCGCTGAAAGGGTGGACCACACTCTGCCCTCATTGAGCACTGAGTATGCCACATGAGAAAATCCTCATAAATGCTCTGTACATGGAAGAACTTGTAATAGAGATTAGACCAGGGGTAGTCAAACTGCGGCCCTCCAGATGTCCATGGACTACAATTCCCAGGATCCCTTGCCAGCATTCGCCAGCGAATGCTGGCAAGGGCTCCTGGGAATTGTAGTCCATGGACATCTGGAGGGCCGCAGTTTGACTACCCCTGGATTAGACCCTCATGTTCTTCAAAGAATCCACACAGGGGTAAAACCTACTGCTTAAACTGCCCCCTGAGGGTTCTGCAGGTGCTCCTTTGGGATTGCCCAGATGTGGCAGGCTCAGGCAGCTGTCAGATTGTTAATGTCACTAGCAGGATTAGATTCAGAGGGAAATTCTGTATATTCAGAGGCGCCCAAAACAACACACGGTACCGTAGAACTGGGTGGGTTTCCTTGGAGTGGGGAAGAGAATATTTTGCCATGTGAGTCCCCATTGATTCTCAACAATCAGCATCGGGGGAAGAAATCCAATGTTCTTTTCTATGTCTTGTGGGGCGCTTGTACAGAGTGGTGATGAGGCAATGTTTAAAAAAATTGGTCAATTGCGAGGATGTCATGTGGTTGTAAAAATGGGCTGTAAAAGTGTAGAAATAAATCCTTTGGCTCCAGTGAGGCCTCTTCTGCCTTGTCCGATAACCATGTTTTCAGGAGCCAGAGTGTTGGGCTACAGCTGGGTGGGTCTGGGTTCCAATCCCACATTTTGTTGTGTGTGTGTGTGTGTGTGTGTGTGTTACTGAGGGAGTTACCGAGACCAAACACAGGCACAGCTTAGTTATATTACTGCATCATCAGCCTTGACAGCTACTCTCAAGGAGACTGTTTTACTCTCTTTATTATGTGTTTATTTATATGTATATACCGCCCTCCCCAAAGGCTCAGTGCAGTTTACATCAAACAGGAACAATACAAATAACTCAGGTTATAATTATACAACAATAACAATATTCTGCTCAGTAGTTCTGACCTGTGGAAGCTTCAGGACCCTTGATGCTGACCAATTCAGGCCATGGAAAGGCAGTGATTATCAGGATATCTCCCTCCCTGGGCATCCCCCTTCTCCTTTCCCATCCTGCCACACCCTGCTCTTTCTCTCCTCACCTCACTTGGCCTGCCTGTTTCTACTTTGCTTTAGGATGCTTTGGGCTGATCCTGCGTTGAGCAGGGGGTTGGACTAGATGGCCTGTATGGCCCCTTCCAACTCTATGATTCTACTTTCACTGACGGCACCTGCTGAGGACATTTAGGGCTGCCAGCTCTGCCTCCTGTCATCTTTCTAAATGTGAGGTGTGTATGCTTTCTCCTAAAAAAATAATCATCCCAAAACCATGTCTTTGGTATTCTCACACTAACCCAAAAAGTTCCTATTGGAGACACAGCCAATCCAAGACCTCCCGTCTAGCAGCAAAGTCCAGAGATTTTCAAACTTAATAATCCTTTAAACATTCTTTGCAAAAAGGGTCTCATCGCCAGTGGCACACTATTTCTTCTTCATGGAATTAGGCACCACAGCAACGTTTTGAGGGGTCGTGGGGCTTGGGATTTGTCCAGTCCTGATGGAGGAGGTGCCTTCTGACTGCATAGGCCTTGGTCTCTTTCTCCGCTGCTCCTTTCCTCCCTTGTAACAGGATTCTGGCTCCATGGGTTATCCCAGGGCTGGAAGAATCACACCACGGTTCTTTTATACCACCTTTTTACCCAAGCCAGGTCTTCAGCATTAAAACATTAAAACAATAATTATAGTTAAAATGAACGCTTGAATCCAAAACATATAAACGATGCCACTATGAGGGCCATTAACTCTGATTGGTTGTATACCAGATGAAACCAAAAATTGTTCGCCTTCCAGCGAGAAAAAAACAATAGGGGGAAATACATGAAACACCCTGAGGACAGAGTTCTATTGCCGCGACAGAGAATACCTAAAGTGTCACCTGACACCATTCAGGCAATGGAAAAATTTGTCCAAATTTATATGTCGGGGGGGGGAAACCTCATATTTAATTTAAGATATTACAAGATGTTAAAGAAAGGGGAGGATACCAGATTGAAAACTTGTTTTGCCACATGCTATTTGGCAGGGAGAGCCTCTTGTGGCGCAGAGTGGTAAGGCAGCCGTCTGAAAGCTCTGCCCATGAGGCTGGGAGTTCAATCCCAGCAGCCGGCTCAAGGTTGACTGAGCCTTCCATCCTTCCGAGGTCGGTAAAATGAGTACCCAGCTTACTTGCTGGGGGGTAAACGGTCATGACTGGGGAAGGCACTGGCAAACCACCCCGTATTGAGTCTGCCATGAAAACGCTGGAGAGTGTCACCCCAAGGGTCAGACATGACTCGGTGCTTGCACAGGGGATACCTTTACCTTTACCTATTTGCCAGGGTTGAAAGAATGGATATGGTTGAGAAACAAGGTTGCTGGAATTAGAAGCTCATGATTGGAGATTTGAGTGGCATGGTTAGAATCATAGAGATGAAAGGGATCTCCCAGGTCATCTAGTCCAACCCCCTGCACAGTGCAGGAAACTCACAACTACCCGCCCATCCACAATGACCCAGATTCTGTGCCCAGATGACACCCCCCACCCCCCCAAAAAAACGGAGTCCCAAGCCAATCTGGCCTGGAGGAAATTCTCCCAATCCTGAAGTGGCAATCAACATTTCCCTGGGTAGGCAAGAAAGGGCATGTCAAAACAAAGGTGAATGTAGGCTTTGAAAACCATTTTTTTTAGATATGTGATTTTTAGGATATGGAATGATAAGATTCCCCCCCTCCCAATTATTTATTATTTCATTTATAGCCTGCCACGTCCATGCAGTGGCTCTCGTGGCGGGTAAGAATCCAGAAAAAAACATAATAAAATCCCCTTATAATCCCTTAAGAAGCTAATTCAACCACCCAGCGACCTGGCTTCATCGAGGGGCCCAGATCTAATTTGCCCTGGCCTCCACCAAGGACCCAGCAGACTATTTCCGTTTTACAGGCCCTGCAGAACTGTGAAAGCTGTCACGGCCCTCAGCTTTCCTGGGAACTCATTCCACCAGGTCGGGGCCAAGACCAAAAAGGCCCTAGCCCTGGTTGGGGTAAGGTGAACCTCCCTCTGGCCACGGACCTGTTATGGATATCTTGTTATGGATATCAACACAAGAGGCCTTTTATAATCGGGAAACATAATTAAAGATGGTTAACCTACAATTTGTTTTGGCTCAAGGAGAGTGCGAAATGAAATCAAGGGAAGATTTAATAAAAGTGGGTTCTGATTGCCAATGATTCTTCTACATACAGTGATTAAAAAGGTTTAAAGTGGATAAAAAACTGGCTTTGAAGAAACCAGTTATGTATGAATGATGACCGTTTGGTAGCAAAAATGTATAAACCTTTGCTAAAACACAAAACATAACAGGGGAAAGAATGTATGGTTGATATGGGCATGATATATGTATGGAACATTAGGGAAGAATGTGATTGAAGGGCCTAACATTTAGTGTCAGCCAGAAAGAAATTCTACAAAATGACGTATCAGTAGTATATGTCTCCAGACAAATAAGATAAGGTAAGATATTGACAAATATTTCCAAGTGATGTTTGAAATGTAAGCAACACAAAGGAACTTTTTATCATATGTGGTGGACTTGTAAGAAGGCCAAAAATGTTGACACAAATACACTTCTTAATGCTGAAGGTCTTAAAGATGCAGATACAGACGAAACCAGGTGCTTTTCTCTTGGGATTGAAAGATAAGCAAACTGAAAAAAATAGTCAATAGTCAACTCTTGTTTTCGTATATGATAACACCAAGACTACTTTATTGTAATATTATAGGGCTGTCCTGGGCCAAGAGGGGGATGGAGGCTCCCAGCTGACATTCCCCCACCCCTAACTTGTTGACCATACTACAAATCCTGCCCACAAGCGCTTTACTTCTTGCTACTGGGCGCCTCCCTTGATTAACCCCAATCACAGAGCCTGCTTGCTTGCTTGCTTAATCCTCCCCCCTTCTGGCCACGGTGGGCTCAGCCTAGTGTTCAGAGAATCTTGATATTCCCTCAGCAGAGGGGAAAATTTATTTCCAGGCAATAAAGTCTTTCTTGGAACAAGTCCAGAAGTTGTTCTTAGTCTGTAGCTCCAGGTGTATTTCTTTCCTCTTCCTTACAGTCTCTCCAAAATAGCCTTTGAGCAGAGTTGTCTGGGGGCCATTTTAGGCACTGTTAAGTCACAAGGAGAGTTTGCTGCCCTCACCAGAGTCCCTGTCCAATACGAGGTGGGTTGCATTGAAGGTCCTCCTCCCCTCCCACAACCCTGCCCTACTCAAGCTACCCAATCTCCAGGTATTTTCCATCCCAGAGAGGGCAACCCTCCCCATCCCAAAAGCAGGATATGGTTGAGCTGGTTTTCTGTTCCCCACTTTTTACTACCTGAAAGAGCCTGAAAGTGGCTTACAATCTACTACCCTTCCTCTCCCCTGAGGTGAGTCTGAGAGAGCTCTGAGAGAACTGTGACTGCACCAAGGTCACCCAAGCAGGCTGCATGTGGAGGATGAGTGGGGAGTCAAACCCGGTTCTCCATATTAAAGGCCGCTGCTCTTAACCAAGCTGGATTTCAAGGTGGCTCCCATCTAAATGTGGGTTCCTTCTCAGCCCACGCATCAGGCAAGTTTTGTCCAAATGGGAGACTACCTCTGGGGGAGAGACAGCAGATTCAACTTTGGTGCCATTGACGGTGGGATCCTTTCGGGCTGGGTGGCAAAGATGGGGCTGGGGCTGCCCTTCCAGCTGCTGATCTGTCCCAGAAAGTCAGGGAGGGCCCTATCTCCTTCCCCATGCTTTTGATTCTGAAATTTTATGGGCTTTTTTAGGATCTCAATCATATCTCTGTGGGAGTCTCAGTTCGGGCCAAAACTGTGAGAGCCCTAGAGCCATTCTCCTTGGTGTCCTCTCCTTCAGCCGGGCACCGTGGTTGAAAAAAGCCCTGCAAAAAATGGCAGAAGGATTTGAAATACACAGCAATGCAAAAACGATGAGTGTATATCGCAGAAGTGTACTGGAGAGAAATAGTGCTTTGGCAAAGTGCAAACCTGAAAGGGGGGTGGGGTGGAAGAGCCATGTCCTCTGTGTGGACTAAGAGTCCACTGCAGGTAGTCAAACTGCGGCCCTCCAGATGTCCATGGACTACAATTCCCAGAAGCCCCTGCCAGCATTCGCTGGCAGGGGCTCCTGGGAATTGTAGTCCATGGACATCTGGAGGGCCGCAGTTTGACTCCCCCTGGTCCACTGCATGGTCCCTTGGAACCCAGCCCAGGCCTTCCTGCCTCCCTTCACATTGCCCGGGGTCTTGGGGAGCCTGGAGGCTTTCTGAGCATGGGGGGCGCGATGGGACCCCCTGACTTGTCAGGCCCACCCCCCGGCCTCCTTAGAGCTCCGGGGCTGCAGCGGGGCCCCCCCGGGCGAGGAGGCGGCCTAAAAATGCTCTCTTCTCCAGCAAGAGGCTTTGCTCCTCGCCCTGTCGGGGCTTGAGGGGGTTAAGGCGACCGAGCGGCGCTTCCTAGAGCGGCCGCCCCCGTCCTCCCACTTCCGCCTGAGGGGACGGGCTGGGCTTGCCGGAGAGCGGGAGGAGCGAGGCGGGGGCCGGACGGGGGGAGCGGCTGGAAGGGTAAAGATCCGGGCGGGGGGAGGTCTCCGGGGGTCGGCGGGGAGGGGAGGCCGGGCGGGCCCTTTTCCTGCCCCCCGGGAGGGCGGCCAGCCCCGGATCGGGCCCTCTGGACGGGCGCGACTCCGCCGCGAGGGGATCCGGTTCCTCGGAGGTTCCCTGCAGAGGGGAAGCCTCCTCTCCAGGCGGGAGAGCCGGGGAAAGCGGGAGGTTTCTCCCGGCAACTTGGCAACCCCCGAGGGAAGGGCGCGGGGGCTCCAGGGCGGAGTCTGGGAGGGAGAGGAGGGCACCTTCCCCCTCTCTGGGTCTCCCCCCACTGAGCTTCTTCCTGGGGCTGGGAGCAGACCCGGTCCCCGGGGGCGCCTCTGGGGCAAGTTTTTCCTGCTATTGCTCAATGGGATTCCTCTGGAGCAGGAGGAGGCGTGCAAATGCAGGGAGGTCCCCTTTGGTGGAGATGGCAGAAGCCTCGCATCACATGGGGTTCCTCTGAGGCCATCAAGGGACCCCCCCCACCCCAATTCCTTAATGTCTCCTGATATGTAACATTTTTACCCCCCACCCCACTGTGTGGGGAGACCTGGAGAGTCCCCAATGGAGAACTTGGGTATGGGGAGAGGTCAGAAGTCCTTTCTCTTCAAGGCCTGCTCTCCAAAGCAAGGGGCCAGGTGCCTTAACAGGAGGGGGTGGCTCCTTTGGGGAAGGAGGGAAATTCTCCAGGACTGTAGCCTCCCAGGCAGGGGCGGGAAGGGTGTCCCTGTTCCTTCTGGTCTCCCACCTGAATGTCTTTTTTTCTGACAGCTTAAGAAGGAACTTATCAGGAGGGCAATTTTGTTAAGAAGGGATCCTGGTGTGGCTTTCGTGTTGGGTGATAGATGAGTAGTCATCTTAAAAACTATATTTTTTTACTTTGTAATTGCACTTGAGCATTATCAGGAAACCAGGGCTTGAAATGAACCAAAGCGCTCGCTGGACCAAAGGCCAGGAAGAGAGAAAGACAGCTGGGGGGGGGGGGGGAATTGCATTTCCCTGGAAGCTGAATCCAGAATCTTGGATGGTGTTTGCTAACAATTTCACAGCTCTTCCAGTGAATGACAAACATATAGGCGATGCCGGTTGGTAGTTACTCCGAGGGTAGCTGTTGAAATAAAACCTAAACCTTTAGTTTTTAACTTTGTGCATTTTTTAATAAATGCATTTATTGCTGCAGTAGGTGCATGAAAGCCATGCCGTTTGTATATGAGTGGTGTGCATATGGGAAGGAAATTATGAAGGATCACCCCAGCAAGAACCTGACTGTGTCTCTTCTCTCTCTTTCTCGTTTCATCCAGCCAGGAAAACGCTAGGACAAATTTCAGGTGTGCAGTCCCATTCCTGAGGGATCATTCCGAGGTGAAAATGGAGGAGCAGGATCCCACATGCCCGAACTCAGGGGAGGTATCAGGAAAAGCCTGCCGGTCCTCCAAGCCAGGAGTATGAAGGGAATCCTGGGAAGAAGGCCAAGAGATCTGATGAGTGTGTCTGGAGTGGAGGGCTCCCTTTCCCTCGAGCAGTGGGAAGCCCAGTGGAAGGAGTTCTTCGGGACAGTGGAGAGCCTTCATCCTCCATGGGCAATCCCCCTCTTGCCAGAGAGACATTCGCCCTGGGAGAATGCCAAGCCCTTTTTGGCCTCCTTCGAGCAAGTGGCCGAAACCTGTCAGTGGCCCCAGGAAGAGTGGGCGACCCGACTCCTGCCGGCCCTCAGCGGAGAAGCCAAGTGGGCCTTTAACAGCCTGGAGGTCCCGGACAGAGAGGATTATGGGAAAGTGAAGGCAGCCATCTCGCGAGGGGACGCCCTGAGCCGGGAGAAGCCGCATCAGCAGTTCAGGGGGTTCTGCTACCAGGAGGCCGAGGGGCCCCGGGGGGCTTACAGACGACTACAGGAAATCTGCCACGGGTGGCTGAGGGTGGAGAACCACAGCAAGGAGCAGGTCCTGGAGCAATTGCTGAAAATCTTGCCCCCAGAGATCCAGAGCCGGGTGAGGGAAAGGAGCCCCGAGAGCTGCGCCCAAGTGCTGGCCCTGGCCGAGGAGTTCCTTTTAAGGCAGGAGAAGCAGGTGAGACCCGACTGCTGTTGTGTGGGCCCTGAGTTGGGTAAGGCCTGGGGTGGAACTAGGGCTGAGATCTAAGGGAGCAGAAGAGGAATGCCAGGATGCAATGAAAATTGCATTTCCCTGGAAGCTGAATCCAGATTTTTTAGATGTGGACGAATTGCATCTCAAACTGGGAAGTGGTAGATGGGCCCCATGTTTATGGGATCACCTTCCCCCAGAAAGAGCAGATATTGGGGTTCTGGGAGCATGGGATTCCTGTGCCCCACCCCCACATCACCTCCACAGGTGAAAGGTGTGGCCTGGAGAATCCAGGAGACCTGCTCACTTCTCTCAAGCAGTTTTCTGGCTGCTGGTTTGTTTTGTTTGTTTATTTAGTTATTTATTTATAAATGTAAATTTATTAGCCGCTACTCCCAGCCACACTGTCTCTTGCCGTTTTACTGAATACAATAAAATACACTGTGAGCAGCATGATCCCATGTATTCCATCCAGTCCAGGCCCATTCATACCACCCACTAGGCTCAGAAGAGATCTCCTGCCTAGATGGATGGGCATTGGGAGAGCCTTTAAAGCAGTGGTCTCCAACCTTTTTATCACCGGGGACCGGTCAACTCTTGACAATTTTACTGAGGCCCGGGGGGGGGTAGTCTTTTGCCAAGGGACGTCGCCGCTGCCGCCTGAGCCCCTCCTCCGCTTGCTTTCCCGCTGGTGCCCCTGACTTCCCACCGCCGGCTGGGGGGCGCTGCCAGCAGCAGCTGTGCAGTGCCACGCCGAAGGGGAGCCCCAGCCATGGCAGCCGCTGGAGAGCACCAAAGGTGAGCTGGCGGCAAAGTGGCAAGGCAGCCCCCGAGGCAGCAGCCGGGGAGGAGCTGCGGCCCAGTAACAACTGATCGACGGACCGGCACTGGTCCCCGGACCGGGGGTTTGGGACCAGTGCTTTAAAGGAGGGACCCAGTTCTTCCTTAGCCTGGCCTCAACCAAATGCCTGTTGAAAGAACTATGTATTGTGGGCCCTGTGAAACGAATAGCTCTGTCAGGGCTCTCAGCTCTTCCAGGAGCTTGTTCCACCAGATTGGGGGCAGGACCGAAAAGGCCCTAGCCCTGGTCGAGGCCAGGCGGACGTCTCTCAGGCTGCGGACCACCAGCAGATGAACTTGGAGGTGAAATGCTTTGCAAGGGGGATAAACGGTCCCTCAGATACCCGGGGCCCTGATTGCAAATGGCCTTAAAGGTAAGTCCCAGAACCGTGGACTTGATCGGGCACACAATTGGTTGTGGCACCTTCTTTACTACATTTTTCAACGTGGTATTGAAAGCTTTTACCATGCCCTAAGGAAAATGTGTCTTGCTTTTTCCATATTACACATGGGGCAGTCGTGGTGGGGGAAAGAACTCTCTGCAGTGCGTTCCCCGCAGTCTGTGTTGCTTTGCCCTGAAAGGGCCCGTCTCTCCTTGTTGTTGTAGGTACCCTTGGAGGAGGCAGCAGGGAGCGTCTCCAAGGCAGGCCGGGATCTGTCTGAAAGCGAGCAGAGGCTTCCCTCGATGGACATTAAAGCAGTGGAGGGTGAAGAGGCTGGCCCGCTGGGTAAGGAGGGAGGAAGGCCTTCTGGGGCCTGAAATCAGAGGGGTCTTGGAAACTCCTTCTGGGGTTAGCCCAGCAGTGGTTCCTTCTCTCCTATCAACAGCTGCTTCCCTCCCTGTCTTTTGATTCCCCCAAAGGACTTGATATGCTCAGGAGAGGGCCCGGTGACTAAAGGAGGGGCACAGGTCACAAAAGTAGCTCAACAGGCGTTCTCCCTTCTTTGCCAGGTGAAGCTACTAGCATCCTACCTGGGCCCAGAGCACCTACCCACAGTGATCCATGCAGTGGTCACCTCCAGGCTAGATAACTGCAACTCGCTTTATGTGGGCCTGCCCTGGTCCTTGACCCGGAAATTACAGCTGGTTCAGAATGCAGCTGCTCAAGTCCTCACTGGAACTTCTTACAGGGCCCACATTCGACCTGTTCTCCAGCAGTTGCACTGGTTTCCAGTGGAGTTCTGAGTCAGGTTTACGGTGTTGATTTTAACCTTGAAGGGCCAAGGCAGTCTGGGACCTGAGTACCTTAGGGCAGGGGTAGTCACCCTGTGGTCCTCCAGATGTCCATGGACTACAATTCCCATGAGCCCCTGCCAGCATTGCTGGCAGGGGCTCATGGGAATTGTAGTCCATGGACATCTGGAGGACCACAGGTTGACTACCCCTGCCTTAGGGACTGCCTCTCTGGAAATCCCCCCCCTGCAAGAGCACTCCGCTCTGCTAGTACCAACTTACTGGTCGTCCCCAGCCCCTAAAAGTGTGTCTGGCCTGGACCAGATCCAGCACTCTCTCAGGCCTCGCTCCAGCCTGGTAGAATGAGCTTCCAGCTGAGATCCAGGCCCTTGTGGATCTGTCAGCATTCTGAAGGGCCTGTAAAACAGCACTCTTCCGCCAGGCCTACGGTGGAGGCCAAGGCCTTGGAGTAGTGGTCAAGAGTGGCAGCTTCTAATCTGGCAAGCTGGGTTTGATTCCTCGCTCCTCCACATGCTGCCAGCTGGGAGACCTTTGGCTAGTCACAGTCCTGATAGTGCTGTTCTGACTGTGCAGTCCTGTCAGAGCTCTCTCAGCCCCACCCACCTCACAGGGTGTCTGTTGTGCGGAAAGGAAGGGAAGGCGATTGTAAGCCGCTTTCACAGTCCTGGTTGTGAAAAGAAGGGGGATACAAACTAATTCTTCTTTTTCTTGACCTCTGAATGGGACCGGCTGCCATCTCCTTCTTTTTCCCACCTAAGCCTCGGTTTAACGCCAGTTCATCTGCCCTCAGGTCTTAGTGATGAAGCATGTTTTGTTGGGGTTGTGTTTTAATATTTTTTTAATTGTTTCAATTGCATATGGTTTTATCTTGTATGGGGTTTTAATTATTGTGAGCTGCCCGCGGATTTTTGCCTAGAAAAGAATGGCCTAGAAATAATAATATAATAATAGGAATAATAATGATAATAGAAGAAGAAGTTGGCTGGACATACCCAAAATCCCAGCAACTCTTTCCTGCAGGGATCAGCTAGACCAGGGGTAGTCAACCTGTGGTCCTCCAGATGTCCATGGACTACAATTCCCATGAGCCCTGCCAGCATTTGCTGGCAGGAGCTCATGGGTATTGTAGTCCATGAACATCTGGAAGGCCACAGGTTGACTACCCCTGAGCTAGGCGTCGTGGGCCTGCCCCAAGTTCCTTTTCCCCGTCCCCCACCAGAAACCTTTATTTTGCTTGACAAGGCTTTCCTCCCACTGTTTTTCAGAAGCCGGAAGCCAACTCATGCCCCTGGGCACACCTGTCACAAAACTCCCCGGGTTTTACGATTCAGAAGAGAAGCCATTTATCTGCTCAGGGGGTGGCAAGACCTCCTCGGATGGAAAAAAGGGCAAAGTGAATTTTCCAAAACACAGGAGAATGGAGGCCTGTATATGCTTTCAGTGTGGAAAGTATTTCAGAGGCAAATCTCACCTCCGTGCACATCAGAGAACCCACACAGGGGAGAAACCTTTTGAGTGCGCCGAGTGTGGGAAGAGGTTCAGTCAGAGAGGCAATCTTCAACAGCATGTAAGAACCCACACGGGGGAGAAACCTTTTGAGTGCTCCGAGTGTGGGAAGAAATTCAGTCAGAGCGGCCATCTTCAGCGTCATCAAAGAACCCACACGGGAGAGAAACCTTTTGAATGCTCAGAGTGTGGAAAGAAATTCAGTCAGAAATACCATCTTCAGCGGCATCAGAGAATCCACCGACGGGAGAAACCTTTTGAATGCTCTGTGTGGAAGGAAATTCAGTGAAAGTCGCCACTTTAAACGGCACTGAAGAACAGCATAACTGCTGGCCCGCAACAAGAGCTCCTTTCGTATTTTATACCTTAACTATAACTTCACAGTCCACACAAAAAAACATAAGAACTCTTGACAAGAGTTTGCATCAGTAAAGAAACCTTTCCCGTGTCCCTTGAAATAAACAAACGGAATTCCAGTGGGGAAGAGAACAGTGTAAATGCTCAGGAGCGTGGAAAAAGATGTATCTATTTTTAAAACCTCAAATCAATCTCAAAGGGAAGAAAGCAGAGAGGTGCTCTGGGGAGACTTTAATCCAACTCTGTCCTCTGTAAAAACTGGGGAATCCACACAGGGGAGAAACTCAGACTGTGTGGTGAGAGGCATGAGGCAGAGATTCCACCTTTCTGTTCTTCAGAGTAGCCACACAAGGGTGAAACTTTCCTATGCTTTTTTCTTAAGAGGCCCTCCTGCGATTGCCTGGGTGTTAAGGGTTTGGGCTTGCTGTCATTTTTTCAGGGTTTTACCAGAGGGATTAATTCAGAGTCAAAGGAAAACAATTCGTTTAGTCGGGCCCTGAACAATATCCAGTATCCTAGAACTGGGTAGGTATCCTTGGAGTTTGGAAAGGAATGTTTTCAAGTACCGATCCCCCTTGATTCTCACAGTGTCAGGAGGCAGAAGTAAACTTTCCTGTGTTGCCTTGGGTTTCTTTTTTTTTTACAGACTGGTGACTGGGAAATGTATAAAATCATAGTCCATCGCAAAGCTGTTTTGTGTTTTTACAAGTTGTCTGTGAAATTTGAGAAAGAAATCCTCTCGAGCCAAGCCCCTCCTTACCCTGTCTGATCCCCGTGTGTTCAAGAGCTAGAGTGTTGGGCCACAGCTGGGTGGATCTGGGTTCCAATCCTACCTTTGCCATGAAAAATACATACCATGGCTCTGGGACGAGACCCTTCTTGCAAGAAATGTTTAATGGCTTGTTAAGGGTGCAAGTCTCTGGACTTTGCTGTTGGATGGGGTGACTTCGATTGGTTATGTCGCTAATATTACATTTTCGGTCGGTGCAGGAATACCAAAGACTCGGTTTTAGTTTTGATTTCTTTGAGGAGAAAGTATACACATCTTGCATTTAGAGGAGGATAGGAGGCAGAGCCGGCAACCCTGGGCGTCCTCAGCAGTTGCCTTCAGCTTTATTCACTACACCAGGGGTAGTCAACCTGTGGTCCTCCAGAAGTCAATGGACTACATTTCCCATGAGCCCCTGCCAGCATTAGCTGGCAGGGGCTCATGGGAAATGTAGTCCATGGACTTCTGGAGGACCACAGGTTGACTACCCCTGCACTACACCAAATTTTATTACTATACTGGGTGCCAGCTTGGTGTAGCAGTTAAAACCAGGTGGCCTCTAATCTGGGGAACTAGGTTTGATTCTCCCCTCCTCTTCCACATGCAGCCACCTGGGTGACCTTGAGGCAGTCATGGTTTATCAAGAGTTCTCTCAGCCCACCTACCTCACAGGTTGTGGCAAGGGGAGATGCTATAAGCTGCTTTGAGGCTGCTTCAGGATAAAAAAAAAAAGGTACAAAAAAGCTATTATTATTAACAGCCCACCTGGAAGTGGAAACAGGCAGGCCAAGAGCAGGCAGGTTTCAGCAGAAGAGGAAAGGAGAAGGCCCTGGGAGGGTGGTGTCCTGTCTTTCCGCAGCCTGAATCGGTCAGCATCGACGGCCCTGGAGTCTCCACAGGTTAGGGCTGTGGAGGGGAATTGTAGACAAGACAATAAAAGTTTCCTTGGGAGTAGCTGTCACGGCTGTCCCTACCTTGGTGCAGTAACATAACCAAGCTGTGCCTGAGTTAGGTCAGGCATTAACACACACACACACACACACACAAAATTAAGGCTTTCCTTAAGAATTCAGGAAAAAAATATGAAAATAAGGCATGTAGTCCTGTGGTAGTAAAAATGTCCAAGTAAACAAGAAAGCTAACAAGCTATTTTTTTCCCCTTTTTACTGGAGTCCTAGCACTGCACAGTTGGTTCGGGAAGCAAAATGTTCTAGAGCAGAATGCAAACATCTCCCTGGCTGCATGGAGGTAAGAGGGAGGAGAACCCTGCTCACTGTTTATACAAAACGGCAGGCCATAACCTGAGCTCAACTGGTCACTGGGCAGTATCCTACTGCAGGGTGGGAATGAATTTCCTCCCTCTTCCCAGATTTACAGCTGAATTCTGTGACCTGAATTAACAGGCCTGGACGACCTTGAGGAATGCTGGTGTCTTTTGGTGACAGGCATTTGCAGGGGATCGTAAACTACTTGGAACAGGCTGGAAAATTCCTTTAGGAGGGTCTCTGTCTTGACGGCAGCTGATTGGAAGAATTGTCTTGCCATGTTCCCAAGATCCCACCCTTTTTTTTTTTTAAGAAACCTAATAAATAGATAACAGGTGCTAACCCATAGCTTTAAAATCTGAATGTGAGATCCTTCTCAACTCACGTTTCAAGGCAAGTTTTGGAACTGCAGCTGCTTCAGTGACTGTGACGGAAGACCTGGGGAAGGGGGAGGGGGTGGAGATCAGGCCTTGACCAAGCTTCCCTTCTGCTTTCCACACCGCCCCCCAACATTTAGGATTGATTTTCTGCCTTCGTGGTTTTATATCTTCCCAACCGTACTCCCTACTCATTGCTGTCACAAATAATAACCCTAAACTCTTCACAGTTCCTCTATTTCAGGGGTAGTCAAAATGCGGCCCTCCAGATGTCCATGGACTACAATTCCCATGAGCCCCTGCCAGCGAATGCTGGCAGGGGCTCATGGGAATTGTAGTCCATGGACATCTGGAGGGCCGCAGTTTGACTGCCCCTGCTTTATTTCTTAACGGCTGCAACAAAAGCATTGTAGTAGATCAGTGGTCACCAGAACCCAAAGCTAACCTGTATTCCTTAGGTCAGCAAATATCGTACTTCTGTTGGGAATCAACCCTGAGCACTTAAAGTAAATGGCTGGTGAAAATATTAGGTGCCGTGGCAAAGTGTCTAGGGTTCATGGTGCTTGGGATTTCTCAAGCCCTGTTGGAGAAAGTCTCGTCTGACTCTCCATTGATATGTTAGCACAGGCCAGGGGTGGTTCTCCAGATGTCCATGGACTAAAATCACCATGTACCCCTGCCGGCATTTTATTTAAAACTCTCTTGTGCCGCTTTTCCACCAAACCAGGGTACACCACATCAAATATATTTTGACAGAAGCCAATTAAAATGTAAAATTCAATTCAAAACATAACACTATAAGGACGAAACACAACATTGTTAACCCCCTAGCAAAAGACAGTGATTGAGGGAGACAGACAAATATCCATGGGGACAGAATGTCAGAGTTTTGGGGTCGTAACAGAAGGCACTTTTTGGGTTGCTCGCCATCTATCATATGGCGGAGGCCAATGAATCCAGGCCTCTGAGGATGACCGGATTGAGTGAATAGGGTTGTATGTGAGAAGGCAGTGGTATGTTCAGTCCTATGATTAGTGGCCAATACAAGTACCTTGAATTCTGGAGTGGTATGGTCCCTATAGTCCACTGACCTTGTATTCTGTACTAACTAGCTTCCGGACAGTCTTCAAGGGCAGCCTTTCAATGAGTGCATTGCTGTGATCTAGATGTTACTAGGGCAGAGATGTGGGGTAAAAAGTTTCCCAGTGCTTTTCTTTTTCCACTGAACATCTTCCATTGTTGAGGATTCATTGTTTCATAAGATCACCCCCACTGAATTAGTGCTACTGCCAATACAATATTAGGAAAGTTTGGCAGTTTTCCAGGTCATTGTGAGGCTAGACTACTGCGCTGGACTCTGCCTGGGTCTGTTCTTAAAGACAATTCAGAAAGTCTGCTTTGTTACTAGTGGGTGGCAGGCAGAATATGGGTGTTGTAACCTTTCTGCAAGCACTCAATTGGTGCTCCCCAGTCACCAAGTTCAAGTTGAGGTTCAGAAGCATCGACAAAACTTAAATACCCCCACACCTGCAGGACTGTCTCTTATGCTCTGCTCTGCCCTGAGCAAGGTCTTCCCTGTGAATGAGTAACATTGGCCTGACTGTTCATGCACTTTCTCTGTGATGGCTGTATCATGTGGAACGGCCTGCCTATGGAGGTCAGGAAGGCTATCACACTTTTGACATCCTAGGGGGTATATAAAAGCAGAACAGTTCAGGTAGGGGCCTAGTCCAGTGCTTGTGGTATGCACTACGCTGCTCTTGCATGACTTTTTGTCATTCCTGCATTTGTTTACTCATTTCTTCCTCCTGTAGATATAACCAAAACAAAAACAAAAAAAACACTCCATCTGTGGTGAAAATTGAATTTTTGGCTGGATTTGTGATTTAAACCAATATCCTTGTTGAATATGAGAATATATAGCCTTTAGATTTCACAGAATCCCAGGCAGAGACAATGTTGAGACAATGTTGGTGTATCGGTTAAGATCCGCTTGATTTTCATGTAGGCAGTTATTCTTTTTCTTGAAATAATCACCCGGTTTCCTTTTGAGTAACGTTAGACATGTTTGCTTCTTTACATTCACAGTTAACGAACAGGAAGGACACTTCTTGTACTCCTGTTTTCTTCTCAACAGGTTAAATTGTAATAACAGATTCGATGACTGACAGAGAGATTCTGTCAACTGACGCTAACCGACACTAACTGACAACACATTATGGTTCGAATTCTCCCAGCATGCACTGCTCCTCCTCCCAATATGTAGAGGGCTTGTATGCAAGGATGCAAAAAAGCCCTCAACACCCCTTCTCAGACTTGCATACAAGAACTCGTAAGTCCAAGTTTAACTCGCAGGTTGTCAAATCTGCTTCTTGGTAAAGGCTTGTTCAGGCTATCTGCCATCATCTCGTTGGCTGGACAATACTTCATCTCCAGTGTGTTTTGCGTCTGCCTGCAATTTTTCTGTTTGAGAGAGTCCGATACAACTCCGATTATCCTCTGCTCACACATTCCAAAGTCCTTTAGCAAATTTCTTCAGCCATGGTAGTTCTCTGCTCGCTCCTGCCGTGGCGATGTATTCAGACTCCGTCGATGATAGAGCTATCGCTTCTTGTTTTCTACTGGCACATGAGATGGGACCATCTCCATACAAAAATAAAGATCCACTTGTTGACTTGTACTCTTTGGTGTCATCTGTTTTCTCCGATAGCACCTGTCCCTCTCAGTTTTGCTTGCCAGCCCTGAAAAATATTCCGGGGGGGGAGGTCTGTCAGCAGTTGGGCCAAAAAGGTTGCTTAGCTGCAAACTAGATGATGATGTTCTGGCAGCGTGAAGATTCAGGAGGTCACAGCTAACAAGGTTAGCCCTAGGTTGAGTTCAAGATGGGGGGCAGGAGTTCAAAGTATCAAGAATTCTGCATATACTCAGGAGCCTATTTTCTACAACAGGGGTAGTCAAACTGCGGCCCTCCAGATGTCCATGGACTACAATTCCCAGGAGCCCCTGCCAGCGAATGCTGGCAGGGGCTTCTGGGAATTGTAGTCCATGGACATCTGGAGGGCCGCAGTTTGACTACCCCTGCTCTACAATGTTTACTGTTTTTTTTAACTCTTGTGAGGAACGTGATATTCTGTCAACTTTGAGCAGTGACAAGTTCCAGCTTGGTGTTGTGGTTGAGAGTGCGGACTTCTGGCGAGCTGGGTTTGATTCCCCACTCCTCCACATGCAGCCAGCTAGGTGACCTTGGACTTTCCACAGCACTGTTCTGACCAATCACAGCTCTCTCAGCCTCACCTATCGCACAGGATACCTGGGGAGAGGAAAGGGAAGGTGATTGTAAGCCACTTTGAAACTCCTGGTAGAGAAAAGCGGCATATAAGAACTTCTTCTTAAACTCACTGCATCTGCCATATACTAGGCCTCCACCTGAATCTCATGGCAGAAATTTTATGAGCAATATTGGAAATAAATTTAGATGAGAAATTGTAATTTAAATCATTTTATATTGTATTTTTAAATGTGTTTTAATTAGGTTGTTATCTGCCCCGAGTCTGCCAAGAAAGGACAGAATAAAAGTTCGAATCATTTATTAATAAAAATAAATGAGTGTCTCCCAGCCATTTGGTTTAGATGTATACATCTAAATTTCTCAGCCCAGGTTCCAGGCAGGGTTTTGGGATGCAAACTATTTTAGTGGCCCCAATAGGATACCATGTTTAGAAGAGATTCTCCTTTGGTACCATGTCTGTGGGATCCTCCTGTGTTCTGTAGCAAAGATGGCAGTTTGGAGTGCCTTCCTCTGACCGGGTCTTACTCTCAGCTGGTAAATCGGTCCCAGAAAGTGGGGGTCCTACAGGGCCCTGTCTCATTCCCTGTGCTTTAAATCCTGGAATTCTATGGGGGGCCTTGGAGAGTCACAAAAATATTTATGCTGGGGTCTCAGTTCAGGAACATGAGAGTCCTAGAGGCCCAGGATGGCCTTTCTCCCTGGTGTCTCCTCCTTCCCTCAAATGAGCCTGGCCCCGTGGTTGAAGAAAGCCCTGCAAAAATGGGGCTTTGAAGAATGGAAGATATTTGATATCAATTGAAATATTAAAGAGGAACCAAATTGTATATATTGCAGAAGTGTACTAAAGAAAAACTGTCCTTTTGCAAAGTGCAAACCTGAATTGTGTGTGTGGGGAGGAGAGCCATGTCCTCTGTGTGGACTAAGAGTCCACTGCAGGGGTAGTCAAACTGCGGCCCTCCAGATGTCCATGGACTACAATTCCCAGGAGCCCCTGCCAGCGAATGCTGGCAGGGGCTTCTGGGAATTGTAGTCCATGGACATCTGGAATGCTGGCAGGGGCTCCTGGGAATTGTAGTCCATGGACATCTGGAGGGCCACAGTTTGACTACCCCAGGTCCACTGCATGGTCCCTTGGAACCCAGCCCAGGCCTTCCTGCCCCCCTTCACATTGCCCGGGGTCTTGGGGAGCCTGGAGGCTCTCCTGAGCTTGGGGGGGCGCGATGGGACCCCCTGACTTGTCAGGCCCACTTTTCAGCCTCCTTAGAGCTCCGGGCGGCCTAAAAAGGCGCTCTTCTCCAGCAAGAGGCTTTGCTGCTCGCCCTGTCGGGGCTTGAGGGGGTTAAGGCGACCGAGCGGCGCTTCCTAGAGCGGCCGCCCCCGTCCTCCCACTTCCGCCTGAGGGGACGGGCTGGGCTTGCCGGAGAGCGGGAGGAGCGAGGCGGGGGCCGGACGGGGGGAGCGGCTGGGAGGGTAAAGACCTGGGGGGAGGGGAAGCCCCTCGGGGGGGGTCTCAGGGCGGGAGAGTCCGGGAGGGGATCCGCTTCCTCGGAGGTCTCTGCAGGGGGGGAAGCCTCCGCTCCAGGCGGGAGAGGCGGGGGAAGCGGGAGTTTTCTCCTGGTCACTTGGCAACCCCCGAGGGAAGGGCGGAGGGGCTCCCGGCCGGGGCCTGGGGGGCAGGAGAGGAGGAGACCTTCCCCCACTCTCGGTCTCCCCCCACTGAGCTTCTTCCTGGGGCTGAAAGCAGACCCAGACCACGGGGGCGCCTCTGGGGCCAAAGGCAGCCCTGCTGGGCAGACCTCAGCACCTTTCCCCGCTCTGATATTGCTCAGTGGGATTCCTCTGGAGCAGGAGGAGACGTGCAAATGCAGGGAGGTCCCGCTTTGGTGGAGAAGGCAGAGGCCTCTCATCACTCAGGATTCCTCTGGGGCCCTCCAGGGATCCTCCACCCCACCCCTTAATGCCTCGTGATTATTGCCTTTTGACTGTAGCCTCCCCATGAGTGGGGAGATCAGGAGAGTCCCCAATGGAGAACTTGGGTGTGGGGAGAGGTCAGAAGTCCCTTCTCTTCAAGGGCTGCTCCCCAAAGCAAGGGGCCAGGTGTCTTAACGGGGTGGGTGGGGGGCTCCTTTGGGGAAGGAGGGAAACTCTCCAGGACTGTAGCCTCCTAAGTTGGGTGTTTTTGTCACTGCTGGTCTCCCACCTGAATGTCTTTTCTCTGACAGGTTCAGGTGTGTATCTGTGTTGATATGAAGCAGCAAAATAACGTTTGAGTCCAGCGGCACCTTTTGTCTGACAGAAGGAACTTTTCAGGAGGACAATAGCGGTAAGCCGGGATCCTGGTATGTTTTTCATGTTGGGTGTTAGATGTATAATCATAGTAAAAACTGTTCTTTTTTTACTTTGTATGTTTAAGGACAGGCTGAGTCTACATTGGTGGACAATCGACTGTCTGGATAACTTAAAACAAAGGAATACAAAGATAAAACAATTGAATACTATTATTTAAGCATTTAAAATTCCTGCCAATCCTGATGTATATAATTGTCCCTGCTATACAGATTTCGATTTTTCTTAAATCTGCAGACGTGGGTGCAGAATATGGTCACGGCGCCTGATTTGATGTTTTTTATCAGACAAAACATATTGAAGTCTGATTTTATTTGACCGACCAGGGTAATCTTCCAGCAGTGGGTCAATAGTTTCTTTACAACTCTTACTATAAAGGTCACAGTATAAAGGTTACAACTATAAAGGTTACAACTCTTACTATAAAGGTCACTATATTCTATAAAGAACTGTATTCTCGATTGATTCTACTTCCCTCTGTGGATACGCACAGAATATCTGTGCTTACGGGATTGTTTTGTCTTTCCCTACCAGTACTACGAAGGGCAGAATCCTCCTTCTTGCTAATCTGAATGCCTTTCTAGCATTTTTGATGCAAGAAAGAATACATATACTTTTGGGGAACAGGCCAGCTGGTAAAGTTCTGAGGGTAACCATTCAAAAAAAAATCCTAAAGCTTTTAATTAGCCTTGTAATTTATATACCTATTGTAGTAATAGATATATGATAGTGAAGCAGTTTTGTTTGAGTTGTCTGTATGAGGAGAAAATCACGTGGGACCACTTCACCTTTAGTTTACCTCTTTCTCATTTTTCTAGGGAGAAGCCCAGTCTGGAAAACAATAATACGCATTTCAGTCCTGCAGTGCCATTCCTGAGGGATCATTCTGAGGTGAAAATGGAGGAGCAGGATCCCACACGTCCCAACTTGAGGGGGGTATCAGACTGGGTGGGAATAACCCCTCAAGTTCTCCAGGCCGGGAGTATGAAAGAAGTCCTGAAGAGAAGACCAGGAGATCTGAGGAGTCCGTCTGGAGTGGAGGGTCCCCTTTCCCTTGAGCAGTGGGAAGTCCAGTGGAAGGAGTTCCTCAGGACAGTGGAGAACCTACAGTCTCCATGGGCAATCCCCCCGTTGCCAGAGAAACCTTCTCCCTGGGAGGATGCCAAGGCCTTCCTGGCCTCCTTTGAGCAAGTGGCCGAAGCCTGTCGATGGCCCCAGGAAGAGTGGGCGACCCGACTCCTGCCGGCCCTCAGCGGAGAAGCCAAGTGGGCCTTTAACAGCCTGGATGTTCCTGACAGAGAGGACTATGGGAAAGTGAAGGCAGCCATCTTACGAGAGGGTGTCCTGACCCGGGAGAAGCAACGTCAGCAGTTCAGGGGTTTCTGCTACCAGGAGGCTGAAGGGCCACGGGGGGCTTACACCCACTTACGCGAAATGTGCCGTGGGTGGCTGAGAGTGGAGAATCACAGCAAGGAGCAGATCCTGGAACTCTTGATCCTGGAGCAACTGCTGAATGTCCTGCCCCTGGACATCCAGAATCGGGTGAGGGATAGTGGTCCTGAGAGCTGCTCCCAAGCAGTGGCCCTGGCTGAGGAGTTCCTCTTGAGGCAGGAGAAGCAGGTGAGTCCCTTCCCCTGCGTGGGCCTTGGGTGTGGGAGGGCCTGGGAGCTGGGACTGAGATCTCTGTTCTTATAAAGGGGAGAGAAGGGGAATGCCAGGGTGTGATGGAAAGGTTGATTGTGGCATTTCCTTGAAAGCTGAATCCAGAGTTTTTAGGTGGGGAGGAATTTTGTCTCCACCTGGGAACTAGTGGATGGGCTTGTTGTTGTTGTTGTTGTTATGTGCGAAGTCGTGTCCGACCCATCGCGACCCCATGGACAATGATCCTCCAGGCCTTCCTGTCCTCCACCATTCCCCGGAGTCCATTTAAGTTTGCACCTACTGCTTCAGTGACTCCATCCAGCCACCTCATTCTCTGTCGTCCCCTTCTTCTTTTGTCCTCGATCGCTCCCAGCATTAGGCTCTTCTCCAGGGAGTCCTTCCTTCTCATGAGGTGGCCAAAGTATTTGAGTTTCATCTTCAGGATCTGGCCTTCTAAAGAGCAGTCAGGGTTGATCTCCTCTAGGACTGACCGGTTTGTTCGCCTTGCAGTCCAAGGGACTCGCAAGAGTCTTCTCCAGCACCAGAGTTCAAAAGCCTCAATTCTTTGACGCTCGGCCTTCCTTATGGTCCAACTTTCGCAGCCATACATTGCAACTGGGAATACCATAGCCTTGACTAAACGCACTTTTGTTGGCAGGGTGATGTCTCTGCTTTTTAGGATGCTGTCTAGATTTGCCATAGCTTTCCTCCCCAGGAGCAAGCGTCTTTTAATTTCTTTGCTGCAGTCCCCATCTGCAGTGATCTTGGAGCCCAGGAAAATAAAATCTGTCACTATCTCCATTTCTTCCCCATCTATTTGCCATGAATTGAGAGGGCCGGATGCCATGATCTTTGTTTTCTTGATGTTGAGTTTCAAGCCAACTTTTGCACTCTACTCCTTCACCCGCATCAACAGGCTCTTTAGTTCCTCTTCACTTTCTGCCATTAGAGTGGTATCATCTGCATATCTGAGGTTGTTGATATTTCTCCCTGCAATCTTGATCCCAATTTGTGACTCCTCTAATCCCGCATTTCTCATGATGTGCTCTGCATACAAGTTAAATAGGCAAGGCGACAGTATACAGCCTTGCCGAACTCCTTTCTCAATTTTGAACCAGTCAGTGATTCCATGTTCAGTTCTCACTGTTGCTTCTTGACCTGCATACAAATTTCTCAAGAGACAAATAAAATGCTCTGGTATTCCCATCTCTTTAAGAACTTGCCACAATTTGTTGTGCTCCACACAATCAAAGGCTTTAGCATAGTCAATGAAGCAGAAATAGATGTTCTTCTGGTACTCCCTAGCTTTCTCCATGATCCAGCGTATGTTGGCAATTTGATCTCTAGTTCCTCTGCCTCTTCGAAATCCTGCCTGTACTTCTGGAAGTTCTCGGTCCACATATTGCTGGAGCCTAGCTTGTAGGATTTTGAGCATAACTTTGCTAGCATGAGAAATTAGTGCAATGGTGCGGTAGTTTGAACATTCTTTGGCATTGCCTTTCTTTGGGATTGGAATGTAAACTGACCTTTTCCAATCCTGTGGCCATTGTTGAGTTTTCCAAATTTGCTGGCATATTGAGTGTAGCACTTTTACTGCATCGTCTTTTAAGGTTTTGAATAGTTCAACTGGAATGCTGTCACCACCACTCGCTTTATTGTTGCTCAGACTTCCTAAGGCCCATTTGACTTCACATTCCAGGATGTCTGGCTCCAGGTCAGTAACTACCCCACTGTGGTCATCAGGGATGTTAAGCTCGCTCTTGTATAGTTGTTCTGTATAATTTTGCCACCTTTGTTTAATCTCTTCTGCTTCTGTGAGGTCCCTACCATTTTGGTCCCTTATCATACCCAACTTTGCATGAAACATTCTCTTCATATCTCCAATTTTCTTGAAAAGATCTCTGGTCCTCCCCATTCTATTGTTTTCTTCTATTTGTTTGCACTGTTCATTTAAGAAGGCATTCTTATCTCTTCTAGCTTTTCTCTGGAATTCTGCATTCAATTGGGTGTATCTTTCTCTTTCTCCCTTGCCTTTCACTTCCCTTCTCTCCTTAGCTATTTGTAAAGCTTCCTCAGACAGCCATTTTGATTTCTTGCATTTCTTTTTCTTTGGGATGGTTTTAGTTGCTACCTCTTGTACAATGTTGCGAACCTCAGTCCATAGTTCTTCAGGCACTCTGTCTATCAGATCTAATTCCTTAAATCTATTTGTCACCTCTACTGTGTATTCGTCGGGGATATGATTTAGTTCATACCTGAGTGGCCTAGTGCTTTTCCCTACTTTCTTCAATTTAAGCCTAAATTTTGCCATAAGAAGCTCATGATCTGAACCACAATCAGCTCCTGGTCTTGTTTTTATTGACTGGATAGAACTTTTCCATCTTTGGCTGCAGAGCACATAGTCAATCTGATTTCTGTGTTGACCATCTGGTGATATCCATGTGTAGAGTCGTCTCTTGGGTTGTTGGAAAAGAGTGTTTGCTATGACCATTGTATTCTCTTGACAAAATTCTACCAGCCTGTGCCCTGCTTCATTTTGTACTCCAAGGCCAAACTTGCCTGTTATCCCGGTTATCTTTTGGCTTCCTACTTTAGCATTCCAATCCCCCATGATGATAAGCACATCATTTTTTGGCGTTGCTTCTAGAAGGTGTTGTAGGGCTTCATAGAACTGATCAACTTCATCCTCTTCAGCAGCAGTGGTTGGGGCATAGATCTGGATCACTGTGATGTTGAATGGTTTGCCTTGGATTCGAACTGAGATCATTCTGTCATTTTGGGGATTGTATCCCAAGACTGCTTTTCCTACTCTCTTATTGATTATGAAGGCTACTCCATTTCTTCTGCGAGATTCTTGTCCACAGTAGTATACCTGATGGTCATCTGAATTAAATTCACCCATTCCTGTCCATTTTAGTTCACTGATTCCTAAAATGTCGATGTTCAGTCTTGTCATTTCTTGTTTGACCACGTCCAGCTTACCTTGATTCATGGATCTGACGTTCCAGGTTCCTATGGAATAAAAATCTTTACAGCATCGGACTGTCTTTTCGCCACCAGTTACTTCCACAACTGAGCGTCCTTTCGGCTTTGGCCCAGTCGCTTCATTCATTCCGGCGCTACTCGTACTAGCCGTCTGCTCATCCCCAGTAGCATATTGGACACCTTCCGACCTGAGGGGCTCATCTTCCGGCATCATATCGTTATGCCTATTGGAACTGTCCATAGAGTTTTCATGGCAAAGATACTGGAGTGGTTTGCCATTTCCTTCTCCAGTGGATCACCTTTTGTCAGAGCTCTCAGCTATGACCTGTCCGTCTTGGGTGGCCCTGCACGGTATAGCTCATAGCTTCACTGAACTACGCAAGCCCCCTTGCCACAACAAGGCAGCGATCCTTGAAGGGGGGGGATGGGCTTGTACTTCCCCCCAAAAAGAGCAGGTCTTGGGGTTCTGAGTGCTCGAGATCCCCTCCCCTCTGGTTAGTATAACATTATTGCAACTGTTTTGACTTTTATTGAAATTACTAGAATCTCTTCCAATATAATCGGGTTCTCAATTCCCTTTGAATGTCTATTAGTAATGGTACAATAAAATCAGAGTCCAGTAGCACCTTTAAGACCAACAAAGATTTAATCAAGGCGTGAGCTTTTGAGTGCAAGCACCCTTCGTCAGACTATGATCTTCTTACATGACAGAGAAGATATATATGGAGTATATATAGGGAATATATGACAACTGACTGCAGTTGTCATTGTTAAAATGTTGGCTCAGTAATTGGCTTGTGTAATCAATTATCAAATATGCAGGTAAGAAGGGGACCTTTAGCATTCAGAGATGGTATATCTAAAGCCCAATTCTCTGTACTTTCCAATTTGTAAAGGTCAGCTGTAAAATCAATCTAAATTATTTTTCCAATAAAAATGTTGCATGAAAAGAAGAAATATTATACATTGTGTAATGTGAACAAAAAAAAAATTGAGATAAACATTCAGGTTCTCTCCTCCTCCTCCTCAGATTCTTAACAATATTTGATATTTAACAAAGGTTTACTGCGATGTTACCACTATATTAATACATTCATTGTTAGTACTTGCTCCATTAGATAATATAATGAATCCACATCAAGTTTGTGGACATGGAGGCTCTTGAGCCACACTGCATTACTGTATACATCAATCCCAAAGCTGAGCATCTAAGGGTCCCAGCAGATGCACCCCAAATTGAACCACATAATTTTTTGAGAATATTGTTTTGTATGCATATTTTCACTGTACCTTGGCAAGATGGTGTTTATAGCTCAAGATCCTATCCAGGGTAATGCCAAGGAATGTAGGTCTTGGCTGTGTGTAAATCAGGTGCCACTAAGACATTCTGTTTCTCCTGTATTTGGGACGAGCCACCACTCATGGTAGCAGTCGGCCATAATTTTTGCTTTGTAATCATCTGTTCAAACTCCGTCTTTTGTCTTAAGGCTTTCTTTAATCTTGAAACTGATTGATGATATATTAGCCATTGAACACTGAATCCTTGATCTTGGATATCTTACCAAGACTTGAATTCCTAGTAGTATTTTTCAGTGTGTTGTTCAAACCTTTTAACTTTCCTGAAGGAAAATCTGCTTTTGCCATATGACATGTGGATAAATCTGCCATAGTCAGCACGGGGAAAGAACTCTCCGCTGACCGTTCCCCACAGTCTTTTATTGCTCCGCCCTGAAAGACTCCATCCCTCTCTGCTGTTGTAGGCGCCCTTGGAAGAGGCAGCTGGGAACGTCTTCAAAAAAGGCCCAGATCCGTCTGAAAGCGAGCAGAGGCATCCTTCCATAGACATCAAAGAAGAGGAGGGCGGGGAGGCCAGCCCGCTGGGTAAGGAGGGAAGGAGGGAGGGTGTGACAACAGCACCTGGAAAATGAGTTTCTGAGTGATGTCACAACAGCAGCAGTGATGGAAGAATTAAAACTCCAAGGCAACAGGCTCTGAGTCTTGTGATTGGCTAGCCACAGCTGAGTAGGAGTGGTTATACTGGCTGTGGGCTAGAGCAGGGGTAGTCAACCTGTGGTCCTCCAGATGTTCATGGACTACAATTCCCATGAGCCCTTGCCAGCAAATGCTGGCCGGGGCTCATGGGAATTGTAGTCCATGGACAGCTGGAGGACCACAGGTTGACTACCCCTGGGCTAGAGGGAAGTTAGTCCAGGCAGAGCTGAGTCTGAGACTAGTCAGATTAGTCTGGTTCTTAACTGAAAACACTCCTCTGAGGAGAAACTCCAGTGAGAGTACTGGGTTTTTGATAGAGAGCTAATCCACGCAGTATGCCAGCTAGGGCAGTGACTTGGCAGAGAATTTAGGTAGACACAGTGAAAGCCACAGAGATCAGACAGTGACTGGGTGGGACAGCGAGCTTTGTTTTGGGTGGGAAATTTGCCTCAGCACGGGGAAGGGAGTACAGAAGAATCTGTCATATAGGCCTTCTGGGGCCCGAGGTCAGAGAGCCTCAGGAGCTCCTTCTGCAGTGATCTTAGCCTGGAGGCTTCCCTTCCTATGACAACAACACTTTATTTACAGTCATTTCGACCACTACAATAAATGCTGGGATATCAAAATACAGGGTAAAATGTAGAATGCAATTAAAATTAGGAATCATAAAATCACAATGAAACAGTAATCTATAACGATTTGTGAATATATGGCTATTATGAAAAATGCACAAAGGTTTATTTTCCTATGAAATTTTTGCGCATCTTAATGGCGGAAGCACAGAATTTGGTGGGACATAGGGTACTTTGGGGGTTCTCATTTAAAAGCTTCTTTCCCTTTTCTTTTGCTGCTGGGCCTGAGTATTTCTCTAATACAGGGGTAGTCAAACTGCAGCCCTCCAGATGTCCATGGATTACAATTCCCAGGAGCCCCTGCCAGCGAATGCTGGCAGTGGCTCCTGGGAATTGTAGTCCATGGACATCTGGAGGGCCGCAGTTTGACTACCCCTGCAATATAATCCGGCTTGTTTTGTCACGTAATGTATCATATATGGGGCAGTGAGATAGAAAATGCTCCCTTGTTTCAGTCTGATTTTTGGGGCAGGGGCATATAGTCTCTGAGGGAGGGGTTTTTTCCCTTCCTATGATTCCCCAAACAACTTGATATGCTTAGGAGAGGGGCTGCTGGCTAAAGAAGATTTGGCCTGGATGAAGCACAAGTCTCAGTAACTCTTTCCTACAGGGGTCACCATGGAGCTTTGGGGCTGTCCAGGTTCTTTTCCCACTCCCCCTTGGGCTGTTTGGATTGTGTGACGTGGCTCTTTCCTGCTGTTTTTCAGAAGCTGAAAGAGAACTCCTGCCCCTTGGTACACCTGCCACAAATCTCCCTGGATTTTATGATTCAGAAGAGAAGCCATTGGTCTGCTCGGGGAGCGAAAAGAGTTACTCTGATGGAAAAGAGGGTAATGTAGATTTTACAAAGCAAAATACATTGAAGGCATCCAAGTGCTTCCAGTGTGGAATATGCTTCACTTGCGAATCTCAGCTTCTTGCACACCAGATAACCCACACAGGGGAGAAACATTTCAAATGTTTAGAATGTGGAAAGAAATTCAGTCAAAGTGGTAGTCTCCAGTGGCATCAACGAATCCACACAGGGGAGAAACCTTTTGAATGCTCAGAATGTGGAAAGAGCTTCAACTGGAGTGCCAGTCTTCGATGGCATCAGAGGATCCACACAGGGGAAAAACCTTTTGAATGCCCAGAGTGTGGAAAGAAATTCAGTAGGAGTTTCCATCTTCAGCGACATCAGAGAATCCACACAGGGGAGAAACCTTTTGAATGCTCACAGTGTGGAAAGAAATTCGATCAGAGTTGCAATCTTCAGGGGCATCAAAGAATCCACACAGGGGAGAAACCTTTTGAATGCTCCCAGTGTGGAAAGAAATTCACCTGGAGAGTCAGTTTACAAAAGCATCAAAGAAGCCACATTGGAGAGAACAGCGTGAATAGTATCAAATAACCCACATTGGGAAGAAACCTTTTGAGTGCTCAAGGCATGGAAAGAGGTTCAGTTGGTGTAGCCATCTTCAGTGGCATTGAAGAATCCACACAAGGAGAAACTTCATGGCTGCTAAGCATGTGACAAGAATCTACACTGAAGTAAAACCATAAAAACTATTGGAAAGATTATATCTGCACAGAAACTTTACCATAGAAAGAAGGCAGAAACCAAGATTCATTGAGGAGAAACGTGCTGGGATTGTGGAAAGAGCTGAGATTGAAGTTTCAAACAGAAGACCGCAAAAATGTGATCTAAGGGCAGAAGGAGATTCCAGACCAGCTCTATCCTCCTTAAGCACTGAGGAATCCAGCTCAGAGAAACCTCATAGATACGCAGCATGTGGAAGAACCTGAGACAGAGATCAGACCCTCATGCTCATCAGAGAATCCACACTTGTAAAACTTTCTGCTTGAGCTGTCCTACTTTGGTTCTGTGGAGGCTCATTTTGGATTGCCCAGATGTGGGGGACTGAAGCAGCTGTGAGATTTTCCGGGTTTCACTAATGGGATGAATTCAGATTCAAAGGAAAATTTAGTATGTTTAAAGGAGCGGCAAACAACATACAGTATTCTAGAACTTGGTTGGTATCCTTGGCATTTGTGAATGTTTTGACATATGAATCCCCCTCGATTCTTACAAATCAGCATCGGGGCAATACTTCAATGTCTTTTTCTGTGTCTTGTGGGGGGGTTATACAGATTGTGATGAGGCAATGTTTAAAAAATTAGTCCACTGCAAGAACTTTATGTGTTTGTGAAAATGGCCTGTAAAAGTTTAGAAAGAAATCCTCTGGCTTCAGCAAGGCTCTTTTACCTTGTCGGATTATCATGTTTTCAGTCTAGGAGGCAGAGCCTTGAGCTGCAGGTGGGAGGGTCTGGGTTCCAATGCTACCCTTGGCCAGGATCGCTGTGAAGAATAAATATCGTGCCTCTGCAGGTGATGCCTATCTTGCACGAAATGTTTAATGGAAATCTCTGGATTTTTCTGTTACGTGGTAGGTCTTGCATTGGTTGTGTCTCTTTTTTTTAATATCAAAGTCATCATTTTGATTGTGTTTCCCCAGAGGAGAAGGTATAGTAGGGTTGGGCGCTTCGGCATGCGAAGTGGCCGTTTGTGCCCAAAGCAGCCGGTGCCCCCCCCCCCCCTGTGCCGTGGTGCTGGCTGCTTTGGGTGTGAACGGCCACTTCAGACGCCGAAGCCCCCAACCCTAGTATACAGCTGTCACATTAGGAGGGTCATGTCAGGCAAAGGCAGCCTCCCTGGTCACACTCAGCAATGGCCTCCAGGCTCACTCGGTCTTCTCAGGAGTGGAAACTGGTGGGGAAAGAGAGGAAAGGAGCTGGAGCACAAAAAAGAAGGTGTGGCAGAAAGGGAAAGGAGAAGAGGGCGGGCGGGGGAAGGAGGGAGACCAGGTGACAGGCAGCACCTTCCCACCATCTGAGGGGATGAGCACCAAGAAACCCAAAGCCTCCATAGATCAGGGTTGTTGAGCAGAATTGCAGAAGAAGGAATGACATTGTCATTGTTCGTGGTTGATGGTTGCCCTTGTCATTCTGTGTTCCCAAGCACGCCAACAGATTAAAAGTAAGAAAATTCCTGATGCATGGATATGTAGCACTAACATATAGCTTTGAAATCTGAATGTGGGTTCCTACTCCACCCGTTTCAGGCAGGTTTTTGGACCCACACTGGCTGTGAGATCTCCTCTGGGAAAGAGGGGGTAGAGAGCAGGTCTTGACAAAGTTCCTTTGGCTTTAGGAGACATCCCCAAAATTTAAGAGCCGGACATTGTTCACTGTTCAGGATTTTATATTTTCAGGATCGTACTTTCCCAGTACTGCTACCGCAAAACCTAACCTTAAACACTCCACTCTTCCTGCTTTCCCTTAAAGACCAGTGGTGTACCTAGCCTGTTTGTGTCATGGGCAGGACTTTCTCTGTCGTGGCCCCTGCCTGGTGGATTGAGCCCCCAGATGACATCAGAGCCCTGCCAGACCTCAAACAATTCCTCAGGGCCTGCAGACTGGAGCTCTTCCACCAGACTTTCAATCCAGGCGAGTGATCCACCAAAAACCAGAGCCCAGAGGCCCTTTCTACTACCAACTGCACTCACAAAAAAATCCGAAGCAGCAGTGCAAATGAATCCTATTGTGAACATTAAACAAGAGACAAAGCACATTATTTCATATATTACGGGACTACCAACGTTTGTGCAAGTCCCGGCTGTTTACTTAATGTTTAAAAAAAGTGTTTTGCATTCAAGCCAAGATGTTGTGTTGTGAGACAGGGGTAGTCAACCTGTGGTCCTCCAGATGTTCATGGACTACAATTCCCATGAGCCCCTGCCAGCAAACGCTGGCAGGGGTTCATGGGAATTGTAGTCCATGAACATCTGGAGGACCACAGGTCGACTAACCCTGTTGTAGGATACTGAAACAGTTCCATAGTAAACCGCCCTCGGCTACAAGGGAGGGCGGCATATAAATATAATAAAGTAAATAAATGAATTCACATAGAAAGGCAGCAGCAAAGAAGCAAAATTCAGGAGGAGCTGCTGAGGGAGAAAGTCTCAGATTGCACCATGTTGTGCTCACCTCTGGTGCGTCACCTGCTGTGGATGGAAAGAAAGCTCTCCCTGACATTCCTACCCTGGGCCAAGAGGGGTCTGGAGTCCCTCTGGCCAGGCTCCCAGCAGACTTTGCCCCCCCCCAGTTGTTGACCACATTACAAATCTCGTCCACCACTTCTTTTCTTCTCCCTCCCTTGACTCCCAACCAATCACAGCTCTTGCTTGCTTGATCCCCTCTCTGGCTGATAGAACGGTTAGAAAGTGGCCAAGGAGGGCTCAGTCTAGTGTTCCCAGGATCTTGGTATTCTCTTAACAGAGGAAAAATTTTCTTTTTATTTCCAGACAGGAATTTTTTTTTCTGGAGCAACCAAGTCAGAAGGTGCTTTTCACATGTTGCTCCAGGCATCTTTCTTTCCTCTTCCTTGCAGTCTCTTCGAAATGGCCTCTGAGCAGAGGACTCTCTGGGAGACATTTTAGGCACAGTCAAGTCACCCTGTCCTGGCCCCTTCCGGCCTACCTCACCAGGGTCCCTGCTGAGTACACAAGTTTGGAAAACTACATGTTTTGCATTGAGGTTTCTCCCTCAGCCCTGTCCTCCTCAGGCTCCCAAGTCTCCAGGTCTTTTCCAACCCAGAGCTGGCATCCCAAAGGCAGGGTGAGGTCAACCTGGGGTGCGCTCATGTCACCCATATTTCTAAAACCACCTTAGTTTAGTCCACGCCAAGGAAAAACCCCAAGGAAGCCGCCCCTCAAGTAGTCCCGGTTCAATGTATTGTCCAGGGCTTTCACCACTGAAATCAACTGGGCTTCCTCAGGTTGTGGGGCCATGTTCTGGTTCTAGATGTTCTAGATTTTGCTTCTAACGTTGCGCCTGCATCTACGGCCGGCGTCATCAGAGAGATACAAATCTTGCGGTGACAGACTGGAGATGCCAGCCACAGATGCAGGCAAGATGTCAGGAGAGAAATCTACCAGAATATGGCTCCACAACCCCGGCAAAAACCAGTTCTCCCGGTCCCTATGGAGGCTGGCATGGGGGGGAGCGATGGGACTCCCTGACTTGTCAGGGCTAGTTTTTCTCTCCATTCTGTTTCCAGACTATTTGGTCCCTGCCTGAGCATGAGCAGAGCGCCTTCCTAGCAATCCCCCCCTCCCCCCGGCTTTTTTGGGGTCAAGCCTCAGGCGGCCCGCAGGCTTTTCCGGGCGGGAGACCTTCAGCCCACCCCCCCGGCCTCCTTAGAGCTCCGGGGCTGCAGCGGGGGCCCCCCGGGCGAGGAGGCGGCCTAAAAATGCGCTCTCCTCCAGCAAGAGGCTTTGCTGCTCGCCCTGTCGGGGCTTGAGGGGGTTAAGGCGACCGAGCGGCGCTTCCTAGAGCGGCCGCCCCAGTCCTCCCACTTCCGCCTGAGGGGACGGGCTGGGCTTGCCGGAGAGCGGGAGGAGCGAGGCGGGGGCCGGACGGGGGGAGCGGCTGGAAGGGTAAAGACCTGGGGGGAGGGGAAGCCCCTCGGGGGGGTCTCTGGGCGGGAGAGTCCGGGAGGGGATCCGGTTCCTCGGAGGTCTCTGCAGGGGGGGGGGAGTTTCCGCTCCAGGCGGGAGAACCGGGGGAAGCGGGATTCTTCTCCCGGTTACCTGGCAACCCACGAAGGAAAGGCGCAGGTCTGGTGGAGCTGGGCGGGGAGAGAGGGAGAGGAGGGGGCTTTTCCCCCTCGTTGGGTCTCCCCTGTCTGAGCTTCCTGGGGCTTGACGCAGACCCAGGACCCTGGGGGGGGGGGGGCGTCTCTGGGACAAAAGGCAGCCCTGGGGGGCAGACCTCCTCCCCTCCCCCCGGTCCTGGTAAATGGGATTCCCCTGGAGCAGGAGGAGTCGTATAAATACAGGGACGCCTTCCTTTGGCGGTGGCGGGAGGAGGAGAGGAGTCAGGGGAGTCCCAAAGGGAGAACTTGGGTGTGGGGAGCGGTCAGGAATCCTTTCTTTTCAAGGCCTGCTCCCCAAAGCAAGGGGGCAGGTGCCTTAACTGGATTGGGGTGGGGGGCTTCTTTGGGGAAGGAGGGAAATTCTCAAAGGACTGTAGCCCCCTAGGCAGGGTGTGGCTGTCCCTGCTGGTCTCCCACCTGCATATCTTTTCTCTGACAGCATGAGGAGGAATATTTCAGGGAGGGGGTTTCTTTAAGAAGATATCCTGGTGTGATTTTGTTTTTCGGCGATAACAAAGTGGACATTTAAAAAACTATTCTTTTTAGTTTGTTCTCTGTCCTGAGCCATATTGAACCAAATAGTTCTGCAGACTGAGGGCCAGAAAGATGGTCGGGCGGCTTTGGGGGACTCCACCTTGGATGGTGTGTGCTGACAAGGCAATATGACAGCTCTTTCAATGAGAATCTACAAGCAGGGCCAGCTGGTAAAGTCCTGAGGGTAGCCATTAGAATCAGTCCTGGACCTTTAAATGAGCCTTTTCATTTATATATTTATTACAGCAGCGGAAGATGCAGAAAAGTATTGCAGTTTTATATATGAGTTGTGTCGAACCCATCACAGGCTGACAGTCTCTTCTCCCTCTTTCTCACGGCATCCAGGGATAAGGCAAGTCTGGAAAACGATCGATTTCCGTTTTGCAGCACCATTCCTGAGGGATCGTTCTGAGGTGGAAATGGAAGACAAGAATCCCACACGCCCCAACTCAGGGGAGGTGTCAGAGTCGGCTGGAGAAACCCCTCAAGTCCTCCAGGCTGAAAGTATGAAGGGAATTCTAGAAAGAAGATCAGGAGATCTGATGAGTTTGCCTGGAGTAGAGGGTTCCCTTTCCCTCGCTCAGTGGGAAGCCCAGTGGCAGGAGTTCCTCAGGACAGTGGAGAACCTTCACTCTCCATGGGCAATCCCCCCCTTGCCAGAGAAACCTTCTCCCTGGGAGGACGCCAAGGCCTTCCTGGCCTCCTTTGAGCAAGTAGCCGAAGCCTGTCGGTGGCCCCAGGAAGAGTGGGCAATCCGACTCCTGCCGGCCCTCAGCGGAGTAGCCGAGCAAGCCTTTAACAGTCTGGATGCCAGAGATCAAGAGGATTATGGGAAATTGAAGGCCGCCATCTTACGAGAGGGTGCCCAGAGCCAGGAGAAGCAGCGTCAGCAGTTTAGGGGGTTCTGCTACCAGAAGGCTGGAGGGCCACGGGGGGCTTACGGACGACTGCGGGAAATGTGCCGTGGGTGGCTGAGGGTGGAGAACCACAGCAAGGAGCAGATCCTGGAGCTCTTGATCCTGGAGCAATTGCTGAATGTCCTGCCCTCAGAGATCCAGAGCCAGCTGAGGGAGTGCAGCCCTGAGAGCTGCTCCCAGGCAGTGGCCCTGGCCGAAGAGTTCCTCTTGAGGCTGGAGAAGCAGGTGAGGCTTCTGTGTGGGCCCTGAGTGTGGGAGGGCCAAGGGGGAAAGGGGCCAACTTCTCCCTGAAAGAGCCAGCCTTGGGATTCTGGGTGCTGCAGATCCCTGCCCCCACGTCCCCGTCCTCTCTGTGGGGGAGATGTGTGGCCTGGAGAGTCCTGATTTCCTCCTCCCATACAGTTTTCTGGCTGCTATGATGTCTTGGACCGTCTTGGTGTTGGTTCCTTCTTTGTGGGATTCATTAGGGCAGGAGTCTTTTTCAATGTGCTGCTCAAACCTTTTAATATTCCTTAAGGAAGATCTGCTTTCTCTCTTACATATAAATTTGCCGTTCTCATGGTGGGGGAAAGAACCCTTTGCTGTGCGTTCCCCACAGTCTTTGCTGCTCTGCCTTTGTTGTTGTAGGTACCCTTGGAGGAGGTAACTGGGAGCGTCTCCAAACAGGGGCAGGATCAGTCTGAAAGCGAGCAGAGGCATCCCTTGATGGACATCAAAGAAGAGGAGGGCAGAGAGGCCGACCTGCTGGGGCTGGGTAAGGAGGGAGGGAAGCCTTCTGGTGACTAAGGGGTGTCTTGGGAGGTCCTTCTGGGGTTAGCCCAGCAGTGGCTCCTTCTCTCCTGTCACGGGCTGCTTCCCTCTCTGTGATTCTCCAAAAGGATCTGATAGTCTCAGGAGAGGGGCTAGGGACCAAAGAAGAGGTCAGCTGGATGAAGCCCAAGTCCCTGTGCCTCTTTCCTGTAAGTGTCACCTAGAGATGTCTTTGGGCTGTGTGTCCCCCCCCTCCCAGAAACCAGGGTTGTCTCTTTTAGCCGTTTGGTTTGTGTGACAAGACTTTTCTGCTGTTTTTCAGAAGCTGAAAGCCAACTCATGCTCCTCGTCACACCTGTCACAAAACTCCCTGAATTTTATGATCCAGAAGAGAAACCATTGACCCGGTCGGGGAGTGGAAAGATTTTCTGTGATAGAAAAAAGGGTAATGCAGTTTTTACAAAGCAAAATAGGATGAAGGCATCGAAATGTAGATACGAATCTCGGGTCCTTCCTCATCAAAGAACCGCGGTAAGGGAAAAACCTTTTGAATGCACACAGTGTGGAAAAAAATTCAGTCATGGTTATGAGCTTCGACGCCATCTGAGAACCCACACAGGGGAGAAACCTTTTGAATGCCCAGAGTGTGGAAAGAAATTCAGTAGGAGTTTCCATCTTCAGCGACATCAAAGCATCCACACAGGGGAGAAACCTTTTGAATGCTCAGAATGTGGAAAGAAATTTGATCAGAGCTGCAATCTTCAGGGGCATCAAAGAATCCACACAGGGGAGAAGCCTTTTGAATGCTTACAGTGTGGAAAGAAATTCACCTGGAGAGTTTGTTTACAAAAGCATCAAAGAAGCCACATAGGAGAAAGCAAGGTCAACTGCATCAAATGACCCAAACAGGGGAGAAACCTTTTGATTACTCAAAGCATGGAAAGAGGTTCAGTTGGTGTAGTCATCTTCAGTTGTGCTCAAGAACCGACGCAAGGAGAAACCACAAGGCTGCTAAGCCTCTGACAAGAATCCGCACTGAAGTAAAATCGAGGAAAGAGCTGTAGCTGTGATTGAAGCCTCAAAGAGACCTCAAGGGGAAGAAAGCCGAGATTTGCTCTGAGAGGGGAAGGAGATTCACGACCAGCTCTGCCCTCCTTTGGCACTGAGGAATCCACCTCAGAGAAATCTACTCTGAATTTGAAAGAACTTGAGACAGACCCTCATGCTCATTAGAGCAGGGGTAGTCAACCTGTGGTCCTCCAGATGTCCATGAACTACAATTCCCATGAGCCCCTGCCAGCAAACGCTGGCAGGGGCTCATGGGAATTGTAGTCCATGGACATCTGGAGGACCACAGGTTGACTACCCCTGCATTAGAGAATCCACACAGGGGTAAAACTTTTTGCTTGAACTGCCCTATATTGGTTTTGTGGAGGCTCTTTTTTGGATTGGCCCAGATTTAGGGGGCTCAGGTTGCCGTCAGATTTTCAGGGTCTCACAAACATTTAATATGTTTACAGTTGCCCGGAACAATATATAGTATCCTAGAACGCCAAATCCTTGGCGTTTGAATGTTTTACAATGTGGATCCTTCTTGATTCTCACCAGTCAGTGTCTGGGTGGGGGGAGAAGTCCAATACCCTTTTCTGTGTCTTGTGTGTGTGTGTGTGGGGGGGAGGGATTGTTCAGACTGGTGATGAGTCAAAGTTTAAAACAATAGTCCTTTGCAAGGATGTTATGTGTTTGCAAAAAGGGCCCCCTAAATCCTCTGACTTTGGGCCAGGCCTCTTCTACTGTATCTAATCGCCATGTTTTAAGTTCAGGAGCCAGAGCGCTAGTCTACAGCTGGGGGCATCTGGGTTCCATTCCCACACCTGGCCAGGATTGCTGTGAAGAATAAAGACCGTGCCTCTGGGTTGATGCCTATCTTGCAAGAACTGTATAATGTATGGGAATCTCTGGGCCATGCTATTACATGGCACGCCTTGGATTGGTTGTGCCTCTCGCATTAACTTGTTTGGGTTGATGCGGGCGCACCAAAGTCATGTTTTTTATGTTTGTTTTTCTGAGGATAAGGAGTCTAGGCTTTACATTTGGAGGGTAACGTGAGGCAGAGGCAACATCTCTGGTCACACTCCATGGTGGCCTCCAGACCCACTTGGCCTCCCCAGGGCCCATTATGCACGGCCGCCGAAATGGCGATTTCGGGTCACATGGAAAATGCGGAGGGGGAAGACGCGACGCACACCGGTTATGCACGGGGCGGGGCACGACGGTGGCAAAACCCAGAGTAATCGATTATGCACGCGGCGATCCGGGCGCCGCTTCTGGTTGCGCCCCGGTCACCTGGAAGCTGCGCTTTCTTCCGCGTTTCACTGACGCGGCTTTTTCGGCGGCATGCACCAAAGCTGCAGCCGGTTGCAGCCGGCTCCGTGCGTTATCGGTGATTTTAGTTGCCGCCATTCCACCCCGAATGTGCGCTAAAACCCCCGTGCATAATGGGTCCAGGAGTGGAAACCGGCGAACAAAGGGAGGCAAAGATCTGCACATCCAAAAGAGAACAAGAGGGTAGGGCAGGGAGGGAGAGGAGAGGAGAGGGAGGCCAGGGGAGGGAGGCCAGCTGGCAGGTGCCAGAATATTACACAACCCACCTCACAGGGTGTCTGCTGTGGGGAGAGGAAAGGGAAGTTGATTAGAAGCTACTTTGAGTCTCCTTTGGGTGGAGAAAAGCAGCATATAAGAACCAACTCTTCTTCTAAAAGAAGCCGTGCAAGATTAGGAATCATGGCAGCAGTTGTGCCATAGAATCGACAAGAGATGGATTTGACTGAATGGCCAACATAATCTGGGACCTCCCAGACAATTGGTTTAAACAACTCTATGTGGATTGCTTCTTGGCCCAGGTTTCAGGCAGGGTTTTGGGACACAAACTGCTTTAGTGGCCCTGATGGTATATCACCTCTGGGGGAGGAACAGCAGATTCTCCTTTGGTATCATTGACCATGGCATCCTTCTGTGTGTCCTCCCTGGTGGGTCTAGTCCCAGCTTGCTGATCTCCACCAGAAACTGGGGATCCCTGAAGGCCGTCTCATTCCCCGTCCTTTGGAATCCGGAATTTTACGGGGGTCTTTGAGAGTCTCTGCTGGAATCTCAGTTTGGGCAAGTAATGTGAGAGTCCCAAAGACTGGGGTCCTCTCCTGTCAAGCAGGAGCCTGGCACCATGGTTGAAAAAGCCCTGCAATAACGGCAGAACAACTGAAACATTCAGAAAAGCTAAAACAATCGGTATATATTGCTGAAATGTACCGGGGTGAAAAATTCAAGTGAATAGCCATGTTGGTCTGAAGTATCACAACAAAATCCAAGTCCAATAGCACCTTTATTGGACTCAAATTTTGTCGGGGAAACATTGTCCTCCTTTTCAAAGTGTAAATTGTAAACAGGTCCTCTGTGTGGACTAGGAGGCCCTCCTTGTGGGGTATCTTGGCTGCCACTGCATGGTCCCTTGGAATCCATCCCAGGCCTTCCTGCCTCCCTTCACATTGGCTGGGGCAGGGGTAATCAAAGTACGGCCCTCCAGATGTTCATGGACTACAATTCCCATGAGCCCCTGCCAGCAAATGCTGGCATTTGTAGTCCATGAACATCTGGAGGGGCGCACTTTGACTACCCTTGGCCTGGGGCCTTGGGGAAGCTCTCCTGAGCATGGGGGGAGCGATGTGACTCCCAGACTTGTCAGGGCTAATTTTTCATTCTGTTTCCAGCCTATTTTGTCCCTTCCTGAGCATGAGCAGAGCGCTTTCCCAGCCTGCCCCACCGAGCAACACCTCTCCCACCTCTTGGGGGTCAAGTCTCAGCCGGCTTTCCCAGCCAGAGAGGTTCACATCTTCAGCGGGGCCCCCCCTGGCCAGGAGACGGGCTTCAAATGCGCTCTTCTCCAGCAAGAGGGTTTGCTCCTCGCTCTTTCTGGGCTTGAGGGGGTTAAGGCGACAGAGCGGCGCTTCCTAGAGCGGCCGCCCCAGTCCCACTTCCGCCTGAGGGGGCGGGCTGGGCTTGCCGGAGAGCGGGAGGACTGAGGCGAAGGCCGGCCGGGGGGAGCGGCTGGAAAGGTGAGGATGGGGGTGGGCGGGGAGGAGAGGGGGTCTCTGGGGCTCGGACGGGTCCCTTCCCTGCTCCCCGGGAGGAAGGGCGGCCAGCCCCGGATCGGGCTCCCTGGACGGGAGAAGCCGGGAGGGGATCCGGCTCCTCGGAGGTCTCTGCAGAGGGGAAGCCTCCGCTCCGGGCGGGGGACGCGGGAGTATTCTCCCGGTCGCTTGGCAACCCCCAAGGGAACAGCGCGGGGGGGCTCTGGGGCTGGGAGGGAGGGAGGGGAGGGCTTCTTCGGGGTCTGGAAGCAGACCCGGTCTCTGGGGCAAGAGGCAGCCCTGCGGAGTCTTCCCAGAATAACCTTTTCTCTGTTGTTGCTGAATGGGATTCCTCTGGAGCAGGAGGAGCCGTGCAAAGACAGGGAGGCCCTCCTTAGGCAGGCGGGCGGGCCGGGGGGGGGTGTGGGTTGCAGAGGCTCCCATGGGATCCCTGTGGGGCCACCCTGGCGCCTCCCGACCTGTAGATTTACGCTCCACCTCCCTGAAGAGGGCGGATCAGGCGAGGCCCAGACGGAGAGGGGGCGGTGGAGAAAGGTCAGGGTTGGAATCCCCTTTCTTCAGGCCATGGATGAGTTGCCAGCTTTTTTGGTGGGGATTTTTTTCCCCTTTGATCCCCATATAACAAAACAGAACCAGAGTCCAGTCAGGCACTTTTAATACCAACAAAGATTTATGCAAGGTGGGAACTTTCCAGTGCAAGCTGTCTTCGGGGAGCGGGGGGGGGGGGCAGAGAGGGAATTTCCAAATAGAGAACTTGGGTGTGGGGAGATGTCAGGAATCCCTCCTCTTCAGGACCTGCTCCCCAAAGCAAAGGGTCATGTGCATTAACTGGCATGGGTAGGGGGCACTTTGGAGGAAGGAGAGGAATTCTCCGGGGACTCTTTCTTATATGGTTCTTATTAAAATATATCGTAAACCTTTTAATTAGCTTTTTCATTTATACATTTACTAGGCTTCCAAGCTCGCTTGTAAGAGGGGCGGCCCGTGCAACCCCTATCCCCCCACACATGGGGACCCACGCCCACCCCACGCCTGCCGAGTCCCCGGCTTCCCTGTGGGCCTGTTCCGAGTCCCGCAGGGAAGCGTTCCCCGGACGCCCCCCTCCCCGGCAAGTCCCCGGCTTTTCCGCTGCCCAGGCTGCTCCCTGCCGAATTCCAGCTATTTGGGTAATGGGCCCCTCACCTGGACTGGCTCCGCCCCTTTCTCCGTCCACTTACCCCTTAACGAATTATGAACAGGGGACAGATTGCAGCAGTAGCCACATGAAAGTGCCTCCACTTTGTATGTGAGTTGTGTGTGTGTGGGGAGGAAGTCACAGGGGACCAACACCACCAGCTGACAATGTCTCTCTCTTTCTCATTCTCATTGCATCCAGGAATAAGGCCTGACTGGGAAACAATAAATTTCAGTTTTGCAGCACCATTCCTGAGGGATCGTTCTGAGGTGGAAATGGAAGAGAAGAATCCCACACGCCCCAACTCAGGGGAGGTGTCAGAGTGGGTAGGAAACCCCCCACAGGTCCTTCAGGCTGTAAGTATGAAGGGAATCCTAGACAGGAGACCAGCAGATCCGATTAACCAGCCTGGAGTGGAAAGTTCCCTTTCCCTTGAGCAGTGGGAAACTCAGTGGAAGGAGTTCCTCAGGACCGTGGAGAACCTTCACTCTCCATGGGCAATCCCCCTCTTGCCAGCGAAACCTTCTCCCTGGGAGGACGCCAAGGCCTTCCTGGCCTCCTTTGAGCAAGTGGCCGAAGCCTGTGAGTGGCCCCAGGAAGAGTGGGCGACCCGACTCCTGCCAGCCCTCAGCGGAGAAGCCAAGTGGGCCTTTAACTGTCTGGATGTCCCTGACAGAGAGGATTATGGGAAAGTGAAGGCAGCCATCTTGCGAGAAGGTGCCCTGAACCGGGAGAAGCAGCGTCAGCAGTTCAGGGGTTTCTGCTACCAGGAGACCGAGGGACCACGGGGGGCTTACAGCCGACTGCAGGAAATGTGCCGTGGGTGGCTGAGAGTGGAGAACCGCAGCAAGGAGCAGATCTTGGAGCTCCTGATTCTGGAACAGCTGCTGAATGTCCTGCCCCTGGAAGTCCAGAGCCGGGTGAGGGAGAGTGGCACTGAGAGCTGCTCCCAGGCGGTGGCCCTGGCTGAAGAGCTCCTCTTGAGGCAGGAGAAGCAGGTGAGACCCTTTTGCTGTATGGGAGATTTAGGGGGGTGGAGCCGGGGCTGAGATGTCTGTCCATGTAAGTGGGCACAAGGGAAAAGCCGGGGTGTGATGGAAAGGTTGATTCTGGCAGTTCTATGGAAGCTGAGTCCAGACTCTTTTTAGACAGGGTGGAATTCTGTCTCCACCTTGGAACCAGAGGCCTGCATTGATGGGGCCACCCTCCCCTTGAAAGAGCAGATTTTGTGATTCTGGATGGTAGAGATTACTGCCCACCCCCCTTGTCATCTCTGCAGTTGAGATGTGTGGCCTGGGGGAGTCCAAAAGGCCTCCTCCCATCTCCCTCCTCTGTTCTGGCTGTCTTGGGCCTTCTTGGTGGTGGTGCCATGTTTGTGGGACTCACTTCTCGGGGAGTGTTTCTCAATGTGCTGCTCAAACCTTTAATTCTCCCTAAGGAAAATCTACCTTATCCCGTCTTACGTACTGATAAATTTGCTATTCTCAGGGCAGGGGAAAGAATCCTCTGTTAGGTGTTCTCTGCAGTCTTTGTTGCTCTGCCTTAAATGGATTGGTCCGTTTCTGCTGTTGCAGGTGCCCTTCGAAGAGGCAGCCGGGAGCATCTCCAAAGCAGGCCAGGATCCGTCTGAAAGTGACCAGAAGCATCCCTTGATGGACATCAAAGAAGAGGAGGGCGTGGAGGCTGAGCTGCTGGGTAAGGAGGGAGGGAGTCCGTCTGGGGTCTGTGATGGGGCAGGGCTTGGGAGCTCCTTCTGGGGCTGAGTTTAGCAGTAGCTTCTTCTGTCCTGTTAAGGGCTATTCCCTTCCCTGTCCTTTGATTTCCCTAAAGGACTTGATATGCTTGGGAGAGAGGCTGGTGACTAAAGAAGAGGTCAGTTGGATGAAGCACAAGTCCCAGCAACTATTTCCTACAGGGGTCACCTGCAGGGGTCTTTGGGCTGTCCCCCCTCCAGAAACCAATCGGGGTTCCCATTGGTCTTTCAGTTTCCGTGATGAGGTTTTTCTGCTGTTTTTCAGAAGCCGAAAGCCAACTCATGCCCCTTGTCACACCTGCTATAAATCTCCCTGAAAAGCCATTGATCCACTCGGGGAATGGAAAGGGTTTCTCCGACGGGAAAAAGGGTAGTGTCGCTTTCACAAAGCACAATAGAATGAAGGCACCGAAATGCAGATACGAATCACAGCTCCTTGCGCACCAAAGAACCCACATGAGGGAGAAACCTTTTGAATGCCCACAGTGTGGAAAGAAATTCAGTCAAGGTTATGATCTTAGACGGCACGTCAGAATCCACTCAGGGGAGAAACCTTTTGAATGCTCGGAGTGTGGAAAGAAATTCTGTCACAGTTGGAGTCTTCAGCAACATCAGAAATTCCACACGCGGGGAAAACCTTTTGGTTGCTCGGAATGTGGAAAGAATTTCGAATGGAGTGCCAGCCTTCGACGGCATCAAAGGACCCACACGGGGGAGAAACCTTTTGAATGCTCAGAGTGTGGAAAGAAATTCAGTCAAGGCTGTGATCTCCGACGGCATCTACGAATCCACACGGGAGAGAAGCCTTTTGAATGCTCTGAGTGCGGAAAGAAATTTATTCAGAGTGGTGATCTCCACCTGCATCAAAGAACCCACACCGGAAAGAAACCTTTCCAGTGCTCTGAGTGTGAAAAGCGCTTCAATCAGCGTAGCCATCTGCTGCAGCATCAAAGAATCCACGCGAGGAAAAACCGCATGGTTGCGAAGCCTGTGACAAGAGTCCAAACTGACGTGAAACCATAAAAACTATAGGATAGAGATTGTATCTACAACAGAAATCTTCCTGTAGGCTTAGGAAGAAACAAACAAACAAGATTCATAGGGGAGAAATAGTATAAGCTCTGAGATCCTGGAAGGAGCCTCAAACAGACCTCAGAGGGAAGAAGGCAAAGATTTTCTCTGAGGGTGGAATGAGATTCCAGATCAGCTGTGCCCTCCTTAAGCACTGAGGAATCCATCTTGAGGAAACCTCATAAATGCTCAGTGTGTGTAAGAACCTGAGGCAGCAATCAAACCCTCCGTGTTCATCAGAGAATCCACACTGGAGTAAAACTTTCTGGTTCTGTGGAGGGCATTTTTGGATTGCCCAGTAGTGTGGAGTTTAGGCAGCTGTCAGATTTTTAGGGTCTCCCTAGTGCAGTGGTTCTCAACCTGGGGGTCAAAGGACCCTATCATGGGGGTCGCGACAGGATGAGCTGCTTGGCGGGGGGGGGCGCCGCCACTGTTGTTGATCCTCCTGCAGGCCCCCACCAATTTATATACAGTCCTGAACAATGGATCTTCATGCCATTGGTCAGTTTTGGTTTAATTTCTGTGAAAGAACCCTTGCATAGTTTTACGGTTGGGGGTCACCACAACATGAGGAACTATTAAAGGGTCGCAGCATTAAGGAGGTTGAGAACCACTGACCTAGTGGGATTAATTCAGATTCAAAGGAAAACTTTGTATATTCAAAGGTGCCCCGAACAACATACAGTATCCTAGAACTGGTTGGGTATCCTTGGATGTGCAAGTAAATGTTTTGCTCTGAGACCATCTTGATTCTCACCAGCATTGGGGGGGGGGAGAAGTCAAATGCCCTATTCTGTGTTTTATTAAGGGGGGGGGGAAGGTTGTGCAGACTGGTGATGAGGCAATGTTTTAAAAGAGAGTCCTTTGCAAGGATGCGATGTGTTTGTAACAATTTCCTGTTAAACTGTAGAAAGAAATCCTCTGACTTTGGGCCAGGCCTCTTCTGCCTTGACCGATCGCCATGTTTTCAAAGCCAGAGCCTTGGGCTACGGCTGGGTGGGTCTGCGTTCCGATCCCACACTCGGCCAGGATTTCTATGAAGAATAAACTTCGTGACTGGAGTGATGCCCGTCTTACAAGAAATGTTTACTGCAGGGGTAGTCAAACTGCGGCCCTCCAGATGTCCATGGACTACAATTCCCAGGAGCCCCTGCCAGCTGGCAGGGGCTCCTGGGAATTGTAGTCCATGGACATCTGGAGGGCCGCAGTTTGACTACCCCTGGTTTACTGGATTGTTAAGAAAGGAAATCTGTGGACCTTGATGTGACATGGCAGGCCTTGGATTGGTTGTGTCTCTAACATTAATCTTTTGGGGTTGATATCGGAATATCGAAGCCATGCTCTTGATTTTTGTTCTTCGGAGAAGACAGTGTACAGCCTTCACAATTGGGAAGGTAATGTGCAGTGGAGGCTCAGCAGCGGCCTCCAGACTCGTCTGGCCTCCCGAAGAGTAGAAACCAGGGAGGTAAATATCGGGGCATCCGGAGGAAAAGAAGAAGGTGGGGCAGGAAGGGAGAGGACAAGAGGAAGGCTGGGGGAAGGGGGACGAGCTGACAGGCACCATCTTCGCGCGACTTGAGTGGATGCGCTCCAAGAGCCCTGGAATCTCCATAGATCAGGTTTGTTGAGCAGAATTGTTGAAGAACGAATTACACAATTTCAGAGTGGTTGAAGGGCGCCTGTGTTTCAGGCAGGTTTTTGGAACGGCTGCTGCTTCAGTGGCTACGAGGGAAGATTTCTGCCGGGAAAGGGGGCGTAGTGGAGAGCAGGCCTTGACAAAGTTCCTTTGGCTTTAGGAGCCGCCCCGAAAATTTAAGAGCCAGGCTTTGTTGACCGTTCAGGAGTCCGTGTTTTCCTGGCTGTACTTTCCCATTGCTGCTACCGCAAAAAGCTCACCTTAAACACTTCCCCGTTTCTCCTTTTCCTTAAAGATCCGTGGCGTCCCTAGCCTGTTTCATGCCCAGAGGAGATACTTTTTGACAGCTTCTGAGCTCTGTTTTTTTGCCCTCAAACGGCAGCTAATTTATTGTGACCTCCTGGGCTTCCCAAGGTGAGAGATGTCCAGAGGCAGTTTGCCATTGGCTGACTCTGCATTGGCCCTGCTTAACTGCCAAAATCTGATGAGGTCTGTCCTAATAATAATACTATAATAAACATTTCTTTTTAGCCCACCCTTCCAGTGTTGCTCAGGGTGGGTGACGGCATTAAAGAAGAAGAGTTCGTTCTTCTATGCCACTTTCCTCTACCTATTGAGTCTATCAGGATTCAAGCCGCTGCATTTTGGACCAGTTGGGGTTTTCAGCGAAGTTTCAAGGGCAGCCCTGTGTGGTGTAAGCTGCAGAAGTCTAATCTGAGGGGACTGTTGCATAGATCACTCTGGCTAGGTCTGGCTGTGAGATCAGCCGGGTGACTTAGAGCTGTTCCCTTAGAGCTTTCTCAGCCTCACCCACCTCACAGGGTGTCTGTTGTGGGGAGAGGAAGGGAAGGCGATCGTTAGGAATTTTGAAACTCCTTTGGGTAGTGAAGAGCTGGGTATAAAAACCAACCCTTCGTCAAAACATCACAAAATAGTGATAGTAAATATCACCAGACTGGATTATGTTCTTCACTTAAACATGGAATTCACTGCTGCACAAAGTGGGAGGGGATTGGATAAATATATAGAGCGGAGATCCATCTCTGGCTATTAGTTACAAGGTACAGAGGGAACATTATGTCTGGGGCAGTGCTGATCTGTATTCTTGGTGCTTGGGGTGGGGTGGGGTGACAGTGGGAGGGCGTCTGGAATTCTGGCCCCACTGGTGAACCTCTTGTTGGAACCTGGTTTTGGGCCACAGTGTGACGCAGAGTGTTGGGCTAGATGGGCCATGGGCCTCTTCCAACATGGCTTCTCACGTTGAAAGCTTTCAAAGTTCTGAAGGGCCTGCAAAACAGCCCTCTTCCACCAGGTATTTGGTTGAGCATTTGAAAAGACCCTCCTGCCTAATCCCTTACCCAGGGTTCTACCTGAGCCTCTCCACCTAAGTTGAGTCAACAATCTGGACTTCCAACTGCTGTGACATCAGGCTCGTGGGGATGATCATTTGACTGAGCAAGTAAGTAGTTTTTATATAGATTAATTTTTAGGAATTTAACGTTTTTATTGTATGGAGAGCTATATTTATTTGTTGTAAGTCACCCCGAAGACCCTTTTGGAAGGGCAGCTGAAAAATCTGGTGAATAAATAAATCAGAAACACACTTGTTTCCCCCAAAGAAGGTGCCCTCGTCCTCTTGTTGTTTCCAAAAGAACTGAAGTCAGACCAGAGACTCTCTACATTAGAAGCTGAAGGGTGGGCATTCTTGAAAGCCCAGCAGAACCCAGTGCGTTTGTGGCAATGTGAGCTGGCATCAAACATAGAATCACAGTCCAGGGGAGGGGGAGTTGTTGGAATCCCAGCAACGCCAGTGGAATGTATGGCCCCCCAGTGTCTTCTGTTCATTATATTCACAAAAGCTTGTTGCTATACTCCTCTTAAATACACCAAGCAGGATAAGGATGGCTTGTGGTGTGGCCATAAATTAAGGTTTCTTAGGTCTGTGAGCGCCTCTTGTGGCCATGCAGAAGAAAATCACTCCCTTTGTGTAAGCCAGGGGTAGTCAAACTGCGGCCCTCCATATGTCCATGGACTACATTTCCCAGGAGCTCCTGCCAGCAAATGCTGGTAATATATTTGTCCATGACTATTGATATCCTTTTGTGTACGGACCTTGTTGTTAAAGCTTTTTGTCTTGGGACTTTGACTGCAAACAAATTGGATTTGATTTGACTCTCCGCCAGACCTACCTCACAGGGCTGTTGTGAGGATAAAACAGATGATGGAGGAGGAGGAGAATTGGTTCTTCGATGCCATTTTTCTCTACCCGAAGGGCCTACAGTCAAAAGGGCCTACAGTTGCCTTTCTTTCCTCTCCCCACAACAGACACCCTGTGAGGTAGGTGAGACCAAGAGAGTCCTAATATTCCTGCTCGGTCAGAACAGCTTTATCAGTGCCATGGCGAGCCCAAGGTCACCCAGCTGGCTGCATGTGGGGGAGCGGGGAATCAAACCCAGCTCACCAGATTAAAAATCCGCCATAGAGCTTAAAGCCACACCTTTTCCATTGCGTGTGAATTCAACAAGGCCGCCACAGTCCAAAGAGATGAACAGAAACCACACTGTCCTCTTGAGTCCTCCCCAGGTTAGGTTAAAATAATAAATTTTTAAAAACTATTTAAAAAAAAATTAAATCCCCCTCAACTGAAGTAATCCCTCCGGGCCTCTGGAGTAATCCTGGTTGCAAATGATTCTTCCAGGGATATTTTTTTGCTTGGAACTTTCTCACCACAAGAATTAAAGAAGAAGATAGAATGGATGTACCTATTAAAATGGTTAGGATCCAACCCCTTATCAGGTCATTCTACAATGGCTCCCCCCCCCTTTCTTCTCTGCCCCCTTCCCCGCTCAGCTTTCCCCTTCCCGTCCAAGGTAGCCTGGCTAACCTCAAAAACTCCATCATCTTTTCATTCCCTTGAAGTGTGCATTTAGTCTCCTAGAATCACCTGGGGCTTTTCCTAATCTTCTTAATCAGGGGTAAAACTAACCAGACCATGGCCACACAGCCCGGAAAACCCACAACCAGTTGACTCTGGCACTGACAGCCTTTCACAGTTCAATCCGAGAAGAGCCTTCCTAGAGCCAACTATTAGGGCAGATCAAGGGGGAAGTTTTATTCTTGTATGGATTCTCAGAGGAACATGAAAGTCTCATCTCTTCTTCAAGCTCTCGCCACACACTACGAATTTGTGAGGTTTCTCCTATGTGACATAATTAATAAATCATCATCTTTATTTTTGTATCCTGCCCTTCCTAATATATCAGGGCAGGTAACAGTGTATGATAAAACAATTTATTAGAAAGCAGTATAAATATTAAAACATCTATGTTTACATCAGCCCCGTTTCAGTGAAACTTGGGGGGGGGGGGAGAGAGATTCCAGCCCTTTCTTGGAGAAGCAAGCCATCTTTTTTCTGTAGTAAGGCCTACTCTTCTTGAAGTCCTGTCTGGCCTCAACCATAGAGAGAAAAAGACCTAGCCAATGGCAATACAATAAATATTGTCAAAACGGAATCCAGGTAATATCCGTTTTCAGTGACATTCTTTCATCAGTGACAAGTCTTCTGAGTCTTCAATATTTTCATCAATTTCAATAGATATCAAGAATTTAAACCTTATATGTATAATAATAATATAAGGCTGGCCGCAGGCTCTCACTGAAAACGGATATTACCTGGATTCCGTTTTGACAGAAGTCCTACAGAATAAACAGATAAGGAAAACTACAAAGAAAAGGACACTTTTCTTTCTTTTATGAATATATTTATTGTATTGCCATTGGACAGGTCTTTTTCTCTCTGTTTGGTTTAATTATCAGACCGTCCTTCTTATACTCTTGTATGGCCTCCACCGTAGACCTGGTGGAACAGCTCTGGCTTGCAGGCTCTTTGGAACTTATTAAGGTCCTGCAGGAGCCTGACCTCATTTGGCAGATCATTCCACCAGGGTGGGGACAAGACCAAAAAGGCCCTGGCTGAGGCTAGTCTCACCTCTTTTGGGTTGGTGATTCTAAGCAGAATGGGATCAGATCTCAATACTTTTGGGGGGGGGGACATGGTGGACTTAAGGAAGGCAGAGCTGGTCTTGAATTTCCCTCCACCCCCAGAGCTTTCTTCCCTTTGTTATTGTTATTATTTATTTGATTTATATCCCGTTCCTCACTCAGCATCTTGGGGCTGCTAACAAGCACAGTTAAAATACAGCATAAGGGACAATTAAGAACATTATAAAACCATAAATTGGTAGAAAATATAAACAGTCCATAAACAAGGATTAATTAAGTTTCAATTATGGCAAAAGCTTTTCCCCAACAATCATACAACCATAGAGTTGGAAGGGGCCATACAGGCCATCCACCCCCTGCTCAATGCAGGATCAGCCTCAAACACACATGATATGTATCTGACCAGCCATTGCTTGAAGACGGCCAGTGAGGGGGAGCCCACCACCTCCTTAGGCAGCCAATTCCACAGTTGAACTACTCTGACTATGAAATTTTTGTCCTGATATCTAGCTGGTACCTTTCTATACGTAGTTTAAACTCATTACTGTGGCTCTTATTTCTCCTCAGTCTTCTCTTGTAAGGGAAATGGTGCTCAATGTGACAAAAACATAACAACACGGGGAATGTGAATGGTGGCCTAGGATCACTCTGGGGGCAGTCCACAAACAGCTAGTTTCTTTAAATGAAACAAAGTCTTCTGGGCCAGATGAATTGCATCCGAGGGTACTAAAAGAACTTGTAGATGTCATCTCTGAACCTCTGTCCATCATTTTTGACCCTTATCGGAGAACAGGTGAGGTGCCAAATGATTGGAGGTAGGCAAAAGTTGTCCTCATCTTCAACAAAGGGAAAAAGGAGGATCTGGGTAACTATCGACCCATTTGTTTGACATCTGTAGCTGGCAAAATTTTGGAACAAATCATCAAACACTCACTCCTTGAGCAGCTGGAACTGAGAGCTGTGATTTCTAAGACTCAGCATGGGTTTCGCAAGAACAAGTCATGTCAGACCAACCTTATCTCTTTTTTCGAGGAAGTGACTAACTTGCTGGATCAGTGGAATGCCATGGACATAGTTTATCTGGATTTCGGTAAAGCATTTGATAAGGTTCCACATGATACTCTTGTTGATAAGTTGGTAAAATGTGGTATGGATCCTAATTCTGTCAGGTGGATCAATAACTGGTTGACAGATCGTACCCAGAGGGTACTTGTTAATGGTTCAGCATCCTCTTGGAAAAGAGTGACAAGTGGAGTTCCCCAGGGATCTGTCCTGGGGCCTGTGTTGTTCAACATATTTATAAATGATTTGGAGGAGGGATTAGAGGGGATCCTTATTAAATTTGCAGACGATACTAAACTGGGAGGGGTATCAAACACAACAGAAGACAGAAACAGAATACAGGATGATCTTGATAGGCTCAAGAAGTGGGCTAAACTGAATAAAATCAAGTTCAATAGGGACAAATGTAAAGTTCTGCATTTAGGTAGGAAAAACCAAATACACTAATATAGGATGGGGGAGACTTGTCTTGGCAGGAGCATGTGCAAAAAGGATATAGTAGTCTTAGTAGACCATACATTGAACATGAGTCAGCAGCGTGATTCAGTGGCTAAAAAGGTTAATGGGATTTTGGGCTGTATCAAACAGAGTATTGTGTCCAGATCATGGGAGGTGATGGTACCGCTTTACTCTGCTCTGGTTCAGCCTCACTTGGAGTACTGTGTTCAGTTTTGGGCACCCCAGTTGAAGAGGGATGTAGACAAACTGGAACGTGTCCAGAGGAGGGTAACAAAGATGGTGAAGGGTTTGGAGACAAGACGTATGAAGAAAGGTTGGGGGAGCTTGGTCTGTTTAGCTTGGAGAGAAGTGAGAGAGGATCTGATAACCATCTTCAGGTATTTAAAAGGCTGCCATATGGAGCAGAGTTGTTCCCTCTTGCCCCAGAGGGACGGACCAGAACCAATGGGATGAAATTAATTCAAAAGAAACTCAATCTAAACATCAGGAAGAAATTCCTGACAGTTGGTGGATTCTCCATCTTTGGACATTTTTAAACAGAGGCTAGATAGCCATCTGGAGCAGAGGCTGATTCTGTGAAGGTTCAAGGATATGCCAGGTTACAGTGGTTACAGTGGATGAGTGATAGGGTTGTGAGTGTCTTGCATAGTGCAGGGGGTTGTACTAGATGACCCAGGAGGTCCCCTCTGACTCTATGATTTTATGGTCCTATCCTCTGCTGCTGACAGGAACCACTCCCTGCCTTCCTTTAAGTGACAACCTTTCAAATACAAGAGAATAGTCGTGTTCCCTCTCAACTTCCTCTTCCCCAAGCTGAACTTTCCCCATTTCCTCAACCTTTTGTCCCCAGATCATCCTCGTCACTCTCCCCTGAACCCTCTCAATTTTGTTCACATCCGTTTTGAAGTTAGGCCTCCAGAACTGCTCACAGCATTCCAGGTGGGGTCTGACCATGCAGTATACAGTGCGACCATGACCTCTTGTGATTTTGATGTGATGCTTCTGTTGATCTAGCCCAAGACTGCATTTGCCTTCTTTACCACTGCATCATACTGTCTGTTCATATTTAGGTTATGCTCCCTGCGTACCCCAAGATCTCATTCACATAGACTGGTACCCAGAAGCATATCTCCCACCCAGTATACATGCTTCTCATTTGTGTGCCCTAGATGTAGAACTCCCTGCTTCTCCTTATTGAGTTGCTTCTCTTTGACCGTTTATGCACTGGAGGTTTCATGCCAAGCTGCAGCCTGGAGTTTTAGTTGTGGCAGGTTGCCCCACCTCTTCCTACACCCACATGGGAGAACATTTGGCCCAGGGCACCTCATCCGCCCCCAATTTGTACTCCTGCATGAGAGCTGGGGCAGTGAAGTTCCCAGTGCATAAATGGTCTTTTGCCCATTTTTCCAGGATGTTCTGATCTCATTGAAATTTATCTCTGTCTTCTGGGATGTCCACTCCTCCCAATCCCGGCACTTACACTCTTTCTCCTCCGCTGGATATTTGTTTCTATGAATATGGCAAAGTTTCTGTGTGGATACAAGTTCTTTCTGAGGGTGTTTATGGTTTGTGTGACCTCTATGGTTGCTGTTAAAGTATGCACTATGAGACCAGGTTTTCTCACGGGCTTATCAGCCATGCAGTTTCTCCTCCTGCAGCTTCTTAAGATGCTGTTGAAGATGGCCACACTGGAGGCAACTCTGAACATTCGAAACGTTTCTCCTGTGCCTCCCCTGCGTGGGTTCTTTGATGCCATTGACCGTCGCCAAGTTCTTTCAACATTCTGAGCGTTCGAAAGGTTTCTCCCCTGCGTGGGTTCTGAGATGCTTCCGAAGATGGCAGCTCTGGCTGAACGTCTTCCCACACTCGGAGCATTTGAACGGTTTTTCTCCCGTGTGAGTTCTGAGGTGCCGGTGAAGATTGCCACTCTGACTGAATGTCTTTCCACAATCCCGGCACGTGAAAGGCTTCTCCCCCGTGTGGGTCCTGAGATGCCGCTGGAGCCCCCCCTTCCAGCTGAAGCACTTCCCGCACTCGGAGCACGCAAAAGGCTTATCCCCCGTGTGGATCCTTTGGTGCACGAGGACCTGAGATTTGGATATGAAGTACTTCCCGCACTGAAAGCATTTAGAGGTCTTCATCCGATTACGCTTGGAGAAATGGGCCTGGCTCTTTTTCCCACCGGAGAAGGCCTTTCTGCTCCCTGAACGGCTCAGCAGCTTCTCTTCCGAGTGGAGCTTGTGGGGGTCCATGAGGTTTGCTTTGTGTGAGAACCCCTTGCCCCGGGGTGAGCAGCTCAGGTCTTTCTCTGCAGTCTGGACCCTTCGGCCTCTAAGAAGCTCTGGCCTGCAGCTGAAGCTCTTGCCACGCTCTGAACGTTTACGGAGGTTCTTCCTGTCGTGCTTTCGCAAATGTGCATTGTACTGGGCTTGCGTTTGGAAGTCCACGCCACACTCCAGGCACCTGTTTGCTCCTTCTGGGGAATCCCCTCCTTGGCAAGGACAGGGCTGATCCTTCGCCTCGGTCACTCGGCTTCCTTTCGGCCTCTTGTTTCTGCTTCCTGGCAGCTCTTGATTTCTGGCTTTATCGGGCGACGGCTGACGGGACTCCACATCTTCCTGATCACCTGAGTGAATTCTCTGACGGGAAGCAAGGGTCGTTTGACGACGGAGGTTCTTTCCGCGCTCCAAGCCGCTGCAGGGTTTCTTTGCTGACTGAATCTGTTCCTGGGAAACTGCTCTCAAACTTGCATTGTCTTTTTGCCTCGGGTTAGAATGGATGCATTCACTCTTTCTGTTTTTGGTGGACCTTCCTTCTGCAGCTGGGATTTCGGGGAAGCCCCCTCCTTGGCCCAGAACGGGCTGGTCCCTCTTCTCGATTGTGTCGTCGCCCTCCTCCGCGATTCCATCTGGGTCCTCAGAGTGGCCTTCAGAGTCTACTTCCTTCTCATTTTCCACTGATGAGCCCTGTAGTTCCCCAGATCTCTCCTCTCTGCTTCCTGCTGGAATAAAGTGAGAGACCCAGTAAGCAGCCAGGCAAGAAACCATGTCAGATGCGTCACTCCTTCTTCCTGGAGAATTAGTGTGGTGTAGTGGTTAAGAGAGGTGGCTTCTAATCTGGAGAGCTGGGCTTCATTCCCTGTTCCTACAACAACAACAATACTTCCCCTGTCGGACTTGCTGTGTTGGGGGCAGTGAACAACAATTTAGGTCACATTATAATTATAAATTTCAATGTACAGCAAAACAAATCCAATATGCCTCACAATCACAATAAAAGTGCCAAGAAGATCAAGACTTCTGGGGAGTAAAAAAAACAGGGAACCCTTGAGATGAGAGAAGAAGCCACTGCTGGGATCAGCCCCAAAAGGAGCTTCTGAAAGTCACCAGTCTCATGACTGGGCTCTCCCCCATCCTTACCCGGTGGGCCGGCCTCTCCATCTTCCTCTTCTTTGATGCCCGTAGAAGGGCACCTCTCAGATGCAGCCTTGCTTGCCTCAGAGACTCTTCCGGCCTCCTCCGCCAAGGGCACCTACAAGAGGAGAGAAGGAACGGATGGGGAGGGCAAAGGTCCTTTCTCTGGGCCAGGACCTAGCAGATCTCTCTAGGAGAAAGTGGGACAGTCTTTCCCTAAGGAATATTCAAAATCCTGAATGCCAAAGGACAAAACACTTCTAAGGCAGTGAATTGCATGGATGCGGCGCCACCACCAAGAAGGCCCGGGACATAATGCCAGCTACTGAATCACAGGAGGAGGGAGATGGAAGGAGGCCTTCAAGACTCTCCAGGCCACACCTCTCACAAGTGGTGGAGGAATCTCATCTTCCAGGACTCCCAAGACCCACCTTTCCAGTGGGAGTGTGACCCCATTAATCCACCAGTTCCCAGGTTGAGGGAGAATTCCTCCTCGCCCCAAACCTCTGGATTCAGCTTCCTGGGAAATGCCACGATAGCCCTTCCCTCACACCCAGGCACTTTTCTGCTCCCCCAATATGGACAGAGATCTCAGCCTCTGCTCCACGCCGGACCCTCCCACATCCAGGGCCCACATACCAGCAGGGCCTCACCTGCTTCTCCTGCCTCAAGAGGAGCTCCTCGGCCAGGGCCACCGCCTGGGAGCAGCTCTGGGGGCCGCTCTCCCTCACCCGGCTCTCACCCTCACACGGCATGGCATTCTGCACTTGCTCTAGAATCAAGAGCTCCAAGATCTGCTCCTTGGTGTGACTCTTCACTTTCAGCCACCCCTGACACATTTCCCGCAGTTGGCTGTAAGCCTTTCGTGGCCCCTCGGCCTCCTGGTAGCAGAAACCCCTGAATTCCTCACGCTGCTTCTCTTGGCTCAGGGCGTCCCCTCGCAAGATGGTGGTTTTCGCCTTCCCACAATCCTCTCTGTCTCGGGCATCCGGACTATTCAATCCCTGGTTCAGGGGATCCCCTTGCAAGATGGCCGCCTTCACCTTCCCATAATCCTCTCTGGTTTGGACATCTAGCCTGTTCGAGGCCCATTTGCCTTCTCCGCTGAGGGCCAGCAGGAGTCGGGTCGCCCACTCTTCTTGGGGCCAATGACAGGCCTCGGCCACTTGCTCAAAGGCGGCCAGGAAGGCCTTGGCGTCCTCCCAAGGAGAAGGTTTCTCCGGCAACGGCGGGATCCCACTTAGAGAGTGAGAGGACTCCAGCGTCTTGAGGAACTCCTGCCACTGGACTTCCCACTGCTCGAGGGAAACAGATCCCTCCCCTGTGGGCAGATTCGCTGGATGTCCTGTTCTCCTCTGCAGAATTTCCCTGATACTCCCAGCCTGGAGGATATGTGGGGCTCTTCCTCTGTCCTCTGATACTTCCCCTAATTTGGAAACTGCGGGAGTCTCTTTCTCCATTTCTGGCTCTGAAGGATCGCTCGACACTGGTACTGCAGGAACCGAACACATTATCCTCTTCCACAAGGCGCTTCTCCCTGCAGGGAAGATGGATTGGTTAATTTTTTTTGTTTGTTGTGCTTATCTGCTGTATTTATATGCTGCCGACCCCTAAGGCTCAGGGCAGTTTACGTACAACGTAGAACAGTAAAAAAGTACTTAGATTTTCCATAACATATAGATAACCACAACAATAATAAGTAACATTAATAAGTGTAACACAGATAACTATAACACTACAAACAGGTCCAGAGGCAGAACACATGAGTGGGTTTCTGGGGGGGAGGGGGGAGGGGGGAGGGGGGAGGGAGGGAGGGAGCAGGGGCCCTGTAGATGTTGCTGGTTCCGCTCGGCCTCAACCAAATGGGAAAGATACAGGAAAGAGAGAGTAGAGACACACTTGGTAATTCAGCTTCTAGTATAATGGCCCCTGTGTGATTCTTCTGCCCAGATTAATTACACCCAAAAAAGTCTCTATATGATATAAGCTTATAGAGCCTCTTGTGGCGCAGGGTGGTAAGGCAGCCGACATGCTGTCTGAAGCTCTGCCCATGAGGCTGGGCGTTCGATCCCAGCAGCCGGCTCAAGGTTGACTCAGCCTTCCATCCTTCCGAGGTCGGTAAAATGAGTACCCAGCTTGCTGGGGGGTAAACGATAATGACTGGGGAAGGCACTGGCAAACCACCCCGTATTGAGTCTGCCATGAAAACGCTGGAGGGCGTCCCCCCAAGGGTCAGACATGACTCAGTGCTTGCACAGGGGATACCGTTACCTATTCCTATGATATAAGCTCACTTCTTTGTTAAATGGGTAAAGTGAGATGCTGATCATTAGGTTTCTAGATTTCTATAAAAGTCCTTCTAAAAAGCCCTCCTGCAGCTGTGAAATGTCATGACCATCCACCAGAGGGGAAATGCCAGAGACCATGTATTACTTCCTTTGTTTACACAGTGGCCCCTTCAAAGAACTTTGCTCTGATTAGCAGAGCTGAGACAGAAGGAAAGCTGTTTTTTATACCTTGCTTTTCACTACTCAAAGCAGCTTACAAACCCCTTTCTAAACTTTTTTTTACCATTGAGAAGCCCCTGAAACATTCTTCAGGCTTCAAGAAAGCTCCTCCCAAGAAGGGTTGGGTTTTATTCCCTTCTTTTGCCCAAAGGAGTCTCAAAGTGGCTGACAATCAATCGCCTGCCTACAGCAGGTACCCTGTGAAGTAGGTGAGGCTGAGAGAGCTCTGAAAGGACTGCTCTGTGAGAACAGCACTATCAGGGCTGCGACCAGTCCAAAGTCACCCAGCTGGCTGCATGGGGAGGAGGAGTGGGGAACTAAATCCGGTTCATCAGATTAGAGGCCACTACACTTAACCACTGCACCATACTGTTTACACTAAGATATCAGCCCCATTCCTGAGACTATCAGCTCCTTTAGGAAATCAAAGGAGAGGGGAGCAGCCTTTGACAGTGGAGAAGGGGCCACTACAGAGCTCAGCCCCAGAGGGAGCTTCTGAGATTCCTCAATGGCAAGACCCAAATGGCTTCCCTCCCTCCGTACCCAGCAAGCTGGCCTCTCTGTTGTCCTCTGTCTTGGCGCGATGCTTCTGCTTGGTCTCCGACGGAGCATGGCCTTCATCACAGATACTCCCAGCCTCCTCTTCCTCCTCCTCCTCCTCCTCCTCCTCTTCTTCCAAGGGCACCTGCAATACCACAGAGGGACAGAGCTTTTCAGGGCAGCACAACACAGCTGGAAAGGGAGGGGGGTGAAGACAGGAGAGGGCTTTATCTTTGCCCCAGAATTTAGCAGATCAGCTCGACTGCCAAAGACACCCAGAATAAAAACTTAAAATCCAGAAAGCTGAAAGAAACATGAAAATAAAACAAGTTGCAGGTGCCAACAGGGAACAACCGAGACTTGGACTTTAACGTGAATAAAAGTAAAAAATACTTTGTGGCAGACCTCGTAAGGATGGGAATTTAGGATTTATGTGGGCAAAGTCTGTCCGCGGCGCTCCATACCACTCCTAGCGTACCCAGAACCCCAAGATATGCTCTTTCATGGGGAGGGTCATCTTGATGGGGTGACCCAAACACTTGTCCCCAGATTGCAAAAATTAAAAAAAAATTACTTCCCACCCAGATTGAGAAAAAATTATTTCCCACCCAAAGTCATGGCTTCCCCCAAAATGCTGGATTAATTAAGAGGCAACAGACCTTAACTTTACACCAGTGGTCCCCAACCTTTCTGAGGCTGGAGACCGGCAGGGCAACTGCCCTGCCTGCGCATCGCACATGCGCGGGTCGCGCATGCACGCATGTGCCATGCGCAGCTGAAATCACGCATGCGCGGCCCTTATTCCCTCTTCCCGCCCTCCCGCAGTAAGAAGCTTCCCGGGCCGCAAGCTTGCAGCCTGGGAAGTTTTTTACTGCGGGGGGGCAGGGAGAGGGAGCCGTGGCCCGGCACCATGGCCTTTGTGGCCCGACACCGGGCCGCGGCCCGCAGGTTGGGGACCACTGCTTTACACCCTGTTAGTCCCTTTCTGCCTTCTGAGAGGGAGACATCTCCTCCTCCCCAGGCCTTCTTGCACTCAGGAACTCCTAGAAGAAATGTCTCACCTGCTTCCCTTGCCTCAGGAGGAGCTCTTCAGCCAGGGCCACCGCCTGGGAGCAGCTCTGGGGGCCGCTCTCCCTCACCCGGCTCTGGATCTCTGGGGGCAGGATACTCAGCAATTGCTCCAGGACCAGGAGCTCCAGGATCTGCTCCTTGCTGTGGTTCTCCACCCTCAGCCACCCGCGGCACATTTCCCGCAGTCGTCCGTAAGCCCCCCGGGGCCCCTCGGCCTCCTGGTAGCAGAAACGCCTGAACTCTTCCCGCTGCTTCTCCCGTTTCAGGGCATCCCCTCGCAAGATGGCTGCCTTCACCTTCCCATAATCCTCCCTGTCTCCGTCATCCAGGCTGCTAAAGGCCTGTTCGGCTTCTCCGCTGAGGGCTGGCAGGAGCCGGGCCGCCCACTCTTCCCGGGGCCACCCACAGGCTTTGGCCACTTGCTCGAAGGAGGCCAGAAACATTTTAGCATCTTCCCAAGGAGAAGGTTTTTGTGGCACCCGTGGGATTCCACACAGAGAACGAGAGGATTCCAGGGTCCTGAGGAACTCCTGCCACTGGTCTTCCCACTGTGTGAGAGAGAGGTTTCCCTCCGCAGCTTGCTGGCGCAGCGAATCTCCTGGTCTCCTCGCCAGGAATTCCTTCAGATTCCCAGCCTGGAGGATGTGAGGGCATTTCCCACTCCCCTCGGGTCCCTCCCCTGCGGGGACTTGTTCTTCCATTTTCTCCTCACAATGATCCCTCAGGACCGCAGCTGCTGAGCTGAAATGTTCAGAATATGCTATCGGCTACCAGGGTGGGCTTCTCCTAGAGTAACGGGAAAGAGAGAGAAAACGACCCGGTCAGCATCGGACGTAGAGGCTGCAACATGATTTTCTCCCCGTCTCCCCAGCTCATGCCACAAAAACCGCATTGCCTTGGCGTGTCCACGACTCCAGCGCAAAATGAGATGCTAATTAAAAGCCTGAAGGTTTCTTTTCAAGGCTGCCCTCAGATCTTTTACCAGCCGGCCTTGCAGAGACATTCACGTCATTCACTAGAAGAGCTGTAAAATCGCCAGGTCAGGAAACACCATCCAAGGTGCAGCCCCCTGAAGCTGCCTTTACCTTATTCTCACCTTTGGTCGGCCGAGAGAGCCAGCTTGGTGCTGTGGCTAAGAGCGACGGCTTCTAATCTGGACAGCCAGGCTTGCTTCCCCACTCTGCCTCCACATGCAGCCAGCCGGGTGACCTTGGGCTAGTCGCAGTCCTGTTAGAGCTGTTCCCAGAGCAGTTCTGCCAGAGCTCTCTCAGCCCCACCTGCCTCGCAGAGTGTCTGTTGTGGGGAGAGGAAGGCAAGGCGATTGTGAGCCGCTTTGAGACTCCTTGGGGGAGACCAGCTCTTCTTTTATTTATTCCTTGATGATTTATATCCCACCCCTCCCTCTTCTTTTTCTATTTGGTACATTTCAAGCCCCATTTTCTCGATAATGCTCAGGGCAGATTCCAAGTTTTTAAAAAAAGGTTTTAAATGGACCAGTCATCTGTCAGCTAACATGAAAATCACACCCTTCTTAACGAAATCCTCCTCCTGAAAAGCTCCTTCTTAGACTGCCAGAAAAAAAGACATCCAGGAGGGAGACTTCGGCAGGAACAGGTACACCCTGCCTAGAAGACTTTCCCAAAGAGTTCAGGCCTCTGACTCATGCCTCTAGGGTTGCCAGCTCCCAGCTGGGAACTTCCTGGAAGAATTTGGGGGTGCAGCTCACAGAAAGTGGGCTTTGCAGGGGAGACATCAGTGGACTATGGTGCCACAGAGGCCTCCCCCTCCCTCCGATGCAGCATTTTCTCGAGAGGAAGTGGCCTCTGTCATCTGGAAGGCTATAATTACCCCAAGTGATCCCCAGGCCCCCACTTGGGGGTTGGCAACCCTATCTTGGCTTGAGCATGCAGAGCGCACTTGGAAGCAAAAGGATCCTTTACCTTTCTCTATCTGGGACTCCCCTGTCCTGCCTACTTACGGGGAGGCTATAAAAGCTACAGATGGGGTGCACAGAGAAGGGGCACGCTTAACCCACCCTCCCCAGACCCACCGAAACCCCCCCATGGGGATGCTCCCCCTTCCCCCACCCCAGATCTTTACCCTTCCAGCCTGTCTCCCGTCTTGGTCTGGCAAGCCAAGCCTGTCCTCTAAGGCGGAAGTGGGAGGACGGGTGGCGGCTCTCTAGGAAGCACTGCTCTGTCGCCTTAACCCCCTGAAAGTCCGAGATGAAAACTTGCTGGAGAAGAGCTCCCTTGCGGCCCCGTCTGCTGGCTGCAAGGTTGGATACACACTTTTCTTGGATGCTTTAGGATGCTCTGGGCTGATCCTGCATTGAGCAGGGGGTTGGACTAGATGGCCTGTATGGCCCCTTCCAACTCTGTGATTCTATGACAGACCCCACGTGTGCTTCAAACAACCACACATTTCAGGCCTGTTCAGGGACTCCAGCAGAGATAGTACAAGAGTCCCAGAGCACCATAAAGACTCCCCAAAAACTGTGGCAGCGTACGAGCTTTCACAAGCCACTGCTTACTTCTGTGCTTCTCAAAAGCTGCCACAAATTTTGTCTGTATTTAAATGCAACTCACTTGCTTGTTTTTGCAGCTGCCGATAGGCTAACGTGGCCACGCATTTTGAGCTGTCTCAGCAGAGATGGCTCTGAGACCCTCCAGAATTCAAAGCACGGAGGACAAGATGGAGCCCCCTGGACTGCCTGGGCTTTCTCTAAGGACCGCTTCTGTCCCATAAAACAAAGAGCCATGTAAAATACACAGTTGTTGTACCGCTATCGCTTCCAATAATCTAATCCCCGCTTTATTCAAAGTCACATCCCGAGACTAACAATCAAAGCTAGAAAATTGCTCCTCCAATAGCATATTATCATTGCCTTGTAGATTACCTTTAAAAAAAACAGGCATTAAAGTCCCCATACAAAATAAGTTCAAATCTTTGGGACTGGCAGATCAATTTGTCCAAAACTTTGGATAAATCATCCCAAAAATTCTTAATCAGAACCGTATCAGCCCGAGCCAGGAAGGATAGGTGAATCAGCTCCACCTACCTCACAGGGTGTCTGTTGCAGGAAGAGGACAGGTAGGGGATTGTAAACTGCTCAGAGACACATGAGGCCTGCTAAGTGACCTTAGGCCAGTCCCAGTTCTAAGCCAAACAGAGCAAGAGGAGCCCACTCAAAGAACCTAATGTCTCCAATTTTGTTGAAATTGTATTAAATATGAAATTAAAAAACAGGGGGTTTTTTTTGCTTTGTTCAGAGCCAGCTTGGTGTATTGGTTAGGAGTGCGGACCTCTAATCTGGCGAGGCGGGTTTGATTATAGGTTCCCCCAACATGCAACCAGCTGGGTGACCTTGGGCTCCCCACGGCACTGATAAAACTGCTCTAACCGAGCAGTAACATCAGAGCTCTCTCAGCCTCACCTACCTCGCAGGGTGTCTGTTGTGGGGAGAGGAAGGGAAGGCAACTGTAAGCCGCTTTGAGAATCCTTCAGGGAGAGAAAAGCAGCATCTAAGAACCAACTCTTCTAGTGAGGTTCCTTCTTCCCAATTTTGTTTTTGCTCCCATCCCAGTTCTCTCTGAGTTCTCTCAGCCCCGCCTTCCTCATAGGGTGGTGGGGAGAGGATGGGAAGGCAACTATAAGCTGCTTTGAGACAAGAGGCCTGCTGGGTGACCTTGGGCCTCCTTCTGTTCTCCTTTCAAATTCCATCCCTCCCACCCCCACAGACAGATGTCACCTGCCATAGACATCCAGCAGGTAAACTATAATGGCCGGGAACAATTTTAATTGCCAGTGAATTGATGCTAAATTTAATAACATTGAATTTTAACCAAATTGTTTTTCTGCCTTTTCATCCACACTGTAAACCACCCCACGCTCTTATGAGGGTGGGGTGGTATGAAAACCCAATAATTTATTTATTATTTATTTATTCCATTTATAAACCACCTTCCTGGTATACCAGCTCAGCATCAAGACAAAAAAAAATGCACAATTCCAGTACTACATGAAACCATTTTTAACTGACAGCGACACCCAATTTGAATCCCAGCGAGCATCTCGAGAGCTGCCCCTTGGACAGATGTTGCCAGACGGCCGATGTAAACGTGGGAGCATTTTTAAAGGGGTGCATGTGTCCCTTAGATCAGGGGTAGTCAACCTGGGGTCCTCCAGATGTGCATGGACTACAATTCCCATGAGCCCCCTGCCAGCAAATGCTGGCAGGGGCTCATGGGAATTATAGTCCATGCACATCTGGAGGACCCCAGGTTGACTACCCCTGCAGGGCAGGCCGCACCCATTGATAAAACAGCCTTTAAACAGCAAGCCATTTCCAAACAGTTCGCAGGACAAAACGCGAATCCGACGGCGCCTTCTTCCAGGCGCGAGCGTTCGTGCGCAGGACTCGGCTCGACCCCCGACGGCAGCGCCCTTTTGCAATCGCCGCGCACCGCCGCCGCCTCCCTCCTCCCCGGGCGCGCCGTCGATCAACCTCGGGGCCCTCCCATTGGCCCGTCCCTCCTCTCTGCGCCCCCGGTCCTCCAATCGGGTCGAGCGCGCGCCGGGGCGCTTGCCAGCTGGGCGGGGCCTTGCATGCCCGCGGGGCGGCCGGCTTCATTCCCCGCTGGGCGGCTCTGCGCGCGGGTGTCGCTGCTGCTGCTTGAAGGCGCGGCCTCGTCGGGTCCTTCCCCGCCCTGCATGGAGGGTAAGGCGGCCGGGCTGGGGAGGGAGGCGGAGCTCCGCCGGCCTCCTCGCTTTCCTGCTCCCTCTGCCAGGAGGCCGGGCTGCGGGTGGAAGGAGGCAGCGGGAGGGTGCTGGGGGTGGAGAGCCGGGTTTGAGCCCTCCTTCTCCTTCTCCACATGCAGCCACTGGGCGACCCAGGCCCAGCCCTATTAGAAGCTGTTCATGCATAGCAGTTCTCTCAGAGCTCTCTCAGCCCCACTTACCTCGCATTGTGTCTGTTGTGGAGGGAGGGAGGGAGGAGAAGGTTTTTGGGGCTCCTGCAGGTACTGAAACGAGTGGTATATAAAAAAATAGCTGTTTTCCTTGTCACAAGCAGCCAGCAAGTTGACCTGGGGCTATTCACAGTTCTCTCAGAGCTGTTCTTGCAGCACAGTTCTCTCAGAGCTCTCTCAGCCCTACCTAGCACACTGGATGTGTCTGTTGTGGGGAGAGGAAGTGGGGTTTGTGAGCTGCTTTGGGGCTCCTTCACATAGTGAAACAAGGGGCATAAAAAAATACTTCTTCATCCAGATGGGTCACCTTGGGCCGAAGAGGTTGAGAAGTCTAAAAATTAATTTTGTGAAAATATGTTAAATACACATTTTATTGCAGAGTGCTAAAGGTAAATTCAAAACGATGCATTAAAACCTTTGACTAACAAATAGTCAAAAAGAAAATGCTATGAGTAACACAAAATATGCCTAGATAACAAAACGGCCAATAACAAAATGTCCAGATGCTTTTTGATCCTCTTTGGAGGTCACTTACAGAATCACACATGCATAAATATCCATAAACTAAAAAACTCACCGTGTCACCGAGCTCTAAAAAGATTCTGGGACACGGAAGGTGCAGTTCTATCAGAGGGTTCTATCAGCATCCTTCCCTCTTAATTCTGCTTTAGGATGGTTAGGGCTGATCCTGCATTGAGCAGGGGGTTGGACTAGATGGCCTGTATGGCCCCTTCCAACTCTATGATTCTATGACTAGATGGCCTGTCGGCCCCTTCCAACTCTATGATTCTATGACTAGATGGCCTGTATGGCCCCTTCCAACTATATGATTCTATGATTCTATTCTAGGGGAGAGGAATGTGAAGGCGACTGTAAGCCGCTTTGAGCCTCCTTCGGGTAGGGAAAAGCGGCATATAAGAACCAACTCTTCTTCTTCTATGAATTCGGTACCATTGGAAAAAGACCACAGCTTTGTATACAAGGACTGTATCACGATTGGTCTTGTCAAAAAGGGTGGAAGCAGTAATAAGGATGCGAGGATAGTTCTAGTCATGAGCCAAGATGGGGAGAATCTTATTCCAATAAACTGAAATGCAAAATTCCTGACAAGTGCAGAACGGACTTCTGTTCCCCATCTTATTCTTCCAGGTGGTGTCATGCATACGTTGCTGTCTCTTGGTGGCAGAGAGAAAGCCGCTTCCATGCCGCTGTGCCCGGTAAGTGTCGAACTATGGACCACGCCCCCGGGTGCCTCTCCTTGCACAGCCCCCCCCCCCAAATTTATCTATTTATATATAGATATTTATATTTATTATTATATACCACTCCTCTTGGAATACCGTCTCGGGGCAGACTACACAATATAGAACAGAATAAAACCAGAAAATTAATCACAATACAAACAAGCTAAAATTATAATACTGGCAAACTGCAGTGGGTCACTGTTGCACCAGCCTTTATGGATAGTGATTCATCACTGCGTTGGCCCACGAGATGTTGAAGTCAGGAGGAATTGAGGGGGGAAACAGAGGGCAGTGGGGATGGGAGGGAGTCTTGAGATTTCAGTGGCTGGCCTCAACCACAGGCTCAATCAATGAGAACCTTTCTCTCTCTCTTGAGAGCATGCTGGTGCAGAGGTTAAGAGCGGCAGCCGCTATTTTGGAGAACTGGATTTGATTCCCTGCTCTTCCACATGCAGCTAGCTGCGTGACCGTGGGCCGGTCCCAGATCTCTCAGAGCTCTCTCAGCCCCACCTACCTCACAGGGTGTCTGTTGTGGGGAGAGGAAGGATAGGCACAATCATAGAGTTGGAAGGGGCCATACAGGCCATTCAGTCCAACACTCTGCTCAGTTCAGGATCAGCCTCAAGCATCCGTGATAAGTATGTGCTCAGCTGCTGCTTGAAGACTGCCAATGAGGTAATTAACAAAAACAAAATCTTTATTGGCCTGTATAAAAGAGGTATAATGTAAGGGAACCATATACAGAAGGTCCCCCTGCAGGGCAAACAAATTAGACAAAAGCAGATAGGGTATGTTCACAGCACCTCATTGCAGGTTGTAAAAACCGATTCAATTAAAAATTAAAACAGGATTCTCTCCCAGGATTCTGGGATGCCCATCCATCAATCATTTCTTTGCGGTCATAAACCAGCAGATCATATCTGTCTGTCTATCTAGTCTGTTCATTTATTCCATTTATAAACCGCCCTCCTGCTCAGGACGGTGTACACAGTATCTACAGAACAATACACAATTAAAATAATACACAAACCCTTTAAAGCCATCTTTAACAGCAACATCAATTTCAGTTGCAGCTAGTACCTCTAGCGCTGTCCGTTTTAATAGGTCTGTTGCCAGACTGATGTAAGTGTCAGAGCTTGGCGGAAGAGCTCCATATTGCAAGCTCTGTGGAACTGTATCAGTTCCATTAGGGCACAGATCTCTGGGAGCTCCTTCCACCAAGTAGGGGCCAGGACTGAAACCGGTTGGTGCTGGCAGAGCAAAGCGCTCTACAGGGGATACAGGCAGAGAGGCTGTTTTTTCCCTTGCCTCTTCTGCTCACCCGATAAGAAATTAAGATAGAGGAGTGAGTCTTAAATGCCAGCGTCTTGACAGAGACCTCTTGGATTGCTCTTTGAAGGGGAGGATTTGGCAGAAGCAGACAAGCTTGATTGTCTCTTGTCAGGGGCTGGTGACCTTGGAGGAGGTGTCTGTCCATTTCACAGTGGAGGAGTGGGCTCTCCTGGATCCGGACCAAAGGAGGCTTCACCAGGAAGTCATGGAGGAGAATCGTCAGAACGTGGCCTCTCTGGGTAAGGCTCTCCTTTCTCTTGATAGACAGATGACGACGGCAGAAGTCATTCCTTCTGAGAAGGGTCTCTGGTCTGACCTGGATAGCCAGCATGGTGTAATTGTTGAGAACGGTGACAGCTTCGAATTTGGAGAGCTGGGTTTGATTCCCCACTCGTCCACCTGCAGCCAGCTGGATGATCTTGGGCTAGTGACAGTTCTTTTAGGGCACACCAAGCGGTTCGGTCTGAGTTCTCTAAGCCCCGGCTACCTCACATGGATCTAAGAAATCTAAGAAATAAATACATAAATAAATCAATCTGATTTTTGGCAAAGTCTGTAGGTTCTCACAGAATATTTCTCAGAGCTGGAATGTCTGTAAGTTGCCGATCTTTTCCTTTCCCCTCAAGGAGGACTTCTGGGTCCCAGTCCAGATTCCATTTCCCCAGAGGGAGAAACAGTAGAACCATCCGTCCAAGAAGCAGACGAAGCAGAGAGATTCACAGGTATCTGTTTTATTGTTGTTGTTGGATTTATTTCCTGCCTCTTCCTTTAGGCTCAAGGCGGGTCACAATAGTCTCAATCCCATTAAAATCCCCATTAAAAGACCTTAAAAATACCAACATGGTGGCAAAAAGAAAAGAATCCCATCCCTCTCCCTCCCCCCCCCTTGTGTGAGGCAACACCATAGCTTCAAAAGGAGAAGAACAAATCCAAAACCTCTGACTTTGGGGGGATACTGCCTCTATACAAGGAGGTTCCACTGGTCTGCTTGTCTATGATGGAACTTCCATCTATGGAAGAATCAGCAAATTATTGATACAGGGCAAGATTTGTTTCCTTTTCTCCCCCCCCCTTTTTATAATATTTTATTATTTTAGCATAGATATTAAAAAGAGGAAAAAAACTACAGAATAAAGATCTTACATTACAAGATTACATTCTTGTTACTATTTTTATTACATTTATTTCTTGTTAGCTTTTTCATCCCGCTATGTTGTAAATCATAACCCATAAACTTATATGTTCCATTATTATTATACCATTTGTTTCATTTTCAAATGATTTCTGTCCTGTCATTATCAACAACTGTGAGTGGCCAGCATGGGGTGGTGGTTAAGAACGGTAGCCTGTAATCTGGTGAGCTGGGTTTGATTCTCTGCTCCTCTACATGCAGCCTACTGGGTAACCCTGGGCCAGTCAAAGTTCTGTTAGAGCTGTTCTTACAGGGTAGTTCTATCAGAGCTCTCCCAGCCTCACCTCACAGAGTGTCTTTTATGGGGAGAGGAAGGGAAGGCGATCACATGCTGCTTTGAGATTTCTTCCGGTCTTCTTCTTTACTTCATTCCACTTTTTCTTGGAAGTCTTACCATTGTTTTCTCTTTATTTTAGGGGCTGATGGTCCCCGGGGCAAGGCTGAGGGAGAACACCAACTATTTGTCAGAAAAGAGCAGAAAATATATGCTGGAACAAAACAGAAGAGAAAGAACAAATGCTCTGTGTCCCAGGTTGCTCAGCCTGAGGTCTTCAATGCACACCAAAGAATCCACACTGGGAAGGAACCTCATAAATGCTTGGAGTGTGGACAGAACTTTGCTCAGAGTTCGCACCTTATTGCCCATCAATATATTCACACCGGGGAGAAACCATATAAATGCTTGGAGTGTGGAAAGATGTTTGCTCAGAGTTCACAGCTCATTACCCATCAACTTATCCACACTGGAGAGAAACCATATAAATGTTTGCAGTGTGGGAAGAGCTTTGCTCAGAATTCACACCTCACTGCCCATCGCCGAACCCACACAGGGGAAAAAGCGTACAAATGCTTGGATTGCAAAAAGAGTTTTTCTTGTAATTCGCTGCTTATTAACCATCAACGTATCCACACTGGGGAGAGACCATATAAGTGCCTAGAGTGTGGAAAGAGCTTTACTGAACGTTCACACCTTACTGCGCATCGACGAATCCACACCGGGGAGAAACCATATACATGCTCAGAGTGTGGAAAGAGTTTTGCTTGGAGTTCAGACCTTACTGGCCATAAACGTATCCACACTGGGGAGAAACCATATCAATGTTCAGAGTGTGGAAAGAGCTTTGCTTGGAGTTCAGACCTTACTGCACATAGACGAATCCATACTGGCGAGAAACCCTATAAATGCTTGTCTTGTGGAAAGAGTTTTGCGTGGAGTTCGCACCTTACTGCTCATCAGAGTATCCACACTGGGGAGAAACCATATAAATGCACCAAGTGTGAGAAGAACTTTGCTCTGAGTTCACAGCTTATCACCCATCAATTTATCCACACCAGGGAGAAACCATATAAATGCTTGGATTGTGAAAAGAGCTTTGCTCTGAATTCACAGCTTATTAAACATCAACGAATCCACACTGGGGAAGGTCTGTGTAAATGCCTAGAGTGTGGAAAGAGTTTTACTCAGCATTCATACCTTACTGCTCATCAGCGAATCCACACTGGGGAAAAACCATATAAATGCTCAGAGTGTGGTAAGAGTTTTGCTTGGAGTTCAGACCTTACTGCGCATCAACGAATCCACACTGGGGAGAAACCATATACATGCCTGGAGTGTGGGAAGAGCTTTGCTCAGAGCTCACAGCTTACTACCCATCAACTAACACACACTGGGGAGAAACCATATAAGTGCTTGGATTGTGAAAAGAGATTTTCTTGTATCTCACAGCTTGCTAAGCACCAACGAATCCACACTGGGGAGAGACCGTATAAATGCCCAGATTGTGGAAAGCATTTTGCCGAGAGTTCATATGTTACTGCCCATCGACGAATCCACACCGGGGAGAAACCATATCAATGTTTGGAGTGTGGAAAGAGTTTTACTAGGAGTTCACCCCTTACTGCTCATCGACGGATCCACACTGGGGAGAAACCATATAAATGCTTGGAGTGCGGAAAGAGTTTCGCTTGGCATTCAGATCTTACTGGCCATAAACGTATCCACACTGGGGAGAAACCATATAAATGCTTGGAATGTGGAAAGAGCTTTGCTCAGAGTTCAGACCTCAATGCCCATCGACGAATCCACACAGGGGAGAAACCATATAAATGCTTGGAGTGTGGAAAGAGCTTTGCTCTAAGTTCACAGCTTACTAAACATCAGCAAATCCACACGGGTGAGACTGCATGAAGCTTACAGTATAGAAGTTCGCAGTGTACTACTAAGCTACGAATGCACACTGTCCTACCCAGCACAATAAAATCAGAGTCTAGTAGCATCTTTAAGTCCAACATGGACCTCAAGAGACATAGGATATGCCTAAGAATACACCCAAGGAAGAAAGCATATAAATGCTAATATGTGTTTCACAGCGAAGACTTTAGACAGGAGATAAACCACATTTCCAGTATTGCAAGATCTTCAGCCTCAGCACCTACCATGCCAGACATCGACATGGAAAATCCAGCCTGTTATATGCAGGTGTTGAACTGGTATTAGTTAAAGCATACTCAGTTTTTGGCTAAAGCAATTAGAATACTAGTTATTATTAAATGTGGATATTTTTTTTGTCCTTCACTGTCAAGCTATCTTATGACGGAATGTCACAGAACTTCAGGCTTCATAGAGGACACTGTTTAGGATGAGGTTTTCTGCAGTCATTCTTTTGTTTGACAGCTGTTCCAGAGGCAAGTAGGGAGTGTGGTCAAACAAGCTGGAAGTCCCCTGTTGAGCCAACCAGGACACTAGAGGGGATAATTTAAAAATCATCCAGAAGTTCCTATCCTATCTATGCTAAATATATATATCTCCTCTGCTGCCCCCTGCAGGACACCCTTTACATTTGGTTCAGTTATGCACACTCTGCGTATTCTAACATCCATAAAACACAGAGCTCTCTCGGTCCCACCCTGTTGTGGAGAGAGGAAAGGAAAGGTGTTTGTTAGCCCTTTTGGGTAGAGAAAAGCAGAGTATAAAAAAACAGCTCCTTCTTCCTCCTGGAAGAACAAAGCCTTGTGTACAGGGGAAAATCTCTTGAAAGGAGGGCCAGAGGCAGATTGGCCTCGGGAACAGTTTAAGGCAGTGGTTCGCAACCTTTCTAAGGCTGAGGACAGGTGGGGGGGACGGGCGATCTGGCAGCCGCGCATGCGCGGCAGGTCCAAGCATGCGCATTTGCGCCATAAGCGGCCACAAACACGCATGAGTGGCACTTCCGTGCATGAGTGCATGCATGGCAGGTCTGCGCTTGTGCGTTTGTGCCTGCACATGGTGCAAATGCGCACGCGCGCCAGTGGCCCTGCTTCTCTCTCTCCCCCCCCCCCCAAAAGAAGCTTGCCGGGCCACAAGCTAATCGGCTGCTTTGGCGGCTGATTTGCTTGCGGCCTGGGAAGTTTCTCACTGGGGGGGTGGGGAGAGGGAGCTGCGGCCCGGTAGTTGGGGACCACTGGTTTAAGGGATGTCAATGGGGCCTCTTCTTTTGCCCTTTGGAGCAGTCCCAGAACCGAACATTTTAAGTAATACTAGTACCAATATTTGGGTAGAGCCCTCAGTGTGTATTTTCAAAAGTGCATTTTCCTTGCTGTGACGACATAAGAGCCTTCCAGGAGGTTGAGTGTGGGGTGGAAGGGGGCAGAAGGGATGAATTGGGGGGGGGGCTTGTGCTGTGTTCATTCTTCTCCCACCAGTCAAGGCTCAGGGGTGCCTCAAAAGGTTCAGTAAAAGGCAGCAGCAAAGGCCTGAAGAACAAGCCAAGAAGAAACAGGATTTGGGCAGGTGAAGTTTAGCTGTAGGTCAACAGGAGCCTCACCTGCTGGAGCCCCGCCTGCTGCTCTTCATTTGAATTCAGTGGGGCAGAGGGCAGTTTCTCAAATGTGAATTCAAGAAGCAGACCAAACAGAGAACCGTGGGTATCTGCTTAGCTGTATGGTGGAAATGGGCTTATCTCCTCTCGAGCTCAATTTTACCAGCTGGCAAACGGAGGGATTTCTCAAAAGGCAGAACCCCGAGAAGGAATGGGGTTGATCACCGAAGCCCGAGGTGGCACATAGGAGGCCAGCACTGTGGCGCAGAGAGCAGGGGCAGCGCTTTCTCAAGTGTGAGTTCAACCGGGGAACTACATTCTGACTTGCTTGTAACTCACCTTGGCAGGAAATGTGCATACATACGCAGGCCTACCCTTGGGCTTGATCCGGAAGTTATAGCTGGTGCAAAATGCAGCTGCTAAGGGACTCACTGGGACATCATGGAGGGCCCATATCCAGCCTGTGCTGAGGCAGCTGCAGTGGTTACCAGTTGCTGCCCAGATCCAGTTTAAGGTGTTGGTTCTTATCTTTAAGGCCCTCTGTGGTCTGGGACCGCCTTTTGCCCTATGCCCCCCGCAGGGCCTTATGCTCTGCAGGAACAAATTTGTTGGTCATTCCCGGCCCCCAGGAAGCGTGCCTGGCCCCCACCTGGTGGAATGAGCTCCCGGAGGAGCTACGGGCCCTGTGGGAGCTTTCTACATTCCGCAGGGCCTGCAAGATGGAGCTCTCCTGCCAGGTTTACGGTTGAGGCCGGCGTGCTGAAGATCTTGACCCCCCCCTCGTTGAGCCCTGTTGTCCACCCTTGGGCCTATTAGTGAATAAAGGTAAAGGTAAAGGTATCCCCTGTGCAAGCACCGGGTCATGTCTGACCCTTGGGGTGACGCCCTCTAGCGTTTTCATGGCAGACTCAATACGGGGTGGTTTGCCAGTGCCTTCCCCAGTCATTACCGTTTACCCCCCAGCAAGCTGGGTACTCATTTTACCGACCTCGGAAGGATGGAAGGCTGAGTCGACCTTGAGCCGGCTGCTGGGATTGAACTCCCAACCTCATGGGCAAAGCTTTCAGGCGGCTGCCTTAACACTCTGCGCCACAAGAGGCTCTTAGTGAATAGGTCTAGGTTATTTTGCCACAGAGTATGGGATGGTCTATGGTTGACCGGTTGGGTTTCAGATTGTTTTAAATTGTTTTGTGGGATTTTATTGGGGTTTTTATGACTGTTAGCCGCCATGAGCCTTCGCAGGAGTGGTGGGATAAAAAGACAGTAAATAAATAGGTCAGCTTTCACACACATTGACTTTCTTCTGTTCTGTCTCTGCGGATCTAGTTAGGTTTGCTCAAAAATAAAATCAATAGCATAGCATCCTAGTTTATTGCCTAAAGTAGGGGTAGTCAACCTGTGGTCCTTCAGATGTTCATGGACTACAATTCCCATGACTACAATTCCCAATCATGGGACTACAGCGTTGAGAGTTTTTATTTGAAAATGGAAATCTCTATATTAGCGATTATAAAGAACAGGAATAAAACGGCCCATATTGTAATGCCCCTGGATAGATCGGTGTTGAAGCCTTCTTTGGAATTAATTATTTACTCAAGGACATCCAATGAAGTGGAGGGGTGCTGTGATGGGTGAAGGATGGACAAAAGGAAACACTTAGAATCATAGAGTTGGAGGGACCTCCTGGGCCACCTGGGCTCAACCTCCCCCTTCCCCTCTAGGGGAGCTTTTCCTTGCAGAGATCAAGAAGGGGGTCCCCCCCCCCTGCGCCACCCCCAGCCCAGAATCCCTCCCCCCTGCCCCTGCCCCCCTCCGCACGCGGGACCCCGGGAGACCCCCTTGCAGGGCGGCCTCCCCCTCCTCCTCCCGCCACCCCCGCAGAGCTTCACCCTTCCCGGCAGCCTCCGTCCTGCGGCTCTGCTGAAAGGGAAACTGGGGGAGGACTCCAGGGGTCCTCCTCCGCCCCCTCTCCGCCTCCCTTCTAGGAAACGCAACTCTGTCGCCTCCTTAACCCTTCACTCGCTGCTCCTGCGGGGCTCGCGACGCGCCGCCCTCACTTCCCAGCTGGGGGCCAAAGGCTCGGTGGAAGGGGCGGGACGGAGGCACGTCAATCAGCACACCTGGCTCTGTGGTTGGTTGGAAAGGGAGGCTGCCCCGGGGCAATGGGAGGAACAAGGGCTGGTTGCGCCAATTCCTCTTTTCTGCTGATGGTGGGGGGGGGGGGAGTCTGGGCAGGGCGGGGCGGGAGGACTTCTGGCAATAAAATATCTGGAAATGTCTGAATGCCATTGCAATTCATCTTCTATTTTTCGTAGAAAACTTATTTTTCTGATTGGAAAAATATATAAATTGCATCATTTATAAGAGGATTTAGAAACAAGCAGTTGGGATATTTATTGAGGCGTATGAATGTCTTCAGTCCTGCATGGGGCAAAGCTCATGGCTCCCCAGCAGGAAAGCCAGAGAGAGCGGCTGGCCGACCTTAGCGCATCTCATCCATCCTGAAATCTCATCCATCCTGAACCCACAGGAGGCTCCCCAAATGTGCTTTGGGTGAGGGTTTCTTTTTCCCTTCAAAATTCTATGCTTCTATGTCTTGAGTCTGTGAAACCTCGTCTTCAAATTCATTTAATTCATTGCAAAAGAAGAAAGGGATATATGATAAGGATGTTTTCAGCACAGCCCCCAGAAGTCTCAATTTTAGGTATTTGTATAAATACTTTTATTTATGCTATTACGTTTGCGAGGGGGGTTGTGATTCTGATCTCTAATCTCTCCCAACCTGTTTTCCCGTGCATTTGATAAGGTTCCTGGCTGTCGCTTCGTGTTTGAGGGTCTGCTTGGCCTGCAGAAGAGAGATGTAGACAAACTGGAGCGTGTCCAGAGGAGAGCTGCAAAGATGGTGAGGGGTTTGTAGACTAAGGTTGGGGGAGCTTGGTCGGTTTAGCCTAGAGAGGAGACGACTGAGAGGGGAGCTGATAACCATCTTCAAGTATTTGAAAGGGTGCCATATGGAGGATGGAGCAGAGTTGTTCTCTCTTGCCCCGGTGGGACGGACCAGAACCAATGGGATGAAATTAATTCAAAAGGAATTCCGTCTAAACATGAGGAAGAAGTTCCTGACACTCAGAGCGGATTCTCAGTGGAACAGGCTTCCTCGGGTGGTGGGTGGTGGGCTCTCCATCTTTGGAAATTTTTAAACACAGGCTAAATACCTATCTGATGGAGAGGCTGATTCTGTGAAGGATCAAGGGGGTGGCAGGTTACAGTGGATGAGTGAAATGGATGTGAGGATCTTGCATAGTGCAGAGGGTTGGAGTAGATGACCCATGAGGCCCCTTCCAACTCTATGATTCTGTGATTCTAAAGAAGGTCCCAGGTTCAATCCCTGCTGCCTCCAGTTAAAACATCTGGCAGGAGGTGATGGGAAAGGCCTCTGGCCGGAGAGCTGCTGCCCATCTGAGTAGACAATACTGATGTTGAAGGTCTGATTTAGTTTAGGGCGGTTTCATGTGTTCACCCTCCATCTCTGCCATTTGCTTTGCGCTCATAAGCTCCCAGGTTCAAATCCCAACATCTCCATTTTAAGGCATAAGGAGAAATACAGTCGGAAAGCTTCTCACGAGGGATCCTGGAGAACCCCTGCCGGTCAGGAGACAAGACTGGCCTTGGCAGACCAAGATTCTGGCTGAGTGTGGAGCTGCCTGGCAAAACCTCCTTATTAGTCAGCTGGACCAGAGGTGGATGCCTCCTTATACTATATAGCCCCACTAACCTCACAGGGTATCTATCTGTTGTGGAGAGAAAAAAGGAAGGCAATAGTTGGGCGTTCTGAGACTCCTTTGGGGGGGGGGGATAAAAAGCAACACTCCTGCTTCTCTTGTGGCATGCTGGTGTTGTGTGCAGGCCGTACTTTATTCACACAGAATTGCAACCCTGGTGTGTTTCTCTTTTAAAATATAGTGTATTGAATGTTTTATTGAAAAGATGAAGAGCAAGAAACAAACGCAAGGGGAAAAGCAATAAACAGGTATAAGATATAAAAGAGGGATGTCAATTCCATTTTCAAATCCTCAGCCACAGAGATCGGTAACACTGACATTTGTTTTCAAATAACATTCTAGTGATAACTGCATGCTTTCAAGTTATTGCAAAGTATGTCATAAAGGAAAAAACTCTTTTTCAATTTCATCTCAAATAGTCTTACTGCTATTATCAACTTCCATCCAATACGATTCTTTTCCCTTATTCCGCAAAGCCAGAGGTCATTAACTTTTCACTTTCCTGCAAAAATTGTATAAAGGGTTTCCAAATGGAAATAGGTAGATGAAGTAATACCCTTCTCTTTAAAAGGTCACTCCCCTGTGTGGATCCATTTATGTCAATGAAGATGGAAACTCCTGCTGAATTTCCTTCCACACACTGAGCATTCAAAAGGTTTCTCCCCTGTGGATTCTTTGATGTTTTCGAAGACTGTCAGCATGTTTGAATTTCTTTCCACACTCTGAGCATTCAAAAGGTTTCTCCGCTGTGTGCGTTCTTTGATGCCGCTGAAGATCAGAATTATAACTGAATTTCTTTCCACACACTGAGCATTCAAAAGGTTTCTCCCCTGTGTGCGTTCTTTGATGCCGCTGAAGATCAGAATTATAACTGAATTTCTTTCCACACACTGAGCATTCCAAAGGTTTCTCTCCTGTGTGGATTCTTTTATGTTGTCGAAGACCGTCAACCCGGCTGAATCTCTTTCCACACTCTGAGCATTCGAAAGGCTTCTCCCCGGTGTGGGTTTTCAGATGGTATTGAAGACTGCGACTCTGAGTGAATCTCTTTCCACACTCTGAGCATTCGAAAGGCTTCTCCCCGGTGTGGGTTTTCAGATGGTATTGAAGACTGCGACTCTGAGTGAATCTCTTTCCACACTCTGAGCATTCAAAAGGTTTCTCCCCTGTGTGGATTCTAAAATGGCGTTGAAGATTAGAACCTTGACTGAATTTCTGTCCACACTTTGAGCATTCAAAACATTTCTCCCCTAAGTAGGTTCTTTGGTGCGCAGGGAGTTGAGACCTGTATCTACATTTCATTGCCTTCATTCTGTATTGCTTTGTAAAATGTACAATGCCTTGTTTTCCATCAGAGAACCCCTTTCCATTCCCTGAGCGGGTCAATGACTTATCTTCTGAATCATAACATCCAGGGAGGTTTCTGACAGGTGTGATGAGGGGCATGATTTGGCTTTCATCTTCTGAAAAATAGCATAAAATCCTTGTCACAGAAATCAAACAGCCAAAGGGGGATCCCTGGTTCCTGGGAGTAGGGGTCACAGTCCAAGGACCCCTGCAGGTGACCCCTTTTGGAAAGGATTGGTGGGACTTGGACTTTATCGCACTGACCTCTTCTCTGGGCCCCAGCCCTTCTCCCAAGCACATCAAATCATTTGGGGGAATGAGAGGACAGGTGAATGAAAGGAGAAGTAACACAAGTTCTTACCTGAGTGAATTCTTTGATGTGAAGTAAGAGCAGATTGACGACTGAAATGCTTTCCACACTCCAAGCAGTTATACCGTTTCTCTCCTGAGTGAATTTGTTCCTGGAAAGTAATGCTCCTTTTCTGAATATGAGTCTTCCCAGCAGACAGACTTCCCTTGTCTTTTTCCCTGGAGTGGATTCTCTGGTTAGAACTCAGGTCTTCATTAAATCTGTTTTCGGGAGGACTTTCTTCTTGGACTGGGATATTCTGGCAGTCTCCTCTTTGGAAAGCAACACGTTTATTCTTCTTCTCGTCACCGTTGTTTATCTCCTTCCTCTTGATTCCACCCGGATCCCTACAGGTTCCTTCAGAGCCTTCTTCCTCAGCATTTTCCAACAATGGCCCCTGGAATTCCCCAGCCATTTTGCCTGTGCTCCCAGCTAGAGTGAAGAGAGATCCAATCAGCAGTCATTCCAGAAATTCAAATGAGTCCCTCCCATTTCCTAGTTTGTAAATATATTCCCACCAAACAACCTCCACGGATGGAGCTGCCCACACCTTCTACCAGGCCTGGCCGGTCAATGGAGCCATATTATCTTTTGGCTCCCTCCACCCCTAAGAAACATGCCATATTGTGCCCCTTTAGTGGAAAAGATTAAATATTTGTTCCTTGTCACTTCCTATTTGACTTGCTGTGATCACCAAAAAAATCTCCCTTATACTGAATCTGACTCTTGGACTGAAGGTCAGTTCTGTCTGATCAGACTGGCAGCATCTCTCCAGGGTCACAGGCAGAGGTCCCTCACATTACCTACAGCCTCGTTCTTTTAACTGGAGACGTCAGAGTCCAGAGAGGTTTGTGCAAGGTGTGACAGGAGGCTTGTGTTGGTTTTCAGCCTCTGGCTTCTGGAGAGGGCAAAGAACTGGCCAAACCCAAAGGCCTGTAGGGAACGGGTGATAGGAATTGGGCTTCATACAGGAGGGCTCCTCTAACCCACCAGCCCCTTTCCCAAGTAAATCAAATCCTCTTGAAAAATGAATAAAACTAAGTATTGGGATCAGCAGTTCTTGAAGTGAAAGAGAAAGAGCGAGCCACTTGGACTGGGCCCAAGACTTCCTCCCTCCCTTCTTACCCAGGTAATCTCTGGCCTCCTCTTCTTTGATGCCCATCAAGAGGTATCTCTGCTCGCTCTCAGACGGATCCTGACTGGCCTCAGACATGCTCCCAGCAGCCTCCTCCAAAGGCACCTGCAATGCCAGAGAGAGACCCTTTCAAAGCACAGTGACAATCCTGGGTGGGTGGGTGGGGGAAACACAGAGGGTAGGGATCCTTAAGGAACAGTGGAACATTCGAGCACAATGATACAAAACACTCCTAGGGTAGTGAAGGCCATGAACAACAATGACATAAGACACCTGCGTGCCCAAAACCACAAGGAACACTTGATGCGGGGGAGGGACTGCCTCAAGACTGCCCCATCTGTTGTTTGCCACGTTGAGAGAGAATAACTCCCCAATCTCAAAACTCTGGATTCCGCTTTTGGGGAAATGAAGCAACAAACCTTTCTATCACACCTTGGCATTCCTTTGTTCCCCCCCAACCCGCCCAGTCTGGGCAAAGGTCTCAGCCCTGGTTCCACTCCAGATCCTCCCACACTCTGGGCCTACCCTGCAGAAAAGACCCACCTCCTGCCTCAAGAGGAGCTCCTCGGCCAGGGCCACCGCTTGGGAGCAGCTCTGGGGGCCGCTCTCCCTCACCCGGCTCTGGATCTCCGGGGGCAGAACAGTCAGCAGTTGCTCCAGGACCAAGAGCTCCAGGATCTGCTCCTTGCTGTGGTTCTCCACCCTCAGCCACCTGTGGCACATTTCCCGCAGCCGGCTGTAAGCCCCTCGTGGCCCCTCAGCCTCCTGGTAGCAGAAACATCGGAACTCTTCACGTTGCTTCTCCCGGCTCTGGGCATCCACTTGCAAGATGGCTGCCTTCACTTTCCCATAGTCCTCTCTGTCCGGGACATCCAGGCTATTAAAGGCCCACTTGGCTTCTCCTCTGAGGGCCGGCTGGAGTCGTGTCGCCCACTCATCTTTTGGCCACCCACAGGCTTCGGCCACTTGCTCGAAGGAGGCCAGGAAGGCCTTAGCATCCCCCCAGGGAGAAGGTTTCTCTGGCAGGGGGGGAAATCCCCACGGAAAGTGAGGCTTTTCCACTGTCCTGAGGAAGTCCTGCCACTGGGCTTCCCACTGAGCGAGGGAAAGGGAGCCCTCCCCTGCTGGCTGATTCTTGGGTTCTCCAAGCCTCCCTTGAAGGAATTCTCCACTATTCTCAGCCTGGAGGACGTGAGGAGCTATTTTTCTGGCCCCTGATATTTCTCCACATTGGGGGCCTCTGGGAGTGTCTTTCTCCATCTCTGGCTTTGAATAAGAGTTGGTTCTGCACAGCTGTTATCCTCTTCCACACTGAGCTTCTCCCTGCAGAAAAGACGGGTACAAGACAGAGGAGAGACACGCTTGATCTTACAGCCCCTGCCTGATTCTTACCCCCCTGTACAGAAAACATATGCCAAAAGGTATCAATATGTTTTTATATGTATATTCTCTTGAATGATGTGTTCTCCCCTTTCTCCCTTGGACACATCCTTCTAAAAAATTCCTTCCACAAAGGGGAAATGTAAAGTCTGTTTTCTTGGATTTTATAAAATGATGTATTGTTGGTATCTGTCACCCAACAGGTGATTAAAAATGCATAAAAATGTGCCTAACCCTTTTTGGAAATGTGAACCTCATGGCCATTTTATCATCTTTGGTTGCATGTAAGGGAGTTGGAAATTCTGGACACAAATGCATGCCTTAATCCAGAAAATGCTAAAGACTGAGGTACTAATTAAACTGGAGACATTTCTTTTGGGATTAATGGGAAAGGAATATGAAAAAAAAAAGATGGAACTTTGTTTCTCTACATATGGCTACAGCTCTGAGAGTCTTTATTTGAAAAAGGAAATCTCTATATTAGGGATTATAAAGAACAGGACTGAGAATTAAACAGACCATATTATAATACTTAGAATCATAGAGTTGGAGGGACCTCCTGGGCCACCTGGGCTCAACCTCCCCCTTCCCCTCTAGGGGAGCTTTTCCTTGCAGAGATCAAGAAGGGGGTCCCTTCCATGCCCGGAGGGAACCCCGATCCCCCCCCTGCGCCACCCCCAGCCCAGAATCCCTCCCCCCTGACCCTGCCCCCCTCCGCACGCGGGACCCCGGGAGACCCCCTTGCAGGGCGGCCTCCCCCTCCTCCTCCCGCCACCCCCGCAGAGCTTCACCCTTCCCGGCAGCCTCCGTCCTGCGGCTCTGCTGAAAGGGAAACTGGGGGAGGACTCCAGGGGTCCTCCTCCGCCCCCTCTCCGCCTCCCTTCTAGGAAACGCAACTCTGTCGCCTCCTTAACCCTTCACTCGCCGCTCCTGCGGGGCTCGGGACGCGCCGCCCTCACTTCCCACCTGGGGGCCAAAGGCTCGGCGGAAGGGGCGGGACGGAGGCACGTCAATCAGCACACCTGGCTCTGTGGTTGGTTGGAAAGGGACGCTTCCCCGGGGCAGTGGGAGGAACAAGGGCTGGTTGGCGCCAATTCCTCCTTTCTCTTTGTAGGGGGGAGGGGGGCTGGGAATGGGGGCTGGGCAGGACGGGGGGGGGGGCTTCAGCATTTTCTGGCCATGAGATTATGTGGACATTGCCAAATGGTATTGTATATATGGGGTCTATGGGGTATTTATTGAGGCGTAGAAATGTCTTCAGTCCTGCATGAGGCAAAGCGCATGGCTCCCCAGCAGGAAAGCCAGAGAGAGCGGCCGGCTGAGGCACCTCCGACCTTAGCGCATCTCATCCATCCTCAAAGGGGAGGGGGAATATTTGATAGGGATGTTTTCAGCACTGCTCCCATAAGTCTCAATTTTAGGTATTTATGTTCGGGGGGGGGGTTGTGATTCTGAACCCAGCCTGTTTTCCCATGCATTTGCTAAGGTTCCTGGCTGTGGCGTCTTGGCAGAGCATCTGCTTGGCCTGCAGAAGGTCCCAGGTTCAATACTCGTTCTCTCCAGTTAAAATATCTGGCAGGAGGTGATAGGAAAGGCCTCTGGCTGGAGAGCTGCTGCCCATCTGAGTAGACAATACTGATGTTGAAGGTCTGATTCAGTTTAGGGCGGTTTCATGTGTTCACCCTCCATCTCTGCCGTTTGCTTTGCGCTCATAAGCTCCCAGGTTGAAATCCCAACATCTCCAGTTTAAGGCATAAGGAGAAATACAGTCGGAAAGCTGCTCACGAGGGATCCTGGAGAACCCCTGCCGGTCAGGAGACAAGACTGGCCTTGACAGACCAAGATTCTGGCTGAGTGTGGAGCTGCCTGGCAAAACCTCCTTATTAGTCAGCTGGACCAGAGGTGGATGCCTCCTTATACCATATAGCCCCACCAACCTCACAGGGTATCTGTTGTGAAGGGAAAAAAGGAAGGCGATGGTCGGGTGTTTTGAGATTCCTTTGGGTAGCGATGGGGGAAGAAGAAGAAGTAGAAGAAGAGGTGGTTCTTAGATGCTGCTTTTCTCTACCTGCAGGAGGCTCAAAGCGGCTTACAGTCGCCTTCTCTTTCCTCTCCTCTGTGGGGTGGGTGAGGCTGAGAGAGCCCTGATATCACTGCTTGGTCAGAACAGCCTTATCAGTGCCGTGGCGAACCCAAGGTCACCCAGCTTGTTGCATGTGGGGGAGCGCAGAATCGAACCCAGCATGCCAGATGAGAAGTCCGCACCCCTAACCACTACACCAAACTGGCTCTCAAACTGGCACCAAACTGGATAAACCGCAACACTACTTGTTTTGCGGCATGCTGGTGTTGTGTGCAGGCCGTGCTTTATTCACACAGAATTTCAACCCTGGTGTGTTTCTCTTTTAAAATATATTTTATGGACTGTTTTATTAAAAAGATGAAGAGCAAGAAACAAACGCAAGGGGTCAAAACAATAAACAGATGTAAAATGTAAAACAGAAGGATGTCAATTACATTTTTAAATCCTCAGCAACAGAGATCAGTAACATAGACACTTGTTTCAAAATAACATTCTACTGAAAACTGCTTGCTTTCAACTTATTGCAAAGTATTAGTCATAAAGAAAGAAACTTACTTTTTCTATTGCATCTCAAATGGTCTTACTGCTATTACCACCTTTGATCTAATAAGCTTCTTTTCCCTTATTCTGCAAAGCCACAGGCCCTACGGAAGTTTAAGCTCCCTTGGGGCTCTTCTCTCTTCGGAAGCTCATTCTACCCGGTGGGGGCCTGGATGGAGAAAGCTCTGGCTCTGGCCAAGGTCATGCAAGCTTCCCTGGGCCAGCGATCACTAGGCAGTTGGTAGTGGCAGAGGATAAGTCTCTCTGACGGGGGAGGGGGTGTAGTTGCCCTTTGCACCCATCCACCTGCTCCAAAGCAACCCCATCAGCTATAACAAAGAAAAGCTTCTTTTGAGGAGGGGAGGCAAAGCAATCCCCCTCCCCAGGGCTCTGGGTGGGTTTCCCTTGAAGCCCCTGAAAGGGCTCAGCTAAGAGGGGACGGGATGCTAGGAGGCAGAGCTGCCATCCCTGAATGTCCTCTGCAGTTGTACTCGGCCTACCTGAAAGTGGAAACAGGCAAACCAAGTGAGGCAAGGAGGAAAAAGGGAAGGGGGTGGCAGGAGGGGAAAGGAGAAAGGGGCGGCCCAGGGAGGGAGGTGAGCTGCCGGTGACTCTTTCCACGGCCTGAATGGCTCAGCATCAAGGGTCCTGAGGTCTCCACACATCAGGGCTGCTAAACAGAATAAGAGTTTCCTTAGGAGCAGCTTTCGAGGCTGACCCTACCTTGATGCAGGACCATAACCAAGCTGTACCTGGGTTCGGTCTCAGTAAGTCCCTCACGTGGGATTGGAACTCGGATCCACCCCTCTGCAGCCCAACACTCTGGCTCTTGAAAACACAAAGGCCTGACAAGGCAGAAAAGGCCTCGCTGAAGCCGGCGGATTTCTTTCTGCTTTTTTATAGACCATTTTGACAAGCACACAATGTCCTTAAATTGGCTTATTTTTAAAAACATTGGCTGATGACTGTATATTAATCTGAATTAATTCCACAAGTGACACATTGAAAATCTGATAGCTGCCTGGGCCCACCACATCTGGGCAATCCCAAAGGAGCCTCTGCAGATCCAAAACAGGGCAGTTCAAGCAGAAAGCTTTACCCCAGGTGGATTCTCTGATGAACAGGAGGGTCTGATCTCTCTATCAAGTTCTCCCATGTCCGGAGCATCTATGAGATTTCTCTCATGTGGCTTATTCAGTGCTGAAGGAGGGCAGAGCTGGTCTGGGATCTCCTTTCATCCTCAGAGCCCATCTCTCTGTTCTTCCCTGAGATTTATCTGAGGTTCCAATCATGGCTTCAGTTCTTTCTGTGATCCTAGCACTTATCCTATCTTGCCTGTATTAATCTTATTGGTTTGTCTCTTTCTATGGCTATGGTAAGGTTACTGTGCAGATATCCTTTTGGTTTCACTTCAGTGTGGACTCTTGTCACAGGTTTAGCAGCCCCTGCGGTTGTTCCTCATGTGGCTTCTTTGATGCTGCTGAAGACGGCTACGCCAACTGAAGCTCTTTCCAGATTCTGAACATTTGAAATGTTTCTCATCTGTGTTGGTTTTATATGTGCCAATGAATTTAAACTCCTTTTGCACTGAGCATTCTAATGGTTTCTCGCCTGCATGGATGGTTTGATGCTAATGAAGATAAATATTTTGATGGAATACCGTTTCAGACTATGATCACTGAAAAGGTCTCTTCCCTATATGTGTTCTTTCATGCCTTTGAAGACTGCGACTCTGACTGTATTTCTTTCCACACACTGAGCATTCAAAAGGTTTCTCCCCTGTGTGCGTTCTTTGATGCCGCTGAAGATCAGAATTAGAACTGAATTTCTTTCCACACACTGAGCATTCCAAAGGTTTCTCTCCTGTGTGGATTCTTTGATGTTGTCGAAGACTGTCAACCCGGCTGAATCTCTTTCCACACTCTGAGCATTCGAAAGGCTTCTCCCCGGTGTGGGTTTTCAGATGGTATTGAAGACTGCCACTCTGAGTGAATCTCTTTCCACACTCTGAGCATTCAAAAGGTTTCTCCCCTGTGTGGATTCTAAAATGGCGTTGAAGATTAGAACCTTGACTGAATTTCTGTCCACACTTTGAGCATTCAAAACATTTCTCCCCTAAGTAGGTTCTTTGGTGCGCAGGGAGTTGAGACCTGTATCTATATTTCATTGCCTTCATTCTGTATTGCTTTGTAAAATGTACAATGCCTTGTTTTCCATCAGAGAACCCTTTTCCATTCCCTGAGCGGGTCAATGACTTATCTTCTGAATCATAACATCCAGGGAGGTTTCTGACAGGTGTGATGAGGGGCATGATTTGGCTTTCATCTTCTGAAAAATAGCATAAAACCCTTGTCACAGAAATCAAACAGCCAAAGGGGGATCCCTGGTTCCTGGGAGTAGGGGTCACAGCCCAAGGACCCCTGCAGGTGACCCCTTTTGGAAAGGATTGGTGGGACTTGGACTTCATCGCACTGACCTCTTCTCTGGGCCCCAACCCTTCTCCCAAGCACATCAAATCATTTGGGGGAATGAGAGGACAGGTGAATGAAAGGAGATGTAACAAGTTCTTACCTGAGTGAATTCTTTGATGCGAAGTAAGAGCAGATTGACGACTGAAATGCTTTCCACACTCCAAGCAGTTATACCGTTTCTCTCCTGAGTGAATTTGTTCCTGGAAAGTAATGCTCCTTTTCTGATTATGAGTCTTCCCAGCAGACAGACTTCCCTTGTCTTTTTCCCTGGAGTGGATTCTCTGGTTAGAACTCAGGTCTTCATTAAATCTGTTTTCGGGAGGACTTTCTTCTTGGACTGGGATATTCTGGCAGTCTCCTCTTTGGAAAGCAACACGTTTATTCTTCTTCTTGTCACCGTTGTTTATCTCCTTCCTCTTGATTCCACCCGGATCCCTACAGGTTCCTTCAGAGCCTTCTTCCTCAGCATTTTCCAACAATGGCCCCTGGAATTCCCCAGCCATTTTGCCTGTGCTCCCAGCTAGAGTGAAGAGAGATCCAATCAGCAGTCTTTCTAGAAATTCAAATGAGTCCCTCCCATTTCCTAGTTTGTAATTATATTCCCACCAAACAACCTCCACGGATGGAGCTGCCCGCACCTTCTACCAGGCCTGGCCGGTCAATGGAGCCATATTATCTTTTGGCTCCCTCCACCCCTAAGAAACATGCCATATTGTGCCCCTTTAGTGGAAAAGATTAAATATTTGTTCCTTGTCACTTCCTATTTGACTTGCTGTGATCACCAAAAAAATCTCCCTTATACTGAATCTGACTCTTGGACTGAATTTCAGTTCTGTCTGATCAGACTGGCAGCATCTCTCCAGGGTCACAGGTAGAGGTCCATCACATTACCTACAGCCTCGTTCTTTTAACTGGAGACGTCAGAGTCCAGAGAGGTTTGTGCAAGGTGTGACAGGAGGCTTGTGTTGGTTTTCAGCCTCTGCCTTCTGGAGAGGGCAAAGAACTGGCCAATCCCAAAGGCCTGTAGGGAACGGGTGATAGGAATTGGGCTTCATACAGGAGGGTTCCTCTAACCCACCAGCTCCTTTCCCAAGTAAATCAAATCCTCTTGAAAAATGAATAAAACTAAGTATTGGGATTAGCAGTTCTTGAAGTGAAAGAGAAAGAGCGAGCCACTTGGACTGGGCCCAAGACTTCCTCCCTCCCTTCTTACCCAGGTAATCTCTGGCCTCCTCTTCTTTGATGCCCATCAAGAGGTATCTCTGCTCACTCTCAGACGGATCCTGACTGGCCTCAGACATGCTCCCAGCAGCCTCCTCCAAACGCACCTGCAATGCCAGATAGAGACCCTTTCAAAGCACAGTGACAATCCTGGATGGGTGGGTGGGGGAAACACAGAGGGTAGGGATCCTTAAGGAACAGTGGAACTTTCGAGCACAATGATACAAAGCACTCCTAGGGTAGTGAAGGCCATGAACAATGATGACATAAGACACTTGCGTGCCCAAAACCACAAGGAACACTTGATGTGGGGTAGAGACTGCCTCAAGCCTGCCCCATCTATTGTTTGCCACGTTGAGAGAGAATAACTCCCCAATCTCAACACTCTGGAATCCGCTTTTGGGGAAATGGAGCAACAAACCTTTCCATCACACCTTGGCATTCCTTTCTTCCCCCCCAACCCTCCCAGTCTGGGCAAAGGTCTCAGCCCTGATTCCACTCCAGGTACTCCCACACTCAGCGCCTCCCCTGCAGAAAAGACCCACCTTCTGCCTCAAGAGGAGCTCCTCGGCCAGGGCCACCGCTTGGGAGCAGCTCTGGGGGCCGCTCTCCCTCACCCGGCTCTGGATCTCCGGGGGCAGAACAGTCAGCAGTTGCTCCAAGACCAAGAGCTCCAGGATCTGCTCCTTGCTGTGGTTCTCCACCCTCAGCCACCTGTGGCACATTTCCCGCAGCCGGCTGTAAGCCCCTCGTGGCCCCTCAGCCTCCTGGTAGCAGAAATGCCTGAACTCTTCACGTTGCTTCTCCCGGCTCTGGGCATCCAATTGCAAGATGGCTGCCTTCACTTTCCCATAGTCCTCTCTGTCCAGGACATCCAGGCTATTAAAGGCCCACTTGGCTTCTCCGCTGAGGGCCGGCTGGAGTCGGGTCGCCCACTCATCTTTTGGCCACCCACAGGCTTCGGCCACTTGCTCGAAGGAGGCCAGGAAGGCCTTGGCATCCCCCCAGGGAGAAGGTTTATCTGGCAGGGGGGGAAATCCCCACGGAAAGTGAGGCTTTTCCACTGTCCTGAGGAAGTCCTGCCACTGAGCTTCCCACTGAGCAAGGGAAAGGGAGCCCTCCCCTGCTGGCTGATTCTTGGGTTCTCCAAGCCTCCCTTGAAGGAATTCTCCACTATTCTCAGCCTGGAGGACGTGAGGAGCTATTTTTCTTGCCCCTGATATTTTTCCACATTGGGGGCCTCTGGGAGTGTCTTTCTCCATCTCTGGCTTTGAATAAGAGTTGGTTCTGCACAGCTGTTATCCTCTTCCACACTGAGCTTCTCCCTGCAGAAAAGACGGATACAAGACAGAGGAGAGACACGCTTGATCTTACAGCCCCTGCCTGATTCTTACCCCCTGTACAGAAAACATATGCCAAAAGGTATCAATATGTTTTTACATGTATATTCTCTTGAATGATGTGTTCTCCCATTTCTCCCTTGGACATCGACACATCCTTCTAAAAAATTCCTTCCGCAAAGGTGAAATGTAAAGTCTGTTTTCTTGGATTTTATAAAATGATGTATTGTTGGTATCTGTCACCCAACAGGTGATTAAAAATGTATAAAAATGTGCCTAACCCTCTTTGGAAATGTGAACCTCATGGCCATTTTATCATCTTTGGTGGGCATGTAAAGGGAGGGGGAAATTCTGGACACAAATGCATGCCTTAATCCAGAAACTGCTAAAGACTGAGGTACTAATGAAACTGGAGACATTTCTTTTGGGATTAATGGGAAAGGAATATGAAAAAAAAAGATGGAACTTTGTTTCTCTACATATGGCTACAGCTCTGAGAGTCTTTATTTGAAAAAGGAAATCTCTATATTAGGGATTATAAAGAACAGGACTGAGAATTAAACAGACCATATTATAATCCTCCCCCCCGTGTAGATCTGTGGTGAAGCCTCGTTTGTAATTATTTATTTATATTTCTATACCACCCTCCCCTGTCCAGTTCTACCCAACAGATCTCCAGAAGGACAGGCAGACCTGGAATAAGCATCAAGATGGGCGACCAAGATGACGGAAGGGTGGACCACCTCCCCTGTGAGGAAAGGCCAGGTCTATTCAGTTTACAACGGAGTGCTTTAGGAGGGGACATGATAGGAGTTCCTAACATAAGGCAGGTGGGGGAGGGAGCTGAGAAAGAGAACTTTGTCTCCCTTTCCCAAACTACTGGGACTCAAGGGCATCCAATGGGGCAGATGGGTGCAGGTGGACAAAAGGAAACACTTAGAATCATAGAGTTGGAGGGACCTCCTGGGCCACCTGGGCTCAACCTCCCCCTTCCCCTCTAGGGGAGCTTTTCCTTGCAGAGATCCAGAAGGGGGTCCCTTCCATGCCCGGAGGGAACCCCGATCCCCCCCCCTGCGCCACCCCCAGCCCAGAATCCCTCCCCCCTGACCCTGCCCCCCTCCGCACGCGGGACCCCGGGAGACCCCCTTGCAGGGCGGCCTCCCCCTCCTCCCGCCACCCCCGCAGAGCTTCACCCTTCCCGGCAGCCTCCGTCCTGCGGCTCTGCTGAAAGGGAAACTGGGGGAGGACTCCAGGGGTCCTCCTCCGCCCCCTCTCCGCCTCCCTTCTAGGAAACGCAACTCTGTCGCCTCCTTAACCCTTCACTCGCCGCTCCTGCGGGGCTCGGGACGCGCCGCCCTCACTTCCCAGCTGTGTGGAAGGGGCGGGGCGGAGGCACGTCAATCAGCACACCTGGCTCTGTGGTTGGTTGGAAAGGGAGGCTGCCCCGGGGCAGTGGGAGGAACAAGGGCTGGTTGGCGCCAATTCCTCCTTTCTCCTTGTAGGGGGGAGGGGGGGCTGGGAATGGGGGCTGGGCAGGACGGGGGGGGGGGGCGGCTTCAGCATTTTCTGGCCATGAGATTATGTGGACATTGCCAAATGGTATTTGATATATCTTCTGTTTTTCGTAGAAAACCTATTTTTCTGATTGAAAAAGTATATAAACTTCATCATTTAAAAGAGCCTTTAGAAACAACCAATTTGGATATTTATTGAGACGTAGAAATGTCTTTAGTCCTGCCTGAGGCAAAGCGCATGACTCCCCAGCAGGAAAGCCAGAGAGAGCGGCCGGCTGAGGCACCTCCGACCTTAGCGCATCTCATCCATCCTGAAAGGGGAGGGGAACCCACAGGAGTCTCCCCAAATGTGCTTTGGGCGAGGGGAGTTTTTCTTCAAAATTCTATGCATCTATATCTTCTCAGTAAAACTTGATTTTATTTGTTGCAAAAGAATAAAGGAATATCTGATAGGAATGTTTTCAGCACTGCCCCCATAAGTCTCAATTTTAGGTATTTATGGAAATACTTTTATGTTTTTATTATGATTCGGGGGGAGGGGGTTGTGATTCTCATCTCTCATCTCTCCCAACCTGTTGTCCCATGTATTTGCTAGGGTTCCTGGCTGTGGCTTCTTGGTAGAGCATCTGCTTGGCCTGCAGAAGGTCTCAAATTCAATCCCCGCTGTCTCCAGTTAAAATATCTGGCAGGAGGTGATGTGAAAGGCCTCTGCCTGGAAAGCTGCTGCCCGTCTGAATAGACAATACTGATGTTGAAGGTCTGATTCAGTTTAGGGCGGTTTCATGTGTTCACCCTCCATCTCTGCAATTTGCATTTCAGGGATAGAACATTTGGTTGTGCGCATAAGCTCCCAGGTTCAAATCCTAACATCTCCAGTTTAAGGGATCAGGGGAAGGAGAATCGGAAAGTTCCTCCTGAGGGATTCTGGAGAACACCTGCCAGTCAGGAGACAAGACTGGCCTTGGCAGACCAAGATTCTGGCTCAATGTGGAGAGGATTCATGTCCTTGTCTGGCAAAACCTCCTTATTAGTCAGCTGGACCAGAGGTGGATGCCTCCTTATACTATATAGCCCCACCAACCTCACAGGGTATCTGTTGTGGAGGGAAAAAAGGAAGGCAATAGTTGGGCGTTCTGAGACTCCTTTGGGGGGGGGGGATAAAAAGCAACACTCCTGCTTCTTTTGTGGCATGCTGGTGTTGTGTGCAGGCCGTATTTTATTCACACAGAATCGCAACCCTGGTGTGTTTCTCTTTTAAAATATAGTGTATTGAATGTTTTATTGAAAAGATGAAGAGCAAGAAACAAACGCAAGGGGAAAAGCAATAAACAGGTGTAAGATATAAAAGAGGGATGTCAATTCCATTTTCAAATCCTCAGCCACAGAGATTGGTAACACTGACATTTGTTTTAAAATAACATTCTAGTGATAACTGCATGCTTTCAAGTTATTGCAAAGTATGTCATAAGGAAAAAACTCTTTTTCTATTTCATCTCAAATAGTCTATTATCAACTTCCATCCAATAAGATTCTTTACCCTTATTCTGCAAAGCCACTGGACATTAACTTTTCACTTTCCTGCAAAAATTCTATAAAGGGTTTCCAAATGGAAATAGGTATATGAAGTTATACCCTTCTCTTTAAAAGGTCACTCCCCTCTGTGGATCCATTTATGTCGATGAAGATGGAAACTCCTGCTGAATTTCCTTCCACACTCTGAGCACTCAAAAGGTTTCTCCCCTGTGTGCGTTCTTTGATGCCGCTGAAGATGGTACATATGTCTGAATTTCTTTCCACACTCTGAGCATTCAAAAGGTTTCTCCCCTGTGTGGATTCTTTGATGCGTCTGAAGATGGTACATATGTCTGAATTTCTTTCCACACTCTGAGCATTCAAAAGGTTTCTCCCCTGTGTGGATTCTTTGATGCTTCTGCAGATGGATAATTTGTCTGAATTTATTTCCACACACTGAGCATTCAAAAGGTTTCTCCCCTGTGTGGATTTTTTGATGCTTTCGAAGACCGTCAACCCGTCCAAATTTCTTTTTACACACTGAGCATTCAAACAGTTTCTCCCCTGTGTGGATTCTTTGAGGTTGTCGAACATGGAAACTCCTACTGAATTTCCTCCCACACTCTGAGCATTCAAAACTTTTGTCCACTATGTAGGTTCTTTGGTGTGCATGGAGATGAGACCTGTATCTGCATTTCATTGCCTTCATTCTGTTCTGCTTTGGAACATGTACATTGCCCTTTTGTTCATCACGGAAACCCTTTCCGTTCCCCGAGCGAGTAAATGGCTTGTGTTCTGAATCATAACATCCAGGGAGTTTTGTTACGGGTGTGCTGAGGGGCAGGAGTTGACTTTCAGCTTCTGAAAAACACCATAAAAGTATCATCATAGAAATCAAACAGCCAAAGGGGGATCCCTGGTTCCTGGGAGTAGGGGTCACAGCCCAAGGACCCCTGTAGGTGACCCCTGTAGGAAAGGATTGGTGGGACTTGGACTTCATCGCACTGACCTCTTCTCTGGGCCCCAGCCCTTCTCCCAAGCACATCAAATCATTTGGGGGAATGAGAGGACAGGGGAATGAAAGGAGATGTAACACAAGTTCTTACCTGAGTGAATTCTTTGATGCGAAGTAAGAGCAGCTTGACGACTGAAATGCTTTCCACACACCAAGCAGTTATGCAGTTTCTCTCCTGAGTGAATTTGTTCCTGGAAAGTAATGCTCCTTTTCTGAATATGAGTCTTCCCAGCAGACAGACTTCCCTTGTTTTTTTCCCTGGAGTGGATTCTATGGTTAGAACCTGGGTCTTCATTAAATCTGTTTTCGGGAGGACTTTCATCTTGGACTGGGACGCGTTTATCCCTCTTCTTGTCAGCGTTGTTTATCTCCTTCCTCTTGATTCCACCCGGATCCCTACAGGTTCCTTCAGAGCCTTCTTCCTCAGCATTTTGCAACGATGACCCCTGGAATTCCCCGGCCATTTTGTCTGTGCTCCCAGCTGGAGTGAAGAGAGATCCAATCAGCAGTCTTTCTAGAAATTCTAATCAGTCCCTCCCATTTCCTAGTTTGTAATTATATTCCCACCAAACAACCTCCACGGATGGAGCTGCCCACACCTTCTACCAGGCCTGGCCGGTCAATGGAGCCATATTATCTTTTGGCTCCCTCCACCCCTAAGAAACATGCCATATTGTGCCCCTTTAGTGGAAAAGATTAAATATTTGTTCCTTGTCACTTCCTATTTGACTTGCTGTGATCACCAAAAAAATCTCCCTTATACTGAATCTGACTCTTGGACTGAATTTCAGTTCTGTCTGATGAGACTGGCAGCATCTCTTCAGGGTCACAGGCAGAGGTCCCTCACATTACCTACAGCCTCGTTCTTTTAACTGGAGATGTCAGAGTCCAGAGAGGTTTGTGCAAGGTGTGACAGGAGGCTTGTGTTGGTTTTCAGCCTCTGGCTTCTGGAGAGAACTGGACAAACCCAAAGGCCTGTAGGGAATGGGTGATGGGAATTGGGCTTCATACAGGAGGGCTCCTCTAACCCACCAGCCCCTTTCCCAAGTAAATCAAATCCTCTTGAAAAATGAATAAAACTAAGTATAGGGATCAGCAGTTCTTGAAGTGAAAGAGAAAGAGCGAGCCACTTGGACTGGGCCCAAGACTTCCTCCCTCCCTTCTTACCCAGGTAATCTCTGGCCTCCTCTTCTTTGATGCCCATCAAGAGGTATCTCTGCTCGCTCTCAGACGGATCCTGACTGGCCTCAGACATGCTCCCAGCAGCCTCCTCCAAAGGCACCTGCAATGCCAGAGAGAGACCCTTTCAAAGCACAGTGACGATCCTGGATGGGTGGGTGGGGGAAACACAGAGGGTAGGGATCCTTAAGGAACAGTGGAACTTTCGAGCACAATGATACAAAACACTCCTAGGGTACTGAAGGCCATGAACAACGATGACATAAGACACCTGCGTGCCCAAAACCACAAGGAACACTTGATGTGGGGGAGGGACTGCCTCAAGCCTGTGCCATCTATTGTTTGCCACATTGAGAGAGAATAACTCCCCAATCTCAACACTCTGGATTCCGCTTTTGGGGAAATGGAGCATCAAACCTTTCCATCACACCTTGGCATTCCTTTCTTCCCCCCAACCCTCCCAGTCTGGGCAAAGATCTCAGCCCTGGTTCCACTCCAGATACTCCCACACTCAGGGCCTTCCCTGCAGAAAAGACCCACCTCCTGCCTCAAGAGGAGCTCCTCGGCCAGGGCCACCGCTTGGGAGCAGCTCTGAGGGCCGCTCTCCCTCACCCGGCTCTGGATCTCCAGGGGAAGGACGCTCAGCAGTTGCTCCAGGATCAAGAGCTCCAGGATCTGCTCCTTGCTGTGGTTCTCCACCCTCAGCCACCCGCAGCACATTTCCCGCAATCGGCAGTAAGCGCCTCGTGGCCCCTCAGCCTCCTGGTAGCAGAAACGCCTGAACTCTTCACGTTGCTTCTCCCGGCTCTGGGCGTCTACTTGCAAGATAGCTGCCTTCACCTTCCCATAGTCCTCTCTGTCCGGGACATCCAGACTATTAAAGGCCCACTTGGCTTCTCTGCTGATGGCCGGCTCGAGTCGGTTCGCCCACTCATGTTTTGGCCACCCACAGGCTTCGGCCACTTGCTCGAAGGAGGCCAGGAAGGCCTTGGCATCCCCCCAGGGAGAAGGTTTCTCTGGCAGGGGGGGAAATCCCCACAGAAAGTGAGGCTTTTCCACCGTCCGGAGGAACTCCTGCCACTGGGCTTCCCACTGAGCGAGGGAATGGGAGCCCTCCCCTGCTGGCTGATTCTTGGGTTCTCCAAGCCTCCCTTGAAGGAATTCTCCACTATTCTCAGCCTGGAGGACGTGAGGAGCTATTTTTCTGGCCCCTGATTTTTCTCCACATTGGGGGCCTCTGGGAGTGTCTTTCTCCATCTCTGGCTTTGAATAAGAGTTGGTTCTGCACAGCTGTTATCCTCTTCCACACTGAGCTTCTCCCTGCAGAAAACACAGATACAAGACAGAGGAGAGACACGCTTGATCTTACAGCCCCTGCCTGATTCTTACCCCCTGTACAGAAAACATATGCCAAAAGGTATCAATATGTTTTTATATGTATATTCTCTTGAATGATGTGTTCTCCCATTTCTCCCTTGGACACATCCTTCTAAAAAATTCCTTCCACAAAAGTGAAATGTAAAGTCTGTTTTCTTGCATTTTATAAAATGATGTATTGTTGGTATCTGTCATCCAACAGGTGATCAAAAATATATAAAAATGTGCCTAACCCTCTTTGGAAACGTGAACCTCATGGCCATTTTATCATCTTTGGTGGGCATGTAAAGGGAGGGGGAAATTCTGGACACAAATGCATGCCTTAATCCAGAAAATGCTAAAGACTGAGGTACTAATTAAACTGGAGACATTTCTTTTGGGATTAACGGGAAAGGAATGTGAAAAAAAAGATGGAAATTTGTTTCTTTACATATGGCTACAGCTCTGAGAGTCTTTATTTGAAAAAGGAAATCTCTATATTAGGGATTATAAAGAACAGGACTGAGAATTAAACAGACCATATTATAATACTTAGAATCATAGAGTTGGAGGGACCTCCTGGGCCACCTGGGCTCAACCTCCCCCTTCCCCTCTAGGGGAGCTTTTCCTTGCAGAGATCAAGAAGGGGGTCCCTTCCATGCCCGGAGGGAACCCCGATCCCCCCCCTGCGCCACCCCCAGCCCAGAATCCCTCCCCCCTGACCCTGCCCCCCTCCGCACGCGGGACCCCGGGAGACCCCCTTGCAGGGCGGCCTCCCCCTCCTCCTCCCGCCACCCCCGCAGAGCTTCACCCTTCCCGGCAGCCTCCGTCCTGCGGCTCTGCTGAAAGGGAAACTGGGGGAGGACTCCAGGGGTCCTCCTCCGCCCCCTCTCCGCGTCCCTTCTAGGAAACGCAACTCTGTCGCCTCCTTAACCCTTCACTCGCCGCTCCTGCGGGGCTCGGGACGCGCCGCCCTCACTTCCCACCTGGGGGCCAAAGGCTCGGCGGAAGGGGCGGGACGGAAGCACGTCAATCAGCACACCTGGCTCTGTGGTTGGTTGGAAAGGGAGGCTGCCCCGGGGCAGTGGGAGGAACAAGGGCTGGTTGGCGCCAATTCCTCTTTTCTGCTGATGGGGGGAGGGGGGGCAATGGAGGACTTCTGGCAATAAAATATCTGGAAATGTCTGAATGCCATTGCAATTCATCTTCTATTTTTCGTAGAAAACTTATTTTTCTGATTGGAAAAATATATAAACTGCATCATTTATAAGAGGATTTAGAAACAAGCAGTTGGGATATTTATTGAGGCGTAGAAATGTCTTCAGTCCTGCATGGGGCAAAGCTCATGGCTCCCCAGCAGGAAAGCCAGAGAGAGCGGCTGGCCGACCTTAGCACATCTCATCCATCCTGAAATCTCATCCATCCTGAACCCACAAGAGTCTCCCCAAATGTGCTTTGGGTGAGGGTTTTTTTTTCCCCTTCAAAATTCTATGCTTCTATGTCTTGAGTCTTTGAAACCTCGTCTTCAAATTCATTTAATTCATTGCAAAAGAAGAAAGGGATATATGATAAGAATGTTTTCAGCACAGCCCCCACAAGTCTCAATTTTAGGTATTTGTATAAATACTTTTATTTATGCTATTACGTTTGCAAGGGGGGTTGTGATTCTGATCTCTAATCTCTCCCAACCTGTTTTCCCGTGCATTTGATAAGGTTCCTGGCTGTTGCTTCGTGTTTGAGGGTCTGCTTGGCCTGCAGAAGAGAGATGTAGACAAACTGGAGCGTGTCCAGAGGAGAGCAGCAAAGATGGTGAAGGGTTTGTAGACTAAGGTTGGGGGACCTTGGGCGGTTTAGCCTAGAGAGGAGACGACTGAGGGGGGATCTGATAACCATCTTCAAGTATTTGAAAGGGTGCCATATGGAGGATGGAGCAGAGTTGTTCTCTCTTGCCCCGGAGAGACGGACCAGAACCAATGGGATGAAATTAATTCAAAAGGAATTCCGTCTAAACATGAGGAAGAAGTTCCTGACACTCAGAGCGGATTCTCAGTGGAACAGGCTTCCTCGGGTGGTGGGTGGTGGGCTCTCCATCTTTGGAAATTTTTAAACACAGGCTAAATACCTATCCCCCCTTCAAGGATCACTGCCTTGTTGTGGCAAGGGGGCTTGCGTAGTTCAGTGAAGCTATGAGCTATACCGTGCAGGGCCACCCAAGACGGACAGGTCATAGCTGAGAGCTCTGACAAAAGGTGATCCACTGGAGAAGGAAATGGCAAACCACTCCAGTATCTTTGCCATGAAAACTCTATGGACAGTTCCAATAGGCATAACGATATGACGCCAGAAGATGAGCCCCTCAGGTTGGAAGGTGTCCTATATGCTACTGGGGATGAGCAGACGGCTAGTACGAGTAGCGCCAGAATGAATGAAGCGGCTGGGCCAAAGCCGAAAGGACGCTCAGTTGTGGAAGTAACTGGTGGCGAAAAGACAGTCCGATGCTGTAAAGATTTTTATTCCATAGGAACCTGGAACGTCAGATCCATGAATCAAGGCAAGCTGGACGTGGTCAAACAGGAAATGACAAGACTGAACATCGACATTTTAGGAATCAGTGAACTAAAATGGACAGGAATGGGTGAATTTAATTCAGATGACCATCAGGTGTACTACTGTGGACAAGAATCTCGCAGAAGAAATGGAGTAGCCTTCATAATCAATAAGAGAGTAGGAAAAGCAGTCTTGGGATACAATCCCCAAAATGACAGAATGATCTCAGTTCGAATCCAAGGCAAACCATTCAACATCACAGTGATCCAGGTCTATGCCCCAACCACTGCTGCTGAAGAGGATGAAGTTGATCAGTTCTATGAAGCCCTACAACACCTTCTAGAAGCAACGCCAAAAAATGATGTGCTTATCATCATGGGGGATTGGAATGCTAAAGTAGGAAGCCAAAAGATAACCGGGATAACAGGCAAGTTTGGCCTTGGAGTACAAAATGAAGCAGGGCACAGGCTGGTAGAATTTTGTCAAGAGAATACAATGGTCATAGCAAACACTCTTTTCCAACAACCCAAGAGACGACTCTACACATGGACATCACCAGACGGTCAACACAGAAATCAGATTGACTATGTGCTCTGCAGCCAAAGATGGAAAAGTTCTATCCAGTCAATAAAAACAAGACCAGGAGCTGATTGTGGTTCAGATCATGAGCTTCTTGTTGCAAAATTTAGGCTTAAATTGAAGAAAGTAGAGAAAAGCACTAGGCCACTCAGGTATGAACTAAATCATATCCCCGACGAATACACAGTGGAGGTGACAAATAGATTTAAGGAATTAGATCTGATAGACAGAGTGCCTGAAGAACTATGGAAGGAGGTTCGCAACATTGTACAAGAGGTAGCAACTAAAACTATCCCAAAGAAAAAGAAATGCAAGAAATCAAAATGGCTGTCTGAGGAAGCTTTACAAATAACTAAGGAGAGAAGGGAAGTGAAAGGCAAGGGAGAAAGAGAAAGATACACCCAATTGAATGCAGAATTCCAGAGAAAAGCTAGAAGAGATAAGAATGCCTTCTTAAATGAACAGTGCAAACAAATAGAAGAAAACAATAAAATGGGGAGGACCAGAGATCTTTTCAAGAAAATTGGAGATATGAAGAGAACGTTTCATGCAAAGTTGGGTATGATAAGGGACCAAAATGGTAGGGACCTCACAGAAGCAGAAGAGATTAAACAAAGGTGGCAAAATTATACAGAACAACTATACAAGAGCGAGCTTAACATCCCTGATGACCACAGTGGGGTAGTTACTGACCTGGAGCCAGACATCCTGGAATGTGAAGTCAAATGGGCCTTAGGAAGTCTGAGCAACAATAAAGCTAGTGGTGGTGACAGCATTCCAGTTGAACTATTCAAAATCTTAAAGGACGATGCAGTAAAAGTGCTACACTCAATATGCCAGCAAATTTGGAAAACTCAACAATGGCCACAGGATTGGAAAAGGTCAGTTTACATTCCAATCCCAAAGAAGGGCAATGCCAAAGAATGTTCAAACTACCGCACCATTGCACTCATTTCTCATGCTAGCAAAGTTATGCTCAAAATCCTGCAAGCTAGGCTCCAGCAATATGTGGACCGAGAACTTCCAGAAGTACAGGCAGGATTTCGAAGAGGCAGAGGAACTAGAGATCAAATTGCCAACATACGCTGGATCATGGAGAAAGCTAGGGAGTACCAGAAGAACGTCTACTTCTGCTTCATCGACTATGCTAAAGCCTTTGATTGTGTGGAGCACAACAAATTGTGGCAAGTTCTTAAAGAGATGGGAATACCAGAGCATCTTATTTGTCTCTTGAGAAATTTATATGCAGGTCAAGAAGCAACAGTGAGAACTGAACATGGAATCACTGACTGGTTCAAAATTGAGAAAGGAGTTCGGCAAGGCTGTATACTGTCGCCTTGCCTATTTAACTTGTATGCAGAGCACATCATGAGAAATGCGGGATTAGAGGAGTCACAAATTGGGATCAAGATTGCAGGGAGAAATATCAACAACCTCAGATATGCAGATGATACCACTCTAATGGCAGAAAGTGAAGAGGAACTAAAGAGCCTGTTGATGCGGGTGAAGGAGGAGAGTGCAAAGGTTGGCTTGAAACTCAACATCAAGAAAACGAAGATCATGGCATCTGACCCTCTCAGTTCCTGGCAAATAGATGGGGAAGAAATGGAGATAGTGACAGATTTTATTTTCCTGGGCTCCAAGATCACTGCAGATGGGGACTGCAGCAAAGAAATTAAAAGACGCTTGCTCCTGGGGAGGAAAGCTATGGCAAATCTAGACAGCATCCTAAAAAGCAGAGACATCACCCTGCCAACAAAAGTGCGTTTAGTCAAGGCTATGGTCTTCCCAGTTGCAATGTATGGCTGCGAAAGCTGGACCATAAGGAAGGCCGAGCGTCAAAGAATTGAGGCTTTTGAACTCTGGTGCTGGAGAAGACTCTTGCGAGTCCCTTGGACTGCAAGGCGAACAAACCGGTCAGTCCTAGAGGAGATCAACCCTGACTGCTCTTTAGAAGGCCAGATCCTGAAGATGAAACTCAAATACTTTGGCCACCTCATGAGAAGGAAGGATTCCCTGGAGAAGAGCCTAATGTTGGGAGCGATCGAGGGCAAAAGAAGAAGGGGACGACAGAGAATGAGGTGGCTGGATGGAGTCACTGAAGCAGTAGGTGCAAACTTAAATGGACTTCGGGGAATGGTAGAGGACAGGAAGGCCTGGAGGATCATTGTCCATGGGGTCGCGATGGGTCGGACACGACTTCGCACATAACAACAACAAAATACCTATCTGATGGAGAGGCTGATTCTGTGGATCAAGGGGGTGGCAGGTTACAGTGGATGAGTGATATGGATGTGAGGATCGTGCATAGTGCAGAGGGTTGGAGTAGATGACCCATGAGGCCCCTTCCAACTCTATGATTCTGTGATTCTAAAGAAGATCCCAGCTTCAATCCCTGCTGCTTCCAGTTAAAACATCTGGCAGGTGATAGGAAAGGCCTCTGGACGGAGAGCTGCTGCCCATCTGAGTAGACAATACTGATGTTGAAGGTCTGATTCAGTTTAGGGCGGTTTCATGTGTTCACCCTCCATCTCTGCAGTTTGCTTTGCGCTCATAAGCTCCCAGGTTGAAATCCCAACATCTCCAGTTTAAGGCATAAGGAGAAATACAGTCGGAAAGCTGCTCACGAGGGATCCTGGAGAACCCCTGCCGGTCAGGAGACAAGACTGGCCTTGGCAGACCAAGATTCTGGCTGAGTGTGGAGCTGATTCATGTCCTTGCCTGGCAAAACCTCATTATTAGTCAGCTGGACCAGAGGTGGATGCCTCCTTATACTATATAGCCCCACCAACCTCACAGGGTATCTGTTGTGGAGAGAAAAAAGGAAGGCAATAGTTGGGCGTTCTGAGACTCCTTTGGGGGGGGGGATAAAAAGCAACACTCCTGCTTCTTTTGTGGCATGCTGGTGTTGTGTGCAGGCCATACTTTATTCACACAGGATTGCAACCCTGGTGTGTTTCTCTTTTAAAATATAGTGTATTGAATGTTTTATTGAAAAGATGAAGAACAAGAAACAAACGCAAGGGGAAAAGCAATAAACAGGTATAAGATATAAAAGAGGGATGTCAATTCCATTTTCAAATCCTCAGCCACAGAGATCGGTAACACTGACATTTGTTTTCAAATAACATTCTAGTGATAACTGCATGCTTTCAAGTTATTGCAAAGTATGTCATAAGGGAAAAAACTCTTTTTCAATTTCATCTCAAATAGTCTTACTGCTATTATCAAGTTCCATCCAATAAGATTCTTTCCCCTTATTCCGCAAAGCCAGAGGTCATTAACTTTTCACTTTCCTGCAAAAATTGTATAAAGGGTTTCCAAATGGAAATAGGTAGATGAAGTTATTCCCTTCTCTTTAAAAGGTCACTCCCCTTTGTGGATCCATTTATGTCGATGAAGATGGGAACTCCTGCTGAATTTCCTTCCACACACTGAGCACTCAAAAGGTTTCTCCCCTGTGTGCGTTCTTTGATGCCGCTGAAGATCAGAATTATAACTGAATTTCTTTCCACACACTGAGCATTCAAAAGGTTTCTCTCCTGTGTGGATTTTTTGATGTTGTCGAAGACCGTCAACCCGGCTGAATCTCTTTCCACACTCTGAGCATTCGAAAGGCTTCTCCCCGGTGTGGGTTTTCAGATGGTATTGAAGACCACTGCTCTGAATGAATCTCTTTCCACACTGTGTGCATTCAAAAGGCTTTTCCCCTGTGTGGATTCTAAAATGGCGTTGAAGTTTAGAACCTTGACTGAATTTCTGTCCACACTTTGAGCATTCAAAACATTTCTCCCCTAAGTAGGTTCTTTGGTGCGCAGGGAGTTGAGACCTGTATCTACATTTCATTGCCTTCATTCTGTATTGCTTTGTAAAATGTACAATGCCTTGTTTTCCATCAGAGAACCCCTTTCCATTCCCTGAGCGGGTCAATGACTTATCTTCTGAATCATAACATCCAGGGAGGTTTCTGACAGGTGTGATGAGGGGCATGATTTGGCTTTCATCTTCTGAAAAATAGCATAAAATCCGTGTCACAGAAATCAAACAGCCAAAGGGGGATCCCTGGTTCCTGGGAGTAAGGGTCACAGCCCAAGGACCCCTGCAGGTGACCCCTTTTGGAAAGGATTGGTGGTACTTGGACTTCATCGCACTGACCTCTTCTCTGGGCCCCAGCCCTTCTCCCAAGCACATCAAATCATTTGGGGGAATGAGAGGACAGGTGAATGAAAGGAGATGTAACAAGTTCTTACCTGAGTGAATTCTTTGATGCGAAGTAAGAGCAGATTGACGACTGAAATGCTTTCCACACTCCAAGCAGTTATACCGTTTCTCTCCTGAGTGAATTTGTTCCTGGAAAGTAATGCTCCTTTTCTGAATATGAGTCTTCCCAGCAGACAGACCTCCCTTGTCTTTTTCCCTGGAGTGGATTCTCTGGTTAGAACTCAGGTCTTCATTAAATCTGTTTTCGGGAGGACTTTCTTCTTGGACTGGGATATTTTGGCAGCCTCCACTTTGGAAAGCAACACGTTTATTCTTCTTCTCGTCACCGTTGTTTATCTCCTTCCTCTTGATTCCACCCGGATCCCTACAGGTTCCTTCAGAGCCTTCTTCCTCGGCATTTTCCAACAATGGCCCCTGGAATTCCCCAGCCATTTTGCCTGTGCTCCCAGCTAGAGTGAAGAGAGATCCAATCAGCAGTCTTTCTAGAAATTCAAATGAGTCCCTCCCATTTCCTAGTTTGTAATTATATTCCCACCAAACAACCTCCACGGATGGAGCTGCCCACACCTTCTACCAGGCCTGGCCGGTCAATGGAGCCATATTATCTTTTGGCTCCCTCCACCCCTAAGAAACATGCCATATTGTGCCCCTTTAGTGGAAAAGATTAAATATTTGTTCCTTGTCACTTCCTATTTGACTTGCTGTGATCACCAAAAAAATCTCCCTTATACTGAATCTGACTCTTGGACTGAATTTCAGTTCTGTCTGATGAGACTGGCAGCATCTCTCCAGGGTCACAGGCAGAGGTCCCTCACATTACCTACAGCCTCGTTCTTTTAACTGGAGACGTCAGAGTCCAGAGAGGTTTGTGCAAGGTGTGACAGGAGGTTTGTGTTGGTTTTCAGCCTCTGGCTTCTGGAGGGAACTGGACAAACCCAAAGGCCTGTAGGGAATGGGTGATGGGAATTGGGCTTCATACAGGAGGGCTCCTCTAACCCACCAGCCCCTTTCCCAAGTAAATCAAATTCACTTGAAAAATGAATAAAACTAAGTATTGGGATCAGCAGTTCTTGAAGTGAAAGAGAAAGAGCGAGCCACTTGGACTGGGCCCAAGACTTCCTCCCTCCCTTCTTACCCAGGTAATCTCTGGCCTCCTCTTCTTTGATGCCCATCAAGAGGTATCTCTGCTCGCTCTCAGACGGATCCTGACTGGCCTCAGACATGCTCCCAGCAGCCTCCTCCAAAGGCACCTGCAATGCCAGAGAGAGACCCTTTCAAAGCACAGTGACAATCCTGGGTGGGTGGGGGAAACACAGAGGGTAGGGATCCTTAAGGAAAAGTGGAACATTCGAGCACAATGATACAAAACACTCCTAGGGTAGTGAAGGCCATGAACAACGATGACATAAGACACCTGCGTGCCCAAAACCACAAGGATCACTTGATGCGGGGGAGGGACTGCCTCAAGACTGCCCCATCTGTTGTTTGCCACGTTGAGAGAGAATAACTCCCCAATCTCAACACTCTGGATTCCGCTTTTGGGGAAATGAAGCAACAAACCTTTCTATCACACCTTGGCATTCCTTTGTTCCCCCCCAACCCGCCCAGTCTGGGCAAAGGTCTCAGCCCTGGTTCCACTCCAGATCCTCCCACACTCTGGGCCTACCCTGCAGAAAAGACCCACCTCCTGCCTCAAGAGGAGCTCCTCGGCCAGGGCCACCGCTTGGGAGCAGCTCTGGGGGCCGCTCTCCCTCACCCGGCTCTGGATCTCCGGGGGCAGAACAGTCAGCAGTTGCTCCAGGACCAAGAGCTCCAGGATCTGCTCCTTGCTGTGGTTCTCCACCCTCAGCCACCTGTGGCACATTTCCCGCAGCCGGCTGTAAGCCCCTCGTGGCCCCTCAGCCTCCTGGTAACAGAAACGCCTGAACTCTTCCCGCTGCTTCTCCTGGTTCTGGGCATCCACTCGCAAGATAGCTGCCTTCACCTTCCCATAGTCCTCTCTGTCCGGGACATCCAGGCTATTAAAGGCCCACTTGGCTTCTCTGCTGAGGGCTGGCAGGAGTCTGGTCACCCACTCATCCTTTGGCCACCCACAGGCTTCGGCCACTTGCTCGAAGGAGGCCAGGAAGGCCTTGGCATCCCCCCAGGGAGAAGGTTTCTCTGGCAAGGGGGGAAATCCCCACGGAAAGTGAGGCTTTTCCACTGTCCTGAGGAAGTCCTGCCACTGGGCTTCCCACTGAGCGAGGGAAAGGGAGCCCTCCCCTGCTGGCTGATTCTTGGGTTCTCCAAGCCTCCCTTGAAGGAATTCTCCACTATTCTCAGCATGGAGGACGTGAGGAGCTATTTTTCTGGCCCCTGATATTTCTCCACATTGGGGGCCTCTGGGAGTGTCTTTCTCCATCTCTGGCTTTGAATAAGAGTTGGTTCTGCACAGCTGTTATCCTCTTCCACACTGAGCTTCTCCCTGCAGAAAAGACGGGTACAAGACAGAGACACGCTTGATCTTACAGCCCCTGCCTGATTCTTACCCCCTGTACAGAAAACATATGCCCAAAGGTATCAATATGATTTTATATGTATATTCTTTTGAATGCTGTGTTCTCCCATTTCTCCCTTGGACATCGACACATCCTTCTAAAAAATTCCTTCCACAAAAGTGAAATGTAAAGTCTGTTTTCTTGGATTTTATAAAATGATGTATTGTTAGTATCTGTCATTCAACAGGTGATCAAAAATGTATAAATATGTGCCTAACTCTCTTTGGAAATGTGAACCTCATGGCCATTTTATCATCTTTGGTGTGCATGTAAAGGGAGGGGGAAATTCTGGACACAAATGCATGCCTTAATCCAGAAAATGCTAAAGACTGAGGTACTAATTAAACTGGAGACATTTCTTTTGGGATTAGGAATGTTAAAAAAAAGATGGAACTTTGTTTCTCTACATATGGCTACAGCTCTGAGAGTCTTTATTTGAAAAAGGAAATCTCTATATTAGGGATTATAAAAAACAGGACTGAGAATTAAACAGACCATATTATAACCCCCCCACCCCCGTGTAGTTCTGTGGTGAAGCCTCATTTGGAATTATTTATTTATATTTCTATACCACCCTCCCCTGTCCAGTTCTACCCAACAGATCTCCAGAAGGACAGTCAGAGCTGGAATAAGCATCAAGATGGGCGACCAAGATGACAGATGGGTGGAGCACCTTCCCTGTGAGGAAAGGCCGGGTCTATTCAGTTTACAAAGGAGTGCTTTAGGAGGGGACATGATAGGAGTTCCTAACATTCGGCAGGTGGGGGAGGGAGCTGAGAAAGAGAACTTTGTCTCCCTTTCCCAAACTACTGGGACTCAAGGGCATCCAATGGGGCAGATGGGTGCAGGTGGGCAAAAGGAAACACTTAGAATCATAGAGTTGGAGGGACCTCCTGGGCCACCTGGGCTCAACCTCCCCTTTCCCCTCTAGGGGAGCTTTTCCTTGCAGAGATCAAGAAGGGGGTCCCTTCCATGCCCGGAGGGAACCCCGATCCCCCCCCTGCGCCACCCCCAGCCCAGAATCCCTCCCCCCTGACCCTGCCCCCCTCCGCACGCGGGACCCCGGGAGACCCCCTTGCAGGGCGGCCTCCCCCTCCTCCCGCCACCCCCGCAGAGCTTCACCCTTCCCGGCAGCCTCCGTCCTGCGGCTCTGCTGAAAGGGAAACTGGGGGAGGACTCCAGGGGTCCTCCTCCGCCCCCTCTCCGCCTCCCTTCTAGGAAACGCAACTCTGTCGCCTCCTTAACCCTTCACTCGCCGCTCCTGCGGGGCTCGGGACGCGCCGCCCTCACTTCCCAGCTGGGGGCCAAAGGCTCGGCGGAAGGGGCGGGAGGGAGGCACGTCAATCAGCACACCTGGCTCTGTGGTTGGTTGGAAAGGGAGGCTGCCCCGGGGCAGTGGGAGGAACAAGGGCTGGTTGGCGCCAATTCCTCCTTTCTCTTTGTAGGGGGGAGGGGGGCTGGGAATGGGGGCTGGGCAGGACGGGGGGGGGGGCTTCAGCATTTTCTGGCCATGAGATTATGTGGACATTGCCAAATGGTATTGGATATATCTTCTATTTTTCGTAGAAAACCTATTTTTCTGATTGAAAAAGTATATAAACTTCATCATTTAAAAGAGCCTTTAGAAACAAGCAATTTGGATATTTATTGAGGCGTAGAAATGTCTTTAGTCCTGCCTGAGGCAAAGCGCATGGCTCCCCAGCAGGAAAGCCAGAGAGAGACCGGCCGGCTGAGGCACCTCTGACCTTAGCGCATCTCATCCATCCTGAAAGGGGAGGGGAACCCACAGGAGTCTCCCCAAATGTGCTTTCGGTCAGGGGAGTTTTCTTCAAAATTCTATGCATCTATATCTTCTCAGTAAAACTTGATTTTATTTGTTGCAAAAGAATAAAGGAATATCTGATAGGAATGTTTTCAGCACTGCCCCCATAAGTCTCAATTTTAGGTATTTATGGAAATACTTTTATGTTTTTATTATGATTCGGGGGGAGGGGATTGTGATTCTCATCTCTCATCTCTCCCAAGCTGTTGTCCCATGTATTTGCTAGGGTTCCTGGCTGTGGCTTCTTGGTAGAGCATCTGCTTGGCCTGCAGAAGGTCCCAAGTTCAATCCCCGCTGTCTCCAGTTAAAATATCTGGCAGGAAGTGATGTGAAAGGCCTGTGCCTGGAAAGCTGCTGCCCGTCTGAATAGACAATACTGATGTTGAAGGTCTGATTCAGTTTAGGGCGTTTTCATGTGTTCACCCTCCATCTCTGCCGTTTGCTTTGCGCTCATAAGCTCCCAGGTTGAAATCCCAACATCTCCAGTTTAAGGCATAAGGAGAAATACAGTCGGAAAGCTGCTCACGAGGGATTCTGGAGAACCCCTGCCAGTCAGGAGACAAGACTGGCCTTGGCAGACCAAGATTCTGGCTGAGTGTGGAGCTGATTCATGTCCTTGCCTGGCAAAACCTCCTTATTAGTCAGCTGGACCAGAGGTGGATGCCTCCTTATACTATATAGCCCCACTAACTTCACAGGGTATCTGTTGTGGAGGGGAAAAAGGAAGGCAATAGTTGGGCGTTTTGAGATTCCTTTGGGTAGTGAGGGAGGAAGGAGAAGGAGAAGAAGAAGAAGAGTTGGTTCTTAGATGCCGCTTTTCTCTACTTGCAGGAGGCTCAAAGCAGCTTACAGTCGCCTTCTCTGTCCTCTCCCCTGTGAGGTGGGTGAGGCTGAGAGAGCCCTGATATCACTGCTCAGTCAGAACAGTTTTATCAGTGCTCTAGCAAACACAAGGTCACACAGCTGGCTGCATGTGGGGGAGTGCAGAATCGAACCCAGCATGCCAGATTAGAAGTCCGCACTCCTAACCACTACACCAAACTGCCTCTCAAACTGGCACCAAACAGGATAAACCGCAACACTACTTGTTTTGCGGCATGCTGGTGTTGTGTGCAGGCCGTGCTTTATTCACACAGAATTTCAACCCTGGTGTGTTTCTCTTTTAAAATATATTTTATGGACTGTTTTATTAAAAAGATGAAGAGCAAGAAACAAACGCAAGGGGTCAAAACAATAAACAGATGTAAAATGTAAAACAGAAGGATGTCAATTACATTTTCAAATCCTCAGCAACAGAGATCAGTAACATAGACACTTGTTTCAAAATAACATTCTAGTGAAAACTGCTTGCTTTCAACGTATTGCAAAGTATTAGTCATAAAGAAAGAAACTTACTTTTTCTATTGCATCTCAAATGGTCTTACTGCTATTACCACCTTTGATCTAATAAGCTTCTTTTCCCTCATTCTGCAAAGCCACAGGCCCTACGGAAGTTTAAGCTCCCTTGGGGCTCTTCTCTCTTCGGAAGCTCGTTCTACCCGGTGGGGGCCTGGATGGAGAAAGCTCTGGCTCTGGCCAAGGTCATGCAAGCTTCCCTGGGGCCAGGGATCACTAGGCAGTTAGTAGTGGCAGAGGATAAGTCTCTCTGACGGGGGGGAGTAGTTGCCCTTTGCACCCATCCACCTGCTCCAAAGCAACCCCATCAGCTATAACAAAGAAAAGCTTCTTTTGAGGAGGGGAGGCAAAGCAATCCCCCTCCCCAGGGCTCTGGGTGGGTTTCCCTTGAAGCCCCTGAAAGGGCTCAGCTAAGAGGAGACAGGAGGCTAGGAGGCAGAGCTGCCATCCCTGAATGTCCTCTGCAGTTGTACTCGGCCTACCTGAAAGTGGAAACAGGCAAACCAAGTGAGGCGAGGAGGAAAAAGGGAAGGGGGTGGCAGGAGGGGAAAGGAGAAAGGGGCGGCCCAGGGAGGGAGGTGAGCTGCCGGTGACTCTTTCCACGGCCTGAATGGCTCAGCATCAAGGGTCCTGAGGTCTCCACACATCAGGGCTGCTAAACAGAACAAGAGTTTCCTTAGGAGCAGCTTTCGAGGCTGACCCTACCTTGATGCAGGAGCATAACCAAGCTGTACCTGGGTTCGGTCTCAATAAGTCCCTCACGTGGGATTGGAACTCGGATCCACCCCTCTGCAGCCCAACACTCTGGCTCTTGAAAACACAAAGGCCTGACAAGGCAGAAAAGGCCTCGCTGAAGCCGGCGGATTTCTTTCTGCTTTTTTATAGACCATTTTGACAAGCACACAATGTCCTTAAATTGACTTATTTTTAAAAACATTGGCTGATGACTGTATATTAATCTGACTTAATTCCACAAGTGACACATTGAAAATCTGATAGCTGCCTGGGCCCACCACATCTGGGCAATCCCAAAGGAGCCTCTGCAGATCCAAAACTGGGCAGTTCAAGCAGAAAGCTTTACCCCAGGTGGATTCTCTGATGAACAGGAGGGTCTGATCTCTCTATCAAGTTCTCCCATGTCCGGAGCATCTATGAGATTTCTCTTATGTGGCTTATTCAGTGCTGAAGGAGGGCAGAGCTGGTCTGGGATCTCCTTTCATCCTCAGAGCCCATCTCTATGTTCTTCCCTGAGATTTATCTGAGGTTCCAATCATGGCTTCAGCTCTTTCTGTGATCCTAGCACTTATCCTATCTTGCCTGTATTAATCTTATTGGTTTGTCTCTTTCTATGGCTATGGTAAGGTTACAGATATCCTTTTGGTTTCACTTAAGTGTGGACTCTTGTCACAGGTTTAGCAGCCCCTGCGGTTGTTCCTCATGTGGCTTCTTTGATGCCGCTGAAGAAGGCTACGCCAACTGAAGCTCTTTCCAGATTCTGAACATTTGAAATTTTTCTCATCTGTGTAGGTTTTATATGTGCCAATGAACTTAAACTCCTTTTGCACTGAGCATTCTAAAGGTTTCTCCCCTGCATGGATTGTTTGATGCTAATGAAGATAAATATTTTGATGGAATACCGTTTCAGACTGTGATCACTGAAAAGGTCTCTTCCCTATATGTGTTCTTTCATGTCTTTGAAGACTGCAACTCTGACTGTATTTCTTTCCACACACTGAGCATTCAAAAGGTTTCTCCCCTGTGTGCGTTCTTTGATGCCGCTGAAGATCAGAATTATAACTGAATTTCTTTCCACACACTGAGCATTCAAAAGGTTTCTCCCCTGTGTGCGTTCTTTGATGCCGCTGAAGTTCAGAATTATAACTGAATTTCTTTCCACACACTGAGCATTCCAAAGGTTTCTCCCCTGTGTGGATTCTAAAATGGCGTTGAAGATTAGAACCTTGACTGAATTTCTGTCCACACTTTGAGCATTCAAAACATTTCTCCCCTAAGTAGGTTCTTTGGTGCGCAGGGAGTTGAGACCTGTATCTACATTTCATTGCCTTCATTCTGTATTGCTTTGTAAAATGTACAATGCCTTGTTTTCCATCAGAGAACCCCTTTCCATTCCCTGAGCGGGTCAATGACTTATCTTCTGAATCATAACATCCAGGGAGGTTTCTGACAGGTGTGATGAGGGGCATGATTTGGCTTTCATCTTCTGAAAAATAGCATAAAATCCTTGTCACAGAAATCAAACAGCCAAAGGAGGATCCCTGGTTCCTGGGAGTAGGGGTCACAGCCCAAGGACCCCTGCAGGTGACCCCTTTTGGAAAGGATTGGTGGTACTTGGACTTCATCGCACTGACCTCTTCTCTGGGCCCCAGCCCTTCTCCCAAGCACATCAAATCATTTGGGGGAATGAGAGGACAGGTGAATGAAAGGAGATGTAACAAGTTCTTACCTGAGTGAATTCTTTGATGTGAAGTAAGAGCAGATTGACGACTGAAATGCTTTCCACACTCCAAGCAGTTATACCGTTTCTCTCCTGAGTGAATTTGTTCCTGGAAAGTAATGCTCCTTTTCTGAATATGAGTCTTCCCAGCAGACAGACCTCCCTTGTCTTTTTCCCTGGAGTGGATTCTCTGGTTAGAACTCAGGTCTTCATTAAATCTGTTTTCGGGAGGACTTTCTTCTTGGACTGGGATATTTTGGCAACCTCCACTTTGGAAAGCAACACGTTTATTCTTCTTCTTGTCACCGTTGTTTATCTCCTTCCTCTTGATTCCACCCGGATCCCTACAGGTTCCTTCAGAGCCTTCTTCCTCAGCATTTTCCAACAATGGCCCCTGGAATTCCCCAGCCATTTTGCCTGTGCTCCCAGCTAGAGTGAAGAGAGATCCAATCAGCAGTCTTTCTAGAAATTCAAATGAGTCCCTCCCATTTCCTAGTTTGTAATTATATTCCCACCAAACAACCTCCACGGATGGAGCTGCCCACACCTTCTACCAGGCCTGGCCGGTCAATGGAGCCATATTATCTTTTGGCTCCCTCCACCCCTAAGAAACATGCCATATTGTGCCCCTTTAGTGGAAAAGATTAAATATTTGTTCCTTGTCACTTCCTATTTGACTTGCTGTGATCACCAAAAAAATCTCCCTTATACTGAATCTGACTCTTGGACTGAATTTCAGTTCTGTCTGATCAGACTGGCAGCATCTCTCCAGGGTCACAGGCAGAGGTCCCTCACATTACCTACAGCCTCGTTCTTTTAACTGGAGACGTCAGAGTCCAAAGAGGTTTGTGCAAGGTGTGACAGGAGGCTTGTGTTGGTTTTCAGCCTCTGGCTTCTGGAGAGAACTGGACAAACCCAAAGGCCTGTAGGGAACGGGTGATAGGAATTGGGCTTCATACAGGAGGGCTCCTCTAACCCACCAGCCCCTTTCCCAAGTAAATCAAATCCTCTTGAAAAATGAATAAAACTAAGTATTGGGATCAGCAGTTCTTGAAGTGAAAGAGAAAGAGCGAGCCACTTGGACTGGGCCCAAGACTTCCTCCCTCCCTTCTTACCCAGGTAATCTCTGGCCTCCTCTTCTTTGATGCCCATCAAGAGGTATCTCTGCTCGCTCTCAGACGGATCCTGACTGGCCTCAGACATGCTCCCAGCAGCCTCCTCCAAAGGCACCTGCAATGCCAGAGAGAGACCCTTTCAAAGCACAGTGACAATCCTGGGTGGGTGGGGGAAACACAGAGGGTAGGGATCCTTAAGGAAAAGTGGAACATTCGAGCACAATGATACAAAACACTCCTAGGGTAGTGAAGGCCATGAACAACGATGACATAAGACACCTGCGTGCCCAAAACCACAAGGAACACTTGATGCGGGGGAGGGACTGCCTCAAGACAGCCCCATCTGTTGTTTGCCACGTTGAGAGAGAATAACTCCCCAATCTCAAAACTCTGGATTCCGCTTTTGGGGAAATGAAGCAACAAACCTTTCTATCACACCTTGGCATTCCTTTGTTCCCCCCCAACCCGCCCAGTCTGGGCAAAGGTCTCAGCCCTGGTTCCACTCCAGATCCACACTCTGGGCCTACCCTGCAGAAAAGACCCACCTCCTGCCTCAAGAGGAGCTCCTCGGCCAGGGCCACCGCTTGGGAGCAGCTCTGGGGGCCGCTCTCCCTCACCCGGCTCTGGATCTCCGGGGGCAGAACAGTCAGCAGTTGCTCCAGGACCAAGAGCTCCAGGATCTGCTCCTTGCTGTGGTTCTCCACCCTCAGCCACCTGTGGCACATTTCCCGCAGCCGGCTGTAAGCCCCTCGTGGCCCCTCAGCCTCCTGGTAACAGAAACGCCTGAACTCTTCCCGCTGCTTCTCCTGGTTCTGGGCATCCACTCGCAAGATAGCTGCCTTCACCTTCCCATAGTCCTCTCTGTCCGGGACATCCAGACTATTAAAGGCCCACTTTGCTTCTCCTCTGAGGGCTGGCAGGAGTCTGGTCACCCACTCATCCTTTGGCCACCCACAGGCTTCGGCCACTTGCTCGAAGGAGGCCAGGAAGGCCTTAGCATCCCCCCAGGGAGAAGGTTTCTCTGGCAAGGGGGGAAATCCCCACGGAAAGTGAGGCTTTTCCACTGTCCTGAGGAAGTCCTGCCACTGGGCTTCCCACTGAGCGAGGGAAAGGGAGCCCTCCCCTGCTGGCTGATTCTTGGGTTCTCCAAGCCTCCCTTGAAGGAATTCTCCACTATTCTCAGCATGGAGGACGTGAGGAGCTATTTTTCTTGCCCCTGATTTTTCTCCACATTGGGGGCCTCTGGGAGTGTCTTTCTCCATCTCTGGCTTTGAATAAGAGTTGGTTCTGCACAGCTGTTATCCTCTTCCACACTGAGCTTCTCCCTGCAGAAAAGACGGGTACAAGACAGAGGAGAGACACGCTTGATCTTACAGCCCCTGCCTGATTCTTACCCCCTGTACAGAAAACATATGCCAAAAGGTATCAATATGATTTTATATGCATATTCTTTTGAATGATGTGTTCTCCCATTTCTCCCTTGGACATCGACACATCCTTCTAAAAAATTCCTTCCACAAAAGTGAAATGTAAAGTCTGTTTTCTTGGATTTTATAAAATGATGTATTGTTGGTATCTGTCATCCAACAGGTGATCAAAAATATATAAAAATGTGCCTAACCCTCTTTGGAAACGTGAACCTCATGGCCATTTTATCATCTTTGGTGGGCATGTAAAGGGAGGGGGAAATTCTGGACACAAATGCATGCCTTAATCCAGAAAATGCTAAAGACTGAGGTACTAATTAAACTGGAGACATTTCTTTTGGGATTAACGGGAAAGGAATGTGAAAAAAAAGATGGAAATTTGTTTCTTTACATATGGCTACAGCTCTGAGAGTCTTTATTTGAAAAAGGAAATCTCTATATTAGGGATTATAAAGAACAGGACTGAGAATTAAACAGCCTATATTATAATCCGCCCCCCCCCCATATAGATCTGTGGTGAAGCCACGTTTGGAATTATTTATTTATATTTCTATACCACCCTCCCCTGTCCAGTTCTACCCAACAGATCTCCATAAGGACAGTCAGAGCTGGAATAAGCATCAAGATGGGCGACCAAGATGACGGAAGGGTGGACCACCTCCCCTGTGAGGAAAGGCCAGGTCTATTCAGTTTACAAAGGAGTGCTTTAGGAGGGGACATGATAGGAGTTCCTAACATTCGGCAGGTGGGGGAGGGAGCTGAGAAAGAGAACTTTGTCTCCCTTTCCCAAACTACTGGGACGCAAGGGCATCCAATGGGGCAGATGGGTGCAGGTGGACAAAAGGAAACACTTAGAATCATAGAGTTGGAGGGACCTCCTGGGCTCAACCTCCCCCTTCCCCTCTAGGGGAGCTTTTCCTTGCAGAGATCAAGAAGGGGGTCCCTTCCATGCCCGGAGGGAACCCCGATCCCCCCCTGCGCCACCCCCAGCCCAGAATCCCTCCCCCCTGACCCTGCCCCCCTCCGCACGCGGGACCCCGGGAGACCCCCTTGCAGGGCGGCCTCCCCCTCCTCCTCCCGCCACCCCCGCAGAGCTTCACCCTTCCCGGCAGCCTCCGTCCTGCGGCTCTGCTGAAAGGGAAACTGGGGGAGGACTCCAGGGGTCCTCCTCCGCCCCCTCTCCGCCTCCCTTCTAGAAAACGCAACTCTGTCGCCTCCTTAACCCTTCACTCGCCGCTCCTGCGGGGCTCGCGACGCGCCGCTCTCACTTCCCACCTGGTGGCCAAAGGCTCGGCGGAAGGGGCGGGACGGAAGCACGTCAATCAGCACACCTGGCTCTGTGGTTGGTTGGAAAGGGAGGCTGCCCCGGGGCAGTGGGAGGAACAAGGGCTGGTTGGCGCCAATTCCTCTTTTCTGCTGATGGGGGGAGGGGGGGCAATGGAGGACTTCTGGCAATAAAATATCTGGAAATGTCTGAATGCCATTGCAATTCATATTCTATTTTTCATAGAAAACTTATTTTTCTGATTGGAAAAATATATAAACTGCATCATTTATAAGAGGATTTAGAAACAAGCAGTTGGGATATTTATTGAGGCGTATGAATGTCTTCAGTCCTGCATGGGGCAAAGCTCATGGCTCCCCAGCAGGAAAGCCAGAGAGAGCGGCTGGCCGACCTTAGCGCATCTCATCCATCCTGAAATCTCATCCATCCTGAACCCGCAGGAGGCTCCCCAAATGTGCTTTGGGTGAGGGTTTTTTTTTCCCCTTCAAAATTCTATGCTTCTATGTCTTGAATGTTTGAAACCTCGTCTTCAAATTCATTTAATTCATTGCAAAAGAAGAAAGGGATATATGATAAGGATGTTTTCAGCACAGCCCCCACAAGTCTCAATTTTAGGTATTTGTATAAATACTTTTATTTATGCTATTACGTTTGCAAGGGGGGTTGTGATTCTGATCTCTAATCTCTCCCAACCTCTTTTCCCATGCATTTGATAAGGTTCCTGGCTGTTGCTTCGTGTTTGAGGGTCTGCTTGGCCTGCAGAAGAGAGATGTAGACAAACTGGAGTGTGTCCAGCGGAGAGCAGCAAAGATGGTGATGGGTTTGTAGACTAAGGTTGGGGGAGCTTGGTCGGTTTAGCCTAGAAAGGAGACGACTGAGAGGGGATCTGATAACTATCTTCAAGTATTTGAAAGGGTGCCATATGGAGGATGGAGCAGAGTTGTTCTCTCTTGCCCCGGAGAGACGGACCAGAACCAATGGGATGAAATTAATTCAAAAGGAATTCCGTCTAAACATGAGGAAGAAGTTCCTGACACTCAGAGCGGATTCTCAGTGGAACAGGCTTCCTCGGGTGGTGGATGGTGGGCTCTAAATCTTTGGAAATTTTTAAACACAGGCTAAATACCTACCTGATGGAGAGGCTGATTCTGTGGATCAAGGGGGTGGCAGGTTACAGTGGATGAGTGATATGGATGTGAGGATCGTGCATAGTGCAGAGGGTTGGAGTAGATGACCCATGAGGCCCCTTCCAACTCTATGATTCTGTGATTCTAAAGAAGATCCCAGCTTCAATCCCTGCTGCTTCCAGTTAAAACATCTGGCAGGTGATAGGAAAGGCCTCTGGACGGAGAGCTGCTGCCCATCTGAGTAGACAATACTGATGTTGAAGGTCTGATTCAGTTTAGGGCGGTTTCATGTGTTCACCCTCCATCTCTGCCGTTTGCTTTGCGCTCATAAGCTCCCAGGTTGAAATCCCAACATCTCCAGTTTAAGGCATAAGGAGAAATACAGTCGGAAAGCTGCTCACGAGGGATCCTGGAGAACCCCTGCCGGTCAGGAGACAAGACTGGCCTTGGCAGACCAAGATTCTGGCTGACTGTGGAGCTGCCTGGCAAAACTTCCTTATTAGTCAGCTGGACCAGAGGTGGATGCCTCCTTATACTATATAGCCCCACCAACCTCACAGGGTATCTGTTGTGGAGAGAAAAAAGGAGGGCAATAGTTGAGCGTTCTGAGACTCCTTTGGGGGGGGATAAAAAGCAACCCTCCTGCTTCTTTTGTGGCATGCTGGTGTTGTGTGCAGGCCATACTTTATTCACACAGGATTGCAACCCTGGTGTGTTTCTCTTTTAAAATATAGTGTATTGAATGTTTTATTGAAAAGATGAAGAACAAGAAACAAACGCAAGGGGAAAAGCAATAAACAGGTATAAGATATAAAAGAGGGATGTCAATTCCATTTTCAAATCCTCAGCCACAGAGATCGGTAACACTGACATTTGTTTTCAAATAACATTCTAGTGATAACTGCATGCTTTCAAGTTATTGCAAAGTATGTCATAAGGGAAAAAACTCTTTTTCAATTTCATCTCAAATAGTCTTACTGCTATTATCAAGTTCCATCCAATAAGATTCTTTCCCCTTATTCCGCAAAGCCAGAGGTCATTAACTTTTCACTTTCCTGCAAAAATTGTATAAAGGGTTTCCAAATGGAAATAGGTAGATGAAGTTATTCCCTTCTCTTTAAAAGGTCACTCCCCTTTGTGGATCCATTTATGTCGATGAAGATGAGAACTTCTGCTGAATTTCCTTCCACACACTGAGCACTCAAAAGGTTTCTCCCCTGTGTGCGTTCTTTGATGCCGCTGAAGATCAGAATTATAACTGAATTTCTTTCCACACACTGAGCATTCAAAAGGTTTCTCTCCTGTGTGGATTCTTTGATGTTGTCGAAGACCGTCAACCCGGCTGAATCTCTTTCCACACTCTGAGCATTCGAAAGGCTTCTCCCCGGTGTGGGTTTTCAGATGGTATTGAAGACCACTGCTCTGAATGAATCTCTTTCCACACTGTGTGCATTCAAAAGGCTTTTCCCCTGTGTGGATTCTAAAATGGCGTTGAAGATTAGAACCTTGACTGAATTTCTGTCCACACTTTGAGCATTCAAAACATTTCTCCCCTAAGTAGGTTCTTTGGTGCGCAGGTAGTTGAGACCTGTATCTACATTTCATTGCCTTCATTCTGTATTGCTTTGTAAAATGTACAATGCCTTGTTTTCCATCAGAGAACCCCTTTCCATTCCCTAAGCGGGTCAATGACTTATCTTCTGAATCATAACATCCAGGGAGGTTTCTGACAGGTGTGATGAGGGGCATGATTTGGCTTTCTTTTTTTTTTTTTTTTTTTTTTTTTTTTTTTTAGTATAATGATTTTTTTTATTTTCATAAAGATAGAAATATAATCATCATTTGAGAATATACGACCCCACATTGACTCCACAGTGATATAAACTTTTGCCCAAAACTCTAAGAGCCATGAGTCTAAGAGCCATCCACATTTCCACTACATTAAAAAAAAAAAAAAAGGCCTGTTTAGATATACAAAAGAAAAGTTATTATTAGTCAACTTACTTGAGAGATCGTAGACCTCACATTAACTGCTTGATACAATCTAAGAGCTATCCTAGCAGATATTTCTAGGTTTGAGTTAGATGCTTAACATTAAACATTTCTTATAGCACAGTATGAGTTTTGGCCCTGTATCAATACCCTGATGAAGGGAGAGGAAAGTAGGGCTTTGCCTTAAAGATGTACAAAGAAAAAAAATTACAAAAGGATTTCATAATTTCTCCTTATCCTTAATACAGATACATCTACAAACCATTTATACTTGACCCATTCTAAGAGCCATCCTGACAGGTATAAGTTGAGAGCTTTGCATTTTCTACAGATCAATATAGGCTTTGGCCCTATAACAATACACCAATAATAAAAAAAAATAATAAGGGGGGAAAGCCCCATTTTATATTTCCAACGCTAACGATTATATTACCTATATGCCTACTAAGAAAAAGAAACAAGAGAGAAAAAAGACACTGCTTCCCCTTTTTCATAAAAGTAGCAATGTAGAATACAGTATATGTTGTTAGTACAGAGAATAATAAGATTTCCAGGTTTAGATTAAATGCTTAACATTAAACATAAAACAATATAAGCTTTCAGTCTTCTATAGCTTCTCCTTATCCTTGGTTCTGATACATCTACAAAACAATTTATGCTTGACCCATTCTAAGAACCATCCTAACAGATATATTTTCAGATTAGGCTTTAGTCCTAGGACAATACACTAATAGAAGAAAGAAAAAATAAGGGGGGAGAACCCCATTTTACATTTTCAGCACTAATGATTATATTACCTATATGCCTACAAAAGAAAAGAGACAAAAAAAACAAGAGAGAAAGAGACACTGCTTCCCCTTTTTCAAAAAAAAGGAAATATAGAATACAGTATAACATTAAACATAAAACAATATGAGCTTTCGGTCTTCTTAAGGGGGTCTCATCTCGAGGCTTGCTACATCTTGTCGTTCCCATAAAATTATATTCTGTCCCATAGGCCTTTGGCGTAGAAAGTGCAGTTGTACTCTTTCCCGCAGAGTATGCATCGATAAATCTTGAGGCCGTTGCACCTCCTGGACTCCAGTATCAATACAATTTTTTCCCCAGAGAGATCCTTTAAATCGGTTACTTTCACTGCAGATCCATATTTCTTTTGATTGATTTTTGTACACTGTTGCTTTGAGATGGCTGTATGTCTTTTTAAAAAGGGTGTCCTTATCTGGGCTGCAGAACTCCGGCATCCCATTTTCCGTCTCCAGAATTTCAGATTTCTCTTCTACTGTTGGTTTTCCACCTTGTTTAGAGCTGTCATCAGCCACTGTTATTGATCCATTATTCCTGTTAAAGACGTCTTCCTTGGCATCTTGGATCTCCTTGAAGATATGAATTTCAGATTTCTCTTCTGCTGTTGGTTTTCCACCTTGTTTAAAGCTGTCATCAGTCACTGTTATTAATCCATCATTCCTATTGAAGACTTCTTCCTTGCCATCTTGAATCTCCTTGGAGATATTTTTGATCAATCCATCTAAGAATACTTTGTAATCTTGGGTTTGTATCTCTATTAGATGAGCCAATCTTTTTAACATAGACATGATTTTGACTTTAAAAAAAAACCCGGCCTCAAACAATTTTACAAGTGGCCAGTAGAGGTCCTCTGTTTTATCCTCTAATGTTCCGGCACAGGCATGTGACGTATTAAAATCAGTTAAGGCACAGAGTTCTCGTGAGATTTTCCCATTCACAGCTCTTATCTTCTTATCTTCGAAAACCAAAACAATTACAATAAGAGCTTTTGCCAATTAATTCGAGTTGATTTGAGTCCTTCTTCTGCTTAGTTAGGAGAATTAGCCTGCCTCTTAACGAGGTGGCTTCAGGCAGAGCAGAGTAAGAGGAGGGGGGAAACAAAGGGCTTTGATGCAGGAAGAAAGACGAAGAAAAAAAAAACGAGAGATACTTGCAGTAAATGATGTTTTGGAACTCAGCCGATGTCCTCCCCTCAGTTCAAAGCGTTCATTTGTGGTAAATCATCATGTAGGGTTGAAGCAGATACTTTAAGATTAAAGAAAGAAAGGAAAGTCCGAGGTAGAAAATGGCAGTCGTCCTCTGGACCTGGAACGCTGACAGCCTATAATCCAGGGAGATATACTCCCTAAAGGATTGGAGACGGCCCCAAGAACTTCCTGGGTAGAAAGGTGAGGTGGGGTTTGCGTACCCCTCCTCTTTTCTGCCAATTGCTTGCACAATTGACCCCTGTCAGGCTTCAGAGATAGCAGAGCAGATGCCCTGCCACCCTCTCAGGACGACATCTTTAGCCACACCCATGATTTGGCTTTCATCTTCTGAAAAATAGCATAAAATCCTTGTCACAGAAATCAAACAGCCAAAGGGGGATCCCTGGTTCCTGGGAGTAGGGGTCACAGTCCAAGGACCCCTGCAGGTGACCCCTTTTGGAAAGGATTGGTGGGACTTGGACTTTATCGCACTGACCTCTTCTCTGGGCCCCAGCCCTTCTCCCAAGCACATCAAATCATTTGGGGGAATGAGAGGACAGGGGAATGAAAGGAGAAGTAACACAAGTTCTTACCTGAGTGAATTCTTTGATGTGAAGTAAGAGCAGATTGACGACTGAAATGCTTTCCACACTCCAAGCAGTTATACCGTTTCTCTCCTGAGTGAATTTGTTCCTGGAAAGTAAAGCTCCTTTTCTGAATATGAGTCTTCCCAGCAGACAGACTTCCCTTGTCTTTTTCCTTGGAGTGGATTCTCTGGTTAGAACTCAGGTCTTCATTAAATCTGTTTTCGGGAGGACTTTCTTCTTGGACTGGGATATTCTGGCAGCCTCCTCTTTGGAAAGCAACACGTTTATTCTTCTTCTCGTCACCGTTGTTTATCTCCTTCCTCTTGATTCCACCCGGATCCCTACAGGTTCCTTCAGAGCCTTCTTCCTCAGCATTTTCCAACAATGGCCCCTGGAATTCCCCAGCCATTTTGCCTGTGCTCCCAGCTAGAGTGAAGAGAGATCCAATCAGCAGTCATTCCAGAAATTCAAATGAGTCCCTGCCATTTCCTAGTTTGTAATTATATTCCCACCAAACAACCTCCAGGGATGCCCGCACCTTCTACCAGGTCTGGCCGGTCAATGGAGCCATATTATCCTTTGGCTCCCTCCACCCCTAAGAAACATGCAATATTGTGCCCCTTTAGTGGAAAAGGTTAAATATTTGTTCCTTGTCACTTCCTATTTGACTTGCTGTGATCACCAAAAAAATCTCCCTTATACTGAATCTGACTCTTGGACTGAAGGTCAGTTCTGTCTGATCAGACTGGCAACATCTCTCCAGGGTCACAGGCAGAGGTCCCTCACATTACCTACAGCCTCGTTCTTTTAACTGGAGACGTCAGAGTCCAGAGAGGTTTGTGCAAGGTGTGACAGGAGGCTTGTGTTGGTTTTCAGCCTCTGGCTTCTGGAGAGGGCAAAGAACTGGCCAAACCTAAAGGCCTGTAGGGAACGGGTGATAGGAATTGGGCTTCTAACCCACCAGCCCCTTTCCCAAGTAAATCAAATCCTCTTGAAAAATGAATAAAACTAAGTATTGGGATCAGCAGTTCTTGAAGTGAAAGAGAAAGAGCGAGCCACTTGGACTGGGCCCAAGACTTCCTCCCTCCCTCCTTACCCAGGTAATCTCTGGATATTGGATATATCTTCTATTTTTCGTAGAAAACCTATTTTTCTGATTGAAAAAGTATATAAACTTCATCATTTAAAAGAGCCTTTAGAAACAAGCAATTTGGATATTTATTGAGGCGTAGAAATGTCTTTAGTCCTGCCTGAGGCAAAGCGCATGGCTCCCCAGCAGGAAAGCCAGAGAGAGCGGCCGGCTGAGGCACCTCTGACCTTAGCGCACCTCATCCATCCTGAAAGGGGAGGGGAACCCACAGGAGTCTCCCCAAATGTGCTTTTGGTCAGGGGAGTTATTCTTCAAAATTCTATGCATCTATATCTTCTCAGTAAAACTTGATTTTATTTGTTGCAAAAGAATAAAGGAATATCTGATAGGAATGTTTTCAGCACTGCCCCATAAGTCTCAATTTTAGGTATTTATGGAAATACTTTTATGTTTTTATTATGATTCGGGGGGAGGGGGTTGTGATTCTCATCTCTCATCTCTCCCAACCTGTTGTCCCATGTATTTGCTAGGGTTCCTGGCTGTGGCTTCTTGGTAGAGCATCTGCTTGGCCTGCAGAAGGTCCCAAGTTCAATCCCCGCTGTCTCCAGTTAAAATATCTGGCAGGAGGTGATGTGAAAGGCCTGTGCCTGGAAAGCTGCTGCCCGTCTGAGTAGACAATACTGATGTTGAAGGTCTGATTCATTTTTGGGCGGTTTCATGTGTTCACCTTCCATCTCTGCAATTTGCATTTCAGGGACAGAACATTTGGTTGTGCGCATAAGCTCTCAGGTTCAAATCCTAACATCTCCAGTTTAAGGGATCAGGGGAAGGAGAATCGGAAAGCTCCTCCTGAGGGATTCTGGAGAACCCCTGCCGGTCAGGAGACAAGACTGGCCTTGGCAGACCAAGATTCTGGCTCAGTGTGGAGAGGATGCATGTCCTTGCCTGGCAAAACCTCCTTATTAGTCAGCTGGACCAGAGGTGGATGCCTCCTTATACTATATAGCCCCACCAACCTCACAGGGTATCTGTTGTGGAGAGAAAAAAGGAAGGCAATAGTTGGGCGTTCTGAGACTCCTTTGGGGGGGGGGGATAAAAAGCAACACTCCTGCTTCTTTTGTGGCATGCTGGTGTTGTGTGCAGGCCGTACTTTATTCACACAGAATCGCAACCCTGGTGTGTTTCTCTTTTAAAATATAGTGTATTGAATGTTTTATTGAAAAGATGAAGAGCAAGAAACAAACGCAAGGGGAAAAGCAATAAACAGGTGTAAGATATAAAAGAGGGATGTCAATTCCATTTTCAAATCCTCAGCCACAGAGATCGGTAACACTGACATTTGTTTTAAAATAACATTCTAGTGATAACTGCATGCTTTCAAGTTATTGCAAAGTATGTTATAAGGAAAAAACTCTTTTTCTATTTCATCTCAAATAGTCTATTATCAACTTCCATCCAATGAGATTCTTTTCCCTTATTCTGCAAAGCCACTGGACATTAACTTTTCACTTTCCTGCAAAAATTCTATAAAGGGTTTCCAAATGGAAATAGGTATATGAAGTTATACCCTTCTCTTTAAAAGGTCACTCCCCTCTGTGGATCCATTTATGTCGATGAAGATGGAAACTCCTGCTGAATTTCCTTCCACACACTGAGCACTCAAAAGGTTTCTCCCCTGTGTGCGTTCTTTGATGCCGCTGAAGATGGTACATATGTCTGAATTTCTTTCCACACTCTGAGCATTCAAAAGGTTTCTCCCCTGTGTGGATTTTTTGATGCTTTCGAAGAATGTCAACCCGTCCGAATTTATTTCCACACACTGAGCATTCAAACGGTTTCTCCCCTGTGTGGATTCTTTGATGTTGCCGAACATGGAAACTCCTACTGAATTTCCTTCCACAATCTGAGCACTCAAAACTTTTGTCCACTATGTAGGTTCTTTGGTGTGCATGGAGATGAGACCTGTATCTGCATTTCATTGCCTTCATTCTGTTCTGCTTTGGAAAATGTACATTGCCCTTTTGTTCATCACGGAAACCCTTTCCATTCCCCGAGCGAGTAAATGGCTTGTGTTCTGAATCATAACATCCAGGGAGTTTTGTTACGGGTGTGCTGAGGGGCAGGAGTTGACTTTCAGCTTCTGAAAAACACCATAAAAGTATCCTCATGGAAATCAAACAGCCAAAGGGGGATCCCTGGTTCTTGGGAGTAGGGGTCACAGCACAAGGACCCCTGCAGGTGACCCCTGTAGGAAAGGATCAGTGGGACTTGGACTTCATCGCACTGACCTCTTCTCTGGGCCCCAGCCCTTCTCCCAAGCACATCAAATCATTTGGGGGAATGAGAGGACAGGTGAATGAAAGGAAATGTAACACAAGTTCTTACCTGAGTGAATTCTTTGATGTGAAGTAAGAGCAGCTTGACGACTGAAATGCTTTCCACACACCAAGCAGTTATGCCGTTTCTCTCCTGAGTGAATTTGTTCCTGGAAAGTAATGCTCCTTTTCTGAATATGAGTCTTCCCAGCAGATAGACTTCCCTTGTCTTTTTTCCTGGATTGGATTCTCTGGTTAGAACCTGGGTCTTCATTAAATCTGTTTTCGGGAGGACTTTCGTCTTGGACTGGGACGCGTTTATCCCTCTTCTCGTCAGCGTTGTTTATCTCCTTCCTCTTGATTCCACCCGGATCCCTACAGGTTCCTTCAGAGACTTCTTCCACAGCATTTTGCAACGATGACCCCTGGAATTCCCCGGCCATTTTGTCTGTGCTCCTGGCTGGAGTGAAGAGAGATCCAATCAGCAGTCATTCCAGAAATTCTAATCAGTCCCTCCCATTTCCTAATTTGTAATTATTTTCCCACGAAACAACCTCCACGGATGGAGCTGGACGCACCTTCTGCCTGGCTCAGTGGAGTCATATTATCTTTTGGCTCCCTCCCCCCTAAGAAACATGCAATATTGTGCCCCTTTAGTTGAAAAAGGTTAAATATTTGTTCCCTGTCACTTCCTATTTGACTTGCTTTGATTACCAAGAAAAACCTCCCTTATACTGAATCTGACTTGGAACCTAAAGGTCAGTTTGGTCTGCTCAGACTGGCAGCATCTCTCCAGGGTCACAGGCAGAGGTCCCTCACATTACCTACAGCCTCGTTCTTTTAACTGGAGATGTCAGAGTCCAGAGAGGTTTGTGCAAGGTGTGACAGGAGGTTTGTGTTGGTTTTCAGCCTCTGGCTTCTGGAGAGAACTGGACAAACCCAAAGGCCTGTAGGGAACGGGTGATAGGAATTGGGCTTCATACAGGAGGGCTCCTCTAACCCACCAGCCCCTTTCCCAAGTAAATCAAATCCTCTTGAAAAATGAATAAAACTAAGTATTGGGATCAGCAGTTCTTGAAGTGAAAGAGAAAGAGCGAGCCACTTGGACTGGGCCCAAGACTTCCTCCCTCCCTCCTTACCCAGGTAATCTCTGGATATTGGATATATCTTCTATTTTTCGTAGAAAACCTATTTTTCTGATTGAAAAAGTATATAAACTTCATCATTTAAAAGAGCCTTTAGAAACAAGCAATTTGGATATTTATTGAGGCGTAGAAATGTCTTTAGTCCTGCCTGAGGCAAAGCGCATGGCTCCCCAGCAGGAAAGCCAGAGAGAGCGGCCGGCTGAGGCACCTCTGACCTTAGCGCACCTCATCCATCCTGAAAGGGGAGGGGAACCCACAGGAGTCTCCCCAAATGTGCTTTCGGTCAGGGGAGTTATTCTTCAAAATTCTATGCATCTATATCTTCTCAGTAAAACTTGATTTTATTTGTTGCAAAAGAATAAAGGAATATCTGATAGGAATGTTTTCAGCACTGCCCCATAAGTCTCAATTTTAGGTATTTATGGAAATACTTTTATGTTTTTATTATGATTCGGGGGGAGGGGGTTGTGATTCTCATCTCTCATCTCTCCCAACCTGTTGTCCCATGTATTTGCTAGGGTTCCTGGCTGTGGCTTCTTGGTAGAGCATCTGCTTGGCCTGCAGAAGGTCCCAAGTTCAATCCCCGCTGTCTCCAGTTAAAATATCTGGCAGGAGGTGATGTGAAAGGCCTGTGCCTGGAAAGCTGCTGCCCGTCTGAGTAGACAATACTGATGTTGAAGGTCTGATTCATTTTTGGGCGGTTTCATGTGTTCACCTTCCATCTCTGCAATTTGCATTTCAGGGACAGAACATTTGGTTGTGCGCATAAGCTCTCAGGTTCAAATCCTAACATCTCCAGTTTAAGGGATCAGGGGAAGGAGAATCGGAAAGCTCCTCCTGAGGGATTCTGGAGAACCCCTGCCGGTCAGGAGACAAGACTGGCCTTGGCAGACCAAGATTCTGGCTCAGTGTGGAGAGGATTCATGTCCTTGCCTGGCAAAACCTCCTTATTAGTCAGCTGGACCAGAGGTGGATGCCTCCTTATACCGTATAGCCCCACCAACCTCACAGGGTATCTGTTGTGGAGAGAAAAAAGGAAGGCAATAGTTGGGCGTTCTGAGACTCCTTTGGGGGGGGGGGGATAAAAAGCAACACTCCTGCTTCTTTTGTGGCATGCTGGTGTTGTGTGCAGGCCGTACTTTATTCACACAGAATCGCAACCCTGGTGTGTTTCTCTTTTAAAATATAGTGTATTGAATGTTTTATTGAAAAGATGAAGAGCAAGAAACAAACGCAAGGGGAAAAGCAATAAACAGGTGTAAGATATAAAAGAGGGATGTCAATTCCATTTTCAAATCCTCAGCCACAGAGATCGGTAACACTGACATTTGTTTTAAAATAACATTCTAGTGATAACTGCATGCTTTCAAGTTATTGCAAAGTATGTTATAAGGAAAAAACTCTTTTTCTATTTCATCTCAAATAGTCTATTATCAACTTCCATCCAATGAGATTCTTTTCCCTTATTCTGCAAAGCCACTGGACATTAACTTTTCACTTTCCTGCAAAAATTCTATAAAGGGTTTCCAAATGGAAATAGGTATATGAAGTTATACCCTTCTCTTTAAAAGGTCACTCCCCTCTGTGGATCCATTTATGTCGATGAAGATGGAAACTCCTGCTGAATTTCCTTCCACACACTGAGCACTCAAAAGGTTTCTCCCCTGTGTGCGTTCTTTGATGCCGCTGAAGATGGTACATATGTCTGAATTTCTTTCCACACTCTGAGCATTCAAAAGGTTTCTCCCCTGTGTGGATTTTTTGATGCTTTCGAAGAATGTCAACCCGTCCGAATTTATTTCCACACACTGAGCATTCAAACGGTTTCTCCCCTGTGTGGATTCTTTGATGTTGCCGAACATGGAAACTCCTACTGAATTTCCTTCCACAATCTGAGCACTCAAAACTTTTGTCCACTATGTAGGTTCTTTGGTGTGCATGGAGATGAGACCTGTATCTGCATTTCATTGCCTTCATTCTGTTCTGCTTTGGAAAATGTACATTGCCCTTTTGTTCATCACGGAAACCCTTTCCATTCCCCGAGCGAGTAAATGGCTTGTGTTCTGAATCATAACATCCAGGGAGTTTTGTTACGGGTGTGCTGAGGGGCAGGAGTTGACTTTCAGCTTCTGAAAAACACCATAAAAGTATCCTCATGGAAATCAAACAGCCAAAGGGGGATCCCTGGTTCTTGGGAGTAGGGGTCACAGCACAAGGACCCCTGCAGGTGACCCCTGTAGGAAAGGATCAGTGGGACTTGGACTTCATCGCACTGACCTCTTCTCTGGGCCCCAGCCCTTCTCCCAAGCACATCAAATCATTTGGGGGAATGAGAGGACAGGTGAATGAAAGGAAATGTAACACAAGTTCTTACCTGAGTGAATTCTTTGATGTGAAGTAAGAGCAGCTTGACGACTGAAATGCTTTCCACACACCAAGCAGTTATGCCGTTTCTCTCCTGAGTGAATTTGTTCCTGGAAAGTAATGCTCCTTTTCTGAATATGAGTCTTCCCAGCAGATAGACTTCCCTTGTCTTTTTTCCTGGATTGGATTCTCTGGTTAGAACCTGGGTCTTCATTAAATCTGTTTTCGGGAGGACTTTCGTCTTGGACTGGGACGCGTTTATCCCTCTTCTCGTCAGCGTTGTTTATCTCCTTCCTCTTGATTCCACCCGGATCCCTACAGGTTCCTTCAGAGACTTCTTCCACAGCATTTTGCAACGATGACCCCTGGAATTCCCCGGCCATTTTGTCTGTGCTCCTGGCTGGAGTGAAGAGAGATCCAATCAGCAGTCATTCCAGAAATTCTAATCAGTCCCTCCCATTTCCTAATTTGTAATTATTTTCCCACGAAACAACCTCCACGGATGGAGCTGGACGCACCTTCTGCCTGGCTCAGTGGAGTCATATTATCTTTTGGCTCCCTCCCCCCTAAGAAACATGCAATATTGTGCCCCTTTAGTTGAAAAAGGTTAAATATTTGTTCCCTGTCACTTCCTATTTGACTTGCTTTGATTACCAAGAAAAACCTCCCTTATACTGAATCTGACTTGGAACCTAAAGGTCAGTTTGGTCTGCTCAGACTGGCAGCATCTCTCCAGGGTCACAGGCAGAGGTCCCTCACATTACCTACAGCCTCGTTCTTTTAACTGGAGATGTCAGAGTCCAGAGAGGTTTGTGCAAGGTGTGACAGGAGGTTTGTGTTGGTTTTCAGCCTCTGGCTTCTGGAGAGAACTGGACAAACCCAAAGGCCTGTAGGGAACGGGTGATAGGAATTGGGCTTCATACAGGAGGGCTCCTCTAACCCACCAGCCCCTTTCCCAAGTAAATCAAATCCTCTTGAAAAATGAATAAAACTAAGTATTGGGATCAGCAGTTCTTGAAGTGAAAGAGAAAGAGCGAGCCACTTGGACTGGGCCCAAGACTTCCTCCCTCCCTCCTTACCCAGGTAATCTCTGGATATTGGATATATCTTCTATTTTTCGTAGAAAACCTATTTTTCTGATTGAAAAAGTATATAAACTTCATCATTTAAAAGAGCCTTTAGAAACAAGCAATTTGGATATTTATTGAGGCGTAGAAATGTCTTTAGTCCTGCCTGAGGCAAAGCGCATGGCTCCCCAGCAGGAAAGCCAGAGAGAGCGGCCGGCTGAGGCACCTCTGACCTTAGCGCACCTCATCCATCCTGAAAGGGGAGGGGAACCCACAGGAGTCTCCCCAAATGTGCTTTCGGTCAGGGGAGTTATTCTTCAAAATTCTATGCATCTATATCTTCTCAGTAAAACTTGATTTTATTTGTTGCAAAAGAATAAAGGAATATCTGATAGGAATGTTTTCAGCACTGCCCCATAAGTCTCAATTTTAGGTATTTATGGAAATACTTTTATGTTTTTATTATGATTCGGGGGGAGGGGGTTGTGATTCTCATCTCTCATCTCTCCCAACCTGTTGTCCCATGTATTTGCTAGGGTTCCTGGCTGTGGCTTCTTGGTAGAGCATCTGCTTGGCCTGCAGAAGGTCCCAAGTTCAATCCCCGCTGTCTCCAGTTAAAATATCTGGCAGGAGGTGATGTGAAAGGCCTGTGCCTGGAAAGCTGCTGCCCGTCTGAGTAGACAATACTGATGTTGAAGGTCTGATTCATTTTTGGGCGGTTTCATGTGTTCACCTTCCATCTCTGCAATTTGCATTTCAGGGACAGAACATTTGGTTGTGCGCATAAGCTCTCAGGTTCAAATCCTAACATCTCCAGTTTAAGGGATCAGGGGAAGGAGAATCGGAAAGCTCCTCCTGAGGGATTCTGGAGAACCCCTGCCGGTCAGGAGACAAGACTGGCCTTGGCAGACCAAGATTCTGGCTCAGTGTGGAGAGGATTCATGTCCTTGCCTGGCAAAACCTCCTTATTAGTCAGCTGGACCAGAGGTGGATGCCTCCTTATACCGTATAGCCCCACCAACCTCACAGGGTATCTGTTGTGGAGAGAAAAAAGGAAGGCAATAGTTGGGCGTTCTGAGACTCCTTTGGGGGGGGGGGGATAAAAAGCAACACTCCTGCTTCTTTTGTGGCATGCTGGTGTTGTGTGCAGGCCGTACTTTATTCACACAGAATCGCAACCCTGGTGTGTTTCTCTTTTAAAATATAGTGTATTGAATGTTTTATTGAAAAGATGAAGAGCAAGAAACAAACGCAAGGGGAAAAGCAATAAACAGGTGTAAGATATAAAAGAGGGATGTCAATTCCATTTTCAAATCCTCAGCCACAGAGATCGGTAACACTGACATTTGTTTTAAAATAACATTCTAGTGATAACTGCATGCTTTCAAGTTATTGCAAAGTATGTTATAAGGAAAAAACTCTTTTTCTATTTCATCTCAAATAGTCTATTATCAACTTCCATCCAATGAGATTCTTTTCCCTTATTCTGCAAAGCCACTGGACATTAACTTTTCACTTTCCTGCAAAAATTCTATAAAGGGTTTCCAAATGGAAATAGGTATATGAAGTTATACCCTTCTCTTTAAAAGGTCACTCCCCTCTGTGGATCCATTTATGTCGATGAAGATGGAAACTCCTGCTGAATTTCCTTCCACACACTGAGCACTCAAAAGGTTTCTCCCCTGTGTGCGTTCTTTGATGCCGCTGAAGATGGTACATATGTCTGAATTTCTTTCCACACTCTGAGCATTCAAAAGGTTTCTCCCCTGTGTGGATTTTTTGATGCTTTCGAAGAATGTCAACCCGTCCGAATTTATTTCCACACACTGAGCATTCAAACGGTTTCTCCCCTGTGTGGATTCTTTGATGTTGCCGAACATGGAAACTCCTACTGAATTTCCTTCCACAATCTGAGCACTCAAAACTTTTGTCCACTATGTAGGTTCTTTGGTGTGCATGGAGATGAGACCTGTATCTGCATTTCATTGCCTTCATTCTGTTCTGCTTTGGAAAATGTACATTGCCCTTTTGTTCATCACGGAAACCCTTTCCATTCCCCGAGCGAGTAAATGGCTTGTGTTCTGAATCATAACATCCAGGGAGTTTTGTTACGGGTGTGCTGAGGGGCAGGAGTTGACTTTCAGCTTCTGAAAAACACCATAAAAGTATCCTCATGGAAATCAAACAGCCAAAGGGGGATCCCTGGTTCTTGGGAGTAGGGGTCACAGCACAAGGACCCCTGCAGGTGACCCCTGTAGGAAAGGATCAGTGGGACTTGGACTTCATCGCACTGACCTCTTCTCTGGGCCCCAGCCCTTCTCCCAAGCACATCAAATCATTTGGGGGAATGAGAGGACAGGTGAATGAAAGGAAATGTAACACAAGTTCTTACCTGAGTGAATTCTTTGATGTGAAGTAAGAGCAGCTTGACGACTGAAATGCTTTCCACACACCAAGCAGTTATGCCGTTTCTCTCCTGAGTGAATTTGTTCCTGGAAAGTAATGCTCCTTTTCTGAATATGAGTCTTCCCAGCAGATAGACTTCCCTTGTCTTTTTTCCTGGATTGGATTCTCTGGTTAGAACCTGGGTCTTCATTAAATCTGTTTTCGGGAGGACTTTCGTCTTGGACTGGGACGCGTTTATCCCTCTTCTCGTCAGCGTTGTTTATCTCCTTCCTCTTGATTCCACCCGGATCCCTACAGGTTCCTTCAGAGACTTCTTCCACAGCATTTTGCAACGATGACCCCTGGAATTCCCCGGCCATTTTGTCTGTGCTCCTGGCTGGAGTGAAGAGAGATCCAATCAGCAGTCATTCCAGAAATTCTAATCAGTCCCTCCCATTTCCTAATTTGTAATTATTTTCCCACGAAACAACCTCCACGGATGGAGCTGGACGCACCTTCTGCCTGGCTCAGTGGAGTCATATTATCTTTTGGCTCCCTCCCCCCTAAGAAACATGCAATATTGTGCCCCTTTAGTTGAAAAAGGTTAAATATTTGTTCCCTGTCACTTCCTATTTGACTTGCTTTGATTACCAAGAAAAACCTCCCTTATACTGAATCTGACTTGGAACCTAAAGGTCAGTTTGGTCTGCTCAGACTGGCAGCATCTCTCCAGGGTCACAGGCAGAGGTCCCTCACATTACCTACAGCCTCGTTCTTTTAACTGGAGATGTCAGAGTCCAGAGAGGTTTGTGCAAGGTGTGACAGGAGGTTTGTGTTGGTTTTCAGCCTCTGGCTTCTGGAGAGAACTGGACAAACCCAAAGGCCTGTAGGGAACGGGTGATAGGAATTGGGCTTCATACAGGAGGGCTCCTCTAACCCACCAGCCCCTTTCCCAAGTAAATCAAATCCTCTTGAAAAATGAATAAAACTAAGTATTGGGATCAGCAGTTCTTGAAGTGAAAGAGAAAGAGCGAGCCACTTGGACTGGGCCCAAGACTTCCTCCCTCCCTCCTTACCCAGGTAATCTCTGGCCTCCTCTTCTTTGATGCCCATCAAGAGGTATCTCTGCTCGCTCTCAGACGGATCCTGACTGGCCTCAGACATGCTCCCAGCAGCCTCCTGCAAAGGCACCTGCAATGCCAGAGAGAGACCCTTTCAAAGCACAGTGACGATCCTGGGTGGGTGGGGGAAACACAGAGGGTAGGGATCCTTAAGGAACAGTGGAACATTCGAGCACAATGATACAAAACACTCCTAGGGTAGTGAAGGCCATGAACAACGATGACAGAAGACACCTGCGTGCCCAAAACCGCAAGGAACACTTGATGCGGGGGAGGGACTGCCTCAAGACTGCCCCATCTGTTGTTTGCCACGTTGAGAGAGAATAACTCCCCAATCTCAAAACTCTGGATTCCGCTTTTGGGGAAATGAAGCAACAAACCTTTCTATCACACCTTGGCATTCCTTTGTTCCCCCCCAACCCGCCCAGTCTGGGCAAAGGTCTCAGCCCTGGTTCCACTCCAGATCCTCCCACACTCTGGGCCTACCCTGCAGAAAAGACCCACCTCCTGCCTCAAGAGGAGCTCCTCGGCCAGGGCCACCGCTTGGGAGCAGCTCTGGGGGCCGCTCTCCCTCACCCGGCTCTGGATCTCCGGGGGCAGAACAGTCAGCAGTTGCTCCAGGACCAAGAGCTCCAGGATCTGCTCCTTGCTGTGGTTCTCTACCCTCAGCCACCCGTGGCACATTTCCCGCAGCCGGCTGTAAGCCCCTCGTGGCCCCTCAGCCTCCTGGTAACAGAAACGCCTGAACTCTTCCCGCTGCTTCTCCTGGTTCTGGGCATCCACTCGCAAGATAGCTGCCTTCACCTTCCCATAGTCCTCTCTGTCCGGGACATCCAGGCTATTAAAGGCCCACTTCGCTTCTCTGCTGAGGGCCGGCTGGAGTCGGGTCGCCCACTCATCTTTTGGCCACCCACAGGCTTCGGCCACTTGCTCGAAGGAGGCCAGGAAGGCCTTGGCATCCCCCCAGGGAGAAGGTTTCTCTGGCAAGGGGGGAAATCCCCACGGAAAGTGAGGCTTTTCCACTGTCCTGAGGAAGTCCTGCCACTGGGCTTCCCACTGAGCAAGGGAAAGGGAGCCCTCCCCTGCTGGCTGATTGTTGGGTTCTCCAAGGCTCCCTTGAAGGAATTCTCCACTATTCTCAGCATGGAGGACGTTAGGAGCTATTTTTCTTGCCCCTGTTATTTCTCCACATTGGGGGCCTCTGGGAGTGTCTTTCTCCATCTCTGGCTTTGAATAAGAGTTGGTTCTGCACAGCTGTTATCCTCTTCCACACTGAGCTTCTCCCTGCAGAAAAGACAGATACAAGACAGAGGAGAGACACGCTTGATCTTACAGCCCCTGCCTGATTCTTACCCCCTGTACAGAAAACATATGCCAAAAGGTATCAATATGATTTTATATGTATATTCTTTTGAATGATGTGTTCTCCCATTTCTCCCTTGGACATCGACACATCCTTCTAAAAAATTCCTTCCACAAAGGTGAAATGTAAAGTCTGTTTTCTTGGATTTTATAAAATGATGTATTGTTGGTATCTGTCATCCAACACGTGATCAAAAATGTATAAAAATGTGCCTAACCCTCTTTGGAAATGTGAACCTCATGGCCATTTTATCATCTTTGGTGGGCATGTAAAGGGAGGGGGAAATTCTGGACACAAATGCATGCCTTAATCCAGAAAATGCTAAAGACTGAGGTACTAATTAAACTGGAGACATTTCTTTTGGGATTAGGAATGTTAAAAAAAAGATGGAACTTTGTTTCTTTACATATGGCTACAGCTCTGAGAGTCTTTATTTGAAAAAGGAAATCTATATATTAGGGATTATAAAGAACAGGACTGAGAATTAAACAGACCATATTATAATCCTCCCCCCCCCCCCCCGTGTAGATCTGTGGTGAAGCCTCGTTTGTAATTATTTATTTATGTTTCTATACCACCCTCCCCTGTCCAGTTCTACCCAACAGATCGCCAGAAGGACAGGCAGAGCTGGAATAAGCATCAAGATGGGCGACCAAGATGACGGAAGGGTGGACCACCTCCCCTGTGAGGAAAGGCCGGGTCTATACAGTTTACAAAGGAGTGCTTTAGGAGGGGACATGATAGGAGTTCCTAACATTCGGCAGGTGGGGGAGGGAGCTGAGAAAGAGAACTTTGTCTCCCTTTCGCAAACTACTGGGACTCAAGGGCATCCAATGGGGCAGATGGGTGCAGGTGGGCAAAAGGAAACACTTAGAATCATAGAGTTGGAGGGACCTCCTGGGCTCAACCTCCCCCTTCCCCTCTAGGGGAGCTTTTCCTTGCAGAGATCAAGAAGGGGGTCCCTTCCATGCCCAGAGGGAACCCCGATCCCCCCCTGCGCCACCCCCAGCCCAGAATCCCTCCCCCCTGACCCTGCCCCCCTCCGCACGCGGGACCCCGGGAGACCCCCTTGCAGGGCGGCCTCCCCCTCCTCCTCCCGCCACCCCCGCAGAGCTTCACCCTTCCCGGCAGCCTCCGTCCTGCGGCTCTGCTGAAAGGGAAACTGGGGGAGGACTCCAGGGGTCCTCCTCCGCCCCCTCTCCGCCTCCCTTCTAGGAAACGCAACTCTGTCGCCTCCTTAACCCTTCACTCGCCGCTCCTGCGGGGCTCGGGACGCGCCGCCCTCACTTCCCACCTGGGGGCCAAAGGCTCGGCGGAAGGGGCGGGACGGAGGCACGTCAATCAGCACACCTGGCTCTGTGGTTGGTTGGAAAGGGACGCTTCCCCGGGGCAGTGGGAGGAACAAGGGCTGGTTGCGCGAATTCCTCCTTTCTCCTTGTAGGGGGGAGGGGGGCTGGGAATGGGGGCTGGGCAGGACGGGGGGGGGGGGCTTCAGCATTTTCTGGCCATGAGAATGGCATTGGATATATCTTCTATTTTTCGTAGAAAACCTATTTTTCTGATTGAAAAAGTATATAAAGTTCATCATTTAAAAGAGCCTTTAGAAACAAGCAATTTGGATATTTATGGAGGCGTAGAAATGTCTTCAGTCCTGCATGAGGCAAAGCGCATGGCTCCCCAGCAGGAAAGCCAGAGAGAGACCGGCCGGCTGAGGCACCTCCGACCTTAGCGCATCTCATCCATCCTGAAAGGGGAGGGGGAATATTTGATAGGGATGTTTTCAGCACTGCCCCCATAAGTCTCAATTTTAGGTATTTATGGAAATACTTTTATGTTTTTATTTTGTTTCGGGGGGGGGGTTGTGATTCCTGTTTTCCCATGCATTTGGTAAGGTTCCTGGGTGTGGCTTCTTGGCAGAGCATCTGCTTGGCCTGCAGAAGGTCCCAGGTTCAATACTCGCTCTCTCCAGTTAAAATATCTGGCAGGAGGTGATAGGAAAGGCCTCTGGCTGGAGAGCTGCTGCCCATCTGAGTAGACAATACTGATGTTGAAGGTCTGATTCAGTTTAGGGCGGTTTCATGTGTTCACCCTCCATCTCTGCCGTTTGCTTTGCGCTCATAAGCTCCCAGGTTGAAATCCCAACATCTCCAGTTTAAGGCATAAGGAGAAATACAGTCGGAAAGCTGCTCACGAGGGATCCTGGAGAACCCCTGCCGGTCAGGAGACAAGACTGGCCTTGGCAGACCAAGATTCTGGCTGAGTGTGGAGCTGCCTGGCAAAACCTCCTTATTAGTCAGCTGGACCAGAGGTGGATGCCTCCTTATACCATATAGCCCCACCAACCTCACAGGGTATCTGTTGTGAAGGGAAAAAAGGAAGGCGATGGTCAGGCGTTTTGAGATTCCTTTGGGTAGCGAAGGGGGAAGAAGAAGAAGAGTTGGTTCTTAGATGCTGCTTTTCTCTACCTGCAGGAGGCTCAAAGCGGCTTACAGTCGCCTTCTCTTTCCTCTCCTCTGTGAGATGGGTGAGGCTGAGAGAGCCCTGATATCACTGCTTGGTCAGAACAGTTTTATCAGTGCCGTGGCGAGCCCAAGGTCACCCAGCTGGCTGCATGTGGGGGAGTGCAGAATCGAACCCAGCATGCCAGATTAGAAGTCCGCACTCCTAACCACCACACCAAACTGCCTCTCAAACTGGCACCAAACAGGATAAACCGCAACACTACTTGTTTTGCGGCATGCTGGTGTTGTGTGCAGGCCGTGCTTTATTCACACAGAATTTCAACCCTGGTGTGTTTCTCTTTTAAAATATATTTTATGGACTGTTTTATTAAAAAGATGAAGAGCAAGAAACAAACCCAAGGGGTCAAAACAATAAACAGATGTAAAATGTAAAACAGAAGGATGTCAATTACATTTTTAAATCCTCAGCAACAGAGATCAGTAACATAGACACTTGTTTCAAAATAACATTCTAGTGAAAACTGCTTGCTTTCAACGTATTGCAAAGTATTAGTCATAAAGAAAGAAACTTACTTTTTCTATTGCATCTCAAATGGTCTTACTGCTATTACCACCTTTGATGTAATAAGCTTCTTTTCCCTTATTCTGCAAAGCCACAGGCCCTACGGAAGTTTAAGCTCCCTTGGGGCTCTTCTCTCTCCGGAAGCTCGTTCTACCCGGTGGGGGCCTGGATGGAGAAAGCTCTGGCTCTGGCCAAGGTCATGCAAGCTTCCCTGGGCCAGGGATCACTAGGCAGTTGGTAGTGGCAGAGGATAAGTCTCTCTGACGGGGGAGGGGGTGTAGTTGCCCTTTGCACCCATCCAGCTGCTCCAAAGCAACCCCATCAGCTATAACAAAGAAAAGCTTCTTTTGAGGAGGGGAGGCAAAGCAATCCCCCTCCCCAGGGCTCTGGGTGGGTTTCCCTTGAAGCCCCTGAAAGGGCTCAGCTAAGAGGAGACAGGATGCTAGGAGGCAGAGCTGCCATCCCTGAATGTCCTCTGCAGTTGTACTCGGCCTACCTGAAAGTGGAAACAGGCAAACCAAGTGAGGCGAGGAGGAAAAAGGGAAGGGGGTGGCAGGAGGGGAAAGGAGAAAGGGGCGGCCCAGGGAGGGAGGTGAGCTGCCGGTGACTCTTTCCACAGCCTGAATGGCTCAGCATCAAGGGTCCTGAGGTCTCCACACATCAGGGCTGCTAAACAGAATAAGAGATTCCTTAGGAGCAGCTTTCGAGGCTGACCCTACCTTGATGCAGGAGCATAACCAAGCTGTACCTGGGTTCGGTCTCAATAAGTCCCTCACGTGGGATTGGAACTCGGATCCACCCCTCTGCAGCCCAACACTCTGGCTCTTGAAAACACAAAGGCCTGACAAGGCAGAAAAGGCCTCGCTGAAGCCGGCGGATTTCTTTCTGCTTTTTTATAGACCATTTTGACAAGCACACAATGTCCTTAAATTGACTTATTTTTAAAAACATTGGCTGATGACTGTATATTAATCTGAATTAATTGCACAAGTGACACATTGAAAATCTGATAGCTGCCTGGGCCCATCACATCTGGGCAATCCCAAAGGAGCCTCTGCAGATCCAAAACTGGGCAGTTCAAGCAGAAAGCTTTACCCCAGGTGGATTCTCTGATGAACAGGAGGGTCTGATCTCTCTATCAAGTTCTCCCATGTCCGGAGCATCTATGAGATTTCTCTCATGTGGCTTATTCAGTGCTGAAGGAGGGCAGAGCTGGTCTGGGATCTCCTTTCATCCTCAGAGCCCATCTCTCTGTTCTTCCCTGAGATTTATCTGAGGTTCCAATCATGGCTTCAGTTCTTTCTGTGATCCTAGCACTTATCCTATCTTGCCTGTATTAATCTTATTGGTTTGTCTCTTTCTATGGCTATGGTAAGGTTACTGTGCAGATATCCTTTTGGTTTCACTTCAGTGTGGACCCTTGTCACAGGTTTAGTAGCCCCTGCGGTTGTTCCTCATGTGGCTTCTTTGTTGCAGCTGAAGACGGCTACGCCAACTGAAGCTCTTTCCAGATTCTGAACATTTGAAATGTTTCTCATCTGTGTAGGTTTTATATGTGCCAATGAACTTAAACTCCTTTTGCACTGAGCATTCTAAAGGTTTCTCCCCTGCATAGATTGTTTGATGCTAATGAAGATAAATATTTTGATGGAATACCGTTTCAGACTGTGATCACTGAAAAGGTCTCTTCCCTATATGTGTTCTTTCATGCCTTTGAAGACTGCGACTCTGACTGTATTTCTTTCCACACACTGAGCATTCAAAAGGTTTCTCCCCTGTGTGCGTTCTTTGATGCCGCTGAAGATCAGAATTAGAACTGAATTTCTTTCCACACACTGAGCATTCCAAAGGTTTCTCCCCTGTGTGCGTTCTTTGATGCCGCTGAAGATCAGAATTATAACTGAATTTCTTTCCACACACTGAGCATTCCAAAGGTTTCTCTCTTGTGTGGATTCTTTGATGTTGTCGAAGACCGTCAACCCGGCTGAATCTCTTTCCGCACTCTGAGCATTCGAAAGGCTTCTCCCCGGTGTGGGTTTTCAGATGGTATTGAAGACTGCCACTCTGAGTGAATCTCTTTCCACACTCTGAGCATTCGAAAGGCTTCTCCCCGGTGTGGGTTTTCAGATGGTATTGAAGACTGCCACTCTGAGTGAATCTCTTTCCACACTCTGAGCATTCAAAAGGTTTCTCCCCTGTGTGGATTCTAAAATGGCGTTGAAGATTAGAACCTTGACTGAATTTCTGTCCACACTTTGAGCATTCAAAACATTTCTCCCCTAAGTAGGTTCTTTGGTGCGCAGGGAGTTGAGACCTGTATCTACATTTCATTGCCTTCATTCTGTATTGCTTTGTAAAATGTACAATGCCTTGTTTTCCATCAGAGAACCCCTTTCCATTCCCTGAGCGGGTCAATGACTTATCTTCTGAATCATAACATCCAGGGAGGTTTCTGACAGGTGTGATGAGGGGCATGATTTGGCTTTCATCTTCTGAAAAATAGCATAAAATCCTTGTCACAGAAATCAAACAGCCAAAGGGGGATCCCTGGTTCCTGGGAGTAGGGGTCACAGTCCAAGGACCCCTGCAGGTGACCCCTTTTGGAAAGGATTGGTGGGACTTGGACTTCATCGCACTGACCTCTTCTCTGGGCCCCAGCCCTTCTCCCAAGCACATCAAATCATTTGGGGGAATGAGAGGACAGGTGAATGAAAGGAGATGTAACAAGTTCTTACCTGAGTGAATTCTTTGATGTGAAGTAAGAGCAGATTGACGACTGAAATGCTTTCCACACTCCAAGCAGTTATACCGTTTCTCTCCTGAGTGAATTTGTTCCTGGAAAGTAATGCTCCTTTTCTGAATATGAGTCTTCCCAGCAGACAGACCTCCCTTGTCTTTTTCCCTGGAGTGGATTCTCTGGTTAGAACTCAGGTCTTCATTAAATCTGTTTTCGGGAGGACTTTCTTCTTGGACTGGGATATTTTGGCAGCCTCCACTTTGGAAAGCAACACGTTTATTCTTCTTCTCGTCACCGTTGTTTATCTCCTTCCTCTTGATTCCACCCGGATCCCTACAGGTTCCTTCAGAGCCTTCTTCCTCAGCATTTTCCAACAATGGCCCCTGGAATTCCCCAGCCATTTTGCCTGTGCTCCCAGCTAGAGTGAAGAGAGATCCAATCAGCAGTCATTCCAGAAATTCAAATGAGTCCCTCCCATTTCCTAGTTTGTAAATATATTCCCACCAAACAACCTCCACGGATGGAGCTGCCCGCACCTTCTACCAGGCCTGGCCGGTCAATGGAGCCATATTATCTTTTGGCTCCCTCCACCCCTAAGAAACATGCCATATTGTGCCCCTTTAGTGGAAAAGATTAAATATTTGTTCCTTGTCACTTCCTATTTGACTTGCTGTGATCACCAAAAAAATCTCCCTTATACTGAATCTGACTCTTGGACTGAAGCTCAGTTCTGTCTGATCAGACTGGCAGCATCTCTCCAGGGTCACAGGCAGAGGTCCCTCACATTACCTACAGCCTCGTTCTTTTAACTGGAGACGTCAGAGTCCAGAGAGGTTTGTGCAAGGTGTGACAGGAGGCTTGTGTTGGTTTTCAGCCTCTGGCTTCTGGAGAGGGCAAAGAACTGGCCAAACCCAAAGGCCTGTAGGGAACGGGTGATAGGAATTGGGCTTCATACAGGAGGGCTCCTCTAACCCACCAGCCCCTTTCCCAAGTAAATCAAATCCTCTTGAAAAATGAATAAAACTAAGTATTGGGATCAGCAGTTCTTGAAGTGAAAGAGAAAGAGCGAGCCACTTGGACTGGGCCCAAGAGTTCCTCTCTCCCTTCTTACCCAGGTAATCTCTGTCCTCCTCTTCTTTGATGCCCATCAAGAGGTATCTCTGCTCACTCTCAGACGGATCCTGACTGGCCTCAGACATGCTCCCAGCAGCCTCCTCCAAACGCACCTGCAATGCCAGAGAGAGACCCTTTCAAAGCACAGTGACAATCCTGGATGGGTGGGTGGGGGAAACACAGAGGGTAGGGATCCTTAAGGAACAGTGGAACTTTCGAGCACAATGATACAAAGCACTCCTAGGGTAGTGAAGGCCATGAACAATGATGACATAAGACACTTGCGTGCCCAAAACCACAAGGAACACTTGATGCGGGGGAGGGACTGCCTCAATACTGCCCCATCTGTTGTTTGCCACGTTGAGAGAGAATAACTCCCCAATCTCAACACTCTGGATTCCGCTTTTGGGGAAATGAAGCAACAAACCTTTCTATCACACCTTGGCATTCCTTTGTTCCCCCCCAACCCGCCCAGTCTGGGCAAAGGTCTCAGCCCTGGTTCCACTCCAGATCCTCCCACACTCTGGGCCTACCCTGCAGAAAAGACCCACCTCCTGCCTCAAGAGGAGCTCCTCGGCCAGGGCCACCGCTTGGGAGCAGCTCTGAGGGCCGCTCTCCCTCACCCGGCTCTGGATCTGCGGGGGCAGAACAGTCAGCAGTTGCTCCAGGACCAAGAGCTCCAGGATCTGCTCCTTGCTGTGGTTCTCCACCCTCAGCCACCCGCAGCACATTTCCCGCAGTCGGCTGTAAGCCCCTCGTGGCCCCTCAGCCTCCTGGTAACAGAAAAGCCTGAACTCTTCCCGCTGCTTCTCCTGGTTCTGGGCATCCACTCGCAAGATAGCTGCCTTCACCTTCCCATAGTCCTCTCTGTCCGGGACATCCAGGCTATTAAAGGCCCACTTGGCTTCTCTGCTGAGGGCCGGCTGGAGTCGGCTCGCCCACTCATCTTTTGGCCACCCACAGGCTTCGGCCACTTGCTCGAAGGAGGTCAGGAAGGCCTTGGCATCCCCCCAGGGAGAAGGTTTCTCTGGCAAGGGGGGAAATCCCCACGGAAAGTGAGGCTTTTCCACTGTCCTGAGGAAGTCCTGCCACTGGGCTTCCCACTGAGCGAGGGAAAGGGAGCCCTCCCCTGCTGGCTGATTCTTGGGTTCTCCAAGCCTCCCTTGAAGGAATTCTCCACTATTCTCAGCATGGAGGACGTGAGGAGCTATTTTTCTTGCCCCTGTTATTTCTCCACATTGGGGGCCTCTGGGAGTGTCTTTCTCCATCTCTGGCTTTGAATAAGAGTTGGTTCTGCACAGCTGTTATCCTCTTCCACACTGAGCTTCTCCCTGCAGAAAAGACGGGTACAAGACAGAGGAGAGACACGCTTGATCTTACAGCCCCTGCCTGATTCTTACCCCCCTGTACAGAAAACATATGCCAAAAGGTATCAATATGTTTTTATATGTATATTCTCTTGAATGATGTGTTCTCCCCTTTCTCCCTTGGACATCGGCACATCCTTCTAAAAAATTCCTTCCACAAAGGTGAAATGTAAAGTCTGTTTTCTTGGATTTTATAAAATGATGTATTGTTGGTATCTGTCACCCAACAGGTGATTAAAAATGTATAAAAATGTGCCTAACCCTCTTTGGAAATGTGAACCTCATGGCCATTTTATCATCTTTGGTGGGCATGTAAAGGGAGGGGGAAATTCTGGACACAAATGCATGCCTTAATCCAGAAAATGCTAAAGACTGAGGTACTAATTAAACTGGAGACATTTCTTTTGGGATTAACGGGAAAGGAATGTGGAAAAAAAAGATGGAAATTTGTTTCTTTACATATGGCTACAGCTCTGAGAGTCTTTATTTGAAAAAGGAAATCTCTATATTAGGGATTATAAAGAACAGGTCTGAGAATTAAACAGCCCATATTATAATCCGCCCCCCCCCCATATATATCTGTGGTGAAGCCTCGTTTGGAATTATTTATTTATATTTCTATTCCACCCTCCCCTGTCCAGTTCTACCCAACAGATCTCCAGAAGGACAGGCAGAGCTGGAATAAGCCTCAAGATGGGCGACCAAGATGACGGAAGGGTGGACCACCTCCCCTGTGAGGAAAGGCCAGGTCTATTCAGTTTACAAAGGAGTGCTTTAGGAGGGGACATGACAGGAGTTCCTAACATTCGGCAGGTGGGGGAGGGAGCTGAGAAAGAGAACTTTGTCTCCCTTTCCCAAACTACTGGGACTCAAGGGCATCCAATGGGGCAGATGGGTCCAGGTGGACAAAAGGAAACACTTAGAATCATAGAGTTGGAGGGACCTCCTGGGCCACCTGGGCTCAACCTCCCCCTTCCCCTCTAGGGGAGCTTTTCCTTGCAGAGATCAAGAAGGGGGTCCCCCCCCTGCGCCACCCCCAGCCTAGAATCCCTCCCCCCTGACCCTGCCCCCCTCCGCACGCGGGACCCCGGGAGACCCCCTTGCAGGGCGGCCTCCCCCTCCCCCTCCCGCCACCCCCGCAGAGCTTCACCCTTCCTCCGTCCTGCGGCTCCGCTGAAAGGGAAACTGGGGGAGGACTCCAGGGGTCCTCCTCCGCCCCCTCTCCGCGTCCCTTCTAGGAAACGCAACTCTGTCGCCTCCTTAACCCTTCACTCGCCGCTCCTGCGGGGCTCGGGACGCGCCGCCCTCACTTCCCACCTGGGGACCAAAGGCTCGGCGGAAGGGGCGGGGCGGAGGCACGTCAATCAGCACACCTGGCTCTGTGGTTGGTTGGAAAGGGAGGCTGCCCCGGGGCAGTGGGAGGAACAAGGGCAGGTTGTGCCAATTCCTCCTTTCTCCTTGTAGGGGGGAGGGGGGGCTGGGAATGGGGGCTGGGCAGGACGGGGGGGGGGGGGCTTCAGCATTTTCTGGCCATGGGATTATGTGGACATTGCCAAATGATATTTGATATACCTTCTATTTTTCATAGAAAACCTATTTTTCTGATTGAAGAAATATATAAACTGCATAATTTATAAGAGCATTTAAAAACAAGCAGTTGGGGTATTTATTGAGGCGTAGAAATGTCTTTGGTCCTGCAGGAGGCAAAGCGCATGGCTCCCCAGCAGGAAAGCCAGAGAGAGCGGCCTGCTGAGGCACCTCCGACCTTAGCGCATCTCATCCATTCAGAAAGGGGAGGGGGAATATTTGATAGGGATGTTTTCAGCACTGCCCCCATAAGTCTCAATTTTAGGTATTTATGTTTCGGGGGGGGGGGGTTGTGATTCTGATCCCAACCTGTTTGCCCATGCATTTACTAAGGTTCCTGGCTGTGGCTTCTTGGTAGAGCATCTGCTTGGCCTGCAGAAGGTCCCAGGTTCAATACTCGCTCTCTCCAGTTAAAATATCTGGCAGGAGGTGATAGGAAAGGCCTCTGGCTGGAGAGCTGCTGCCCATCTGAGTAGACAGTACTGATGTTGAAGGTCTGATTCAGTTTAGGGCGGTTTCATGTGTTCACCCTCCATCTCTGGTGTTTGCTTCGCGCTAATAAGCCCCCAGGTTCAAATCCCAACATCTCCAGTTTAAGGGATCAGGGGAAAGAGAGTCGGAAAGCTTCTCACGAGGGATCCTGGAGAACCCCTGCCGGTCAGGAGACAAGACTGGCCTTGGCAGACCAAGATTCTGGCTGAGTGTGGAGCTGCCTGGCAAAACCTCCTTATTAGTCAGCTGGACCAGAGGTGGGTGCCTCCTTATACTATATAGCCCCACTAACTTCACAGGGTATCTGTTGTGGAGGGGAAAAAGGAAGGTGATGGTTGGGCGTTTTGAGATTCCTTTGGGTAGTGAGGGAGGAAGGAGAAGGAGAAGGAGAAGGAGAAGAAGAAGAGTTGGTTCTTAGATGCCGCTTTTCTCTACTTGCAGGAGGCTCAAAGCAGTTTACAGTCGCCTTCTCTTTCCTCTCCCCTGTGAGGTGGGTGAGGCTGAGAGAGCACTGATATCACTGCTCAGTCAGAACAGTTTTATCAGTGCTCTGGCGAGCCCAAGGTCAACCAGCTGGCTGCATGTAGGGGAGCACCGAATTGACCCTGGCATGCCAGATTAGAACTCCGCACTCCTAACCACTACACCAAGCTGCCTCTCAAACTGGCACCAAACAGGATAAACCGCAACACTACTTGTTTGGCGGCATGCTGGTGTTGTGTGCAGGCTGTGCTTTATTCACACAGAATTGCAACCCTGGTGTGTTTCTCTTTTAAAATATATTTTATGGACTGTTTTATTAAAAAGATGAAGAGCAAGAAACAAACGCAAGGGGTCAAAACAATAAACAGATGTAAAATGTAAAACAGAAGGATGTCAATTACATTTTTAAATCCTCAGCAACAGAGATCAGTAACATAGACACTTGTTTCAAAATAACATTCTAGTGAAAACTGCTTGCTTTCAACGTATTGCAAAGTATTAGTCATCAAGAAAGAAACTTACTTTTTCTACTGCATCTCAAATGGTCTTACTGCTATTACCACCTTTGATCTAATAAGCTTCTTTTCCCTTATTCTGCAAAGCCACAGGCCCTACGGAAGTTTAAGCTCCCTTGGGGCTCTTCTCTCTCCGGAAGCTCGTTCTACCCGGTGGGGGCCTGGATGGAGAAAGCTCTGGCTCTGGTTGAGGTCATGCAAGCTTCCCTGGGGCCAGCGATCACTAGGCAGTTGGTAGTGGCAGAGGATAAGTCTCTCTGACGGGGGAGGGGGTGTAGTTGCCCTTTGCACCCATCCACCTGCTCCAAAGCAACCCCATCAGCTATAACAAAGAAAAGCTTCTTTTGAGGAGGGGAGGCAAAGCAATCCCCCTCCCCAGGGCTCTGGGTGGGTTTCCCTTGGAGCCCCTGAAAGGGCTCAGCTAAGAGGAGACGGGAGGCTAGGAGGGAGAGCTGCCATCCCTGAATGTCCTCTGCAGTTGTACTCGGCCTACCTGAAAGTGGAAACAGGCAAACCAAGTGAGGCGAGGAGGAAAAAGGGAAGGGGGTGGCAGGAGGGGAAAGGAGAAAGGGGCGGCCCAGGGAGGGAGGTGAGCTGCCGGTGACTCTTTCCACGGCCTGAATGGCTCAGCATCAAGGGTCCTGAGGTCTCCACACATCAGGGCTGCTACACAGAATAAGAGTTTCCTTAGGAGCAGCTTTCGAGGCTGACCCTACCTTGATGCAGGAGCATAACCAAGCTGTACCTGGGTTCGGTCTCAGTAAGTCCCTCACGTGGGATTGGAACTCGGATCCACCCCTCTGTAGCCCAACGCTCTGGCTCTTGAAAACACAAAGGCCTGACAATGCAGAAAAGGCCTCGCTGAAGCGGGCGGATTTCTTTCTGCTTTTTTATAGACTATTTTGACGAGCACACGATGTCCTTAAATTGACTTATTTTAAAAAACATTGGCTGATGACTGCATATTAATCTGAATTAATTCCACAAGTGACACATTGAAAATCTGATAGCTGCCTGGGCCCACCACATCTGGGCAATCCCAAAGGAGCCTCTGCAGATCCAAAACAGGGCAGTTCAAGCAGAAAGCTTTACCCCGCGTGGATTCTCTGATGAACAGGAGGGTCTGATCTCTCTATCAAGTTTTCTCATGTCCAGAACATCTATGAGATTTCTCTCATGTGGCTTATTCAGTGCTGAAGGAGGGCAGAGCTGGTCTGGGATCGCCTTTCACCCTCAGAGCCCATCTCTCTGTTCTCCCCTGACATTTATCTGAGGTTCCAATCATGGCTTCCGCTCTTTCTGTGATCCTAGCACTTATCCTATCTTGCCTGTATTAATCATATTGGTTTGTCTCTTTCTATGGCTATGGTAAGGTTACAGTGCAGATACCCTTTTGGTTTCACTTAAGTGTGGACTCTTGTCACAGGTTTAGCAGCCCCTGCGGTTGTTCCTCATGTGGCTTCTTTGATGCCACTGAAGACGGCTACGCCAACTGAAGCTCTTTCCAGATTCTGAACATTTGAAATGTTTCTCATCTGTGTAGGTTTTATTTGTCCCAATGAACTTAAACTCCTTCTGCACTGAGCATTCAAAAGGTTTCTCCCCTGCATGGATTGTTTGATGCTAATGAAGATAAATATTTTGATGGAATACCATTCCAGACTGTGATTACTGAAAAGGTCTCTTCCCCATATGTGTTCTTTCATGCCTTTGAAGACTGCGACTCTGACTGTATTTCTTTCCACACACTGAGCATTCAAAAGGTTTCTCTCCTGTGTGGATTCTTTGATGTTGTCGAAGACTGTCAAACCGTGTGAAAGTCTTTCCACACTCTGAGCATTTATAAGGTTTCTCCCCTGTGTGGATTCTTTGATGTTGTCGAACATGGAAACTGCTAGTGAATTTCTTTCCACACACTGAGCAATCAAAAGGTTTCTCCCCTGTGTGGATTCTTTGATGCTTCTGCAGATGGACTATTTGTCTGAATTTATTTCCACACACTGAGCATTCAAACGGTTTCTCCCCTGTGTGGATTCTTTGATGTTGTCGAACATGGAAACTCCTACTGAATTTCCTTCCACACTCTGAGCACTCAAAACTTTTGTCCACCAGGTAGGTTCTTTGGTGTGCATGGAGATGAGACCTGTATCTGCACTTCATTGCCTTCATTCTGTTCTGCTTTGGAAAATGTACATTGCCCTTTTGTTCGTCACGTAAACCCTTTCCGTTCCCCGAGCGAGTCAATGGCTTGTCTTCTGAATCATAACATCCAGGGAGTTTTGTTACGGGTGTGCTGAGGGGCAGGAGTTGACTTTCAGCTTCTGAAAAACACCATAAAAGTATCATCATAGAAATCAAACAGCCAAAGGGGGATCCCTGGTTCCTGGGAGTAGGGGTCACAGCCCAAGGACCCCTGTAGGTGACCCCTGTAGGAAAGAATCAGTGGGACTTGGACTTCATCGCACTGACCTCTTCTCTGGGCAGCAGCCCTTCTCCCAAGCACATCAAATCATTTGGGGGAATGAGAGGACAGGTGAATGAAAGGAGAAGTAAAACAAGTTCTTACCTGAGTGAATTCTTTGATGCAAAGTAAGAGCAGATTGACGACTGAAATACTTTCCACACTCCAAGCAGTTAAACTGTTTCTCTCCTGAGTGAATTTGTTCCTGGAAAGTAATGCTCCTTTTCTGAATATGAGTCTTCCCAGCAGACAGACTTCCCTTGTCTTTTTCCCTGGAGTGGATTCTCTGGTTAGAACTCAGGTCTTCATTAAATCTGTTTTCGGGAGGACTTTCTTCTTGGACTGGGATATTCTGGCAGCCTCCACTTTGGAAAGCAACGCGTTTATTCCTCTTCTCGTCACCGTTGTTTATCTCCTTCCTCTTGATTCCACTCGGATCCTGACAGGTTCCTTCAGAGCCTTCTTCCTCAGCATTTTCCAACAATGGCCCCTGGAATTCCCCGGCCATTTTCTCTGTGCTCCCGGCTGGAGTGAAGAGAGATCCAATCAGCAGTCATTCCAGAAATTCAAATCAGTCCCTCCCATCTCCTATTTTGTATTTATATTTCCACCTAACTGCCTCCTTCAGCCCCCGTAACTGGAGCTTGCCACACCTTCTGCCGTGCCTGGCCAGTCAATGGAGCCATATTATCTTTTGGCTCCCTCAACCCCTAAGAAATATGCCATATTGTACCCCTTAAGCGGAAAAGGTTAAAGATTTGTTCCCCGTCACTTCGTCTTTGACCTGCTGTGATCACAAACAAATCTCCCTTATACTGAATCTGACTCTTGGCCCCTCAAGCTCAGTATCTCTCCAGGGAAACAGGCAGAGGTCCCTCACATTACCTACAGCCTCATTCTTTTAATTGGTGATGTGAAAGTCCAGAGAGTGTTGTCACAGGTGTGACAGGAGGCTTGTGTTGGTTTTCAGCCTCTGGCTTCTGGAGAGAACTGGACAAACCCAAAGGCCTGTAGGGAATGGGTGATAGGAATTGGGCTTCATACAGGAGGACTCCTCTAATCCACCAGCCCCTTTCCCAAGTAAATCAAATCCTCTTGAAAAATGAAAAAACAGATAAAACTAAGTACAGGAATCAGCAGTTCCTGAAGAGAAAGAGAAAGAGAGAGCCACTTGGACTGGGCCCAAGACTTCCTCCCTCCCTTCTTACCCAGGTAATCTCTGGCCTCCTCTTCTTTGATGCCCATCAAGAGGTATTTCCATTCGCTCTCAGACGGATCCTGACTGGCCTCAGAGACGCTCCCAGCAGCCTCCTCCAAAGGAACCTGCAATGCCAGAGAGTGACCCTTTCAAAGCACAGTGACAATCCTGGGTGGGTGGGGGAAACACAGAGGGTAGGGATCCTTAAGAACAGTGGAAATCTGGAGGACAATAATACAAATCACTCATAGGGTAGTGAAGACCTAGAAGAACAATGACGTAAACCACCTGAGCGCCCAGAACTTCAAGACCCACTGAATCAGGGGGAGGAACTGCCTCAAGACTGCCCGCTCTATTGGTCCCCACGTTGAGAGAGAAGAACTCCCCAATCTCAAAACTCTGGATTCCTCTTCCAGGGGTGTAAAGCAACACACCTTTTCATCACATTTCCATCACCCTGCTTCTCCCCAGTCTGGGCAAAGATCTCATCCCTGGCTCCACCTCAAGCCCTCCCACACTCAGGGCCCACACAGCAGAAAAGACCCACCTCCTGCCTCAAGAGGAGCTCCTCGGCCAGGGCCACCGCCTGGGAGCAGGTCTGGGGGCCGCTCTCCCTCACCCGACTCTGGATCTCCGGGGGCAGGACGCTCAGCAATTGCTCCAGGACCAGGAGCTCCAGGATCTGCTCCTTGCTGTGGTTCTCCACCCTCAGCCACCTGCAGCACATTTCCCGCAGTTGGCTGTAAGCCCCCCGCGGACCCTCGGCCTCCTGGTAGCAGAAACACCTGAACTGTTGACGCTGCTTCTCCTGGCGCAGGGCATCCCCTCGCAAGATGGCTGCCTTCACTTTCCCATAATCCTCTCTGTCCGAGACATCCAGACTATTAAAGGCCCACTTGGCTTCTCCGCTGAGGGCTGGCAGGAGTCTGGTCACCCACTCATCTTTTGGCCACCCACAGGCGTCAGCCACTTGCTCGAAGGAGGTCAGGAAGGCCTTGGCATCCCCCCAGGGAGAAGGTTTCTCTGGCAAGGGGGGGAATCCCCACGGAAAGTGAGGCTTTTCCACTGTCCTAAGGAAGTCCTGCCACTGGACTTCCCACTGAGCGAGGGAAAGGGAGCCCTCCCCTGCTGGCTGATTCTTGGGATCTCCAAGCCTCCTTTGCAGGAACTCTCCACTACTCCCAGCCTGGAGGATGTGAGGAGCTATTTTTCTTGCCCCTGACATCTCTCCCCATTGGGGGCCTCTGGGAGTGTCTTTCTCCATCTCTGTCTTTGATTAATCACTCAGAGTTGGTTCTGCACAGCTGTTATCCTTTTCCACGCTGAGCTTCTCCCTGCAGAAAAGACAGATACGAGAAAGAGGGAGGAGAGACACACTTGGTCTTACAGCCCCTGCGTGATTATTCTTCCCCTGTACAGAAAACATATGCCAAAAGGTATCAATATGTTTTTCTATGTATATTCTTTTAAATTATATGTTCTCCCATTTATAACTTGGATGTAGACACATCCTTCTAAAAAATTCCTTCCACAATTGTGAAATGTAAAGGCTGTTCTTTTGGATTTTACAAAATAATGATGTATTGTTGGTATCTGCCACCCAACAGGTGATCAAAAATGTATAAAAGTGTGCCTAACCCTTTTTGGAAATGTAAACCTCATGGCCATTTTATCATCTTTGGTGGACATGTAAAGGGAGGGGGAGATTCTGGACACAAATGCATGCCTTAATCCATAAAATGCTAAAGACTGAGGTACTAATGAAACTGGAGACATTTCTTTTGGGATTAATGGGAAATGAATTTTAAAAAGACAGAACTTTGTTTCTCTACATATGGCTACAACTCTGAGAGTGTTTATTTGATAAAGGAAATTGCTATATATTAGGGAGGGGAAAGAACGGGATTGGGAATAAAACTGCCCATGCTGTAATGCCCCCGGATTAGATCTGTGGCGAGGCCTTGTTTGGAGTTATTTATTTATATACCACGCTCCCCTGTCCAGTTCTACTCAGTAGATCTCCAGAAGGACAGGCAGACCTGGAATAAGTACCAAGGAAGGTGGCCAAGATGACAGAAGGGTGGAGCACCTTCCCTGTGAGGAAAGGCCGGGCCTTTTCAGTTTAGAAAATAGGGGGGGGGGACATGATAGGAATTTCTAACATTCAGCAGGTGGTGGAGGGAGCTGAGAAAGGGAAATTCCCCCCCCCCCACATGGCCATTTTATTATCTTTGGTGGGTATGAAAGGGAGGGGGAAATTCTGGACACAAATGCATGCCTTAATCCAGAAAATGCTAAAGACTGAGGTCCTAATTAAACTTAGGACATTTCTTAATGGGAAAGGAATGTGAAAAAAAAAAAGATGGAACATTGTTTCTCTAAATCTGGCTACAGCAGCAAGAGTCTTTATTTGAAAAAGGAAATCTCTCTGTTTGGGATTATAAAGAAGGGGAATGAGAATAAAAGGGGTCTCCTGCACCCCCCCCCGCCCCCGTCCGCCAAATCTCTCCATCTCCTACACCCAAATGGCCCTTGCACATTTTCCTCCTGCTCCAAAGCAACCCCATTGGACACAACAAGGAAAACCTTCTTTTGAGGAGGGCAAACGAGGCAATCCCGCCCCCTCCCCAGGGATCCAAGCGGACACCCCTGAAGGGGCTCAGCTAAGGATAGGCTGAGGGGAAAGGGACCCTCCTCTCACCCAGATTGGGGCAGGGTCGTATCTCCCCCTTCCCCTCTAGGGGAGGTTTTCCTTGCAGAGATCAAGAAGGGCAGGGGTAGTCAACCTGTGGTCCTCCAGATGTTCATGGACTACAATTCCCATGAGCTCCTGCCAGCGTTCGCTGGCAGGGGCTCATGGGAATTGTAGTCCATGAACATCTGGAGGACCACAGGTTGACTACCCCTGAAGAAGGGGATCCCTTCCATGCCCAGAGGGAACCCCGATCCCCCCCCCCTGTGCCATCTCCAGGCCCCAGGCCCCGCCCAGAAACCCTCCCCCCCTGACACACGCCCCCACCCCACCCCCCCTGCACGCGGCACCCCGGGAGACCCTCCTCACTCCTGCAGCTCTTCTGATAGGGAAACCGCAGGATGACCCCGGGGCTTCTCCCTCCCCCTTTGTGCCCCTTCTAGGAAACGCAACTCTGTCGCCTGCTTAACCCTTCACTGGCCGCCGGAATCAGCCGCTCCTGCGCGGCTCGCGATGCGCCGCCCTCACTTCCCACCTGGAGACAAAGGCTCGGCGGAAGGGGCGGGAGGGAGGCACGTCAGTCAACAGAGCTGGATCTGTGATTGGTTGGAAAGGGAGGCTGCCCCTGGGGCAATGGAGGAAACAGGGCTGGTTGGCGCCAATTCCGCTTTTCTGCGGATGGGGGGGAAGGGGGAAGGGGGAAGGGGGAAGGGGGGGCAGGGGAGGGAGGACTTCAGGGTTTTCTGGCAATAAAATAGCTGGAAATGTCTGAATGCTATTGCAATATATCTTCTATTTTTCCTATAAAACCTCTTTTTTCTGATTGAATAAAATATATGTAAACTGCCTCATCTGTAAGAGCATTTAGAATTAAGCAGTTGGGGTACTTATTGAGGCGTAGAAATGTCTTTGGTCCTGCATGAGGCAAAGCGCATGGCTCCCCAGCAGGAAAGCCAGAGAGAGCGGCCGGCCGACCTTAGCGCATCTCATCCATCCTGAAAGGGGAGGGGGAACCCACAGGAGGCTCCCCAAATGTGCTTTGGGCGAGGGGAGTTTCTCTTTAAAATGCATGCGTCTATATTTTGAGTCTGTCTTGTCTTCAAATTCATTTAATTCATTGTAAAAGAAGAATAGGATATTGATAGGGATGTTTTCAGCACTGGCCCCCGTAAGTCTCAATTTTAGGTATTTGTCAATACTTTTATTTATGTTTTTATTATTGGTTTGTAAAATATTATTATTAATGAGCTGGACCAGAGGCGGATGCCGCTGTCTCCTATATAACCCCACTAACCTCACAGGGTATCAGTTGTGGAGAGAAGAAAGGAAGGCAATGCTTAGGCATTTTGAGACTCCTTTGGGTAGTTGCTAAAAAGCAACACTGCAACTTCTTTTGTAGCATGCTGGTGTTGTGTGCGGGCCGTACTTTATTCACACAGAATTGCAACCCTGGTGTGTGGAACTTTAAAAATATATTTTATTGAATATTTTATTTAAAAGATTAAGATTAAAAAGATTTAAAAGATGAAGATCAGGAGCAAGAAGAAAACGCAATAAACAGGTGTAAAATATAAAACAGAAGGATGTCAATTACATTTTCAAATCCTCAGTAATATTGACACTTGTTTCAAAATAACATTCTAGTTAAAACTGCTTGCTTTCAAGTTATTACAATTAGAGTTATGAATTTAAAAAACTTCCTTTTTCTATTGCATCTCAAATAGTCTAATTTATATTATCAACTTTGATAAACTTCTTTTCCCTTATTCCGCAAAGCCATTAACTTTTCACTTTTCTGCAAAAAGTCTATAAAGGGTTTCCAAATAGAAATAGTAGATGAAGTTATACTTTTTTCTCTAGTCTAATCAAAGAGTTAAGCAGAGCTATTTTGGCAAATCCCACCATTTTCATCATCTGGTCCTCTCACACTCTGAACATTTAAAAGGTTTATCACCTGTGCAGGTTTTCGGATGCCAATGAAGGTCGCCATTCAACTTGAAACTCTTTCCACACTGTGCGCATTCAAAGTGTATTTTATTTGGTACTGTTGAAGTTGCTCTCCCTTGTGTAGATTCTTTTATGATATAGAAGGGTGCCACCGATGGAATTTATTTCCAAATTTAGAGCATTAAAATTGTTTCTCACCTGTGTGGATTCTTTGATGCTAATTAAGATGATTAAGTTGACCAAATTTCTCTCCATGTTGTGAGCATTCAAAAGGCGTCTCCCCTGTGTGGATTCTTTTGTGTTGCTGAAGATCAGAACTCCTCCTGAATTTCTTTCCACACTGTGAGCATTCAAAAGGCCTCTCCCCTGTGTGGATTATTTTGTGCAGCTGATGATCATAGCTCCTACTGAATTTCTTTCCACACTGTGAGCATTCAAAAGGCCTCTTCCCTGTGTGGATTTTTTCATGTAGCTGAAGATGATATCTCCTACTGAATTTCTTTCCACATTGTGAGCATTCAAAAGGTCTCTCCCCTGTGTGGATTCTTTTATGTAGCTGAAGATGATATCTCCTACTGAATTTCTTTCCACATTGTAAGCATTCAAAAGGTCTCTCCCCTGTGTGGATTCTTTCATGTAGCTGAAGATCATAACTCCTACTGAATTTCTTTCCACACTGTGAGCATTCAAAAGGTCTCTCCCCTGTGTGAATTCTTACATGTCGTTGAAGAGTATGAACATTAGAAAATTTATTCCCACACTCTGCGCATTCAAAAGGTTTTTCCCTTACATAGATTCTTGGGTGTGCTAGGAGCTGAGACTCATATTCGTATGTCAATAACTTCATTCTATTATGCTTTGTAAAATCTACATAACCTTTTTTACCATTACACAAACTCTTTCCACTCTCCAAGCTGATCAATGGGTTCTCTTCTGAATCATAACATACAGGGAGTTCTGTGACAGGTGTGAGAAGGGGCAGCAGTGGGCTTTCATCTTCTGAAAAAGAGCAGAAAAGCCTCATCACAAAAACCAAACATCCCAAAGAGGACCCCCCTGATTTCTGGAGGGGGGTTAAGAACTTGGACCAGCCCAATGACAGCTAGGTGTCCCCTATAGGAAAGGGTCACTGGCCCTTGGATTTCTTCCAGCAGACCTCTTCTTTGGTCCCCAGCCCTTCTCCCAAGCACATCAGATCATTTGGGGGACTCAAAGGACAAGGAGGGGTGCATGAAGCTAAATGAAATAAGATTTTACACAGCTTCTCACCTGAGTGAATTCTTTGATGCGAAGTAAGAGCAGCTTGACGACTGAAGCGCTTTCCACACTCCAAGCAGTGATACGGTTTCTCTCCGGAATGAATTTGTTCCTGGAGAACAAGACTCCTTCTCTGAATACAACTCTCTCCAAAAGACAAACGTATGTTTTCTTTGTCCTTGCAGTGGATTCCCTTTTTAGAACTAAGGTCTTCATTGTTTCTGTTTAGGGAAGGACTTCCTTCTTGGGCTGGGATTTCCTGGCAGTGTCCTCCTCCTTGGGAAGCGATACGTTTATCCCTCCTCTCGGGGGTGTTGGTTCCCTCCTTCCTCTTCATTCCACCTGGATCCCCAGAGCTTCCTTTAGACATTTCCTCCTCAGCATTTTCCAATGATGACCCCTGGAATTCTCCGGCTAGAATGAAGAGAGGTCCTATGAGCAGTCCCGCCAGAAACTCAGACCAATCTCTCCTATCTCCTGGTGTGTATCTTTATTCCCACCTCACAGCCTTCTTCAGCCCCAAAAGTGGGAGTTGACCTCACCTTCAGCCTGGCCTGGCCCATCAATGGGTCCATTTTATCTTTTGGCTCACTTCACCCCCCCCAAAAAAAAAGCACCCCGTAGTGTACCGCCTATGTGGAAAACGGGTTTAAGATTTGTTCCCCATCACTCCCTATATGATGTACGGTGTCCATGAACACAAATAAATCTCCCTTATGCTGAATCCGACCCTTGGACTTTCAGGGTCAGTATTGTCTGTTCCGACTGGCAGCATCTCTCCAGGGGCACAGGCAGAGGTCCCTCCCATTACCTACAGCCGCGTTCTTTTAACTGGGTACGTCATAAAGTCCAGAGAGTTTTGTGAAAGGTGCAACATGAAGCTTGCATTGATATTCAGCCCCTGATTTCTGGAGACAAGAGAGGGCAAAAAACTGGGAAGGCCCAAAGGATTATGTAACCCCAGTAGGGAAAAGATGATGGGACTTGGGCTTCATATAAGAGGTTTTCCCTTAATTCACCAGCCCCTCTCCCAATTAAATCAAATCCTCTAGAGAATCTAAGGATTGCGATCAGTAGCTCTTGAAGCGAGAGAATCTTTCGGACTCAGCCCAAGAATGATTCCAGTCTCAGGCCCTTGAAGGCCGCCCTCCCTCATTACCCAGCAAGCTGCAATCTCTGGCCTCCTCTTCTTTGATGTCCATCAAGAGATGCCTCCACTCAGTCACAGATGGATCCTGACTGGCCTCAGACATGCTCCCAGCAGCCTCCTCCAAAGGAACCTGCAGCAAAAGAGAGGGACCCTTTCAGAGCAGAGTGATGCGTGTGTGTGTGGGGGGGGGGCAAAGAGAGTAGGTTTCTTTCCTCCACACTGAGCTTAGATGGTTCATTGGTACATAACATGGAGAAAGCAGGGCAGAGCTTTTTCAGAGGGTGGCATAAAATATAATAAAATAGGAAAGAAGGTGTATGTGTGTGTGTGTGTGAGAGGGAGAGAGAGAGGAAGGAAGGAAGGAAGGAAGGAAGGAAGGAAGGAAGGAAAGGAAAGGAAAGGAAAGGAAAGGAAAGGAAAGGAAAGGAAAAGAAAGGAAAGGAAAGGAAAGGAAAGGAAAGGAAAGGAAAGGAAAGGAAAGGAAAGGAAAGGAAAGGAAAGGAAAGGAAAGGAAAGGAAAGGAAAGGAAAGGAAGGGAAAGGGAAAGGGAAAGGAAACCCACCACCAAGAAGGCCAAGGACATTACGGCAGCCACCAAGAGCTGATTTTTGTACCCTGCCTTTCACTACCCAAGGGAGTCTCAAAGCAACTTACAAACTCCTTCCCTTTCCCCTCTTCACAACATATACCCCGTGAGGTAGTTAGATGGAGTTGAGAGAGCTCTGAGATAATTGTTCTGTGAGTACAGCTCTCAGATAACTGGAATAACCCAAGGTCACACAGCTGGTTGTATGTGGAGGAGTGGGGAATCAAACCTGGTCCTCCATGTTAGAGTCCACTGCTGTTTAACCACCAACCCATGCAAGCTCTCACAACTACACCAGGAGGGAGATGGGAGGAGGTCTTCAGGACTCCCCAGACCACCCTGTCACCTGCAGAGTTGGCAGCAGAGGGCAAGAAGCTTGAGCTCTCAGAACCACAAGACCCACTTGATCCGGGGGAGGGGCTACCTCAACACTGGCCCATCTACTGGTTCCCACTCCCCAATCTCAAAACTCTGGATTCCACTCCCAGGGGAATGAAGCAACTGACCTTCCCATCATGCCCTCGCACTCCCCTTCTGCCTCCCCCGACCCCAATATGGACATAGGTCTCAGCCACAGCTCCACCTCAGGCCCTCCCACACTCAGGACCTACAGAGCAGATGGACCTCACCTCCTTCTCCAGCCTCAAGAGGAGCTCCTCAGCCAGGGCCACCGCCTGGGAGCAGCTCTGGGGGCCACTCTCCCTCACGCAGCTCTGGATCTCCAGGGGAAGGACGTTCAGCAGTTGCTCCAGGACCAGGAGCTCCAGGATCTGCTCCTTGCTGTGATTCTCCACCCTCAGCCACCCGTGGCACATTTCCCTCAGTTGGCTGTAGGCACCCCGGGGACCCTCAGCCTCCTGGTAGCAGAAACGTCGGAACTCTTCACGCTGCTTCTCCCGGATCAGGGCATCTCCTCGCAAGATGGCTGCTTTCACTTTCCCATAATCCTCTCTGTCTCTGACACCCAGTCCTTTAAAGGCCCACTTGGCTTCTCCGCTGAGGGCTGGCAGGAGTCTGGTCACCCACTCTTCCTGGGGCCACCTACAGCCTTCGGCCACTTGCTCAAAGGAGGTCAGAAACATTTTAGCATCTTCCCAGGGAGAAGGTTTCTCAGGCAAGGGGGGAAATCCCCATGGAAAGTGAGGCTTTTCCACCATCCTGAGGTACTCCTGCCACTGGGTCTCCCACTGAGTGAGAGAAAGGGAACCATCCCCAGCTGGCTGATTCTTGGCTTCTCCAAGCCTCCCTTGCAGAAATTCTCTACTACTCCCATCCTGAAGGATGTGAGGAGCTATTCTTCTTGCCTCTAATAGTTCCCCGAATTTGTGGCCTCTGGGAGTGTCTTTTGCCATCTCTAACTTTGAATAATCACTCAGAGTTGGTTCTTCACAACTGAAGATCTAGAATCTGTTATCCTTTTTCACTCTGAGCTTCTCCCTGTAAAGACGGATACAGGAAAGACAGAAGAGACACAGTTAGTTCCTCAGCCTCTGGTTTTATGGACACCCCTCCCATTATTATTCTTCCCATGTTCAGAAAACATATGCCAAGAGATCTCAGTATACCTTTATATGCATATTCTTTTAAATTATGAAGCAAGAAACTAGTGGGGGAGGGAAGGGGGCACTTTCAAGAGCTGAAACTCAGCATTCTCTCTTTGCCTAAGTCTGGATAGTAATTGAGCTATAGTGTTTCTGTATTTTCTGAACTTAAAAGCTGTCTTCAAAGTCTGTCCCTTGTGGAATGCAATCAAGGCCTCCCCTTCTCTGGAGTCTATCCAAGTCCTTTGGTTGATTTGAGAGGGGAGGCCAAAAAAGAGCCATGGATCTCTTCTGTGCAAAAGAAAAAGGCAAATTTTATTTTAGGGATTATTAGGAAAACAATTAAAAAAGCGAATATTGTAATGCCCCTGTATACATCTATGGTAGATTTATGGTACAACCTCATTTGGAATACTGTGCCCAATTCTGGTCACCAGATCTCCAAAAAGACATTGCAAGGACTGGAAAAAGTACAGAGGAGGGCGACCTAAATGACTGAGGGGGCTGGAGCCCCTTCCCTATATCAAAAGGCGAAAGAGCCCGAGTCTTTAAAGTTTAGAAAAGGGATGCTCAAAGGGGGTTCAAAGTTATAATTATAGGAGTTTAAAGTTACACATGGGAGAGACAGAATAACAACTTTTTCTTCCTTTGTCAAAATGCAAGAACTCTGAGAGCACCAAATGAAACTGGTGGGCAATAGGTCCAGGATAAGTCAAAAGGAAATATTTTATACAGAGATTAAAATGTGGAATTTCCTGATCCCAGGCGCTGTCTTCAAGGGTCCCCTCCTGCTCCTTTCTGCAAACTCATCCCCAGTTCAAGGGGCCAGACCCAGAAACCCCCAAGCCTGACATACGCACCCTCCGCACGTGGGACCCAGAGAGACGCCCTTGCAGGGGTTTCTACCCCGCCCCCCCCACCCCTGCAGATTCTCACCCTTCCCGGCAGCCAGGGTCCTGCAGCTCTTCCGAAAGCGAAACTGGCGGGCTCCAGGGATTCTCCACCCCTTTCTCCTCCGGTCTAGGAATCCCAACTCTGTGGCCCACGTAACCCTTTGTTGACCGCTGGAGTCCCAGACCAGGTCTCCTACCTTCAAGGACCCCCCATCCCTCCAATCCCATAAAGAAAAGCAAAGCGAAGGGAAGGCGCCCGTTCTTGGCAGCTGCTGTGACTCCAGGAGCGGGAAGGGGCTGGACGGGGCTGCACCCGACCCTTCCCCTCCAGGGGGCTCTTGCAAGGCGCGCCCTGGGCTCTCAGTCCACAGAGCTGGCTCTGTGGTTGGTTGGAAAAGGAGGCTGCCCCGGGGCAATGGAGGAACACGGGCCGGTTGGCGCCCACCCCTCTTTTCTGCTGATGGGGGGGAGGAGGGGGCCAGGAGAGGGAGGACTTCAGGGTTTCCTGGCAATAAAATACCTGGAAATTCCTGAATGCTATTGCAGGTCATCTTCTAGTTTTCCTATAAAACCTCTTTGTTTCTGATTGAATAAAATATATGTAAACTGCATCATTTATAAGGGCATTTAGAATTAAGCAGTTGGGGTATTTATTGAGGCGTATGAATGTCTTTGGTCCTGCATGAAGCAAAGCGCATGGCTCCCCAGCAGGAAAGCCCGAGAGAGCGGCCGGCCGACCTTAGCGCATCTCATCCATCCTGAAAGGGGAGGGGGAACCCACAGGAGGCTCCCCAAATGTGCTTTGGGCGAGGGGAGTTTCTCTTTGAAATGCATGCGTCTATATTTTGAGTCTATCTTGTCTTCACATTCATTTGATTCATTGTAAAAAAAATAGTATATTGATAGGAATGTTTTCAGCACTGGCCCCCGTAAGTCTCAATTTTAGGTATTTGTCAATACTTTTATTTATGTTTTTATTATTGGTTTGTAAAATATTATTATTAATGAGCTGGACCAGAGGCGGATGCTGCTGTCTCCTATATAGCCCCACTAACCTCACAGGGTATCAGTTGTGGAGAGAAGAAAGGAAAGGCAATGGTTAGGCATTTTGAAACTCCTTTGGGTAGTTGCTAAAAAGCAACACTGCAACTTATTTTGTAGCATGCTGGTGTTGTGTGCACGCCGTACTTTATTCACACAGAATTTCAACCCTGGTGTGTGGAACTTTTAAAATATATTTTATTGAATATTTTATTTAAAAGATTAAGATTAAAAAGATTTAAAAGATGAAGATCAGGAGCAAGAAGAAAACGCAATAAACAGGTGTAAAATATAAAACAGAAGGATGTCAATTACATTTTCAAATCCTCAGTAATATTGACACTTGTTTCAAAATAACATTCTAGTTAAAACTGCTTGCTTTCAAGTTATTACAATTAGAGTTATGAATTTTAAAAACTTCCTTTTTCTATTGCATCTCAAATAGTCTAATTTATATTATCAACTTTGATAAACTTCTTTTCCCTTATTCCGCAAAGCCATTAACTTTTCACTTTCCTGCAAAAAGTCTATAAAGGGTTTCCAAATAGAAATAGTAGATGAAGTTATACTCTTTTCTCTAGTCTAATCAAAGAGTTAAGCAGAGCTATTTTGGCAAATTCCACCATTCTCATCATCTGGTCCTCTCACACTCTGAACATTTAAAAGGTTTATCACCTGTGCAGGTTTTCGGATGCCAATGAAGGTCGCCATTCGACTTGAAACTCTTTCCACACTGTGAGCATTAAAAGTGTATTTTATTTGATACTGTTGAAATTGCTCTCCTTTGTGTAGATTCTTTTATGATATAGAAGGGTGCCACCGATGGAATTTATTTCCAAATTTAGAGCATTAAAATTGTTTCTCACCTGTGTGGATTCTTTGATGCTAATTAAGATGATTAAGTTGACCAAATTTCTCTCCATGTTGTGAGCATTCAAAAGGCCTCTCCCCTATGTGGATTCTTTTGTGTTGCTGAAGATCAGAACTCCTACAGAATTTCTTTCCACACTGTGAGCATTCAAAAGGCCTCTCCCCTGTGTGGATTATTTTGTGTAGCTGATGATCATAACTCCTACTGAATTTCTTTCCACACTGTGAGCATTCAAAAGGCCTCTCCCCTCTGTGGATTTTTTCATGTAGCTGAAGATGATATCTCCTACTGAATTTCTTTCCACATTGTGAGCATTCATAAGGTCTCTCCCCTGTGTGGATTCTTTTATGTAGCTGAAGATGATATCTCCTACTGAATTTCTTTCCACACTGTGAGCATTCAAAAGGTCTCTCCCCTGTGTGAATTCTTATATGTCGTTGAAGATCATTAGCAATAGCAAATTTATTCCCACACTCTGTGCATTCAAAAGGTTTTTCCCTTACATGGATACTTGAGTGCGCTAGGAGCTGAGACTCATATTTGTATGTCAATAACTTCATTCTATTATGCTTTGTAAAATCTACATAACCTTTTTTACCATTACACAAACTCTTTCCACTCTCCAAGCTGATCAATGGGTTCTCTTCTGAATCATAACATACAGGGAGTTCTGTGACAGGTGTGAGAAGGGGCAGCAGTGGGCTTTCATCTTCTGAAAAAGAGCAGAAAAGCCTCATCACAAAAACCAAACATCCCAAAGAGGACCACCCTGATTTCTGGGGGAGGGGGGTTAAGAACTTGGACCAGCCCAATGACAGCTAGGTGTCCCCTATAGGAAATGGTCACTGGCCCTTGGATTTCTTCCAGCAGACCTCTTCTTTGGTCCCCAGCCCTTCTCCCAAGCAGATCAGATCATTTGGGGGACTCAAAGGACAAGGAGGGGTGCATGAAGCTAAATGAAATAAGATTTTACACAGCTTCTCACCTGAGTGAATTCTTTGATGTGAAGTAAGAGCAGCTTGACGACTGAAGCGCTTTCCACACTCCAAGCAACGATACGGTTTCTCTCCGGAATGAATTTGTTCCTGGAGAACAAGACTCCTTCTCTGAATACAACTCTCTCCAAAAGACAAATGTATGTTTTCTTTGTCCTTGCAGTGGATTCCCTTTTTAGAACTAAGGTCTTCATTGTTTCTGTTTTGGGAAGGACTTTCTTCTTGGGCTGGGATTTCCTGGCAGCTTCCTCCTCCTTGGGAAGCGATACGTTTATCCCTCTTCTCGGGGGTGTTGGTTCTCTCCTTCCTCTTCATTCCACCTGGATCCCCAGAGCTTCCTTTAGACATTTCCTCCTCAGCATTTTCCAATGATGACCCCTGGAATTCTCCGGCTAGAATGAAGAGAGGTCCCATGAGCAGTCCCGCCAGAAACTCAGACCAATCTCTCCTATCTCCTGGTGTGTATCTTTATTCCCACCTCACAGCCTCCTTCAGGCCCAAAGGTGGGAGTTGACCTCACCTTCAGCCTGGCCTGGCCCATCAATGGGTCCATTTTATCTTTTGGCTCACCTCACCCCCCCAAAAAAAAGCACCCCGTAGTGTACCGCCTATGTGGAAAAGGGGTTTAAGATTTGTTCCCCACCACTCCCTATGTGACGTGCGGTGTCCATGAACAGACATAAATCTCCCTTATGCTGAATCCGACCCTTGGACTTTCAGGGTCAGTATTGTCTGTTCCGACTGGCAGCATCTCTCCAGGGGCACAGGCAGATGTCCCTCCCATTACCTACAGCCGCATTCTTTTAACTGGGGACGTCATAAAGTCCAGAGAGTTTTGTGAAAGGTGCAACATGAAGCTTGCATTGATATTCAGCCCTTGATTTCTGGAGACAAGAGAGGGCAAAAAACTGGGAAGGCCCAAAGGGGTCTTACATAACCCCAGTAGGGGGTGGGACTTCATACAAGAGGTTCTCCCTTAATTCACCAGCTCCTCTCCCAATTAAATCAAATCCTCTGGAGAATCTAAGGATTGGGATCAGTAGCTCTTGAAGTGAGAGAATCTTTCGGACTCAGCCCAAGAATGACTCCAGTCTCAGGCCCTTGAAGGCCGCCCTCCCTAATTACCCAGCAAGCTGCAATCTCTGGCCTCCTCTTCTTTGATGTCCATCAAGAGATGCCTCCACTCAGTCACAGATGGATCCTGACTGGCCTCAGACATGCTCCCAGCGGCCTCCTCCAAAGGAACCTGCAGCAAAAGGGAGGGACCCTTTCAGAGCAGAGTGATAAGTGTGCGTGTGGGGGGGGGGGAAAGAGAGTAGGTTTCTTTCCTCCACACTGAGCTTAGATGGTTCATTGGTACATAACATGGAGAAAGCAGGGCAGAGCTTTTTCAGAGGGTGGCATAATAAAATATAATAAAAAAGGAAAGAAGGTGTGTGTGTGTGTGAGAGAGGGAGAGAGAGAGGAAGGAAGGAAGGAAGGAAGGAAGGAAGGAAGGAAGGAAGGAAGGAAGGAAGGAAGGAAGGAAGGAGGGAGAAAGGAAAGGAAAGAAAGGGAAAGGGAAAGGGAAAGGGAAAGGGAAAGGGAAAGGGAAAGGAAACCCACCACCAAGAAGGCTGTAGACATTACGGCAGCCACCAAGAGCTGATTTTTGTACCCTGCCTTTCACTACCCAAGGGAGTCTCAAAGCAACTTACAAACACCTTCGCTTTTCCCTCTTCACAACATATACCCCGTGAGGTAGTTAGGTGGAGCTGAGAGAGCTCTGAGAGAATTGTTCTGCGAGTACAGCTCTCAGATAACTGGAATAACCCAAGGTCACGCAGCTGGTTGTATGTGGAGGAGTGGGGGATCAAACCTGGTCCTCCATGTTAGAGTCCACTGCTGTTTAACCACCAACCCATGCAAGCTCTCACAACAACATCAGGATGGAGATGGGAGGAGGTCTTCAGGACTCCCCAGACCACCCTGTCACCTGCAGAGATGGCAGCAGAGGGCAAGAAGCTTGAGCTCTCAGAACCACAAGACCCACTTGATCCAGGGGAGGGGCTACCTCAACACTGGCCCATCTACTCGTTCCCACTCCCCAATCTCAAAACTCTGGATTCCACTCCCAGGGGAATGAAGCAACTGACCTTTCCATCATGCCCTCGCACTCCCCTTCTGCCTCCCCCCACCCCAATATGGACAAAGGTCTCAGCCACAGCTCCACCTCAGGCCCTCCCACACTCAGGGCCCACACAGCAGACGGACCTCACCTGCTTCTCCAGCCTCAAGAGGAGCTCCTCAGCCAGGGCCACTGCCTGGGAGCAGCTCTGGGGGCCGCTCTCCCTCACCCGGCTCTGGATCTCCAGGGGAAGGACGTTCAGCAGTTGCTCCAAGACGAGGAGCTCCAGGATCTGCTCCTTGCTGTGATTCTCCACCCTCAGCCACCCATGGCACATTTCCCTCAGTCGGCTGTAGGCACCCCGGGGACCCTCAGCCTCCTGGTAGCAGAAACATCGGAACTCTTCACGCTGCTTCTCCCGGATCAGGGCATCTCCTCGCAAGATGGCTGCTTTCACTTTCCCATAATCCTCCCTGTCTGGGACATCCAAGCTGTTAAAGGCCCACTTGGCTTCTCCGCTGAGGGCTGGCAGGAGTCGGGTCACCCACTCTTCCTGGGGCCACTCACAGGCTTCGGCCACTTGCTCAAAGGAGGCCAGAAACGTTTTAGCATCTTCCCAGGGAGAAGGTTTCTTAGGCAAGCGGGGGAATCCCCATGGAAAGTGAGGCTTTTCCACCATCCTGAGGTACTCCTGCCACTGGGTCTCCCACTGAGTGAGAGAAGGGGAACCATCCCCAGCTGGCTGATTCTTGGCTTCTCCAAGCCTCCCTTGCAGAAATTTTCTACTACTCCCATCCTGAAGGATGTGAGGAGCTATTTTTCTTGCCTCCGATAGTTCCCCGAATTTGTGGCTTCTGGGAGTGTCTTTCGCCATCTCTAATCACTCAGAGTTGGTTCTTCTCAACTGAAGATCTAGAATCTGTTATCCTTTTTCACTCTGAGCGTCTCCCTGCAGTAGACACATACAGGAAAGACAGAAGAGACACAGTTAGTTCCTCAGCCTCTGGTTTTATGGACACCCCTCCCATTATTATTCTTCCCATATTCAAAAAAACATATGCCAAGAGATCTCAGTATGCCTTTATATGCATATTCTTTTAAATTATGAAGCAGGAAACTAGTGGAGGAGGGAAGGGGGCACTTTCAAGAGCTGAAACTCAGCATTCTCTCTTTGCCTGTCTGGATAGTAATTGAGCTATGGTGTTTCTGCATTTTCTGAACTTAAAGGCCATCTTCAAAGTCTGTCCCTTGTGAATGCAATGAAGGCCACCACCTTTTCTGGAGTATGTCCAAGTCCTTTGGTTGATTTGAGAGGGGAGGCCAAAAAAGAGATCCAGGGATCTCTTCTATGCAAAAGAAAAAGGCAATTTTTATTTTAGGGATTATTGGGAAAACAATAAAACAGCTAATATTGTAATGCCCCTGTATACATCTATGGTAGATTTATGGTACAACCTCATTTGGAATACTGTGCCCAGTTCTGGTCACCGGATCTCCAAAAAGACATTGCAAGGACTGGAAAAAGTACAGAGGAGTGTACTCTGTACACTAAATGACTCAGGGGGCTGGAGCCCCTTCCCTATATCAAAAGGCAAAAGAGCCCGAGACTTTAAAGTTCAGAAAAGGGATGCTGAAAGGGGGACATGATAGGGGTTTAAAGTTACACATGGGAGAGACAGAATAACAACTTTTTCTTCCTTTGTCAAAATACAAGAACTCTGAGAGCACCAAATGAGACTGGTGGGCAATAGGTCCAAGATAAGTCAAAAGGAAATATTTTATACAGAGATTAAAATGTGGAATTTCCTGATCCCAGGCGCTGTCTTCAAGGGTCCCCTCCTGCTCCTTTCTGCAAACTCATCCCCAGTTCAAGGGGCCAGACCCAGGGACCCCCAAGCCTGACATACGCACCCTCCGCACGTGGGACCCAGAGAGACGCCCTTGCAGGGGTTTCTACCCCCCCACCCCTGCAGATTCTCACCCTTCCCGGCAGCCAGAGTCCTGCAGCTCTTCCGAAAGCGAAACTGGCGGGCTCCAGGGATTCTCCACCCCTTTCTCCTCCGGTCTAGGAATCCCAACTCTGTGGCCCACGTAACCCTTTGTTGACCGCTGGAGTCCCAGACCAGGTCTCCTACCTTCAAGGACCCCCCATCCTTCCAATCCCATAAAGAAAAGGAAAGCGAGGGGAAGGCGCCCGTTCTTGGCAGCGCCTGTGACTCCAGGAGCGGGAAGGGGCTGGACGGGGCTGCACCCGACCCTTCCCCTCCAGGGGGCTCTTGCAAGGCGCGCCCTGGGCTCTCAGTCCACAGAGCTGGCTCTGTGGTTGGTTGGAAAGGGAGGCTGCCCCGGGGCAATGGAGGAACACGGGCCTCTTGGCGCCAGTCCCTCTTTTCTGCTGATGGGGGGGGGGGGGGCCAGGAGAGGGAGGACTTCAGGGTTTCCTGGCAATAAAATAGCTGGAAATTCCTGAATGCTATTGCAGGTCATCTTCTAGTTTTCCTATAAAAACTCTTTTTTTCTGATTGAATAAAATATATGTAAACTGCATCATTTATAAGAGCATTTAGAATTAAGCAGTTGGGGTATTTATTGAGGCATAGAAATGTCTTTGGTCCTGCATGAAGCAAAGCGCATGGCTCCCCAGCAGGAAAGCCAGAGAGAGCGGCCGGCCGACCTTAGCGCATCTCATCCATCCTGAAAGGGGAGGGGGAACCCACAGGAGGCTCCCAAATGTGCTTTGGGCGAGGGGAGTTTCTCTTTGAAATGCATGCGTCTATATTTTGAGTCTGTCTTGTCTTCAAATTCATTTAATTCATTGTAAAAGAAGAATAGGATATTGATAGGGATGTTTTCAGCACTGGCCCCCGTAAGTCTCAATTTTAGGCATTTATGTCAATACTTTTATTTATGTTTTTATTATTGGTTTGTAAAATATTATTATTAATGAGCTGGACCAGAGGCGGATGCCGCTGTCTCCTATATAGCCCCACTAACCTCACAGGGTATCAGTTATGGAGAGAAGAAAGGAAAGGCAATGGTTGGCGTTTTGAGACTCCTTTGGGTAGTCCCATGCAGGGGGAGGGGGGGAGGCTAAAAAGCAACACTGCAACTTCTTTTGTAGCACGCTGGTGTTGTGTGCATGCCGTACTTTATTCACACAGAATTGCAAATATTTTATTTAAAAGATTAAGAAGATTTAAAAGATGAAGAGCAAGAGCAAGAGGAAAAAGCAATAAACAGGTGTAAAATATAAAACAGAAGAAGGTCAATTCCTCAGTAACATTGACACTTGTTTCAAAATAACATTCTAGTGAAAACTGCTTGCTTTCAAGTTATTACAAACTATCAGAGTTATGAATAAACAAACTCTTCCTTTTTGTATTGCATCTCAAATAGTCTAATTTATATTATCAACGTTGATAGACTTCTTTTCCCTTATTCCGCAAAGCCAGAGGTCATTAACTTTTCACTTTCCTGCAAAAAGTCTATAAAGGGTTTCCAAACAGAAATAGTAGATGAAGTTATACTCTTTTCTCTAGTCTAATCAAAGAGTTAAGCAGAGCTATTTTGGCAAATCCCACCATTTTCATCATCTGGTCCTCTCACACTCTGAACATTTAAAAGGTTTATCACCTGTGCAGGTTTTCTGATGCCAATGAAGATCTCCATTCAAATTGAAGCTCTTTCCACACTGTGAGCATTCAAAGTGTATTTTATTTGATACTGTTGAAGTTGCTCTCCCTTGTGTGGATTCTTTGATGCTGCTGCTGAATTTCTTTCGACACTCTGAGAATTCTAAAGGTTCATCCCCTGTGTGCATTCTTTGATGATATAGAAGGGTGCCACCAATGGAATTTATTTCCAAATTTAGAGCATTAAAATGGTTTCTCACCTGTGTGGATTCTTTGATGCTAATTAAGATGATTATGTTGACCAAATTTCTCTCCACGTTGTGAGCATTCAAAAGGCCTCTCCCCTGTGTGGATTCTTTTGTGTAGCTGAAGATCAGAACTCCTAATGAATTTCTTTCCACACTGTGAGCATTCAAAAGGTCTCTCCCCTGTGTGGATTCTTTCATGTAGCTGAAGATCACAACTCCTTCTGAATTTCTTTCCACACTGTGAGCATTCAAAAGGCCTCTCCCCTGTGTGAATTCTTATATGAAACTTAAGATGATGTTTCCTACTGAATTTCTTTCCACATTGTAAGCATTCAAAAGGTCTCTCCCCTGTGTGGATTCTTTCATGTAGCTGAAGATGATAACTCCTACTGAATTTCTTTCCACACTGTGAGCATTCAAAAGGTCTCTCCCCTGTGTGAATTCTTACATGTCGTTGAAGAGTACGAACATTAGAAAATTTATTCCCACACTCTGCGCATTCAAAAGGTTTTTCCCTTACATAGATTCTTGGGTGTGCTAGGAGCCGAGACTTATATTTGTATGTCAATAACTTCATTCTATTATGCTTTGTAAAATCTACATAACATTTTTTACCATTACACAAACTCTTTCCACTCCCCAAGCTGATCAATGGCTTCTCTTCTGAATCATAACATACAGGGAGTTCTGTGACAGGTGTGAGAAGGGGCAGCAGTGGGCTTTCATCTTCTGAAAAAGAGCAGAAAAGCCTCATCACAAAAACCAAACATCCCAAAGAGGACCCCCCTGATTTCTGGAGGGGGGTTAAGAACTTGGACCAGCCCAATGACAGCTAGGTGTCCCCTATAGGAAAGGGTCACTGGCCCTTGGATTTCTTCCAGCAGACCTCTTCTTTGGTCCCCAGCCCTTCTCCCAAGCACATCAGATCATTTGGGGGACTCAAAGGACAAGGAGGGGTGCATGAAGCTAAATGAAATAAGATTTTACACAGCTTCTCACCTGAGTGAATTCTTTGATGCGAAGTAAGAGCAGCTTGACGACTGAAGCGCTTTCCACACTCCAAGCAACGATACGGTTTCTCTCCGGAATGAATTTGTTCCTGGAGAACAAGACTCCTTCTCTGAATACAAGTCTCTCCAAAAGACAAACGTATGTTTTCTTTGTCCTTGCCGTGGATTCCCTTTTTAGAACTAAGGTCTTCATTATTTCTGTTTTGGGAAGGACTTTCTTCTTGGGCTGGGATTTCCTGGCAGCGTCCTCCTCCTTGGGAAGCGATACGTTTATCCCTCTTCTCGGGGGTGTTGGTTCCCTCCTTCCTCTTCATTCCACCTGGATCCCCAGAGCTTCCTTTAGACATTTCCTCCTCAGCATTTTCCAATGATGACCCCTGGAATTCTCTGGCTAGAATGAAGAGAGGTCCCATGAGCAGTCCCGCCAGAAACTCAGACCAATCTCTCCTTTCTCCTGGTCTGTATCTTTATTCCCACCTCACAGCCTCCTTCATCCCCAAAGGTGGGAGTTGACCTCACCTTCAGCCTGGCCTGGCCCATCAATGGGTCCTTTTTATCTTTTGGCTCACCTCACCCCCCCAAAAAAAAGCACCCCATTGTGTACTGCTTATGTGGAAAAGGGGTTTAAGATTTGTTCCCCACCACTCCCTATGTGACTTGCAGTGTCCATGAACACAAATAAATCTCCCTTATGCTGAATCCGACCCTTGGACTTTCAGGGTCAGTATTGTCTGTTCCGACTGGCAGCATCTCTCCAGGGGCACAGGCAGAGGTCCCTCCCATTACCTACAGCCGTGTTCTTTTAACTGGGGACGTCATAAAGTCCAGAGAGTTTTGTGAAAGGTGCAACATGAAGCTTGCATTGATATTCAGCCCTTGATTTCTGGAGACAAGAGAGGGCAAAAAACTGGGAAGGCCCAAAGGGGTCTTACATAACCCCAGTAGGGAAAAGATGATGGGACTTCATACAAGAGGTTCTCCCTTAATTCACCGGCCCCTCTCCCAATTAAATCAAATCCTCTGGAGAATCTAAGGATTGGGATCAGTAGCTCTTGAAGCGAGAGAATCTTTCGGACTCAGCCCAAGAATGATTCCAGTCTCAGGCCCTTGAAGGCCGCCCTCCCTAATTACCCAGCAAGCTGCAATCTCTGGCCTCCTCTTCTTTGATGTCCATCAAGAGATGCCTCCACTCAGTCACAGATGGATCCTGACTGGCCTCAGACATGCTCCCAGCGGCCTCCTCCAAAGGAACCTGCAGCAAAAGAGAGGGACCCTTTCAGAGCAGAGTGATAAGTGTGTGTGTGTGTGTGGGGGCAAACAGAGTAGGTTTCTTTCCTCCACACTGAGCTTAGATGGTTCATTGGTACATAACATGGAGAAAGCAGGGCAGAGCTTTTTCAGAGGGTGGCATAATAAAATATAACAAAAAAGGAAAGAAGGTGTGTGTGTGTGTGTGAGAGGGAGAGAGAGAGGAAGGAAGGAAGGAAGGAAGGAAGGAAGGAAGGAAGGAAGGAAGGAAGGAAGGAAGGAAGGAAGGAAGGAAGGAAGGGAAACAAAAGGAAACAAAAGGAAAGAAAACCCACCACCAAGAAGGCCCAAGACATTACGGCAGCCACCAAGAGCTGATTTTTGTACCCTGCTTTTCACTACCTGGGGGAGTCTCAAAGCAACTTACAAACACCTTCCCTTTCCCCTCTTCACAACATATACCCCGTGAGGTAGTTAGGTGGAACTGAGAAAGCTCTGAGATAATTGTTCTTGGAACAACCCAAGGTCACACAGCTGGTTGTATGTGGAGGAGTGGGGGATCAAACCTGGTCCTCCATGTTAGAGTCCACTGCTGTTTAACCGCCAACCCATGCAAGCTCTCACAACTACACCAGGAGGGAGATGGGAGGAGGTCTTCAGGACTCCCCAGACCACCCTGTCACCTGCAGAGATGGCAGCAGAGGGCAACAAGCTTGAGCTCTCAGAACCACAAGACCCACTTGATCCGGGGGAGGGGCTACCTCAACACTGGCCCATATTCTGGTTCCCACTCCCCAATCTCAAAACTCTGGATTCCACTCCCAGGGGAATGAAGCAACTGACCTTCCCATCATGCCCTTTCACTCCCCTTCTGCCTCCCCCCACCCCAATATGGACAAAGGTCTCAGCCACAGCTCCACCTCAGGCCCTCCCACACTCAGTGCCCACAGAGCAGACGGACCTCACCTCCTTTTCCAGCCTCAAGAGGAGCTCCTCAGCCAGGGCCACCGCCTGGGAGCAGCTCTGGGGGCCGCTCTCCCTCACGCAGCTCTGGATCTCCAGGGGAAGCACGTTCAGCAGTTGCTCCAGGATCAAGAGCTCCAGGATCTGCTCCTTGCTGTGATTCTCCACCCTCAGCCACCCATGGCACATTTCCCTCAGTTGGCTGTAGGCATCCCGGGGACCCTCAGCCTCCTGGTAGCAGAAACGCCGGAATTCTTCACGCTGCTTCTCCCGGATCAGGGCATCCCCTCGCAAGATGGCTGCTTTCACTTTCCCATAATCCTCTCTGTCTGGGACATCCAGGCTGTTAAAGGGCCACTTGGCTTCTCCACTGAGGGCTGGCAGGAGTCGGGTCACCCACTCTTCCTGGGGCCACCGACAGGCTTCGGCCACTTGCTCAAAGGAGGCCAGAAACATTTTAGCATCTTCCCAGGGAGAAGGTTTCTCAGGCAAGGGGGGAAATCCCCATGGAAAGTGAGGCTTTTCCACCATCCTGAGGTACTCCTGCCACTGGGTCTCCCACTGAGTGAGAGAAAGGGAACCATCCCCAGCTGGCTGATTCTTGGCTTCTCCAAGCCTCCCTTGCAGAAATTCTCTACTACTCCCATCCTGAAGGATGTGAGGAGCTATTCTTCTTGCCTCCCCAAATTTGTTGCCTCTGGGAGTGTCTTTTGCCATCTCTAACTTTGAATAATCACTCAGAGTTGGTTCTTCACAACTGAAGATCTAGAATCTGTTATCCTTTTTCACTCTGAGCTTCTCCCTGCAGTAAAGACACATACAGGAAAGACAGAAGAGACACAGTTAGTTCCTCAGCCTCTGGTTTTATGGACCCCCCCCCTCATTATTCTTCTTCCCATGTTCCGGAAACGTATGCCAAGAGATCTCAGTATGCCTTTATATGCATATGCTTTTAAATTATGAAGCAGGAAACTAGTGGGGGAGGGAAGGGGGCACTTTCAAGGAGCTGAAACTCAGCATTCTCTCTTTGCCTAAGTCTGGATAGTAATTGAGCTATGGTGTTTCTGTATTTTCTGAACTTAAAAGCCAACTTCAAAGTCTGTCCCTTGTGGAATGCAATCAAGGCCTCCCCTTCTTTGGAGTCTATTCAAGTCCTTTGGTTGATTTGAGAGGGGAGGTCAAAAAAGAGAGCCAGGGATCTCGTCTATGCAAAAGAAAAAGGCAAATTTTATTTCAGGGATTATTAGGAAATCAATAAAAAAGCTAATATTGTAATGCCCCTGCATACATCTATGGTATATGTATGGTACAACCTCATTTGGAATACTGGGCCCAGTTCTGGTCACCAGATCTCCAAAAAGTCATTGCAAGGACTGGAAAAAGTACAGAGTAAGGCGACCTAAATGACTGAGGGGGCTGGAGCCCCTTCCCTATATCAAAAGACAAAAGAGCCCGAGACTTTAAAGTTTAGAAAAGGGATGCTCAAAGGGGGACATGATAGGGGTTTAAAGTTACACATGGGAGAGACAGAATAACAACTTTTTCTTCCTTTGTCAAAATACATGAACTCTGAGAGCACCAAATGAGACTGGTGGGCAATAGGTCCAGGATAGACAAAAGGAAATATTTTATACAGAGATTAAAATGTGGAATTTCCTGATCTCAGGCGCTGTCTTCAAGGGTCCCCTCCTGCTCCTTTCTCCAAACCCATCCCCAGTTCAAGGGGCCAGACCCAGGAACCCTCCAGCCTGACATACGCACCCTCTGCACGTGGGACCCAGAGAGACGCCCTTGCAGGGGTTTCTACCCCCCCTCCCCCCCCCCCTGCAGATTCTCACCCTTCCCGGCAGCCAGAGTCCTGCAGCTCTTCCGAAAGCGAAACTGGCGGGCTCCAGGGATTCTCCACCCCTTTCTCCTCCAGTCTAGGAATCCGAACTCTGTGGCCCACGTAACCCTTTGATGACCGCTGGAGTCCCAGCCAAGGCTCCTACCTTTAAGGGTCCCCCATCCTTCCAATCCCATAAAGAAAAGCAAAGCGAAGGGAAGGCGCCCGTTCTTGGCAGTTGCTGTGACTCCAGGAGCGGGAAGGGGCTGGACGGGGCTGCACCCGACCCTTCCTCTCCAAGGGGCTCTTGCAAGGCGCGCCCTGGGCTCTCAGTCCACAGAGCTGGCTCTGTGGTTGGTTGGAAAGGGAGGCTGCCCCGGGGCAATGGAGGAACACGGGCCTCTTGGCGCCAGTCCCTCTTTTCTGCTGATGGGGGGGGGGGGGGGGCCAGGAGAGGGAGGACTTCAGGGTTTCCTGGCAATAAAATAGCTGGAAATTCCTGAATGCTATTGCAGGTCATCTTCTAGTTTTCCTATAAAAACTCTTTTTTTCTGATTGAATAAAATATATGTAAACTGCATCATTTATAAGAGCATTTAGAATTAAGCAGTTGGGGTATTTATTGAGGCATAGAAATGTCTTTGGTCCTGCATGAAGCAAAGCGCATGGCTCCCCAGCAGGAAAGCCCGAGAGAGCGGCCGGCCGACCTTAGCGCATCTCATCCATCCTGAAAGGGGAGGGGGAACCCACAGGAGGCTCCCAAATGTGCTTTGGGCGAGGGGAGTTTCTCTTTGAAATGCATGCGTCTATATTTTGAGTCTGTCTTGTCTTCAAATTCATTTAATTCATTGTAAAAGAAGAATAGGATATTGATAGGGATGTTTTCAGCACTGGCCCCCGTAAGTCTCAATTTTAGGCATTTATGTCAATACTTTTATTTATGTTTTTATTATTGGTTTGTAAAATATTATTATTAATGAGCTGGACCAGAGGCGGATGCCGCTGTCTCCTATATAGCCCCACTAACCTCACAGGGTATCAGTTATGGAGAGAAGAAAGGAAAGGCAATGGTTGGCGTTTTGAGACTCCTTTGGGTAGTCCCATGCAGGGGGAGGGGGGGAGGCTAAAAAGCAACACTGCAACTTCTTTTGTAGCACGCTGGTGTTGTGTGCATGCCGTACTTTATTCACACAGAATTGCAAATATTTTATTTAAAAGATTAAGAAGATTTAAAAGATGAAGAGCAAGAGCAAGAGGAAAAAGCAATAAACAGGTGTAAAATATAAAACAGAAGAAGGTCAATTCCTCAGTAACATTGACACTTGTTTCAAAATAACATTCTAGTGAAAACTGCTTGCTTTCAAGTTATTACAAACTATCAGAGTTATGAATAAACAAACTCTTCCTTTTTGTATTGCATCTCAAATAGTCTAATTTATATTATCAACGTTGATAGACTTCTTTTCCCTTATTCCGCAAAGCCAGAGGTCATTAACTTTTCACTTTCCTGCAAAAAGTCTATAAAGGGTTTCCAAACAGAAATAGTAGATGAAGTTATACTCTTTTCTCTAGTCTAATCAAAGAGTTAAGCAGAGCTATTTTGGCAAATCCCACCATTTTCATCATCTGGTCCTCTCACACTCTGAACATTTAAAAGGTTTATCACCTGTGCAGGTTTTCTGATGCCAATGAAGATCTCCATTCAACTTGAAGCTCTTTCCACACTGTGAGCATTCAAAGTGTATTTTATTTGATACTGTTGAAGTTGCTCTCCCTTGTGTGGATTCTTTGATGCTGCTGCTGAATTTCTTTCGACACTGAGAATTCTAAAGGTTCATCCCCTGTGTGCATTCTTTGATGATATAGAAGGGTGCCACCAATGGAATTTATTTCCAAATTTAGAGCATTAAAATGGTTTCTCACCTGTGTGGATTCTTTGATGCTAATTAAGATGATTATGTTGACCAAATTTCTCTCCACGTTGTGAGCATTCAAAAGGCCTCTCCCCTGTGTGGATTCTTTTGTGTAGCTGAAGATCAGAACTCCTAATGAATTTCTTTCCACACTGTGAGCATTCAAAAGGTCTCTCCCCTGTGTGGATTCTTTCATGTAGCTGAAGATCACAACTCCTTCTGAATTTCTTTCCACACTGTGAGCATTCAAAAGGCCTCTCCCCTGTGTGAATTCTTACATGAAACTTAAGATGATGTTTCCTACTGAATTTCTTTCCACATTGTAAGCATTCAAAAGGTCTCTCCCCTGTGTGGATTCTTTCATGTAGCTGAAGATCATAACTCCTACTGAATTTCTTTCCACACTGTGAGCATTCAAAAGGTCTCTCCCCTGTGTGAATTCTTACATGTCGTTTAAGAGTACGAACATTAGAAAATTTATTCCCACACTCTGCGCATTCAAACGGTTTTTCCCTTACATAGATTCTTGGGTGTGCTAGGAGCCGAGACTTATATTTGTATGTCAATAACTTCATTCTATTATGCTTTGTAAAATCTACATAACCTTTTTTACCATTACACAAACTCTTTCCACTCCCCAAGCTGATCAATGGCTTCTCTTCTGAATCATAACATACAGGGAGTTCTGTGACAGGTGTGAGAAGGGGCAGCAGTGGGCTTTCATCTTCTGAAAAAGAGCAGAAAAGCCTCATCACAAAAACCAAACATCCCAAAGAGGACCCCCCTGATTTCTGGAGGGGGGTCAAGAACTTTGGACCAGCCCAATGACAGCTAGGTGTCTCCTATAGGAAAGGGTCACTGGACCTTGGATTTCTTCCAGCAGAACTCTTCTTTGGTCCCCAGCCCTTCTCCCAAGCACATCAGATCATTTGGGGGACTCAAAGGACAAGGAGGGGTGCATGAAGCTAAATGAAATAAGATTTTACACAGCTTCTCACCTGAGTGAATTCTTTGATGCGAAGTAAGAGCAGCTTGACGACTGAAGCGCTTTCCACACTCCAAGCAGTGATACGGTTTCTCTCCGGAATGAATTTGTTCCTGGAGAACAAGACTCCTTCTCTGAATACAAGTCTCTCCAAAAGACAAACGTATGTTTTCTTTGTCCTTGCCGTGGATTCCCTTTTTAGAACTAAGGTCTTCATTATTTCTGTTTTGGGAAGGACTTTCTTCTTGGGCTGGGATTTCCTGGCAGCGTCCTCCTCCTTGGGAAGCGATACGTTTATCCCTCTTCTCGGGGGTGTTGGTTCCCTCCTTCCTCTTCATTCCACCTGGATCCCCAGAGCTTCCTTTAGACATTTCCTCCTCAGCATTTTCCAATGATGACCCCTGGAATTCTCCGGCTAGAATGAAGAGAGGTCCCATGAGCAGTCCCGCCAGAAACTCAGACCAATCTCTCCTATCTCCTGGTGTGTATCTTTATTCCCACCTCACAGCCTCCTTCATCCCCAAAGGTGGGAGTTGACCTCACCTTCAGCCTGGCCTGGCCCATCAATGGGTCCATTTTATCTTTTGGCTCTCCTCACCCCCCCCAAAAAGCACCCCATAGTGTACTGCTTATGTGGAAAAGGGGTTTAAGATTTGTTCCCCACCACTCCCTATGTGACTTGCAGTGTCCATGAACACAAATAAATCTCCCTTATGCTGAATCCGACCCTTGGACTTTCAGGGTCAGTATTGTCTGTTCCGACTGGCAGCATCTCTCCAGGGGCACAGGCAGAGGTCCCTCCCATTACCTACAGCCGTGTTCTTTTAACTGGGGACGTCATAAAGTCCAGAGAGTTTTGTGAAAGGTGCAACATGAAGCTTGCATTGATATTCAGCCCTTGATTTCTGGAGACAAGAGAGGGCAAAAAACTGGGAAGGCCCAAAGGGGTCTTACATAACCCCAGTAGGGAAAAGATGATGGGACTTCATACAAGAGGTTCTCCCTTAATTCACCGGCCCCTCTCCCAATTAAATCAAATCCTCTGGAGAATCTAAGGATTGGGATCAGTAGCTCTTGAAGCGAGAGAATCTTTCGGACTCAGCCCAAGAATGATTCCAGTCTCAGGCCCTTGAAGGCCGCCCTCCCTAATTACCCAGCAAGCTGCAATCTCTGGCCTCCTCTTCTTTGATGTCCATCAAGAGATGCCTCCACTCAGTCACAGATGGATCCTGACTGGCCTCAGACATGCTCCCAGCGGCCTCCTCCAAAGGAACCTGCAGCAAAAGAGAGGGACCCTTTCAGAGCAGAGTGATAAGTGTGTGTGTGTGTGTGGGGGCAAACAGAGTAGGTTTCTTTCCTCCACACTGAGCTTAGATGGTTCATTGGTACATAACATGGAGAAAGCAGGGCAGAGCTTTTTCAGAGGGTGGCATAATAAAATATAACAAAAAAGGAAAGAAGGTGTGTGTGTGTGTGTGAGAGGGAGAGAGAGAGGAAGGAAGGAAGGAAGGAAGGAAGGAAGGAAGGAAGGAAGGAAGGAAGGAAGGAAGGAAGGAAGGAAGGAAGGAAGGGAAACAAAAGGAAACAAAAGGAAAGAAAACCCACCACCAAGAAGGCCCAAGACATTACGGCAGCCACCAAGAGCTGATTTTTGTACCCTGCTTTTCACTACCCGGGGGAGTCTCAAAGCAACTTACAAACACCTTCCCTTTCCCCTCTTCACAACATATACCCCGTGAGGTAGTTAGGTGGAACTGAGAAAGCTCTGAGATAATTGTTCTTGGAATAACCCAGGTCACACAGCTGGTTGTATGTGGAGGAGTGGGGGATCAAACCTGGTCCTCCATGTTAAGGAGTCCACTGCTGTTTAACCACCAACCCATGCTAGCTCTCACAACTACACCAGGAGGGAGATGGGAGGAGGTCTTCAGGACTCCCCAGACCACCCTGTCACCTGCAGAGATGGCAGCAGAGGGCAACAAGCTTGAGCTCTCAGAACCACAAGACCCACTTGATCCGGGGGAGGGGCTACCTCAACACTGGCCCATATTCTGGTTCCCACTCCCCAATCTCAAAACTCTGGATTCCACTCCCAGGGGAATGAAGCAACTGACCTTCCCATCATGCCCTTGCACTCCCCTTCTGCCTCCCCCCACCCCAATATGGACAAAGGTCTCAGCCAAAGCTCCACCTCAGGCCCTCCCACACTCAGGACCTACAGAGCAGATGGACCTCACCTCCTTCTCCAGCCTCAAGAGGAGCTCCTCAGCCAGGGCCACCGCCTGGGAGCAGCTCTGGGGGCTGCTCTCCCTCACGCAGCTCTGGATCTCCAGGGGAAGGACATTCAGCAGTTGCTCCAGGACCAGGAGCTCCAGGATCTGCTCCTTGCTGTGATTCTCCACCCTCAGCCACCCGTGGCACATTTCCCTCAGTCGGCTGTAGGCACCCCGGGGACCCTCGGCCTCCTGGTAGCAGAAACGTCGGAACTCTTCACGCTGCTTCTCCCGGAGCAGGGCATCCCCTCGCAAGATGGCTGCTTTCACTTTCCCATAATCCTCTCTGTCTGGGACATCCAGGCTGTTAAAGGGCCACTTGGCTTCTCCACTGAGGGCTGGCAGGAGTCGGGTCACCCACTCTTCCTGGGGCCACCGACAGGCTTCGGCCACTTGCTCAAAGGAGGCCAGAAACATTTTAGCATCTTCCCAGGGAGAAGGTTTCTCAGGCAAGGGGGGAAATCCCCATGGAAAGTGAGGCTTTTCCACCATCCTGAGGTACTCCTGCCACTGGGTCTCCCACTGAGTGAGAGAAAGGGAACCATCCCCAGCTGGCTGATTCTTGGCTTCTCCAAGCCTCCCTTGCAGAAATTCTCTACTACTCCCATCCTGAAGGATGTGAGGAGCTATTCTTCTTGCCTCCCCAAATTTGTTGCCTCTGGGAGTGTCTTTTGCCATCTCTAACTTTGAATAATCACTCAGAGTTGGTTCTTCACAACTGAAGATCTAGAATCTGTTATCCTTTTTCACTCTGAGCTTCTCCCTGCAGTAAAGACACATACAGGAAAGACAGAAGAGACACAGTTAGTTCCTCAGCCTCTGGTTTTATGGACCCCCCCCCTCATTATTCTTCTTCCCATGTTCCGGAAACGTATGCCAAGAGATCTCAGTATGCCTTTATATGCATATGCTTTTAAATTATGAAGCAGGAAAGTAGTGGGGGAGGGAAGGGGGCACTTTCAAGAGCTGAAACTCAGCATTCTCTCTTTGCCTAAGTCTGGATAGTAATTGAGCTATAGTGTTTCTGTATTTTCTGAACTTAAAAGCTGTCTTCAAAGTCTGTCCCTTGTGGAATGCAATCAAGGCCTCCCCTTCTCTGGAGTCTATCCAAGTCCTTTGGTTGATTTGAGAGGGGAGGCTAAAAAAGAGCCATGGATCTCTTCTGTGCAAAAGAAAAAGGCAAATTTTATTTTAGGGATTATTAGGAAAACAATAAAAAAGCGAATATTGTAATGCCCCTGTATACATCTATGGTAGATTTATGGTACAACCTCATTTGGAATACTGTGCCCAGTTCTGGTCACCAGATCTCCAAAAAGTCATTGCAAGGACTGGAAAAAGTACAGAGGAGGGCGACCTAAATGACTGAGGGGGCTGGAGCCCTTTCCCTATATCAAAAGGCGAAAGAGCCCGAGACTTTAAAGTTTAGAAAAGGGATGCTCAAAGGGGGTTCAAAGTTATAATGATAGGGGTTTAAAGTTACACATGGGAGAGACAGAATAACAACTTTTTCTTCCTTTGTCAAAATACAAGAACTCTGAGAGCACCAAATGAAACTGGTGGGCAATAGGTCCAGGATAGACAAAAGGAAATATTTTATACAGAGATTAAAATGTGGAATTTCCTGATCTCAGACGCTGTCTTCAAGGGTCCCCTCCTGCTCCTTTCTCCAAACCCATCCCCAGTTCAAGGGGCCAGACCCAGGAACCCTCCAGCCTGACATATGCACCCTCTGCACGTGGGACCCAGAGAGACGCCCTTGCAGGGGTTTCTACCCCCCCTCCCCCCCTGCAGATTCTCACCCTTCCCGTCCTGCAGCTCTTCCGAAAGCGAAACTGGCGGGCTCCGGGCATTCTCCACCCCCTTCTCCTCCGGTCTAGGAATCCCAACTCTGTGGCCCACGTAACCCTTTGATGACCGCTGGAGTCCCAGACCAAGTCTCCTACCTTTAAGGGTCCCCCATCCTTCCAATCCCATAAAGAAAAGGAAATGTAAGGAAAGGCGCACGTTCTTTAAGGATCCCCCATCCTCCCATCCTCCCATCCCCCATCCATCCTATGATTCTATTATTCTTGGCAGCTGCTGTGACTCCAGGAGCGGGAAGGGGCTGGACGGGGCTGCACCCAACCCTTCCCCTCCTCCCAACGCCAGGCAGCACCCCTCCATGGGGCTCATGCAAGGCGCGCCCTTGGCTCTCATACATAGAACCATAGAGTTGGAAGGGGCCATACAGGCCATCTAGTCCAACCCCCTGCTCAACGCAGGATCAGCCCAAAGCATCCTAAAGCATCCAAGAAAAGTGTGTATCCAACCTTTGCTTGAAGACTCCCAGTGAGTGGGAGCTCACCACCTCCTTAGGCAGCCTATTCCACTGCTGAACTACTGGCTCTAGCAAGCCAAGGATTTCGTGCAGGGCCTGGGATGCGCCCTGGGGACTTTGCATGTGGGGACCGGAAGGCTGGGCTAAAGGGGGAGGGGGGCTGTCAGTTAAGAGTTGGATCTGTGATTGGCTGGGAAGTGAGGCTGCCCCAGGAAGAAGGGTGGAACAAAGGGCGGTGAGCACTATTATTATTAAAAAGGTAAAGGTATCCCCTGTGCAAGCACCAGGTCATGTCTGACCCTTGGGGTGACGCCCTCAAGCGTTTTCATGGCAGACTCAATACGGGGTGGTTTGCCAGTGCCTTCCCCAGTCATTACCGTTTACCCCCCAGCAAGCTGGGGACTCTTTTTACCGACCTCGGAAGGATGGAAGGCTGAGTCAACCTTGAGCCGGCTGCTGGGATTGAACTCCCAACCTCATGTACTATTATTATTATTATTATTATTATTATTATTATTATTATTATTGTGACTCTCTCATGTGAGCTGATCTTTATAACCTGGAGGTGAGCTGTCATTATTTAACTCCAGGTGCCTCTACCCATCGGGGCAGCCAGTCCTTGGAACCGGAATATCTGGCAGCCATGTTCCAGCAGGGGGATGTCAGGCTGTCTCCAGTTGGAGTCCCTCTTGAGCTCGAAAGAAGAGATGATCCCGGTCAGAGTGCCACCAACCCTACCCCTGGCAGCCCCCTGCTTGTCCCCAGGGCCCAACGTGTCACTCTTTCTTCTGTCACTTGAGTTGTTGAGTGGTTCCTTGTCATCATGTCCATCAGGCATGGGTGCACAGAGTCAGAACTTGGTGGAGAAAGGGAGCTCTGTCAACTGGTGAGGTTCCTGCCAAACTCTCCAATAATCAAACTCTTGTAGAAGCGAAGAAGTTTGGGTTGATTACTGCTGGAATCAATTAGGGACATGCTTCAGATCTTTGACTCTGCTGCCGGATCAGGTCAAGATTCCCTCTTTAGAAACAGGCCCAACTCTCCACCCCCCTGTAGCTGAGAAAATATGAAAGGTTTTTTCCCCAGGTAGTCCCTAGGGCAGGCCTTCTTGCCCGTCCTGGGAGTGTTTCTTGAATGGGTCAGAGTTAATTATCTTTTGTGTATATATGTATTTAAATTTGCTAAACATTCATCAGCTGATATGGCCATATATGTTGACCCCCCCCCCCAAAGTCCAATGATGACGCTGCATAGCAGGGGTAGTGAAACTGCGGCCCTCCAGATGTCCATGGACTACAATTCCCATGAGACCCTGCCAGCCGGGCTCATGGGAATTGTAGTTCATGGACATCTGGAGGGCCGCAGTTTGACTACCACTGCTGCAGAGGGTAAAAAGGGGAAGGCCCCTGGGTGGGTGTATCCACAGCTATGCTTCCCAACCAAATTGTGCCACTTCTGGGGTTTCTGGAAGCTTGACGCATGTTTCAGGGGGTTCTCAATGGTAAAAATGTTGAGAAAGGCTGCCTTGGAGCTTGTTCTGTTTGCTAACTTTAGGGATGGATTTTTAAAAATAACTTGGGAGTTCAATCATGTAGAAGGTGGCTCCCAGCCAATAGGTGTAAAGAATTTGAAAGAGGGTTCCTTCTCAGCTCAGGTTCTGGGCTGCGTTTGGAGCCACAAACTAGTTTTCACTAGATAGATTCAAATGGCCGTGTTGGTCTGAAGAAGCACAATAAAATCAGGGTCCAGCCGGGCACCTTTAAGACCCACAAAGATTTATTCAAGGCGTGAGCTTTCGAGTGCAAGCACCCTTCCTCAGTCTGAAGAAGAGTGCTTGCACTCGAAAGCTCACACCTTGAACAAATCTTTGTTGGTCTCAAAGGTGCCCAAGTGGACTCTGATTTTATAGTTTTCACTGGCTGAGCATGAGCAGGGCGCCTTCCTCGCCAGCTGCTCTACCACCCTCCTTGGGGTTTTGTGGCTGTCAACCCTGAAGCAGGCTCTTCCGGGCGGGAGACCTCCAGGCCATCTCCCGGCCTCGTTAAACCTGCAGGACAGGGCAGGGGACACGACGGGGCTCCGAGGGAGCGCTTCTCCAGCAGGACGGTTTGGCTTCTTGGCCTTTCGGGGCTTCAGAGGGTTAAGACGATAGAGCGGCGCTTCCTAGAGAGCCCCCACCAGCCCTCCCACTTCCGCCTTTCGGGAAAAGCTTGGCTGGAGGACCGAGGCGGGGGCTGGACGGGGGGGAGAGGCAGGAAGGGTAAAGATCAGGGGGGAGAAGGGGGGGTCTCTGTGGGTCTCTGCCCCCCGGGAGGGATCGGGATCCCTGCACGGGAGAAGCCGGGAGGGGATCCGGCTCCTCGGAGGGCTCTGCAGAGGGGAAGCGGGAGTATTCTCCCGGTCGCTTGGCAACCGCGAGGAAAGGGTGCGGGGTCTCCAGGGTGGGGGCGGGGAGTGTGCTGTGGGGCTGGGAGGGAGAGGAGGGGACCTTCCCCCTCTCTGGGTCTCCCCCCACTGAGCTTCTTCCTGGGGCTGGGAGCAGACCCGGTCCCCGGGGGCGCCTCTGGGGAAAGAGGCAGCCCGGCTGGGCAGACTGCAGCCCCTTGTTCTTCCTGCTGTTGCTAAATGAGATGTGTGTGGGGGGAGAGGAGGTCCCCCTTTGGTGGAGATGGCAGATGGGATTCCTCTGGGGTCATCAAGGGACCCCCACCCCAATTCCTTAATGTCTCCTGATATGTAACATTTTTACCCCCACCCCATTGTGCAGGGAGACCAGGAGAATCCCCAATGGAGAACTTGGGTATGGGGAGAGGTCAGAAGTCCTTTCTCTTCAAGGCCTGCTCCCCAAAACAAGGGGTCAGGTGCCTTACCTGCAGTGGGTGGGAAGCTCCTTCGGGGAAGGAAGGAAATTATGGGAAGCCTGTAGCCTCCTAGGCAAGGTGTCCAAGTTCCTGCCAGCCTCCCACCTGACTGTGTTTTCTCTGACGGCATAAGAAGGAACTTTTCTGGAGGATGTTTTGTTGAGAAGGGATCCCTGGTGTGATTTTCACGTTGGATGATGCTAATTGAGTGAACGTTTTAAAAAACTATTCTTTTTAGTGTGTAATCTATCCTGAGCCGTACTGAGTAAATGTGGCTTGAAATGAACCGAATAGTTCTGCAGACCGAGGGCCAGAAAGATGAAAAGGCAGCTTTGGGGGACTCCATCTTGGGGTGATGTTTGCTGACAAGGCAATTTCACAGCTCTTCCCAGGAGAAACCATAAGCGGGGCCAAGCTGGTAAAGTGCTGAGGGTAGCCGTTAAAATAAATCCTAGACCTTTAAATTAGCTTTTTCATTTATACCTTTATTGCAGTAGTGCAAGATGCAGGACATGCTGCAGTTTTGTATATGAGATGTGTCGAATGGGGAAGGACTCACGTGGCTCCAACCCACCACCAGCTGACAAGTCTCTTCTCTCTCTCTCATTGGGTCCAGGGAAAAGGCCATTCTGGGAAACGATAAATTTCTGTTTTGCAGCACCATTCCTGAGGGATCGTTCTGAGGTGGAAATGGAAGAGAAGACTCCCACACGCCCCAACTCAGGGGAGGTGTCAGAGTGGACCACAGAAACCCCTCAAGTCCTCCAGGCTGGAAGTATGAAGGGAATCTTGGAGAGGAGACCAAGAGATCTGATGAGTCCACCTGGAGTGGAGGGTCCCCTGTCCCTCGAGCAGTGGGAAACTCAGTGGAAGGAGTTCCTCAGGACCATGGAGAACCTTCACTCTCCATGGGCAATCCCCCCCTTGCCAGAGAAACCTTCTCCCTGGGAGGACGCCAAGGCCTTCCTGGCCTCCTTTGAGCAAGTGGCTGAAGCCTGTCGATGGCCCCAGGAAGAGTGGGCGACCCGACTCCTGCCGGCCCTCAGCGGAGTAGCCGAGCAAGCCTTTAACAGTCTGGATGCCAGAGACCAAGAGGATTATGGGAAAGTGAAGGAAGCCATCTTACAAGGGGATGCCCTCAGCCAGGAGAAACAGCGTCAACAGTTCAGGGGTTTCTGCTACCAGGAGGCTGAGGGGCCACGGGGGGCTTACAATCAACTGCAGCAAATGTGCCGTGGGTGGCTGAGGGTGGAGAACCACAGCAAGGAGCAGATCCTGGAGCTCTTGATCCTGGAGCAACTGCTGACTGTTCTGCCCCTGGAGATACAGAGCCAGGTGAGGGAGAGCGGCCCCCAGAGCTGCTCCCAGGCGGTGGCCCTGGCCGAGACACTCCTCCTGAGGCAGGAGAAGCAGGTAAGACTTTTATGCTGTGTGGGCCCTGAGTGCGGGAGGGCTTGAGGTGGAGATCTCTGCTCATATAAAAGGGGGAGACATGTTGTTCGCAGTATTTCCATAAAAGCTGAATCCAGATATTTTTAGGTGGGGAGTAATTCTGTCTCCACCTGGGAGCTGGTGAATGGAACAGCAGGTATTTGAGTTCTGGAAGCTCAAGAGTCCTGCTGTCTCACCATTTTCACAGGTGAAAGGTGTGGCCTGGAGAGGCCAAAAGACCTTCCCATTTCTCTCCTCCCATACAGTTTTCTGGCTGCCATTATGTTTTGGGCCTTTTTGGCGGTGGCGCCTTCTCCATGGGGTTCTGTGGAACACGGATATTTTAATATACCTGAAGGAAATTCTATCTTGCTTCCTCCCTATTGTGTACTGGCAAATCTGCCATAGTCAGGTGGGCGGGAAGAGCCCTCCACTGACTGTTCCCCACTCTCTGTGTTGCTCTGCCCTGAAACGGTCCATCCCTCTCTGCTATTTCAGGTGCATTTTGAGGAAGCTGCTGGAATGGCTTCCAAGGCAGGCATGACTCTGTCTGAAAACGAGCAGCAGCATCCCTTGATGGACATTAAAGAAGAGGAGGATGAAGAGGACAGCCTGTTGGGTAAGGAAGGAAGGAGGACTTCTGGGTCCTAAGCTCTGGGAGTCTGGGGGAGCTGTTTCTGGGGTGAGCTCAGCAGTGGCTCCTTCTCTCCTGTCAAGGGCTGCTTCCCTCCCTGTCCTTTGATTCCCCCAAAGAACTTGATAAACTCAGGAGAGGAGCTGGTGACTATAGAAGAGGTCGGCTGGATGTACCCCAAGTCCCAGCAACTCTTTCCTACTGGGGTCACCTAGATGCCTTGTGACTGTTGAAGTTCCTTTCCCGCCTCCCCTTCCAGAAACCAGGCTGGTCCTCTGTAGGCTGTTTGGTTTGTTTGACAAGGCTTCCCCCCCACACACACACACACACTGTTTTACATAGGTTGAAGAACAACTCATGGCTTATGTCCCACCTATCACTAAGCTCCCTTGTATTTCTGACAGGGTTTTGTACTGAACCCTCAAGCACAGAAAATCAGTGTGTGGGGGGGATTGTTCCAGGTCTAATCCTCTCTGATCTGGATGCAGATATTGTCCGTTCTTCTTTTTCCTCTATGGCGAAGGTGGCTGGAAGACCTTTTCATCCTCACAAATCACGGAGCTATTATGGTCTTATTTGATCGGTTTGCCTTCTTGTTCCTTCCTTGTCCTGGGAGATAGTCCCCAGCATTCTGATAAGAAAGAGAGAGAGAAAAGCAAGGCAGGTTTGGTTCATTCAGCAGTCAGGCTGGCCAGCACTTCAACCACACAGCCCGAGAGCAGTACGGGAGCCATTTCCAAAGAAGGAGCAGGTTTGGAAGATAAATTTTAGCCACCACAAGAGAAAGCAAGGATTCTTTTTATTTATTCTTTTATTCTGTTCATGTTATTCTATTCTGTTTTTTATTGATTTGTTTATATAGTTATTAATAATACATGAACATCGAAGGTGGTAAATATTTATGAATAATATTAATTATTAACTCACAGGATAAGAACAATATTAAAGGTAAAGGTCTCCCCTGTGCAAGCACCGGGTCATGCCTGACCCTTGGGGTGACGCCCTCCAGCGTTTTCATGGCAGACTCAATGCAGGGTGGTTTGCCAGTGCTTTCCCCAGTCATTACCGTTTACTCCCCAGCAGCAAGCTGGGTACTCATTTTACCGACCTCGGAAGGATGGAAGGCTGAGTCAACCTTGAGCCGGCTGCTGGGATTGAACTCCCAGCCTCATGGGCAGACAGCTTCAGACAGCATTTCTGCTGCCTTACCACCCTGCGCCACAAGAGGCTCTAAGAACAATATTAATAATAGTCATTTTGGCCTTAATGAACAGTCACCTTCCCTTCCTCTCCCCACAACAGACACCCTGTGAGGTAGGTGAGGCTGAGAGAGCTCTGACAGGACTGCTTGGTCAGAACAGCATTATCAGGGCTGTGACTATGACACCCAGCTGGCAGCGTGTGGAGGAGCGGGGAATCAAACCTGGCTTGCCAGATTAGGAGCTACTGCTCTTGACCATGACACCATGCTGGCTCTCATTTAAAATTCCTCCTGAGACCCTGGAATACTGCTTCCAGTCTGAGCAGACAATTCTGACCTTGATGGACCAATTCTGACTTTGATGGACCCGACCTCCTTGCGTGAGTACTAATGGGGTCTCTTTGTTCATTCCCACAGGGGATGAACAGCAGAGTGAGGAACTGCATGGGCTATCATCCATTGAAGTAAACAACCAAGAGATGACAGGAAACTTCAAAAATCTAGACAGTGCAACGGGACAAGAAGAAAGTCATCTGGTGGAGAAAGGGGATAAGCCCTATCTTTGCCAAATAATTCACATGGGGAAGGAAACATACAAATACTTGGAATGTGGAATGGACTTCTCAGATCAAGCCCAATACAATACCGATTTGCAAAAGAACAGTGGAATGGAGACCCCTAAAAGTCCAGAGTGTGGAAAGAGCTTCCCTTGCACATCAGAGCTTCTTAGACATCAACGAATCCACACAGCAGGGAAACCCTATAGCTGCTCACCTTGTGGCAAGAGCTTCTCACATAAAGCAAACTTTATTATACACCAAAGGATTCATACGGAACAGAAGCAATTTAGCTGCTCAGAGAGTAGGAAAAGTCTCTCTGATGGAAATAAGGGTAATGGACATTTTCCAAAGCATAGCAGTATGAAAGCCTCTAAATGCTTTCAGTGTGGAAGGTGCTTCAGATACAAATCTCAGCTCCTTGCACATTTAAGAACCCACACAGGGGAGAAACCATATGAATGCTCAGAGTGTGGAAAGAAATTCATTAGGAGTTTTCATCTTCAGCGGCATCTAAGAACCCACACAGGGGAGAAACCTTTTGAATGCCCGCAGTGTGGAAAGAAATTCAATCAGAGCTATAATTTTCAACAACATCTAAGAACCCACACAGGGGAGAAACCTTTTGAATGCCTGGAGTGTGGAAAGAAATTCAATAAGAGTTTCAATTATCAACAACATCAAAGAATCCATACAGGGGAGAAACCTTTTGAGTGCTCAGAGTGTGGAAAGAAATTCAATCAGAGTTACCATCTTCAACGGCATCTAAGAACCCATGCAGTGGGGAAACCTTTTCAATGCTCAGAGTGTGGAAACAGTTCTTACTGGAGTGCAAGCCTTCATGAGCATCAAAGAACCCACAGGGAGGAGAAACCTTTTGCATGTTCAAAGTGTGGAAAAGGTTTCAACTGGAGTGCCAATCTTCAATGGCACCAAAGAATCCACACAGAGGAGAAATCTTTTGAGTGCTCAGACTGCGGAAAGAAATTCAGCAGGAGTTTCAACCTTCAGCGGCATCAAAAAATCCACACGGGAGAGAAACCTTTTGAATGTTCAGGGTGTGGAAAGAAATTCAGTCAGAGCTACCATCTTCAACGGCATCTAAGCACCCACACAGCGGGGGAAACTTTTCAGTGCTCTGAGTGTGGAAAGGAATTCATTCAGAGTTGTCAACTCGTAAAGCATCAAAGGATCCACACAGGTGAGAAACCTTTTGAATGAGCACAGAGATCCCTCCAGTTTGGCCATCTTCAAGGGCATCACATGAGCCATCTTCAAAGACTCCACATGAGAAAATGGCATAGTTGCTAAACTTGTGACATGAGCTTGTCTCATATTACCTACTTCAACAGCAATAATAGCGTCCACACAGAGGTAAAACCATAAAATAATGGAAAGAGATTATATTTACACAGAAATCTTCCTATAACCAAAGAAAGGAAGAATCAAGAATCATATGGGAGGAAAAGAGTATAAGCCCTGGGATTGTGGAAAGCGCTTTAGCTGAGATTTGAAGAATCGAGCAGATCTCAAAGGGAAGACCACGACTATGTGTTCTGAAGGCCTAAAGAGGTTCCAGAGCAGCTCTGCCCTCTTTAAGCACTGAGGATCCCACATGAGAGAAACCTGATAAATGTTCAGTGTGTGGAAAAAACCGAGGCAGAGATCAGACCCTTCTGTTCATCAGAGAATCCACACAGGATTAAAACTTTCGGCTTGAACCGGCCTCGATCGGGTCGGTGGAGGCTCCTTTGGGGCTCATGCAGCTCCAAGATTTTTAGAATCTCACTAGCAGGATTAATTCAGACTCAAAGGAAATCTCAGTATGTTCACAGGTCCCCTTGTATCCTAGAATTGTGGGTGGGTTTCCTTGGCGTTTGTATGGTAATGTTTTGCAATGTGAATGTCCTTTGATTCTCACATTGTCAGGAAGGAGAAGTTCAATGCCTCATTTCTGTGTTTTGTGGCTTATTTTCAGACTGGTGGTGAGGTAATGTTTAAAGTCCATTGGGTTGTTCTGTGTTTGTAAAAATGATCCATATATGTGTGGCTTCGTCCAGGCTTCTTCCGTCTTATCTGATCGCCATGTTTTAAGGTCAAGCGCCAGAGGTGGGTGGGTCTGTGTTCCAATCCCACACCTGGCCAGTCACCAATGTCCTTCACAGGATTTCCGTGAAGGCTAAATATCGTGTTTCTGAGGTGATGCCCATCCTGCAATAAATGTTTATTGGATTGTTAAATGTGGGAATCTCTCAGCTTTGCTGTTACACAGTAGGCCTTGGATTGGTTGTGTCTCTAACATTGTTTTTGGTTGACGTCAAATAAATAAAAATTTAATTATTCTTGTAGCCTGGCCTTCCTGTAAGACTCAAGACGTGTAACATCAATCAATAAAATACAATCATATATCACATTGTGTGGGAGGACCAAAGCCATACTTCTGATTTTTGTTTTTCTGAGGAGGCAGAGGCAGCTTCCCCGGTCACACTCAGCACTGCAGTGGCCTTCAGACTCACTTGGCCTCCCCAGGAGTGGGAACCGGTGAGCGTAGGGAGGCCAGGAAAAGAAGGGAAAGAAGAGGGTGAGGCAGGAAGGGAGAGGGGAGAGAGGGGAGCTGACAGGCGCCATCTTCCCACAGTCTGAGGGGATGAGCACCAATGGACCCACAGTTCACGTTTATTGAGCAGAATCAAAGAAGAGAAAATAAAAGTTGCATTGTTAGTGAGCAATGGGTGTGTCTTCCTGTGGTCCCAAGTACCCTCAAAGGCAGGGGTAGTCAACCTTTGGTCCTCCAGATGTCCATGGACTACAATTCCCATGAGCCCCTGCCAGCAAATGTGGTCTGGAGGACCACAGGTTGACTACTCCTGCTCAAAGGTAACCAACTCCCTCCCCCAAATTGGTGGGTACATGGCGCTAGCCCATTGGTGGGTACATGGCGCTAGCCCATTGGTGGGTACATGGCGCTAGCCCAATCTGAATGTGGGCTCCTATTCAACCTACATTTTAGGCACATTTCGGGGGCTTCATTTGATTAAGTGGCTGGGAGGGAAGATCTGGTCTGGGAAAGGAGGAGGGTGGAGAACAGGCCTTGACAAAGTTTCTTTGGCCTTAGGAGCCGACAAAAAAATATAAGACTGTTCACCATTCGTTATTTTATATTTCTATGCTTTCCCGTTACTGTTGCCTCAAGACCTTATCTTAAGACTCTTCACTGCTTGTCGTTTTCCTTTCAGATAAAAGCTGGGTAGTATATAAAGAAATGTGGCATCGCCCTCGATGTCATCACAAAGCTAACCTCTGTCTCTTCCCTGAATAAGCATTGTGCTTCTACATTGCGTTGTGGTCCTGCTGTATGACACATTGGTCAGACCGCACCTGGAGTACCATGTGCCCTTCTGGAGGCTTCACGTTCAGGGAACGTGACCAAATTGAGAGAGTGCAGAGGAGAGCGACAAGGATAACCCAGGACCTGGGGACCAGGCTGAAGGTCTTGGGAATGTTCTGCCTGGAGAAGGAGAGGTTGAGAAGGGACATGATTGGTCTGCCAGAGTTCCTTGATGGCCCTGGAAGGCATTCCCAGATGGGTGGGAGTTAATGCATTTTTTATATATTTTAAAAATGTGTTTTGGGTGATATGACCATATACATTCATGTTGACTCCCTGCCCCAATGGCCAACTATGGGCCTGGGGGGTGGGTGGGAAGGAGAGGGGTCCCAGGTGGGCGTGTACACTGCTATGCTTCCCAGCCATATTCTGCACACTCGTGCCACTCCTGGGGTTTCTCGAAGCCTGAAAAATCTTTCAAGAGTTTCTCAGTAGTTAAAAAAAAGTTAGAAAGGCTGCTTTCAACTATTTGAAAGGTTGTCACTTGGAGGAGGGTAGGGAGCAATTCCTGTTCGCAGCAGAGGGGAGGACCCACAGCCAAACTACACGTAGAATGGTATTGGCTAGATATCAGGAACAAAATTCACAGAGTAGTTCCACAGTGAAATTGGCAGCCTAAGAAGGAGATGAGCTCCCCCTCACTGGCTGTCTTCAAGCCGCAGCTGGACAGATATTTACCATAGATGCTTGAGACTCATCCTGCACTGCAGGGGTAGTCAACCTGTGGTCCTCCAGATGTTCATGGACTACAATTCCCATGATCCCCTGCCAGCAAACGCTGGCAGGAGCTCATGGGAATTGTAGTCCATGGACATCTGGAGGGCCACAGTTCGACTACCCCTGCTGCACTGAGTATGTGGTTAAACTAGATGGCCTGTCTGGCCCCTTCCAACTCTATGATTCCATCATCTTTAACAGCTCCTATTAAATAGAAGAGTAAGGCCACCTGGGGAGGCATTAGGGCGGGCCCTGTCCAGGATAAAAACTCAGAGGGCCCAATCAGGAGCCGCAAAGCGGCTCCTGATTGTGTCCTCCGAGTGTCCATCCAGGGCCAAGCAGCCAATGGGGAGGCGCGCAAAGTGCCTTCCTATTGGCCCCTCACCAGGACAGACCAAAATTCCATTCACCCAGCCCAGTCTGGCTGCCAGTCTGCTCCTGACCACCGCAGGGAGAGGAGGTCAGCAGGGCTGCCAAGGCGGGTGAGAACAGAGGCTGTGCCAGCCCTTTTCGCCCCAAGGCTGTCCCAACTGTCACGTCTAACTGTCACTTTGCCTCAGAGCCCTGACAGAGCTGGCCGGAGGCTGCAGAGGGCTCCCCTCCCCCTCCCCCCCTCCAGGCCTGCTGCGAAGGAGCCCCTGACAGGCCCTGACTGAGGGGAGGGAGGCCTTTCCAAGAGCAACGCAGGGGAGCCTCAGGGACTTCCTTTTGAGGGGGGGGGACGGAGATTGTCCCCTTCTGCCAAACAGTTGGCTGACAGGGAAGACACAGAAAAGCCCCTTCTCACTTAAAATACTGCTCTGGCCGGGGGTTAGACACAGCCAAGCCATGTGTCTTTCTTCTTTGCAACTCTCTGCAGATTTGAGGCCGCTGCACAGCGTTATTCTGCAGAGGAAGCTGGCTCTTTTGTCTCCTGTTTCATCTGCACAACAACCCTGTGCAGTAGGCCTCAAGTCTTTCAATTCAACAACAACCTGTCTGGGAAGCTTTACATGTTTCTTCTCTACCACAACCCTGTCCAAAGTAGCCCTTTTTGCCCTGGGAGTTGATCTTTATACTCTGCAAGTGAGCTGTAATCCCAGGAGCTCTCCAGGCCACACCTGTAGGTTGGCTACCCCTGGGTTGGAAATATTCCTGGAGGTTTGGAGGTGGGACTTCAAAATCGAACAATGCCTCAGAGTCCAGCCTTCAAATGAGCCATTTTTGCCTGCAGTTGGTAGGGAGTGGTGCAGGAGTGTCCCTCCTGGCCTATGGGTTATGGCCAGCCCTTACCAGCAACTGTTTGTATTCTGGGGTGCAGACAGGCAGACCAGTCCTGTGCGTCTGGAAAGTGCAGGAAGATCTAAATAAATATTTACAGCCTGAAACTGTAAATAGAGAACAAGTAAATGTCTGGAGACACATAGTAACTGGCAAATAACCTTGCCCTGGCAAATAAAAAAACAGTATAAAAAACCTTACTAAGGTCAAGACTGCTGTGCACAGACAGTCTTCCTCTTAGGGTTGCCAGCTTCCCTGTGAGGCTCGCTACCCCATTCCTTCATGGGGAGTCTGTTATGGGGAGAGAAGGGGAAGACGATTGGAAAATGCTTTGAGACACCTGAGGCCTGCTGGGTCACTGCGGCCCATTCCCAGTTCTCTCATATCTCTCACAACCCCACATACCTCACAGGTTAACTATTGTGGAGAAACGAATGGAAAAGGTGTTTGTAAACCGCTTTGAGACTCCTTTGGGTAGTAAGCAATAGGGTACAAAAATCCGTTCTTCTAAGGAGCAACCAGGAAAGAAGCATGTGGGCACATAACATTTTACCAACAGTGAAAATATGGGAGACAGAAGGAACAGGGCTGTGTACTGTGACTACCCTGTGTATTAGGGCAGAGGGGCATTTCGGTGAATGTGGCCTAATTCACACAAGAAGGGAAATGACACAGAACTGGGGGGAATTGGTTGCCATGTAATCTTCCCCTAAGAAGAGTCTCCAGTCTGATTTTCCCTTCACATATCTGAGGACATGGCTCTGGAAAGCTCACCTGTAACCACTATGCCACAATTCCCAAAGGTCAGTCCTCTCCCACAATCAACGAACATTCCACACCACAGGTCCTTGACACCCATATCTCCACACCCATGGCCTCATTTGCCACCATGCCACCACAACCTCCCACACAACACACACATTCAACCCCATGCCCTTACAGACTGGACAACTCCTCCCCTTCCTCTTCCCACTGCCAAGCTCTAGCGCCCGTTGTATTCTTGGAGACAACGGGCTTTGCCCCTAGTTCTATTCTATGATGCGACTAAGACTCACTGAGAGGCACTTCCAATAAAAGGTGGCAATCCTCAGTGCTGCAGTGATTTTTTTCAGCGCCATGGTACCCTGGTGTCTGGGATTGGTTGAGGCATGGTGGAGAGGATCTCTGGCGAATTTCCCCCAATACTTTAGCATAGGCCAGAGTATCATGCTGTGCTGAGTAGCCAAGGTGGAGAGAGACTGTGTCCTGTGGTGCTTTAGGCTCTTTCTGGCTAATTGGTGCTAGTTTCAGTGCTATCTCTGTGCAGCTTTCATAAACCTTTTTTAGCTCTCAGTTAACACCATTGCCAGTGCAATATTAAATACATCTGGCAGTTTCACCATTGCAAGTAACATTTCCCCGGCTAGACTGCTGTAATGCACAGTACTACGATTTCATATACCGAAACCATCCGTTCATATTCAGCACGTAATAAATTTGCATCGATACTGTTACTATCTAAGAGTATATTACTGGCCTTACGGTTGAGATAATAGTTGGCAGCCATGTTGATCTGAAGCAGCACAATAAAATCAGAGTCCAGTGGCACCTTTAAGATTGACAAAGATTTATCATAGGGCTGTATTTGGATGTTGTGACACAGTTTACTAATTTAACAGAATTAACTTTTCCTTTATATTCCCACTGTCATGATGGTAGTTCTTAGTTTGGAGAAGAGTGCTTGCACTCAAAAGCTCACGCCTGGAATAAATCTTTGTTGGTCTTAAAGGTGCCTGACTGGACTCTGATTTGGTTGAGATAATGTTATTCCAGCAAGGCATTATCTGATAGTGCTAAAACTCTTCATTATGCTTCATATTGGCCGGATAGCTTCAGGATAAGCCAGAAACAAAATCAAAAGGCAAAAATAATTCGTCTCTCATCCACTTGTATTACGTATATTATTAGGCATAATAATCATTCAACTTCTTGGCAATCAGAACGGGCTCCCAGGCACGTCCCTCCCGTTTTCTGATTCTTCCTCAATGATTGCCACTCCAAAATCTACAAATAAAATATTTTCATAATAATTAACAAGATATCATAATGGGTATAAAGCAAAACGAACCAAGCTAGGTCCATTTGGCAACAGGCCTATGTCCCATTTAACAGTTATAAATCAAATGAGGCGTATTTCCTGGCTGTAAGCTCTGTTTTTTCTTGAGGCAATTTTACTCCTACCTGCCCAGCTACTGTTCTCTCCAGACAATATTTAAACAAAAGCTTAATTACACAGGTGTTACCAATTTAGTGCAGATTAAATTACCAATTAGTGCAGATTATACACACCCACACACACAGAAAATAAAGTCTATGGATGAGAGTGGATGAAAGACCCATTATTGTGGCCTTTTGATTTCGTTTTTGGCTTATCTATAACAGGGGCAGTCAAACTGCGGCCCTCCAGATGTGCATGGACTACAATTCCCAGGAGCCCCTGCCAGCGTTAGCTGGCAGGGGCTCCTGGGAATTGTAGTCCATGCACATCTGGAGGGCCGCAGTTTGACTGCCCCTGATCTATAACATTGGGTCTGCCCTTGAATAAATCTTTGTTGGTCTTAAAGGTGCCCCTGGACTCTGATTTTATTGTGCTTCTTCAGACCAACACGGCTACTCATTTGAATCTATAACATTGGGAAATCAAGGGTGCAGTTTCTTTGCACTGGATACCTTCAGGATGCAATTTCCTGCTAATTTCCTCTCTGTGCCGTCCGAGGCAGTGCGCGTGCGCGCAAAAGCCCACACCTGGTTGACGCTTGGCGGCTCTTAGACCGTTTATGCACTGGGAACTTTACTGTCCTAGCTCCCGTGCAGGAGCACAAATTGAGGGCGGATGAGTGCACAGGGGTCAAATGCTCCCCCGTGTGGGTGCAGGAAGAGGTGGGGCAACCTGCCACGACTAAAACTCCAGCCTGCAGCCTGGCATGAAACCTCCAGTGCATACACGGTCATACAGGTGCCCCCGGAAGCCTCACCTTTTATTGCGCCCGTCAAGGCGGGAGAGGGTTAAGGCGAGGGAAGCGCGCCTCCTAGAGGGCCTGCGCCGCTTCCATTCGGGAGGGCCTCGCTTTGTCTTCCGGAGGGCCGAGGCTGGATCCGGACCGGGCGTGGGGCGGCTGGAAGGGTAAAGCCAGGCAGGGAGGGAGGGAGGGGAGCCCTGCAGGGCTGGGTGGTCCTTGGAGGGTCCCCCCCTGCAGAGCAGGCCCGGGAAGGAGGAGGCCAGGCCGGCCCCTTCTCTGCTCCCCAAGGGACTGGGGCTGGATCCGCAGGAAGGAGCGCCTTGTGTGTGTGTGTGTTTGGGGGGGGGGAGTGGATTGGGGTTCTCTCCCACCAGGGAAAAAATTTCCCGCTCTAGGGTGCCAACCTCCAGGTGGGGCCTGGGGATCCCCTGGAATTGCAGCACATCGCCCTGTTAAAGAGCTCAGTTCCCCTGGAGAAAGGGGCTGCTTGGGAGGGTGGATTCCCTAGCATTATTCAGTGCTGACGTCCCTCGTCCCTCCCCGCCCCAAATTCCAAGGACTCCCAAATTGGGATCACTCCCAGGGCACTTTGGAAGGAGAGTGTCCTGTTCCACGCAGGGAAACCCGGCCGCAAAGGCACATTGAAAGTTTATTATCCAGCATGTGCACGGTAGGTCCTTATCACCAGGAAACCCCAAATCCTGTAGGGCAGCCAGGCCCAATACGTTATACATACCAAGGTGCCTTCTGTGGAGCCTGTCCAAGCCAGCCTTGTGTACTCTTGACTAAGGTATCCAGGGTCCCACGGCACCTCCTTCCTCTCCCCTTTCACTGGAGATGCCGGGGGTTGAAACATGGACCTTCCGTGCCCAAAACAGGCCCTCTGCCTCCAAGCCATGACCCCTGTTTGCCAGGCCCGTCAATCAATTGGAGCAGAGCCCTAAGAAGGAATTTTTTTTTAAGGATCTTTCTGTGACAGGAGATAGATCATAAGACTTGTAATCAGAATCGTTCTGTAGGCATTGGAAACCTGTCAAATCATCCCAACACCATTTTAAATACAGCCAGTTTATCTGGTCAGGAAAGTCCCATGGGGGCCATAAACCAGAATTTGTGGGGTAAAATGTATCTCTTCTCTCTCTTTCCCATGTACTTCTCTCCAGGAAGAGGATAGTATATTCTAGTCCTGCAGCGGCACCAGTACTGGACGATCATTCAGAGCAAGAAATGGAGAAAGAGACTCCCTCAGATCCTGAATTAGGAGAAGCATCAGAGGGGAGCAGAATGACCCCTCAGGTCCTCCAGACCGGGAGTATCGGGGACATCCTACAGAGGGGACTAAGAGATCCGATGGCTCAGCCCACAGAGGAGGGACTCCTTCCTTCCGAGCTGTGGGAAACCCAATGGCAGGAGTTCCTCAGGACACTGAAGTCCTCTCACTGTGGATGGGGAATCCGACCCTTGGCAACGAAACCTTCGCCCTGGGAGGACGCCAAGGCCTTCCTGGCCTCCTTTGAGCAAGTGGCCGAGGCCTGTTGGTGGCCCAGAGAAGAGTGGATGATCCAGCTCCTGCCAGCTCTCAGTGGAGAAGCCAAGTGGGCCTTTAACAGTCTTGATGCCAGGGACAGAGAGGATTATGGGAAAGTGAAGGCAGCCATCTTGCGAGTGGACGCCCTGCGCCAGGAGAAGCAGCGTCAACAGTTCAGGCGTTTCTGCTACCAGGAAGCCGAGGGGCCTCGGGGGGCTTATAGCCGACTGCAGGAAATGTGCCACGGGTGGCTGAGGGTGGAGAACCACAGCAAGGAGCAGATCCTGGAGCTCCTGGTCCTGGAGCAACTGCTGAACGTCCTGCCCCTGGAGATCCAGAGCTGTGTGAGGGAGAGCGGCCCCCAGAGCTGCTCCCAGGCGGTGACCCTGGCTGAGGAGCTCCTCTCCAGGCAGAAGCAGGTGAGGCCCTTCTGCTCTGTGGGTCCTGAGCGTGAAAAGGCCTGGAGTGCAGCAGTGACTGAGGTCTCTGTCCGTAGTGGGGAAGCAGAGGAGCACTTGGGTGTGATGGAAAGGTCTGCTGAGTCATAGAATCATAAAATTGGAAGGGAACTCCAGGGTCATCTAGTCCAACCTCCTGCGCCATGCAGGACTCACAACCCATGGTGACCCCAATTTCATGCCCAAGTGTCATTTCCCAGGAAGTAGGATCCAGAGTTTTTGTATGGGGAGGAATTATTCTTGAAATTATTCTTCTGGTGTGTGTCAAGATTATCTTTTTGGGTTAGTTTACCCAACTAATTGGTGTTTGCCTAGATTTATGGCAGAAATGCATTCTCTGTGGGGGGCTGTTTTTCCTAAGTTTCATGTTTTTTTTCTTGGTTTTATACCTCTCCTGATTTTGTTTTAGGAGCAGCCATTAGCTGGTGGAGTCCAGTTTAGATGATCAAGGGCATTGTTGAGAAACTGAGTTTCTCAGTCCCATTTTGCACAATTGACTAGCCGCCTTCTTTGTTTAATGCCCTTCTGTAACATAACGTGGTGCCTGAAATTTCCTAGATTCCTTACAGAAACTCTGTCCTACTTTCTCAGTACGACCTACCAGTAAATCCGCTAAGGTCAGGGTAGGGGAAGAACCCTCACCTTTGCCTCTCCTCGTCTGAAAGGGTTCGTCCCTCTCTGCTCTTACAGGTGCCCTTTGAGGAAGCTGCTGGAATGGTTTCTGAGACAGGCGAGGTCCCATCAGAGAACGAGCAGAGGCAGCCCCTCATGGACATCAAAGAAGAGGAGGATGGAGAGGCCGGTCCACTGGGTAAGGAGGGAGGGAGGGAGGACTTTGGGGTCTTGAGATCGGGGAGTTCCTTTTTGGGCTGAGCCAGTGTGGTGTTGTGGTTAACAGCGGTAGCTTCTAATCTGGTGAGCCGGGTTTGCGTCCCTGCTCCTCCACATGCAGCCAGCTGTGTGACCTTGGGCCACTCACAGTCCTTTTAGAGCTGTTCTGACCGAGCAGTCCTGTCAGAGCTCTCTCAACCTCGCCTCCTTCACAGGGTAGTGTGGCGAGAGGAAGGGAAGGCAACTATAAGCCACTTTGAGACTCCTTCGGGCAGTGAAAAGCAGGATACAAAAAGCAACTCTCCTCCTTCTCCTGCTCCATGTCTTCTTTTAAGGGTTACTTCCTTATCCGTTGATTCTCCAGAGAGAGACTAGTATCTTAAGAAGAGCCCTGCTGGATGAAGCTCAAGTCCTATAGACTCTTTCCTATTTCTCTTACCCTCCAGAAACCAACGTGTTCTGCTTTGGACTGTTTTTCAGAGGCTGCAAACCGGCTCATGTTCCATGTTACACCTGCCACAGAACTCTGGATACTATGCCACGTTTTTGTACTTGAGCATCTTTCTTTCTTTCTTTCTTTCTTTCTTTCTTTCTTTCTTTCTTTCTTTCTTTCTTTCTTTCTTTCTTTCTTTCTTTCTTTCTTTCTTTCTTTCTTTCTTTCTTTCTTTCTTTCTTTCTTTCTTTCTTTCTTTCTTTCTTTCTTTCTTTCTTTCTTTCTTTCTTTCTTTCTTTCTTTCTTTCTTTCTTTCTTTCTTTCTTTCTTTCTTTCTTTCTTTCTTTCTTCCTTCCTTCCTTCCTTCCTTCCTTCCTTCCTTCCTTCCTTTCTTTCTTTCTTTCTTTCTTTCTTTCTTTCTTTCTTTCTTCCTTTCTTCCTTCCTTCCTTCCTTCCTTCCTTCCTTCCTTCCTTCCTTCCTTCCTTCCTTTCTTTCTTTCTTCCTTTCTTCCTTTCTTTCTTTCTTTCTTCCTTTCTTCCTTTCTTCCTTTCTTCCTTCCTTCCTTCCTTCCTTCCTTCCTTCCTGTCTTTCTGTCTGTCTTTCTGTCTGTCTTTCTGTCTTTCTTTCTTTCTTTCTTTCTTTCTTTCTTTCTTTCTTTCTTTCTTTCTTTCTTTCTTTCTTTCTTCCTTCCTTCCTTCCTTCCTTCCTTCCTTCCTTCCTTCCTTCCTGTCTTTCTGTCTTTCTGTCTTTCTTTCTTTCTTTCTTTCTTTCTTTCTTTCTTTCTTTCTTTCTTTCTTTCTTTCTTTCTTTCTTTCTTTCTTTCTTTCTTTCTTTCTTTCTTTCTGCTGCCCTCCTGGCAGGCCAACTCAGGATGGTGTACACGTTGTGCATAAAATACAATAATTAAACAACATATGGCTATCATATGTATCTACTTACTTACTTATTTATTCATGCAAACGGGCTTGGGGTGGTTCACAAGACACATGTAAAACACAGAGAAAGAGGATAAAACCATCTCCACTGTAGGGCCAGGCCAGGCATAAGGTGTGTCTGTCTCCTCACTGTAGGGTTGAAGGAGGTTCTGAGGGATCAAAATATCCTCCAGGGAAGGGGCACCAACATATCTCACTTGTTTTTTTGCATGGCTGCTGACAGGATCTCTTTATTCCAGCAGGCGAGGTCGCTGGAGAATTACAGGGGTCGTCGCCAGCTAAGGAGGAAGACTCTGGTGAAAACTTTAGGGAATCAGCTGGAACCAGGAGGAAGGAGGGAAATTGCATAGAGAGGAAAGATAAATCCATTCTTTCCCAAGGAGGAAGCTCCACAGACCAAGATGAAAGGCCAGCAAAAAACAGAAGGAAGGAAGGACTTGTTTCTAACCAGAGAATCCACTGCAGGAGAAAAGAAAATATGGGGGTTGGAAAGACGCTTATTCGGAAAACGAATGTTGTTTCCCTGGAACAATTTCAGCCAGGAGAGAAGCCGTATAATTGTTTGGAGTGTGGGAAAAGCTTCAGTCGTCAAACCACCCTTGCTTCACATCAAACAATACACACTGGTGAGGAGCTGCGCAAAAGCCCCTATGATTCAGGTTTCATCTACATTTAAAGTGTAAATGAACGGTTGTAAAAAAATGTACCCCAATCTGTTACCCAAAATGGATCCCACCATAGGAATTATGGGGAATTTGAATATTAGTATCAGTGCTAAGACTACAGCAAGATGGAGGACCAGATTGCTCTGTCTAGTCTAAAGCTAGAAGAAGAAGAAGAGTTGGGTTTTATACCCTGCTTTACACTACCTGAAGGAGTCCCAAAGCAGCTTATAATGGCCATCCCTTCCTCTTCCCTCCTCAAGCTCCCTGTGAGATAGATGAGGCTGAGAGGGCTCTGACAGAACTGTCCTGTGAGACCAGCTCTAACACAACTGTGACTAGCCCAAGGTCACCCTGCTGGCTGCATGTGGAGGAGTGGGGAACTGAACCTGGCTCTCCATGTTAGAAACCGCCCCTCCTAACTACTGCACCATGCTAGCTCTCTAGGCCCTAGCGAGACAGCTTAGAGTGTAGATCAACAGAGAACTAGTTCAGACCATGGGTTCAAGGAATTCCCAATAAAGTGAGTGGTGAAATATCCATATCAACCTGTTGTATCACAACAGCCTGCGAGGGAGGTGGGGCTGAGAGAGCTTTCAGAGAACTCTGAGAACAGGTCTAACAGGACTGTGACTAGCGCAAGGTCACTCTGCTTGTTGCATGTGGAGGAGTGGGGAATCAAGCTTGGCTCACCAGATTAGAGGTCGCCGCTCTTAACCACTACAGCATTTGCTGGCAGGGGCTCATGGGAATAATAGTCCATGGACATCTGGAGGACCACAGGTTGACTACCCCTGCGCTACAGCATGCTGGCTCTAATGGAGTTCCTTTCTCTGTTCCCACAGCTGGTGATCAGAAGAACGAGGAACTGTTTGGGTTACCATCTGGCAAAACCAAAGATCAAGAAGCAAAAGGACGGTTCAGGAATCTAGATGGAGTGAAGGGAAGGGATTCCTGTGAATTAATTCACACAGAGGAAGAAGCGTATAAGTGCTTGGAGTGCGGGATGCGCTTCTCAGATCAAGTGCAACATGAGGCCCATTTGCGAATGCACAGTAGAAAGAACAAGCTTAAACCTCTGGAGTCTGGCAAAGGCTCCAGTTCCAGAGCAGAGCTTCTTAGGCACCAGAGAATCCAGGCAGCAGGGAAGGGCAAGAGCTGCTCACAAGAAGCAAACATCGCTCACCACCAAAGAACTCATTCAGAAGAGAAGCCATTGATCTGTCCCGAGAGAGGAAAGACTTCCTCACGTGGAAAAAAGCACCCCAGAATGAAGGCATATAAATGCTTTCAGTGTGGAAAGTATTTCAGTTACAAATCCCAGCTCCTTATTCACCAAAGAAACCACACAGGGGAGAAACCTTTCGAGTGCTCGAAATGTGGAAAGAAATTCAGTCAGAGCGGCAATCTGCGGCAGCATCAAAAAACCCACGCGGGGCAGAAACGTTTCGAATGCTCGGAGTGTGGAAAGAGATTCAGGATTAGTTTGCACCTTCAGCAGCATCAAAGGACCCACACAGGGGAGAAACGCTTCGGTTGCACAGAGTGTGGAAAGAAATTCAGTAGGAATTTGCATCTTGAGCAGCATCTAAGAACTCACACGGGGGAGAAACCTTTTGAGTGCTCAGAGTGCGGGAAGACATTCAACTGGAGTGGCAATCTTCGGCGGCACCAGAGAATCCACACTGGAGAGAAACCTTTTGAATGCTCAGCGTGCGGGAAAAAATTCAGTCAGAGTTGCTACCTTCAGCAGCATCTAATTACCCACACAGGGGAGAAGCCTTTTGAATGCTCCGAGTGTGGGAAGAGCTTCAACTGGAGGGTCGATCTTCAACGGCACCAAAGAATCCACACAGGGGAGAAACCTTTTAAATGTTCAGAGTGTGGGAAGAAATTCAGCCGGAGCTGCCATCTTCAGCGACATGAAAGAATCCACACAGAAGAGAAACCTTTTAAATGCTCAGAGTGTGGAAAGCGATTCAGGTGCCATGGGAACCTTCAGCGCCACAAAACGACCCACATGTAAAGAAACTGCATAGCCACTGTGCATCTGACAAGAACTCCTCTTGTACCTCATGCGTTAGCAGCAGCTCCAGGGTCTGCACAGAAATGAAACCATTAAAGGAAAGATCTTGCACCCGCACAAAAACCTTATCGTACCCTTAGACGCAAACAAAATTCAGATGGAGGGGACACACCCTTTTCTGTGTTTTGTGTTTGTGTGTGTGTTTCTACAACCGGTGATGTTTGAATAGAAAATGATTAAAATGATAGTCCAGTGCAAGTGTGGTACATGTTTGTAAAAATTATCTGCAAAACCTTTTGCCTGAGCCAGGCAGCTTCTGCCACATCTCATCCCCCATGTATTACGTTCTTTTATTGTAACTTGCCATGAGCCAGCAAATTCGGGAGGGCCGGGTAATAAATCAAAGGATGGATGGATGGCTGGATGGATGGATGAGAGGAAAGAAAGAAAGAAAAGAGAGAGAGAGAGAGAAAAAGAGAAAAAGAGAGAGAGAGAGAGAGAGAGAAAGAAAGAAAAGAAAGAAAGAAAGAAAGAAAGAAAGAAAGAAAGAAAGAAAGAAAGAAAGAAAGAAAGAAAGAAAGAAAGAAAGAAAGAAAGAAAGAAAGAAAGAAAGAAAGAAAGAAAGAAAGAAAGAAAGAAAGAAAGAGTTCAATACTGGGTGAATCTAGCTTCAAAATCCATGCTTTCTGAACCTAACATGTGAGAGCAGGGCACCAGGCTGTTTAAAAAAAGAGTTTTATTATGAAGAAAAACAACTATGTAAAGAAAGGAGAGAGAGAGAGACCTAATTAACTTTCCTAACTGCTGTCTGCAGCCATTCTTCTGTTGGTTTTGGAGGCAAGCAGGGAGGAAGTGTGCTCAAAGGAGCAGGAAGTCTCCTACTGACCTGGACAGGACATTGGAGGAGATTATTTGAAAACCATCAGGAAGTTCCTAAACTAATTATGCTCAATCCCTATGCCCTCTGATGCCCCCTGGTGGACATTCTCTGGACTCTGCTTTCACATGGTAGGCTTTGGATTGGTTGTGTCACAAATATTTACCTTTTGGGATTGGCGCAGCAATAGCCAAGCTATATTTGTAATGTTTGTTTTGTCGAGGAGAAGCGTACAAATACCACATTTAGAGGCCAACATGAGGCAGAGGCAGCAGCCCTGGTCAGGCTCAGCGCCGTCTTCCAGACTCACTCGGCCAACTTGGAAGTGGAAACAAGTGGTCAAAAGGAGATGAGGAGAAAACGGAAAAGTAGGGAGGAAGGAAGGAAAGGGAAAGAGGGAAGGTAGGAGAGGGAGATGCTGTCTTCTGACAGGCGCTGTCTTCTCACGGGTCAACGCCAAGGGTCAACGCCAAGGGTCCGGAAGCTTCCAAGGGTCAGGGCTTTGGAGAAGAATTGGAGTAGACAGAATGTAAGTTTTGTTGTTAATGATTTCTTTGGCTTTCCCCCTCCGCCCCCAAATTTAGGAGTGGGTTCTAAAGCCAAAATTTTAGACTCATCATTAAGACTTGATTTAGAGAGCTTGATTTAGAATCTGGAGAGCTGTTTTTTTTAATTTCCCCCGCCTCTTCAACAAGTGGACTTGTTGGGTCAGTCACAGTTCTCTCAGAGCTCTCCCAGCCCCACCTACCTCACAGGGTGTCTTGTGGGGAGAGAAAAGGAAAAGTGTTTGTAAAGTGCTTTGGGGCTCCGCTGGGGAGTAAAAAGCAGGGCATAAAAAACAAGCTCTTATTATCTCCCCCCTCCCCCGCCTTCTTTTATATTTTCATGACCATGTTTTCCCATTATTGCTACCACAACACCTCATTCTAATGTCTCCATTGCTCTTTTTCCTTACCGTTGCTTCAAATGCTTTGTAGTGTATAAAGGAAAGCGGGATAAATTGGGTTGCCATGGTAACAAAAAGCTAACCTCTATCTACCAGCTAAATGAACCTTGCCCTTCTACCGAAATTAACCTAAAAGCACTTGCAGTAAATGACTGATAACAATTTCCAGCACCACAATGACATTTCTAGGTGCCAGGGTGTCCTGGTGCCTGGGATTTGCTGAGACCGTTTTGGAGAGTGCCCCTGGTGACTTCCCATTCAGACCTCAGGATAGATCACGGAATCCTTCCATGCGGTGACCGAGATGGAGGCCGGGGGCAGTGTTTTGTGGTCTCAGAAGATGTGTTGAAAGATCCCTGGCAGGTAGTCCCACAGGGCACCATGCTTTGACTTCTGGGGAGTCTCATTGGTGTCTCTGTTGAGGCTTCTGCTCAGGCATGGGATGGGTTGCCCCTTGAGGCATCGGGTGGGATGTCCTCTCCCTCTCTCAGACAGGAGCCTGGCTTCATAGGTCACTTCAGAGTTATAGCGGAAGGCTGGGCACACCCTGTGAAGGTCATGGAAGTCAGTGACCTCAAGCAGGATTGGGATTGCACTGTTCAAGAAGGCCAAGAACAGAGATGGGGGGTCAGAGATTTTCTCAGTGTTTTTTTTCTTTTCCCACTGACCATTCCTGGATCCAGCTTGGTTAGGAGCGGTGGCTTCTAATCTGGCAAGCGGGGTTTGATTCCCCGCTCCTTCACGTGCAGCCAGTTGAGTGACCTTTGGCTAGTCACAGTCCTGTTAGAAGCAGTTCTCACGGAGCAGCTTCTCCCAGAGCTCTCTCAGCTTCTCCTACCTCACAGGGTAGTGGGGAGAGGAAGAAAGCTTATTGTAAGCTGCTTTGAGATTCCTTCGGGCCGTGAAAAGTTGGGTATAAAAACTCTTCTTCAAAGCTTAAGTGTGCCATGAATGTTTTAACATTGAACTGGAGCCATTGCCAATATGATATTAGGAACATGTTAGTTTCCATATTGCAAGGAATATTTTCCCGCTGATATCAAGTCTAGACTGCTTTAAGGCACTCTTCATGGGCCTGCCCTGAAAGACAACTTGGATACTCAAGTTAGTTTCTGTCTGGCTCCTGATGGGACCCACCTGTCAATCTCATTCTGTGAAGACTTCACCGCCTACCAGTCAGTTCTCATGTTCAAGTCAAGGCTTTGCTCATCACAGGAAAGACCTGCATGGCGCCCACCTCTCCCGCTCTGCTTTGGCCATCTGAGCAAAGATTTTTCTGGCAGCTGCCCAGTCATGGGCATTCCCTGTGGTAGCTCTGGAATGGGTGGTTGGATTCAAAAGGGGTGGGAAAAGACAAAACAAAATACAGAGTAGCACGGCAGAGGTGTAACTAGAGCACATAGCAACAACAGCACTGAGATATTCTAATGAGAAGCAGTACAGTTGAACTCAGCCAAACACCTTCCCTATGCTGTACTTGGTTCCTCAGAACATGCACAGAGTTCCTTGTGGGAACAAAAAGTCAAAGGGGTCCTTAACCCCCTACCCATCTTCTAGTGGACCCAGTTTCCACTGAAAATTGAAGGCAAGGGAAAATCCAAAATGTCTAGGAATTTATGCTGAAGGGACACCTTTCTAAACATGAAAAGTGCTCCTTAGCGTGGTACCTGAGGATGTGACAGCCCTCTGATTGGCCCTCAGTGGGGAGGGCCCTCCCACTGGAGGGCCAATCAGAGGCCCGGCATGTCGTCAGGTAATACGGTCACGATTTTATGTCGCATGATGAAAGCCAAAAAGGATGATGCAATCTTGCCCAGTGCCCAGTTAAGGGAGGAGGAAACCAGCATGAGAATTAAGTGAAATGTGTATGTGTGTGTTCTTCTTCCGAATTATAAAGACACCATCCAAGTCTCTTGATGTTATCGTGATGTTATCCTTCCATGGATTGGCAGGACCCAATATAGATAGATTTTCCAACTGACTGATAAAACACATTTGCAAATTTAGGGGTGAATCTGCTACCCGTTCCTGCTCCTGATATTTGCCCAGAAAACTTCATCCTGAAATTGGAAATAGTTCTGAAGGCATAATTCGGCTATTTGGTTCAAAGAATTGGTGGGGAGATTGGTAACATTTCCCATCATATTTAGTGTTTCCTGCAGTATCAGAAGGCACTTTTGATGTACTATTTGATATATCGTGCCTATTCCTAGAAATCTATATTATTAGGCTAAGGTTCATGCCCAAATTCTGTGTATTATTATTAGATTTATCTACCACTCTTTCAGATGGCTCAGGGTGGTAAACATCAAGGTACAGTGTATGTTTACAGTTTCCCATTGTTTCAGAATTTTAGACATATTCTACTGACACACCTATGTTGTTTAACAACCTCTAAAACTAAACACACTTGATCTTAGCCCAAAGGCTGAGAAGTGATAACCTAGCCTCCAAAACTACACCAAAAATCTTATCCTGTATGAGCTTGGGCTATGAATGTTTTATTAAGGGAGTTTCCAGATACTTATTCTAATCTTTAATTTCCTAGTGGTAGACCCAATGTATGCTTTTTTTATAACTACATTCTAATAAGATATATTAGATTATGACTGTTGCAATGGTTGAAATTCCTTCATTTCTGCCTGAAATTGTAATTAGGGAAGTCAGTTTGTGTAGTGGTCCAAGGCTGACGGCAAACCACACAGGTTTCCTTACAATCTGGTTGTTACTGAGTTGTAGTAACAGTCTATGTACAGTAGAGGGTGACAGCCACTTTGATACAGGAGGATCAGGCATAGAGTTGGTAAGTCTTCCTTAACGTGAGTAGACTTTTTCAGGTATAATAATGGATAAGTATGGAAAATAGGTTTTAAGAAGGTTTTAAAAATTTTTGAAATGTTTGTGCATTAATAAAAATTGTGTCATGTTAATTTTTTGTTAAGATGCTCAAATACTGTGGCCACCTCTGGTGCTGGAGAAGACTCTTGCGAGTCCCTTCGACTGGAAGGCGAACAAACCGGTCAGTCCTAGAGGAGATCAGCCCTGACTGCTCCTTAGAAGGCCAGATCCTGAAGATGAAACTCCAATACTTTGGCCACCTCATGAGAAGGAAGGACTCCCTGGAGAAGAGCCTAATGCTGGGAGCGATCGAGGGCAAAAGAAGAAGGGGACGACAGAGAATGAGGTGGCTGGATGGAGTCACTGAAGCAGTCCGTGCAAACTTAAATGGACTCCGGGGAATGGTAGAGGACAGGAAGGCCTGGAGGATCATTGTCCATGGGGTCGCGATGGGTCGGACACGACTTTGCACCTAACAACAACAATGAATCTATTTGTAAGATTTTATTTGGTCTATTTTTCAGCTGAGGAAGCTGAACAGTGAAACCGATATTTTACAATAAATGGACATATGACAACAACAAAAGACGAGTGTTTAGTAAAAAAGAATTATTCAGACATCACACAGGACTTATTTCTTTAATTTCCCTACTGTGTACTCCTTCCCATATATGGGCTCACCGACAGACACAGGCACCCACCGACCACTAACAATAAAACTTTTATTCTCTTTTCTATGATTCTGCTCAACGGGCTTCAGGGCCCTCGGTACTCAACCACTCAGACTGCGGGAAGATGGCGGCTGTCAGCTGGTCTCCTTCTGCAAGCCTCTTTCTTCTCTTCTCTCTTCCTGACTCATCCTCCAGATGCCCAGCTCCTGGCTTCCCTTCAGCAGCCAATTTCCACTCCTGGGAAGTCCAAGTGAGCCTGAGTCCACTGTTGAGTGTGACAGGAGAGGCTGCCTCCGCCTCACCTTTACCCTCCAAACGTGACAGTCTCCTCAGAAAGCCAAAAATCAAAAGTATGGCTTTGATACTCCCACATTCGCCCAGAATGTTAATGTTAGAGACACAACCAACCCAAGGCCTACCGTTTACCATCAGAGCCCAGAGATTTCCATACATGAAACATTTCTTGCAAAAAGGGTCTCGCCCCAGAGGCACAATATTTATTCTTCGTGACAATTCCTTTTCACACTCCAGGACCGGAACCCACTCAGCTATCGCCCAGTGCTCTGGCTCCTGAATTTAAAACATGGCAATCCGACAAGGGGGAAGAGGCCTCGCTGAAGTCGGAGGATTTCTTTCTACACTTTTACAGAGCATTTTTTGAAACACGTAACATCTTTGCAAAGCTTCTTGTGGCGCAGAGTGCTAAGGCAGCAGACATGCAGTCTGAAGCTCTGCCCATGAGGTTGGGAGTGCGATCCCAGCAGCCGGCTCAAGGTTGACTCAGCCTTCCATCCTTCCGAGGTTGGTAAAATGAGTACCCAGCTTGCTGGGGGGTAAACGGTAATGACTGGGGAAGGCACTGGCAAACCACCCCGTATTGAGTCTGCCATGAAAACGCTGGAGGGCGTCACCCCAAGGGTCAGACATGACCTGGTGCTTGCACAGGGGAGACCTTTACCTTTAACATCTTTGCAATAGATTAATTTTTTTTAACATTTCCTCACCACCAGTCTGTAAAAAAGCCCCACAAAACATGGAAAAGGGGATGTGATTTCTCCTGATGCTGATTTTGCAAAACATTTACTTACAAAAGGCAAGAATACCCACCAAATTGAGGGCACTGTATGATGTTCAAGGCATCTTTAAGCATACTACATTTCCTATGAACCCAAATTAATCCCACCAGTGAAACTCTGAATATCTGACAGCTGCTTGAATCCACCACATCATAGAACCACACCCTCCACAGAACCAACATAGGGTGGAAATTTTTACCTCACATGCATTTGTGAGGAACACGAGGGTCTGCTCTCTGCCTCAGGTACTTCCGCATACTGAGCATTTATGGGATTTCTACCATGTGGTTTACTCGGTGCTTACAGAGGGCAGAGCTAGTCTGATATCTCCTTTCACCCTCAAGGCACATTTTGGCTTTCTTCGCTTTGAGATTTATGTGAGTCTTCAATCATGGTAAAAGATCTTGGCATGACCCCAGCATTTATATAAATATTGATTGCTTGCTTTTATGGCTACTGTAAGGGTTTCTTTCCAATAGTTTTTGTGGTTTTACCTCAGTGTGGACTCTATGGTTATTGTTTAAGTATTCAATATGAGATGAGGTCTTGTCACAGGCTTAGCAGCTATACAATTTCTCCTCATGTGGATTTTTTGATGCCGTTGAAGATGGCCAAACTGGAGGAATCTTTTTTCACACTCTGAACATTCAAAAGGTTTCTCCCCTGTGTGGGTTCTTACATGCTGTTGAAGATGGAAACTCCTACTGAATTTCTTTCCACACTCTAAGCATTCAAAAGGTTTCTCCCCTGTGTGCGTTCTTTGATGCCGATGAAGGTCACCACTCAACTTGAAGCTCTTTCCACACTCTAAGCATTCAAAAGGTTTCTCACCTGTGTGGATTCTTAGATGCTGTACAAGATGGCAACTCTCGATGAATTTCTTTCCACACACTGAGCATTCAAAAGGTTTCTCCCCTGTGTGAGTTCTTTGATGGCGCTGAAGATGGCAACTCTGAATGAATTTCTTTCCACACTCTGAACATTCAAAAGGTTTCTCTGCTGTATGGGTTCTTAGATGCCGCTGAAGATGGTAATTCTGACTGAATTTCTTTCCGCACTCTGAGCATTCAAAAGGTTTTTCCCCTGTGTGGATCCTTTGATGCTGAAGAAGATGGAAACTCTGACTGAATTTCTTTCCACACTCTGAGCATTCAAAAGATTTCTCCCCTGTGTGGACCTTCTGATGCCGCTGAAGATGGGAAATCCTACTGAATTTCTTTCTGCAGTCGGAGCATTCAAAAGGTTTCTCCCCTGTGTGGATTCTTTGATGCCACTGAAGATTGGCACTCCAATTGAAACTCTTTCCACATTCTGAGCATGCAAAAGGTTTCTCCTTTCTGTGGGTTCTTTGATGCCGAAAAAGATTGGCAATCCAGTTGAAACTCTTTCCACACACTGAGCATTCAAAAGGTTTCTCCCCTGTGTGAGTTCTTAGATGCTGTTGAAAATTGCAACTCTGATTGAATTTCTTTCCACACTCCGGGCATTCAAATGGTTTCTCCCCTGTGTGGGTTCTTTGATGCCGCTGAAGATGAAAACTCCGAATGAATTTCTTTCCACACTCTGAGCATTCAAAAGGTTTCTCCCCTGTGTGGGTTCTCTGGTGTGCAAGAAGTTGAGATTTGTATCTGAAGCACTTTCCACACTGAAAGCATTTTGATGCCTTCACACTACTATGCTTTGGGAAATGTCCATTACCCTTATTTCCATCAGAGAGACTTTTTCTACTCTCTGAGCAGCTAAATTGCTTCTGTTCCGTATGAATTCTCTGGTGTAGAATAAAGTTTGCTTTATGTGAGAAGCTCTTGCCACAAGGTGAGCAGCTATAGGGTTTCCCTGCTGTGTGGATTCGTTGATGTCTAAGAAGCTCTGATGTGCAAGCGAAGCTCTTTCCACACTCTGGACTTTTAGGGGCCTCCATTCCACTATTATTTTGAAGATGGGCATTATATTGGCTTTGACCTGAGAAGTTCGTTCCACATTCCAAGCATTTGTAAGTTTTCTCCTCCATGTGAATTAGTTCATAGAAATATCCTCCTTGGCAAAGATATGGGGGACCCGTCATCTCAACCATATTGAGGTGGTAGCTCCCTTCTTCTCCGTTTGCTGTATCTAGATTTTGCAAGTTTTCTTTCAGATCATGATTACTGGTTTTCATGGATGAAAAGTCATATGGCTCCTCACCTTCCTCAGTTTGTTCATCACCCCCTGAGGGAATAAACAGAAAAACCGCATTAGCACCCATGCCAGGAGGTCTGACCATAGGTCAAACACAGTCACAATTGTATACTCAGAGAAAATTAATAGAATCATAGAATCATAGAGTTGGAAGGGGCCACACAGGCCATCTAGTCCAACCCCCTGCTCAACGCAGGATCAGAGAACAATTCCAATTAAATGTTCCAGTAGAACAATTCCAATTAAAAACAGGTATCCTGGAGTTGTTTCCTGCCGTCTCTTCTACTTACTTTAGTGTTGGAATTTTTAAACAGAAAGGTTAGACAAGATGCAAGCAATAAAGGTGGCCAGTGTAGAATTTAAAATGAAAAGTTACGCAGACAATGTGGTTTTAAGGGTTTTGGATGCACGAAATGCAAATGGAGCATACTGAAGAATTCAGATCCTTCTCAGGCTATCCAATAAAAAAGAAAAAGACAAAAATGATAACAGAATTACTAATAAAACAAGAAGGTATGACAAAGAGTACAGAGTGCACATTAGCTACTGACGCTATTAAATATTTGGAGATAGATGTGACTGGACAAACTGGATTTTGGGCTGTATTAGAGGAAGTATAGCATCCAGATCAAGCATGATGATGTTACCACTTTACTCCGGCTCTGGTAAGACCTCACTTGGGAGTCCTGTCTTCAATTTTGGGCACCACAACTGAAGAAAGGTGTAGAGAAACTGGAGCATGTTCAGGAGAGGGCTATGAAGATGGGGAGGGGTTTGGAGACCAAGTCGTATGAGGAAAGGTTCAGGGAGGTTGGTCTGTTTAGCCTGGAGAGGAGACGACTGAGAGGGGATCTGAAAACCATCTTCAAATACTTGAAGGGCTGCCATATAGAAGAGTTGTTTTCTGTTGCCCCAGAGCAAAGGTAGGTAAATTGTGGCCCTCCAGATGTCCATGGACTACAATTCCCATGAGCCCCTGCCAGCATTTGCTGGCAGGGGCTCATGGGAATTGCAGTCCATGGACATCTGGAGGGCCACAATTTGCCTACCCCTGCCCCAGAGTGTTGGACCAGAACCAACGGGCTGAAATTAATTCAAAAGAATTTTTGGCTAAACATCTGGAAGAAGTTGGTGACAGAGCAGTTCCTCAGTGGAGTAGGCTTCCTTGGGAGGTGGTGAGTTCTCCTTTGGAAGTTTTTAAACAAAGCCATCTGTCAGAAATGCTGATTTTATGAACTTAGGCAGATTGTGACTGGGTGAGCATGAAGGGACATACCAGTGTTTGTCTCTTATGGCCCTTCCTTGCACACCTGGGGAATTGCTGATCGTCACTGCGAGATGGTAGAAGAAGAGTTGGTTCTTATATGTAGGTGAATTTCCTCCAGGCCAGGCTGGATTCTGGATATTTTTGGTGGGGAGATCACCTGGGCATGAAACTGGGGTCACTGTGGGTGGGCAGGTAGCTGTGAGTTTCTGTATTGTGCGGGGGGTTAGACTAGATGACCCTGTAGGTCCCATCCAACTCTATGATTCTATGATTTAAGTTAATAATTACTATGGAAAGTGGAGCTTTAAGAGAGAAGTCTGGGTTTAAACAGTGGATTACAAAACGAAAAGATAATTTATTACAAGGGATATGCAAGTTATTGCTGCAATTTGAAACAAAAGAACAAATGAAAAAATGTATGATTAACTTCCGTCCTTCCTTACCCAACGGGCTGTCCTCTTCATCCACCTCTTGTTTGATGTCCATCAAGGGATGCTGCTGCTGATTTTCAGACAGCTCCTGGCCCGCCTTGGGGAAGTTCCCAGCTTCCCCCTCCAAGGGCACCTACAAGGGCAGAGAGAGATGGACCCTTTCAAGGCAGAGTAACAAGGACTGTGGGGAACGCATAGCAGAGGGTTCTATCTCCCAGGCTGAGTATGGCAGGATTATCAAGATGTAATAACAAGACACATTTCCGTTCACTTATGTTTAAAAGGTTTGAGCACCACACTGTGGAATTTACTACCCTAGGAGTACTTTTCAAAGATGGCACCACCACCAAGAAGGCCCAAGACACAATGGTAGCTGCCGTTCGTGTCCAGACCCCTCCCTGGCCTGGGCAAAAGGGGAGTTTGCTTTCTGCCTGGATACAACAGCCCTCCGGGAGGAGCCTGGAATGTGCAGAGCAATATTATTGAACTCCTGAGAGGCCTTCTTGATGACCTTTATTTCACCTTAAACACTGTTAACCATGCTTATTGACAGGAGAAACCTTGAGCACCAGAACCCCACAGGGAGGGAAACCCCATCAATATGGGCCCGACCACACTGTTCTTGGGCTGAAACAGAATTCCGCCCCATCTAAAAACTCAGGATTCAGCTTTCAGGGAAATGCCTTAACCACCCTTGCAATCGCACCCTGACACTCTTCTTCTTGCCCCTTACATGGCGATTACAGCTCCAAGTCCATCCTAGACCTTCCCCCACTGTAGACCCACAGAGCAGAAGAGCCTCACCTGTTCCTTCTGCCTCAAGAGGAACTCCTCGGCCAGGGCCACCGCTTGGGAGCAGCTCTGGGGGCCGCTCTCCCTCACCCATCTCTGCATCTCTGGGGGAAGGACGCTCAGCAGTTGCTCCAGGACCAGGAGCTCCAGGATCTGCTCCTTGCTGCGGTTCTCCATTCTCAGCCACCCGCAGCACATTTTCCGCAATCGGCTGTAAGCCCCCCGCGGACCCTCGGCCTCCTGGTAGCAGAAACCCCTGAACTGCTGACGCTGCTTCTCCTGGTTCAGGGCATCTCCTTGCAAGATGGCTGCCTTCAATTTCCCATAATCCTCTCTGTCTCTGGCATCAAGACTGCTAAAGGCCTTCTCGGCTTCTCCGCTGAGGGCCGGCAGGAGTCGGGTCACCCACTCTTCCTGGGGCCAATGACAGGCTTCAGCCACTTGCTCGAAGGAGGCCAGGAAGGCCTTGGCGTCCTCCCAGGGAGGTTTCTCTGGCAAGGGGGAGATCCCAGTTGGAGAGTGAGAAGACTCCAGTGTCTTGAGGAATTCCTGCCACTGGGCTTCCCAGTCCCCTGCAGCCCAATTCGTCAGATGTCCTGCTCCCCTTGGCAGGATTTCTCTGATACTCCCAGCCTGGAGGACATGAAGAGTTTTTCCTTTCTCCTCTGATACCTCCCCTGATTGTGGAGCTGTGGGAGTCCTGTTCTCCATTTCTTGTTCAGAATGATCGCTCAGTTGCGGTGCAGTACGGCTAGAATACGTTATCCTTTTCCACACCGAGCCCCTCCCTACAGAAAAGACCGTCACAGCAAAGAGAGAGAAGAGACACACTCAGCTTCTGGATTAATGGCCCCCCATGAGATATTTCTGCCCAGATGGAGTACACACAAAAAGGTATCGCAAGGATTCTCTGTGGTTATGCCTTAAGAAGAAGAAGAAGAAGAAGAAGAAGAAGAAGAAGAAGAAGAAGAAGAAGAAGAAGAAGGAGTTGGTTCTTATATGCCGCTTTTCCCTACCCGAAGGAGGCTCAAAGCGGCTTACAGTCGCCTTCCCATTCCTCTCCCCACAACAGACACCCTGTGAGGTGGGTGAGGCTGAGAGAGCCCTGATATCACTGCCCGGTCAGAACAGCTTGATCAGTGCTGTGGGGGCCCAACGTCACCCAGCTGGCTGCATGTGGGGGAGTGCAGAATCGAACCCGGCATGTCAGATTAGAAGTCTGCACTCCTAACTACTACACCAAACTGGCTCTCTGAATGTGGTTACGCCTTTACTAAACAAATAACTTTACTAAACAAATAAATTTACTAAACGAATAATTATGAGGCTTTCAGATTTCTCTCCAGTCCTAGAAAACACCTTCTAGAAATTCCTACTCATGGTTTATAAAATGTCAGGAAGGCTGTCCCCGCTAGAGAGGAGATACATCTGTGGCCCTCCCTTACAAAACACCCCCACTGGGAGACACCTAGTTGGGAACCCTATGGGCAATGAATGTCTGGAGGCTGCTTTTGCTTAATGCTACTAAACTGCGACTTATGTTTTTATTACATTTTATACTATTAATGTTATTGCATTGGTTTTTTATATACTGTTAATTTTAACCTATTATGTACTCCGTTCTGAGCCATATGGGGAAGGCAGTAGAGAAATTTAATTAAGCAAGTAAATAAGCAGAGAGGGCTTGGCTTGGTGACAGAGCACCTGCTTTGCATGCAGAAGGTCCCTGGTTCAATCCCCAGCCTCTCCAGTTCAAAGGAGACTTCTGGGACCCTGGAGACCTTTGTCAGAGCAGACAAGACTAGCCTCAGTAGACTCCCTAGAAGGCACCTTCATGAACACAGTGTAATGGTACGAGCTGCCCTGCCGAGTTGCATTTCCTGGTGATAACCACACCTTTTAAATTAACCTGGAAATTAATGGGGAGCAGATGGGGCAACTACTAAAGAGGCTCACTCTGCTTATCTAACTGAGCTGTAGCGTTCTGCATTGCCTGAAGTTTCCAAGTAGTCTTCAAGGCCCATCCCTTGTGGAGTACAGTCTAGTAGTCTAGCCTTTCTGGAGTCTCCAATAGCTATGCTGTTTTGGTTGGTTTCAGAGTTGTCAGAGGATAGAATTGGGGCTCTCTTATTTGTCATACATGGGCTCTTGTCATGGAGGGATGGCTTCTCCCCCATCATGGAAAAGACCCCCACACACACACCCATGTGCCACATGTTCTTCACGTGTCCCCCCTGATCTGTCTTACCTCTGAGGATCCCAAAGGTCAGGCTGCAACCCTTGGAAGCCAAAATTGTTCCATCTGCACTTGACTGTTTTTATTTGGAAAGCTCAACAACGAGAACTTCCAACTCACATCCTCTGGAGAAGGACCCTTTGAGAATTCTCTCACCTCCCCAAAAACATTTCAGTTTAGGATACTGTCCGGGGAGCCTCTCTAGGCTCTCAAGCTTTAGTCTTACGCATAACACATTGCCCTGTCCTTTTAACTGGAGATGCCATGGGGTTGAAACTTCTCCACCCAAAGCAGAGCCTCTTCCACTGAGCTACAGCCCCTCTCCTTTTGATTTTCTGTGACTGATGTATAAGCACAAACATAGGCCATAGAATCCAGGGAGTTTCATGATAGGTGTGACACAATCCTCCTTTGAAAAACAGGAGGAGGGGACCGAGAAGGCCCAAAGGGAAGGAGTCTATGGGAATCGTGCTTCATCCTTGCTACATCAACTCCCGTAAAGGATCAAAGGTGGGAGAAGGGGCTGCTGCTGAGCTCATCCACACAAGCAATGTCTCCATGTAAGGCCCTAGAAGGCCTTTCTCCTTCTTCCTTTCTCCATACCCATCAGGTCAGCCTCTCCGTCCTCTTCTTCCTTGACTCTCTGAGGAGGAACCTGGACCGCCTTGGAGACACTCCCAGCCATCTTCTCCAAAGACACCTGCAAAGCCAAATCAGACCCTATCAGAACAGAGTAAGAAAGTTTGGGAGTTGCAGGAAGGCGGAAGGTTCTTCCACCCATGGACCTTAGCTGATGTCTCTGTGGGGACCTGGAAGTTGATCTATTTTTCAATTTATAGGCTGCCCCTCTCTGGACAGAGGACCTTACCCATTAAATCCTGACATGTCTGCTGTGTGATGAACCAAGGTCAATATTTTAAGGTCAATACCAAAAGTGCCCATAACCTCAGAGAACCACAGAGTTGGAAGGGTCCATATATGCCATCTAGTCCAACCATCTGCTCAATGCAGGATCAGCCCTAAGCATCCATGTCTTTGTCCTGCTGCTGTTTGAAGACCACCACTGAGGGGGAGGCTCACCACCTCCTGAGGCAGCCCATTCCATGCTGAAGGACTCTAATTGTGCACATTTCCCCCCTGATATCAAGCTAGTACCCTTCTATATGTAGTTTAAACCTATTACTGTGGTTCCTAACCTCTGCTGCCAACAGGAACTGCTCCCTGCCCTCCTCCAAGTGACCACATTTCCAATACTTCAAGAAAGGCCTCCTGTCCCCTCTCCACCTCCTCTTCTCCCCACATCCCTCAGCCTTTCCCCACAGGACTTAGTCCCCAGGCCCTGGATCACCCTCGTCACTCTCCTCTCAATTTTGTGAACGGCCCTTTTGAACTGAGGCCTCCAGAACTGAACACAGTACTCCAGGTAAGGTTTGATCCATGTGGCATACAGAACTATGACATCTTGTGATTTTGATGTGATGCCTCTGCTGATACATCCCAAGACTGCATTTGCTTTCTTTACTGCCACATCACACTATCTGGTCATATTTAGCTTACAATCCACAAGTACCCCAAGATCATGTGTTTACATGGACTCCTACCCAAAAGTGTCTCTCCCATCCAGTATGCATTCTTCTCATTTTTAGAGCTGTAAAATTCTGTACTTCTTCTTATTGAATTGCATCTTGTTCTCATTTGCCCACTTTTCCAGCATTGATTTTTTAATTGCCTGATATGCCTCTAGTAGATATGCCTCTTTATGTATGTGCAGCCATGAGGATCAGAGCCCAAATGCTACTCCTAGATGTTTGAATTCTGGTTATTGTATTTCAAATTGTTTATGGAATTTTACCTGTTGCCATCTCTTTTATCTATTTTTTCATTAGCCCACTGTGAAGACCTTTGGCCAATATAATAAAAGCCATCTATCTACCCTTAGGAATATTGAAAATTCTGAGCACCAAAATGACAAAACACTCCTAGGACAGAGAATTGCACAAAGAAGACACTACCACAAAGGAGGCCCATCACAGAGCAGCTGTCTCTGAATTGCATGGGAGGAGGGTGATGGGAGGGGGCCTTCAGGACTCTCCAGGCCACATCTCTCACCTTCGGAGATGACCATGGAAAAGGGGAGAGGAAACACCCAGAAGTTGAAGGCTGGCTCTTTCACGGGGAGGATGATGTCATCGATATGGTCCCATCCAGTAGTATTCATGTTGAGGCAGAATTTCCCTTCCAGGGAAATGTCATGACTGACCTTTCGAGCGCACCTTGGCTTTTCCCTTCGCCCCGATTATATGAACAGAGAACTCCACCTCAGGTCCTCCCACACAGCAGAAGGGCCTCACTTGCTTCTCCTGCCTCAAGAGGAGCTCTTCAGCCACAGCCACCGCCTGGGAGCAGCTCTGGGGGCAGCTCTCCCTTATTCGGCTCTGGATCTCCAGTGGAAGGATGCTCAGAAGTTGCTCGAGGATTAAGAGCTCTAGGAGTTGCTCCTTGCTGCGATTCTCCACCCTCAGCCACCCACGGCACATTTCCTGCAGTCGGCTGTAGGCACCCCGGGGACCCTCGGCCTCCTGGTAGCAGTAACGCATGAACTGTTGACGCTGCTTCTCCTGACTCAGGGCGTCCCCTCGCAAGATGGCTGCCTTCACTTTCCCATAATCCTCTCTGTCCCTGGCATCAAGACTGTTAAAGACCTTCTTGGCTTCTCCGCTGAGGGCTGGCTGCAGTCGGGTCGCCCACTCTTCCTGGGGCCACCAACAGGTTTCGGCCACTTGCTCGAAGGAGGCCAGGAAGTCCTTGGCATCCTCCCAGGGTGAAGGTTTCTCTGGCAAGGGGGGGGAGCCCCTTGGAGAGTGAAGGCTCCCCATTGCCCCAGTGAACTCCTGCCACTGGGCTTTCCCCTGCTCGAGGGAAAGGGAACCCTCCAATCCAGGCAGCCTCCTCAGGCCTCCTGGCCTCCTCTCCAAGATACCCTTCATACTCCCAGCCTGAAGGACCTGAGGGGTCTTCCCTGCCCACTCTGATACCTTCAAATTGGGGCACGTAGATGGCTGCTCCTCCATTTTCACCTCCGGCTGATCCCTCAGGATTGGATTGGAGCTCCAGAACTGATCATCATGTTATCGTTTTCCAGACTGGCCTTATCCCTTGATGCAATGAGAGAGAGAAGAGACACTGTCAGCTGGTGGGGGGTTTGGCCCCACCTGATTCTTCTTAAGCTGTTAGAGAAAAGAGACCAGCAGGAACAGGCACCCCCTGCCTAATCCAGTTCAGGCTCCTGACCTCTTGCTTCGAGGAGCAGGGCTTGAAGGAAAGGGATCCCTCACCTCTCCCCACCCCCAGATGCTCCGTTTGGGACTCTCCTGATCTCCCCACACAATGGGGGGGGGGGCAGAAAAAGCTGCAGATCAGGAGACATTAAGGGATTGGGGTGGGGGAATCCCTTGACCCCAAGGGAATGCCTTCTGCCCCACCCGCCTCTTTGTCTTTGCACGCCTCCTCTTGCTCCCGAGGAATCCCATTTAGCAACAGCAGAGGAAAGGTTATTTGGGGAAGGCTCAGAGGCGCCCCCGGGGACCGGGTCTGCTTCCAGCCCCAGGAAGAAGCTCAGCGGCGGGAGACCCAGACAGGGGGAAGGTGCCCTCCCCTCCCTCCCAGCCCCAGAGCCCCCCCGCGCCCTTCCCTCGGGGGTTGCCAAGCGACCGGGAGAAAACTCCCGCTTCCTCCTCCTGGAGCAGATTTTCTGCAGAGACCTCCGAGAAAATCCGTCCGCCCTCCCGGGGAGCAGAAAAAGACCCCCGACCCCCCCCTCTCCGGACCCGCAGAGACCCCCCCCCGCCCCCCACCTTCACCCTTCCAGCCACTGCCCCCGTCCGACCTCCGCCTCGGTCCTCCCGCAGAGCCCGTCCGCAAAGGCGGAAGTGGGAGAACTGGAGGAGGCTCTCTAGGAAGCGCCGCTCTATCGCCTTAACCCTCTCAAGCCCCGCAAGGCCGAGCAGCTGGTTTTTGCAGACTCTGCTCTTCTGAGGATGCCTGTCAGCAGGGGTAGTCAAACTGCGGCCCTCCAGATGTCCATGGACTACAATTCCCATGAGCCCCTGCCAGCATTCTGCCACCCTCGGGAGACCTATAAGAGGAGGGGTAGTCAAACCGCGGCCCTCCAGATGTCCATGGACTACAATTCCCATGAGCCCCTGCCAGCATTCTGCCACCCTCGGGAGACCTATAAGAGGAGGGGTAGTCAAACCGCGGCCCTCCAGAAGTCCATGGACTACAATTCCCATGAGCCCCTGCCAGCATTCTGCCACCCTCGGGAGACCTATAAGAGGAGGGGTAGTCAAACCGCGGCCCTCCAGATGTCCATGGACTACAATTCCCATGAGCCCCTGCCAGCATTCTGCCACCCTCGGGAGACCTATAAGAGGAGGGGTAGTCAAACCGCGGCCCTCCAGATGTCCATGGACTACAATTCCCATGAGCCCCTGCCAGCATTCTGCCACCCTCGGGAGACCTATAAGAGGAGGGGTAGTCAAACTGCGGCCCTCCAGATGTCCATGGACTACAATTCCCAGAAGCCCCTGCCAGCATTCTGCCTCCCTCGGGTGACCTATAAGAGGAGGGGTAGTCAAACTGCGGCCCTCCAGATGTCCATGGACTACAATTCCCAGAAGCCCCTGCCAGCATTCTGCCACCCTCGGGTGACCTATAAGAGGAGGGGTAGTCAAACTGCGGCCCTCCAGATGTCCATGGACTACAATTCCCATGAGCCCCTGCCAGCATTCTGCCACCCTCGGGAGACCTATAAGAGGAGGGGTAGTCAAACTGCGGCCCTCCAGATGTCCATGGACTACAATTCCCATGAGCCCCTGCCAGCATTCTGCCTCCCTCGGGTGACCTATAAGAGGAGGGGTAGTCAAACTGCGGCCCTCCAGATGTCCATGGACTACAATTCCCATGAGCCCCTGCCAGCATTCTGCCACCCTCGGGAGACCTATAAGAGGAGGGGTAGTCAAACCGCGGCCCTCCAGAAGTCCATGGACTACAATTCCCATGAGCCCCTGCCAGCATTCTGCCACCCTCGGGAGACCTATAAGAGGAGGGGTAGTCAAACCGCGGCCCTCCAGATGTCCATGGACTACAATTCCCATGAGCCCCTGCCAGCATTCTGCCACCCTCGGGAGACCTATAAGAGGAGGGGTAGTCAAACCGCGGCCCTCCAGATGTCCATGGACTACAATTCCCATGAGCCCCTGCCAGCATTCTGCCACCCTCGGGAGACCTATAAGAGGAGGGGTAGTCAAACTGCGGCCCTCCAGATGTCCATGGACTACAATTCCCAGAAGCCCCTGCCAGCATTCTGCCTCCCTCGGGTGACCTATAAGAGGAGGGGTAGTCAAACTGCGGCCCTCCAGATGTCCATGGACTACAATTCCCAGAAGCCCCTGCCAGCATTCTGCCACCCTCGGGTGACCTATAAGAGGAGGGGTAGTCAAACTGCGGCCCTCCAGATGTCCATGGACTACAATTCCCATGAGCCCCTGCCAGCATTCTGCCACCCTCGGGAGACCTATAAGAGGAGGGGTAGTCAAACTGCGGCCCTCCAGATGTCCATGGACTACAATTCCCATGAGCCCCTGCCAGCATTCTGCCTCCCTCGGGTGACCTATAAGAGGAGGGGTAGTCAAACTGCGGCCCTCCAGATGTCCATGGACTACAATTCCCATGAGCCCCTGCCAGCATCGCTGGCAGGGGCTTCTGGGAATTGTAGTCCATGGACATCTGGAGGGCCGCAGTTTGACTACCCCTGCCTTTCAGCCTCAGCTCCCGTCCCGGGATGTTCACTCTCTCTCTCTCGTCCTGTTGTCAGTGTCTGACCTGCAAAAACCTGCAGGCCGCCTGTGACTGGACGGCCCAAACAAGCCAGCAACAAAAGGGAGGGGGTGGGGAGGAAGGCACTCTGTGCATGCTCAGCCAGGGACAAAGTAGGCTGGAAGCAGAATGGAGTCCAAACCCGAGCCTGGATAATTTGGGTAGCAAGTGACTAGTGGGGTATTTGGTTAATAGAGCAGGCGGGGCAGATGGAATCGTGATCCTGCGTTCAGTAGGACAATCTCCCAAGATGTATTTTGCAAAAAAAAAGTGGTGCAATGAAGAAGAAGAGTTGGTTCTTATATGCCGCTTTTCTCTACGCTGAGGTGTCTCAAAGTGGCTTACATTCGCCTTCTTTTCCTCTCCCCACAACAGACACCCTGTGAGGGAGGGGAGGCTGAGAGAGCCCTAATAGCACTGCTCGGTCAGAACAGCTTTATCAGTGCCGTGGTGAGCCCAAGGTCACCCAGCTGGCTGCATGTGGGGGAGTGCAGAATCCAACCTGGCTCGCCAGATTAGAAGTCCACACTCCTAACCACTACACCAAACTGGCTCTCTTAAAATCAACATTTCTGTCCCATGACTATCTACCCTTTCCTTAAAAACATCCAAAGAAGGTTTACGAGGAAAACCTGTCGGATAGGTGGGGCTGAGAGAGCTCTGACAGAACAGTTCTAACAGGACTGTGGTGGGCCCAAGGTCAGCCAGCTGGCTGCATGTGGAGGTGGAATGGGGACTCAAATGTGGTTCTCCAGATGAGAGGCCGCCACTCTGTATGCCTGGGCATACAGATTAACACAGAGACTAACACAGAGAGACCCTACCAATTTCCCTGGAAGGGTATCTGAAGAAGTAAACAGTGTCGCATGCAAGCTCTTCCCCTGCCAGAAATTGTGTTAATATTGGAAGTGCTTCCAGACACTTGGTCTTTTCTACTGCTACAGACAAACATGGCGAGATCTTGATCTAAGTCCAGATCAGTACTCGTACAGACACGCAGCAGGCAGACTCCTCTGTGGGTATTTGTACTGTGCCTTTACAGATTGACAAATTGAGCAGTGCCTTGTGCAATCTCATCCCCTGCCAAAATTTTAGTTAGTCTTTGAGCGCTCCTGGATTCTTCCGCTTTTCTTATTCTCGTACTTCAGGTATGGCTGCTCAAAGTGTTTTGGAGATCCCTCTTTTTTTGTTTTTCAGTTGGTAAACCCTGTAAAATAGGTGGGGGTTGCCAACTTTTTTTAAGAACAGGGAGGGGTTTCCAAAGGGTTTTGTTCAGAATCAGACTACCTGCTAGGTAGAAGAAAAGCATGGGGAAGGGGGCTGGTCAAATTGCCCTTTGCAGGTTGGGCTTACCTTCAGTGACCAGGTACTCCCATTGTAGTGAGGAGCACATGAGGGAAGAGGCCAATCACAGAGCATCTTCACACACAAAAGACCCAGGGCCTTAAAAGACTTGGCAGGGCTGAGAACAGTTCTTTTGTTCCAGCAGCCAAAGCACCAAGGCTTCCTGCTCAGGTAAGCTGGCCTTTATTTCTCCCTAGCCACGCACATGTTGGGGGGGGGGGAGAGGAGAATATTGTCTAGTTTCTTACATGACTAAGCTTGATGTACTGGGCTAGTCGAAGTTCTCTTAGAGTTGTTGCCAAACAGTTCTCTCAGAGCTCTCTTAGCCCCACCTACCACTGTTGTGGGGAGAGGAAGGGAAAGCGATTATAAGCTGCTTTGAGACTCCTTTGGGCAGTGAAAAGCGGGGTATAAAAACCAATTCTTATTCTCCTGCTAACCAGGTAGCTTTTCAAAGGGATAAAGACACAAACATCTCCCATATTTTTATTTGAATAAATTTTTGTTGGTCTTAAAGGTCCTTTTAAGACTCTGATTTTGTTATGCTACTTCAGACCAACACGGCTACCCACTTGAATTCATCTCCAGCAGTATAAGATTAGCAAAAATGTCTGAAGGACAGGAATGTATAGATAAATATTTTTTAATTTGGATGTCTGTCCATGTCCACAAGGGTTAATGGTGTGAACACCATTATTTCCCCCCATCTATATCAGATATTTTCCCCCATCTCTATCAGATATATCTATTTTTCGTGCTTCTTTGTTTTAGTGTTGTGTTAATATTCTGATTTTTTTTGTTTAAGTAATATTTTTGTAACCTATCCAGGTTTTTATTAGTTGTCATTAGTTTTGTGGCTTTTAGTTTCTGTATATTATCTATACGGGTCAAATTGACTGAATAAATCGGCTACTGCTTCCCTTGGAGGACATTGGGTCAAACAATAGCCAGCTTTTCACATTCTCTTTGTCCTTTGCAGGGAAAATCCCCCTCCTCCTCCTCCCCAGCAAACACAGCATGTCTGCCGGAAGTCCCCTAAAGCATCTTTCAAAGCAAGCAGGTATCTCTTTGTTGTTGTTTTCCTCTTTAGGCTTCAGTTTGGGAAAAGAGTCAACAACATGGGTTTAAAAAAAAATAGGTAGGGAAATTTCTGGAATTTGGAGGCGGAGTCTGTGGAGAACAGCATTGGGGCAAGGGAGACCCTGAGCAAAGTGTAAGGCCAAAGATTTTACCTCTCAGAGCAGCCATTTTCTCCCTAGGGGGGTTGGACTAGATGACCCAGGAGGTCTCTTCCAGCTTTATTATTCTATGATTCATCTCGGTTGTCCAGAGAGCAGTTGTAATTCTGGGAGAGCTCCAGAGCCTACCTAGAGTTTCAAAAAGCCAAAGCAGCTGGCAGAAAAGGCCATGTGGAGATCCAAAATAAACAAAATACTCTCATGATTTAGCATAGATTGTTAAAGGAATATTTTCCTGCAAGGACAAGTTCTGAACATTCTTAAAACATGTACGTTTTGAAAATTTACAAAACATGTACGTTTGGTATTTATTTATTTATTATATATTTATATGCCACCCTTCCCAAAGGCTCAGGGCGGTTTACATAAAACAGGAACAGTACAGATAACTTCTTTGAATTATTGTATTATAATACAATACAACAGGGCCTGCAAAAAGGAGCTCCTCCACCAGGCATTTGGCTGAAACCAGACGTAATCAACAGCGACCAAGGGCCCCTGCTCCCCCCCACCCCCCCTCAGAATTCAATAAATAAACCACCCCCCTCAGAATCCCATCAATAAGCCCTGGACCTGTTTGTAGTACTATATTGTTATACCGTTATATTGTGCTGTTATTTTGGTTACAATTATTAGTTATCAGTTATACATGTTACAGACTGTTTTATGTATTGTTCTCTGTTATGATGTAAACCGCCCTGAGCCTCCGGGGAGGGCAGTATATAAGTATGATAAATAAATAAATAAATAAATAAAATAAATTATTCATATGTACATATTTTTGAATGTACATTTCTGAACAGGAAAAAAGTTGAGACAGGCTGCATTAGGCTGTTGGAGCGTGTGGCCATACATTTTTATTTGGACTACAGGAGGCCAAAGTCTGTTTAGGGTTGCCAACTCTCGGCTGGGAAAATACCTGGAGATTTTTGGGAGTGGAGCCGGGAGTGGGTGAGATTTGGGGCAAGGAAGGACCTTAGCAAAGTATCATGTTCCCAAGCAGCCCTTTTCTCCAAGGGAACTGAACTCTTTAGTGTGGAGGTGACCTATAAGTTGGAGTCTAGCAGTACCTTTCAGACCAACAACGTTTTATTCCGGATGAAAGCTTTCATGTGCATGCACCTTTCTTCAGATAAAATTCCTCAGAATCAATTGTTTGACATCCTGTGTTTTTTCTGCTGGGAGAGTTTAGTTAAGTGCAATGTCCCCAGAGTACCTGAGGGACCGCCTCCCTGCCTATGCCCCTCAAAGAGCTCTACCCTCCGCCACCACCAACCGGCTAATGGTCTCTGGCTCTAAAGAAGCCCGCCTGGCCTCAACCAGGGCCTGAGCATTCTCTGTCCTGGCCCCCACCTGGTGGAATGAGCTCCTGGAGGAGATCAGGGCCCTGACAGAGCTGAAGGAGTTCCGCAGGGCCTGCAAAAAAGAGCTCTTCCGCCAGGCATTTGGTTGAGACCAGGCATAACCAACATCTGAAAGGCCCCTGCTCCCTCCCTCCCAGAACTCCATCAGTGCACTCTGGACCTGTTTGCACTATTGCACTGTTTGCACTGTTACAATTATCAGTTATTGGTATCAATGTTATGGTTATTTATATATTATGGATTATTTCTTGTATTGTTTATATGTTTTATGTAAACTGCCCTGAGCCTCTGGGGAGGGCAGTATATGAATGAATGAATGAATGAATGAATGAATGAATGAATGAATGAATGAATGAATGAATGAATGAATGAATGAATGAATGAATGAATGAATGAATGAAGCGAATTGTCACTCCGCAGAGAGGGAAGACCTCTCTCAAGGCCTTGTAGCACAAAAGACTACATGGGTCACTCATGGAAGAATAATTCTCTGCAAGCCTTTCTAGTTGCGTTTCCAGGAACATACTTCAAACTGCCAGCAAATGTGGTGTGCGGGGAGGTCGTTTTTAAAACCCACGGGCTTAGCGAGTGAAAACCAAGTACTTAACTATTTGTCGTCTTTTTTTTTCCTGTTCAAGATAACATTCCCCGGAGTGATGGTGACGCTGGGGGTTCCTCACCACCCCACATGTGGGGCAGCAGCTCTGAGGAAAAAAATACCTCCCCGAAGGAGACTCTCTCTAGTGTCATAGAGTATGAAAATGTACAGCCAGGTACTTTTAAATACTTAAATTGCATGATGTTTTGTGGTGTTACTGACAAATGGCAGCCTTTGGAAAGAAGAGGCTGGGTAAAAACAAATAAAACTTGTTGACAGGGTTATTGTGTGTCTGGAAGGGTTAAAATGTTTTGGGTGGTGGAACTCTAAAGGTCCTTTTTCAAGTGTAGGAAGGGAAGAGCTCCATGGTCAGGATCAGGACCTTGTTGTAAAAATGAGTTTTGGGCTGGGTTTCCAATTTAAACCAGCATCCTTTTTAAAATAGGAGAACCAGTCTACGTTTCCATTCGTCTTCCCAGAATCCCAGGCAGAGTAAGCGAGGAAATTTCAGACAGAGACAATGTCAGTGCATCGGTTAATGGTTCTTCTCCACCAGGTCTAGGTGGAACACTCTTTCTGGAGCAGTGGTGCTCTGTCTTCTTGGAGCTCGGGGGTCCACAATGGGAGGCCTTCGGAGTTTGGGACCCATTGCTGGACCTCCTGATGGCCCTTGGGTTTTGGTCACTGTGTAAGACAGAGTGCTGGACTGGATGGGCCAATGTCCTGATCCAGCATGGCTTCTCTTATGTTCTCAAGCCTTTACTGAATTTTTCCCCTCTTTTCTCCTCCAAGCAGGCTGTCTCTCCCCTAATAATGCTCCAAACTGCAGCCCCCCACGAGACCCCTGGGAGACCTCACAGCCTCTGGAGTTTGCCTTCTCTCTTCAGTCCACTAACCAAGCCTCCCACGAGCTCCCCCTTCAACAGAGCCGTGGGAAGGAATCGGCAAACCCACCCAAGCCTGAAGCCCGCGATCAGCTGGAAAGGGAACCTGAGCACCAAACCGAGGCATCGTTTTTGGAAACCTCCGGGGCCACGCCAGCAGAGGGGGCTTACCTTCTGAGCCCAAAGATGAATGATTTTGCCTCCCCCTTGAAGAAACCCCAAATGGCCTTCACCAACCCGAATGCCTTTTTCAAATTGGCGTGCGACAGCATCGCGACGCTTAGGACGACTTTTGATCATTTCATAAATGACAAAATGGAAGCTCTGGGTAAGCTTGCTCCAGCTTTGCTGTGGATGGACGCCCGGTCGTCTCCTGAGGCTTTGGAAGCCACGGAGATTGTCCAGGCCACAGCTGCTTCCTGTGACTACATTGTCAAATTCTTAAATTGGAGCCCCACGCGCCTAAGCATGGAAAGGTGCCCGTGGAGGCCGAGGCCAAGTGGGGCAGGCCGGGCCAGGGGATCCCGGCTCTCACGCCAAAGGAAAGGCAAGTTTTTGAAGCCAGAGAAGTTCTCTCAGAGAGCTATCCTGAAGTTCCTCAGTGCCAAACTGGGCAAATCTGGGCCAAAAAGGAAGCGTGTCGCCCTTAAAGCTTCCAAGTACAACCGGAAAGCTTGAAAGGCAAAAATTATTACAGGCTCATGGTTGTTGCCTCAGCTCTCAGAAGGAGACGACCCCAGTCAACCTCCTTCAGTCACTGTCTTTCCTTGTTTGATTCGATTGGCACATCCCCCAGTAAAATCTTACTGGTCCTTCTCCCTGGTTTTGTGTTTCTTTGCTTCATGTGTATCTTGCCTCACTCCCCAATGGAAACCCAAAGTGTTTTACACCATTCTGCTCCCTTCCATTTTCCTCTCACAACAACCCTGCAAGTGGAAAAGGGCAAGAGTCTAGGAGTGCCTTGAAGACCAACATTTGTGGCAGGGGAGGAGCTTTTGTAGGTCACTGCTCACTTCTTCAAATATGGGCAGGTAGTTGTGAATTTCCTGCATTCTGTAGGGGGTTGGACTAGATGATCCTGGAGGTCCCCCTCCAACTAGATGATTCTAAGGGAACGGTGACTCACAAAAGCTCCTCTCCTGCTGCAAATTGTATTAGTTTTTAAAGGTGTTCCTGGACTCGTGCTCTCTTTTTGCTGCTGTGGACAGACTTACAGCTCCCATATCCTGTGAGGTGGTTTAGGCTGAGAGTGCGCGACTGGCCCAAGGTCACCCAGGGAGGTTCTGTGGCGCCAATGGAGATTCGAACCCAAGTCTCCCAACTACCAGTCCAACACTCTCAACCGCTAAACCACACTGGCTTTTTCACACGTTTCTATTGTAGTTAAATATTTACATATTGGATGCAGTTTTGAGGCCTTGTTGTTTGCTTCCTTTGGTGGTCGTAGGGGGGCCTGTTTGAGTGAAAAGGTGGCATATGTGTTTTGGATAAATTTAGCAAATGGTACTGCAGGTGCTCCTCCAGGTGTCCTGTCCGTAGAACTCCGCAGAACCACCACAAGACTCCCTTCCGCTCGAGGGCTCAAGCCCTGGCGAGGATTGAAATGGTCTCATGTATATCCTTTGACAAGTTCATCAAGTTTGTATGTGAAACTTTGCAACCTGTTTTGGCTTTTAACTCAGCCTGATATTAACGTTTTTTTTAAAACTTTGCTACTGTGTGCACCCTATTATAAATATTGAACTTGACATTTTATTTGATGTAGCTTGATCCTTACACGATTAATCTAATGCTATTAATCTACACTATTAATCTACACCAGGGGTAGTCAAACTGCGGCCCTCCAGATGTCCATGGACTACAATTCCCATGAGCCCCTGCCAGCGAACGCTGGCAGGGGCTCATGGGAATTGTAGTCCATGGACATATGGAGGGCCGCAGTTTGACTACCCCTGATCTACACTATTAATCAAAGCGGCCCTGAGCCCCCGGGGAGGGCGGTATATAAATATAATAATAAATAAAAATAACCTACTGCACAGGGTACTTGTGAGGATGGAATGGGAGCCCAGAACACCACATGGGGTGGATCAGATGGATGGGATTTCAGAGCAAAGGGTTATCGCAAAAATAGCCAATTATTAGGGCATGCATGCCAGATTGTCCATATGATGTTTGGGTGAGGTCTGGGTATTGTGGGAAAGATGGAAAAGAAGGGCTTTTGTACTCAGCTTTTTACTACCCAAAGGAGCCCCAAAGTGGCTTACAATCTCCTACCCTGCCTCTCCCCACAACAGACACTTTGTGAGGTAGGTGAGGCAGAGTTTTCTGAGAGAACCAGGTCTCCCACCAGGCTTCAAATGAAGGAGTGGGGAATGCAACGCTGTTCTCTAGATTAGAGGCCAACGGCAACACCAAACTGGCTCGAAACAAACAAGGAGGGTGCAAAACACTCTTTGTCTAACTGTGAGGTGGACTTTGGAGACAAATCACTCTACTGACAGACTTAACTCTTTAAGTGCTGTAAGAGTAGGGTTGGCCAACTCCGGGTTAGATTGTAAGAGAAGCCATGTTGGATCAGGCCAACGGCCCATCCAGTCCAACACTGTCTCACACAGGGGCCAAAACCCGGCAGGGCCAGGTTTGGGAAATTCAAGATTTTGGGGGTGGAGCCTGAACAGGGTGGGTCTGGGAAGGGGGAAGGTCTCAATGGGGTACAATGCCAGAGAGTTCACCTCCCTCCCAAAGCGGCCATTTTCTCCAGGGTAATTGATCCGTCTAAAGATCAGTTGTAATACCAAGCGATGTCCAGCCGCCTATGAAAGACTGAAGGTTGGTTTTTTTAATGTGGGGGTTAAATGTGTGCAGGTTTTACTAGCACCTGTCTCTTAAGCATGCTGACTACCTTTTGGGTGATGGAAGAAGAGTTGGTTCTTATATGCCGCTTTTTCCCTACCCGAAGGAGGCTCAAAGTGGCTTACATTCGCCTTCCCTTTCCTCTCCCCACAACAGACACCCTGTGGGGTGGGTGAGTCTGAGAGAGCCCTGATATTCCTGCTCGGTCAGAACAGTTTTATCAGTGTCCTGGCGAGCCCAAGGTCACCCAGCTGGCTGCATGTGGGGGAGCGCAGAATCAAACCCGGCACGCCAGATTAGAAGTCCGCACTCCTAACCACTACGCCAAACTGGGGAGGGCTTACAGGAACTGTTGTGAGCCACCCTGAGGTAACCGGTTCAAGATGGTTGGGATGTAACTATGAAAAAAAATAAATAAAATATATTCATTTTATAATTTTATTAGCCACCTTTCTTCCTTGCGGAGCCCAAGGCAGTTTACAATATAAATAAAATACCTAAAACAAATGTTTAAAAAAATGAAAGTGAGGAAGACTGCTTTATTAAATGTGGTTCTAAATAAATAAAACTATTGCAAGCTAGAAGCACTGATGTTACAGTCTTTAGGGTTTTTAATTTTTTGGGAACCCTCCCTTGGGAACTAAACCACTGGGGGAAAAAGAGGTTTAGAAATATTTTAAATATTTTAAATAAATAAGCCTAGCGATTTGCACAAACTTAAAAAAAACAACACCTTGAAGGCAGAAAAACAAACATGAGAACGGAGGCTCATCCCTAGCACAACAAGGTTGTTAAGGTTGTTAAGGGTTGTTTGGAGAATGTATAAAACACAAAGAATTGTGGCTCAGGTGTGCATTATTTGCTTGGCACACAAAAGGCCCCAGTTCAATCTCCAGTTAAAAGGCGCCCAGTGGAAATTATGTAAGACAGGGGTAGTCAACCTGTGGTCCTCCAGATGTCCATGGACTACAATTCCCATGAGCCCCTGCCAGCATTTGTAGTCCATGGACATCTGGAGGACCCCAGGTTGACTACCCCTGATGTAAGACACAAACCATAGACAGCGGCCGTCAGTCAAGAGGAGACAAGACAGATCGATATACCAAGAGTCTGATTTGGTATTAGAAGGCGATGTTATTCAAATATAGAAGAACGGTCCATCATGACTCACCTGCAAATGCATTTTTTCCCACACACAGGTTATTCAAACACACCGTGGCATATTCCAGTCACAGGCTGCGATTTTGCACCGAAACCAGTCCCCTGAGGCAGCTGCGTTATTTCCCCGTGTTTGGAATTCAGCACCTGCAGCATCGTTCGCTCTGCCTTCCCCATCATCTCTCATGTGGATCGTTCTTGAATTCTAGCTGGAGATCTTCCCTTGCTTTGTGAGGCTTCCTTATGCCCTCTGGAGAAACATGTCTCCAAGTCCTCATGACTTACCTCCTCAGGACAACCCAAAGGGCAATCACACAAGCTCGGATTCAATCTGCACATTTTAATGAATTCAGCTCAGTGATCTCCATTTGCTCCTCCAGAGAGACAGAATCCAACCCCTCAGCTTTCAGCATGTGCTGTAAGGCAGTGGTAGTCAACCTGTGGTCCTCCAGATGTTCATGGACTACAATTCCCATGAGCCCCTGCCAGCAAATGCTGGCAGGGGCTCGTGGGAATTATAGTCCATGAACATCTGGAGGACCACAGGTTGACTACCACTGCTGTAAGGCGCACAAGAGAAAGCAGAAAGTTTCTTTTAAGACCGCGCCTGTTGGCTGTCATTATGTAAACACTTGCATTTTTAAAAACCTCACAGACTCCAAAGTTACTTCAAATGATCTGGCTTATAATCACCTTTCCTTCCGCTCCCCACAGCAGACACCCTGAGAGGTCGGTGAGGCTGAGAGAATTACTCTGTGAGAACAGCTCTAACAGGACTACGACTAGGCCGAGGTCACCCAGCTGGCTGCATATGGAGAAGCGGGGAATCAAACTTCACTTGCCAGATTAGAGGCCACCGCCCTTCATCATTACACCAAGCTGGCTTTCCATTCATCTAAGAAATTATCCACACCCCGGGGTGGGCATAATCTGGGCATGGAGCTGGGCTCACTGTGTGTGGGCAAGTAGTTATAAGTTTCCTGCGTTCTGCAGGGGGTTGGACTAGATGACCCTGGGCGTCCCAGCTCTATGATTGAATGTCTCTAGCTCTGAAAGTTCCCAAGCTTGTCTCCCAGCATCTCCAGCGCAAAAGATCAAGCAGCAGGTGACACGAAACACCCTCACGTGAGACCCTGAAGAGCTGCTGCCAGTCTTAAATAGGCAGCTCTGATCTCGATGGACCGAGGGGGGGGCTCTGCACGAAGCAACTTCTTGTGTCCACAAACAGCCTAGTCTGATGTTGGGTGAGGAACGTCTACAGAATGTCTTCCTGGGGCTGGGAATTCCAAGTGGACTGTCCTCCATCCCGAAGGGGAATGAACACCCCCCAGAAACCCCTCCGTGCTACACTTTTTCAGCCCCACAATGCCTCCTGCAAGCACTCTTGGCTCCACATCCCCGTTCTTTGGCATCGTCCATCTCCCAGGGTTACAAAAACACACATCTTCATTGATACCCTGTTGTCGAAAATAAGAACCCACAGCAAGCTTGAGGCAAAAAAAAAAAAAACTCGTGGCAGCTTTTCACTACCCAAAGGAGTCCCAAAGCAATTTACAAACACCTTTCCCTTCCTCTCCCCCACAAAAGGCATCCTGTGAGGTAGGTAGGGTGAAAGAATTCTGAGAGAACTGCTCTGTGAGAACAGCACTAAGAGAACTGTGACTGGCCCAAGGTCATCCAGGTGGCTGCATAAGGAAGAGTGGAGAATCAAGCCCAGTTCTCCAGGCTAAGAAGAGTTGTTGTTTTTTTTTTAATTCCCTGCTTTTCACTACCCAAAGGAGTCCCAAAGCGGTTTACAAACCCCTTTCCCTTCCTCCCCCCACAACAGACACCCTGTAAGTCAGGTAGGGTGAGGGAGCTCTGGGAGAACTGGGTACGGCCCAAGGTCATCCACAGCAGGCCGCATGTGGAGGAATGAAGAATCAAACCATTCTCAGATTAGATGCCGCTCCAAACCAGACCCTGTGGCTAAGAGAACGAGGTCAGAGTCCAAGGGCACCTTTAAGATCAACCTTTCAACCAAGGTGTAAGTTTTCTTGTGCGCAGCAGAAGTGTGTTGTGCACACAAAAGCTTACACCTTGAATCAAATGTTGTTGGTCTTCCAAGGTGCCCTGGACCCACATTTTGTTCTGCTGCTTCAGACCAAGACGGCGAGCCCCTTGGATCTCCCTTGCAGCTACTTGTGAACCTCTGGCCCAGCCCTTCATCCGACCCCCACTTGAAGCTCCGGAGCCCAAGATGCAGAGGGGCAATTTTAGTGGGGCGTCCTAAGAAATTTCCTAATGGCGACAGCAGCTCAACAACACACTCGGTAGTGACCCAGAGTGACTGGAGAGAGGTGCTCTCCCTGACTGCAGGTCAAGAAGCCAGAGCTGGACACCCCTCTGCGCAGAACGTTCCAGCTTTGGATTTCCCGCAAAGGCTCTTTCCATCTCTGGAGTCCTATTTCCCTGTACGAGGTCCATCGTAGCTACTAGCCATGGGGGCTAATGGGAGCCTCCACATTCAGTGGCAATCAACCTCTGGATACCAGCGCTTTGGGCCATCAGGGGAAGGCCTTGGCCTATATTCCTAGAGCTGCTGGTCATGGGGGACTAAGGGGAGCCTCCACATTGAGGCAGTCAACTTCTGGATATCAGCTTCAGACTCCGTGCCATGTGGCTGGCCCTCCAGAGGAACTGTACGAGGCAGATAGACCCCGTGAGCCTTTTTGATGCCCTTATGGCTGAGAAGAACCTCCATATTCAGGGGCACTAAGCCTCTGAGTTTCAGAGCCAGGTGGAAACATCAGGTCTCTGTGCCCTGTGATTGGCCCTCCAGAGGAACTGGTTGGCCACTGTGAGACAGGATGCTGGGCTAGATGGACCCCTGGTCTGATCCAGCAGAGCCCTTCTGATGTTCTTATGTGGCCACGATCCCTCCACATGTTGACTGAACATAGGGAAATGGAGCATGGGATCACCAGCTCATGAGTATGGTGACACAGAGTCCACACCCCTGTGATGGAGGATGTTTTTGGAACACGGCCAGTAACAAGGAGGGAGTATTGCTGGGGCACCACCTCTATGTGGGGAATCTATTCATGAAAGGCTAATCGCACAGAGGTGGGGGTGTGGCCAGCATACTCCCTTCTCTGCTTATTCTGTCCCCAGCCGGAGGAAATCACGCCCAGTTTGGGTTGGGATGAGGGTGAGCCTCAGTCCCCAAGCTCCCTAATCAGCTCCCTGATCCTCATGCCCCCACTTACCGGCTTGGGACAGAAAAATGCCAGCACATCAGACAGAAAACCCAATTAGCTCTTGTGCTATCAAAACCAGTGAGCTTAACAATGCATAGGATCAGGTTAAAATGGCTCTACATGTCTGCGCATTATCTATGATTTTTTTCTGGCAGACAGAAAGCTAGGAGCAGAAAAAGAAATAACACATTTTCCCACTTTAACAAGAAAACCCCCTTGTCTAGTCACCTGGAGTGACCATTCTTTAGGCTTTCACAATTAACGTCCTTCCCAGTGGAAAAGCTGCTCTCTCTGTTCCTTGTCTCTTGCCTGCCCCTGACTTGCCCTCCCCTCTAGAACCTCTTCTCTTGTGAAATCTGTTTGGCTTTGCTGATTGGAAAGCTTCTATGTCAGTTTCTTAGCTCCTGCTCTTTCTTTCTCTGACATCTTTGAACACTCTGACCAGGATGCCAGGCCCTAGGAAAAATGAACTGGACTAATGAATGGGGCTTTTCAAGTTTGTTTGTCGGGGCAGAGAATGCACATCTGTAGGTACACTTCACCAGAGCACAGAACTGAGAGGATGCATGTCTAACCGAAACTGCCCTGCTGTCCCAAATGTCAGAATAAATACTGCTTCTCTTCTCTGTGCGTCCGCTCATGCTTAACAAGGTGTGCAGTCTGACGGAAGCTCTTCCCACAGGCTGAACAGGTATAGGGTTTCTCTCCCGTGTGGATTCTCTGATGCCTGATAAGGTGTGACAGGCAGGTGAAGCTATAATTGCATTCCAAACATTTGTGCGGCTTCTTCCCTGTAGTACTTCTCTTGCGGTTGTTAAGCTTAAGAGAATGCCTCTTCTCACACTTAAAGCATTTATGCACTTTCTCTCCTGCAGGCGAGACCTCACATCTTCCATAGTCTGTCCCCTGGCCCAGATTCTGTCCACAATCTGAACAGGAAAGTGGCTTTGCTTCTGGGTGGCGGGCTCTCTGATGTCTGTTAAGGCTTGACAGGTGGAGAAATGTTTTCTCGCAAATGGGGCAGGTAATCTTTTGTGTCTTTTCACATACCCGCTGGCGGACAGATCTCTCTAAGAAGTCCCCATTCTGGCCAACGGATGACCTTTGTTTCCGAGTCTCTGTTAGCCTTTTTTCATCCCCTTTCTTTCTTGGTTGATTTCCAGGGATGTCTCCTGCCTTGAGGGGTGCCCAAAGGTGATTCCTGTCATTCTCAATCACCCATTCACCTCCTGCTGTAATGAACAGATAAATTTAGTGGGAGAGAGAAGGAGAACAAAGACATGTGACTCAAGGGTTGACAATTTCCATTCTGGTCTAACCTACCAAACAAGGGTGGTTGTGAAGATAAAATCCTAAGAATCATAGAGTTGGAAGGGGCCAAACGGGCCATCTAGTCCAACCCCTTGCTCAATGCAGGATCAGCCTCAAGCATCCAGGAGAGGGATCTGTCCAGCCGTTGCTTGAAGACCCCCGGTGAGGGGGAGCTCACCTCCTCCTTAGGCAGTCGATTTCACCGCTTAACTACTCTGTAGGGGCGCGGGGACCAATCCCTGTGAGGAAAGGCTATCAGTGGCTACTAGCCATGCTGACTGAGGGGAACCTCCCCATGCATAGGCACTCAGCCGCTGAATCCCAGAGCCAGGCAGCTACCTCTGGAGAAGGCCCAAGAAGAAGAGAACAATGCTAAGAAGCTAGAATGTAACCTGGATCGGATGAAACTAGAAGGGCTCTGGAAATTGTTATGTTGAGGCAGATATTGCATACTTGAATAGCATACTTGGGAACTCATCTTCAAATATTTGAAGGGCTGTCATATAAAATATGGAGCAGAGTTGTTTTGTTGCCCCAGGGGTTCGGGCCAGAATCAATGGATTAAAATTAATTCAAAGGAAATTTTGGCTAAACATCCGGAATAAGTTCCTGACAGTTAGAGCGGTTCCTCAGTGGAACAGGCTTCCTCGGAAGGTGGTGGGTTCTCCTTCTTTGGAAGTTTATAAGCAAAGGCTAGATAGTCATCCGGCAGACATGCTGATCTTATGAACTTAGGCAGATGGGGAGTGAGTGTGCAGGAAGAGATGTGCCAGTGTTTGCCTCTTGGGACCATTCCTTGTCTAACCAGCGAATTGCTAATCACCACTGAGGGATGGTAGGTGAATTTCCTCCAGGCCAGGCTGGATTCTGGAGATTTTTGGTATGGGGGGGGGTCACTTGGGCATGAAACTGGGGTCACTATAGGTGGGCAGGTAATGGTAAGTTCCTGCATTGTGCAGGGGGTTAGACTGGATGACCCTGGAGATCCCTTCCAACTCTATGATTCTATGACTGGCTCAAGGTCACCCAGCTGCCTGCATGTGGGGGTGGGGACTTATTCTGCAAGGTGCTCCCAGACACTTGTTCTTTTGTACTGTTACAGTTAGACTAACATAGCAGCCCATCTTGTGCAAAGTCCAGATCAGTAACTTGTACAGAGACATAACAGGAAGGAAGGAAGGAAGGAAGGAAGGAAGGAAGGAAGGAAGGAAGGAAGGAAGGAAGGAAGGAAGGAAGGAAGGAAGGAAGGAAGGAAGGAAGGAAGGAAGGAAGGAAGGAAGGAAGGAAGGAAGGAAGGAAGGAAGGAAGGAAGGGTCTATTTTATTTATTGACTTCATTTGTACCCAATTTTTGGCCCCAAATAGGAGCCCAGAGCAGCTTCTCTTTCCCCTCCATCTTTTCCCCTCGGTGCTTCCAGGGCACCCTGTCTTTCTCTCACCTGTGTGGGTCTTCAGGTGTCGGACCAGGTTTTCTCTCCGAGTGAACCTCCGGCCGCAGTCTGTGCAGAGGTGTGCCCTCAGACCTGTGTGGAGCGTCTGGTGGCGTAAAAGGTTGGCTTTCCGGGTGAAGGAGTGCCCACACTCCGCACATTTGTGGGATCTCGGCCCTGTGAGGATCCTCTGGCGTCTGCTAACACGGAGTTTGGGGCCAAAGCGTTTCCTGAAGACAGTGTTCTCTCTTGCCCGTGGGGGCGAGACGGCGGTCTCAAGACAGTCATCCCGGCTACCCCCAGTCGCCGAATTCCTCCACACCTCTGCTGGGCTTTGTTCCCATGTCTCCGGTCCACCCGGATCTTCAAAATCCACATCCAGCTCTTCCCAGTCAGGCCTTTCGACGCTGTCCATGTTCAGCAGGGCCTCACCTCCTGGGACGGAGAAGAAAAGAGAAAGACAAGCCCTCAGATTCCTCAGGAAAGCTTGCTGGGCAGCCTTGGGCTGGTCATGCTCTCAGCCTAGCCTACCTTACAAGGTTGTGTAAGGAGAAGGTTTAAAGAACAAGGCAAGGGAGTTGGGTCCCATTAGGGGGAGAAAATGGGTCAAATAAATAAATAAATCCCCCAGGGCCTGAGACAATTATTAATTAACTGGCTTTTTTCTTTGCTTAAAAAAAGGTAAAGGTAAAGGTCTCCCCTGTGCAAGCACTGGGTAATGTCTGACCCTTGGGGTGACGCCCTCCAGCGTTTTCATGGCAGACTCAATACGGGGTGGTTTGCCAGTGCCTTCCCCAGTCATCACCGTTTACCCCCCAGCAAGCTGGGGACTCATTTTACCGACCTCGGAAGGATGGAAGGCTGAGTCGACCTTGAGCCTGCTGCTGGGATCGAACTCCCAGCCTCATGGGCAGACAGCTTCAGACAGCATGTCACTGCCTTACCACTCTGCGCCACAAGAGGCTCTTTTGCTTAAAAACACACACACAATTTTCCATTTTTCCGCAATATTTTTTTTTGTTACAGGTAGACACTCAGAGAGACAGCTTGGTGTAGCTGTTAGAAACATCAGCCTCTAATCTGATGAAGTAGCTTTGATTCTTCACTCCTTAACATGCAGCCGGCTGGGTGACCCTCAGCGACTCACAGTTCTCTCAAAACTGTTCTCACAGAGCAGTCCTGTCAGAGCTCCTTCAGCCCCATCTACCTCACAGGGTGTCTATTGCAGGGAGAGGAAGGGAATGTGGTTGTAAGCCGCTCTGAGACTCCTTCGGGTAGGAAGAAGCGGGGTACAAAAATACAGCTCCTTTTCTTCTCTATATACATTAAATCAGGGGTAGTCAAACTGCGGCCCTCTAGATGTCCATGGACTAAAATTCCCAGGAGCCCCCTGCCAGCGAATGCTGGCAGGGGGCTCCTGGGAATTGTAGTCCATGCACATCTGGAGGGCCGCAGTTTGACTACCCCTGCATTAAATAAATATAATAATAATAATAAAAGGAAAGGCAGAATACAAATAAATCTTCCTAAGGAAGTCTTTTAATTGTGAACCGCCACGAGACGGTACTCCCACGAGTGGCGGCATATAAATTAAAATATAAATAAATAAATATATCCATTTTATATAACGATCTGAGAAGCTACAATACCTGCCTTAGCTGCCCCCCCCCCCAGAGGTTGGACAGATGGCAAGCCGAGGAAGGGCCTTCCCAGCCACAGCCCCCAAACATCCAGTTTCTTCCCCAGGGAGATCTGTCTAGCAATTGTTGCTTTATTATCGTACTCAACTCTGAGCCTTCGGGAAAGGGCAGAACAGAAATCTAATAAATAAATTACTGAGGGATTTTTGTTACAGGGACCTTCTGGGACCTTCTGCATGCTGAGCAGATGCTCTTCCTAAATGAACCTGCCTTTTAGAGAGTGAGACCCTTGTTCTACCACAGCCTTTCCACTGCAGCTGGCGGGGACTGAACCTGGAACCATCGGCATGCCAAACAGATGCTCCCAAGCTGAGTCAGGGCCCCAACCCCGATTAATTAATTCTGGATATCACGTAGGTCGGCTGTTTGGCAGAGAAAAAGGGATTTTGTACCCAGCCAGCCAGCATCTTGGTCACCCTCTTGCTTCACCTCCTTGTACAGGTCCAGGAAATCTGGGTCCATGCTGGAGAAACCCACCGCCGCCTCCACAGACGGATCCAGCACCTGGAACAGCAGAAGAGAGCATCGGTCAGGGCAAAGGAGGATGCCTGGAGCTGGGAAGGACGGCTCAAGGACCTCTCGGCTCACCTGCAGTTCCCTCTCTCTGGCCTTCTGTGGGCCCATCAGGAAATCCTCGGCCAGGGCCACCGCCTGGAAGCAACTATCTGGGTGGCCTTCCAGGACCCAGCTCTGGATCTCCAGGGGCAGGATGGCCAGGAATTGCTCCAGCACCAGCAGCTCCAGGATCTGCTCCTTGGTGCGTCTCTCCGGCTGCAGCCATTGACAGCAAAGTTCCCAGAGGCGGATGTACACCTCACGGGGCCCCTCAGCTTCCTGGTAGCGGAACTGCCTGAAGTGTTGGCGTTGCACTTCTCCATCCATGACACCCTCGCTTAGAGTCTCCCCCTCTGCTTCTGAACCATCTCCTCTTTCCCCGCTGGCTACAATGCTCGAGACAGTTGGGGGTCCCTCACCCGGGCCTTGATAAAGGCCAAGGGTCGCCTCTCCTCCAGGCCAGCTGCTGGAACCAGCCCCCGATTCTGAAGGGACCAGAGAGGATCTGGTTACTTCCCACCGCATGGTCTTTGGTGACTCCGGGTTCCTGCAATGAGGGGCATGAACTGATTTTAGGAACTCCTGCCACTGGACTTCCCAGGTGTGGGCCAATCCCTCCTCTGCTTCCTGGCTCCCCTGTTCTGAAGGGACCCAACCCACAAACTCGCCGGTGGTCCCATCCTGGGCCACATGCAGGGTCTTTCCAGCTATTTTGATCCCCTCATCTTCCACAGACTCAAAGAGGAGACCCACAGTTGTCACTGCCTCCTGCTCCGAGGACATTTCCTCCCGTCACATCCAACCTCAGCTTCCCTTCCTGCATCCGAGCAGTAAGGGGCAGGATGCTTCCCTCTCTGGGCCAGAATTAGTCCATTTCGGCAGACTAGGCCCCAAGGAAGTGGGCCGGGGAGGTCTCGAGAAACGAGGGGCTACCAGGCGTTCCCAGCCCCCATGCCCCTCTTCCGTGAGAGAAAAAAGCCACTTCACCCTGGAAAAGGAAAAGAGGAACTTCGTGAGAGGCACAATAATCGTAATAATAGATTTATTTGTACTCTGCCCTTCCTTGTATTATTTATTTAATTTATATACCGCATTCGTTTGTGGCTCAAGGCGGTGTACAACAATCATTCCGCATCAAACATAAATATTTTTAAAAACTTAAAATGATAATTTTAATATTAATAATATTAATTTAATATTAATATTAAATAATAATTTAATATTAATAATAGCACAATATTAAAAACTTCAACATCTCAGTACGGCTAAGCAGCTTCTTCAGATGTAGCTTATCAGCAGATATTCTGCATGGGGGGTTTATTTGATGGTACTGGAATGACTGGTCCAACCAAATTGTTGGCAGAAAAGCTCCGTCTTGCAGGGACTGAGGCAGCTCTGACAGGGCCCGGATCTCCTGTGGGAACTCATCCCACCAAGCGAGGGCCGGGGCTGGAAACATCCTGGCCCTGGTTGAGGCCAGACATACTTTCCTCAGGCCAGGGAATCCTAGGCTGTTGGAGTTTACAGAGCACAAAGCTCTTTGGGGGACGTAGGCAGAGAGGTGGTCCCTTAAGTATGCCTTGGTCAGGTCAGGGCGGCTAACAAATACATATAAATCAGGCATTAAAACATTAGAGCATTTTAACATTTAAACACCACTTCCTTCTGGTAATTTGAGCCTTTCTGAGGGTGCACGCCTTGAATAAATCTTTGTTGGTCTTAAAGGTGCAATTGGACTCTGATTTTATTGTGCTACTTCAGACTAACACGGCTACTCATTTGAATCTAATCTTGTGAGGCAGTTTGGGATGAGGGAGTTCTGAGAGAACTGCTCTCACCCAGCTGGTTGCATATGGAGGAGCAGACTCTCCATATTAGAAGCCACTGCTCCTAACCACCACACCAAGCTGGCTCTCTGAGAGGGTCTAGAGGTGGTGGTGGGGAACCCTTTATTTTATTTCTTTTATTTTCTTGCTCTTAGCCCACCCTTTTCCTGGGCTCCAAGATCACTGCAGATGGGGATTGCAGCAAAGAAATTAAAAGACGCTTGCTCCTGGGGAGGCAAATCTAGATGGCAAATCTAGACAGCATCCTAAAAAGCAGAGACATCACCCTGCCAAGTAAAGTGCATCTAGTCAAGGCTATGGGGCAATGTATGGCTGTGAAAGTTGGACCATAAGGAAGGCCGAGCGTCAAAGAATTGAGACTTTTCAACTTTGGTGCTGGAGAAGACTCTTGCGAGTCCCTTGGACTTCAAGGCAAACAAACTGGTCAGTCCTAAAGGAGATCAGCCCGGACTGCTCCTTAGAAGGCCAGATCCTGAAGATGAAACTCAAATACTTTGGCCACCTCATGAGAAGGAAGGACTCCCTGGAGAAGAGCCTAATGCTGGGAGTGATCGAGGGCAAAAGAAGAAGGGGACGACAGAGAATGAGGTGGATGGATGGAGTCACTGAAGCAGTAGGTGCAAGTTTAAATGGACTCCGGGGAATGGTAGAGGACAGGAAGGTCTGGAGGATCATTGTCCATGGGGTCGCGATGGGTCGGACACGACTTCGCACCTAACAGCAACAAAAGCCCACCCTTCTCCAAGGGCATCAGGCCTTTTTCATAAAATTGCAATTAAAACATTACATTTCTCACAAATGCACACGGTAGACTGGCTTCCCTCCCCTTGCAAAGCTTGAGTAAGGAAGGTCCCCTTCCCCACCGCGGAGGACGGGCTAATCCAGGGGTAGTCAAACTGCGGCCCTCCAGATGTCCATGGACTACAATTCCCAATTCGCTGGCAGGGGCTCCTGGGAATTGTAGTCCATGGACATCTGGAGGGCCGCAGTTTGACTACCCCTGGGCTAATCCTTCAGGGGCCAGCCCAAACTCCTGGGTGGGCATCATCCATCAGCTGCAGGGCGAGCAGAGGCCAGAGGCGCATCGGGGATCGCGGGCGAAGGAGGCTCGGGGGAATCAGGGGCTTCTCCGGGGAGCGAAGCGGGAGCCGCGCCTCCTTGGGGGGGTCTCGCCTGGGCCAGCCTGCGCCCCCTCCCCAGTATCCCCAATTGGTCTTTTTTGGGGGGGAGGGAGGGGGTCTTTCTCCCGCGCAGAGCCTCCCCCCCCCCCCTCCTCCTCCCGCCACCCCCGAAACCCCCTTTAATTTCATTTTTGAAACTCACCGCTCCCACGTGGACGCCGGCCAGCATCCCGGGGCGGCTGAGCCATTCAAAGTGCAGCGTCTGTCTAGGGAAGAGGAGGAGCGAGTCGATGGTTTCGGGGCCCGGGAGAGGTCCCGGCCCGTGGCAACAGGCAGCGCCCTCCGCGTTCCCACGCCGCTCTAGGAACGCCGGACTCGCCGGTGTTAACCCTTTAGTGCGCCCGGCTGTGCCGAAAAGGAGCCTTGGCTCGCCTCCCCCCGTTTGGGATTGTTATCTATGTAGAGCAGGGGTAGTCAAAACTGCGGCCCTCCAGATGTCCATGGACTACAATTCCCATGAGCCACTGTCAGCTGGCAGTGGCTCATGGGAATTGTAGTCCACGGACATCTGGAGGGCCGCAGTTTGACTACCCCTGATGCAGAGATAAGAGAAGAAGGGAGTCACAAAGCGGCATACGCCCAGCTTTCCCTTCCTCTCTCCACAGGCTTGGGTCTCCTTGTGTTAAATCTCTTCATAATTAGGAAAGCGTCCCCCGTCAGTCACTAACCTTTTTATAATCCCCTTTTTGTGAACGGCAATCAAACCCAAAAGACTGAGAGATTCTGGTTTTTGCTGCAGACTTGTTGGATAGCTTCGTGATGCTGTTTGCTAATTTTCTGCTAATTTCACCACTCCTTATATCTGTACTCTTTTATTTATTGTTATATTATTATTATTATTATTAAACGGTCATGACTGGGGAAGGCACTGGCAAACCACCCCGTATTGAGTCTGCCATGAAAACGCTGGAGGGCGTCACCCCAAGGGTCAGACATGACCCAGTGTTTGCACAGGGGGTACCTTTACCTTTACCTTATATTATTATTATTATTATTATTATTATTATTATTAATAATAATAATAATAATATCCCGCCTCCCCCCGGAGGCTCGAGGCGGGTCACATAAAACCAATCCCCTAAAACAATAAAAACACAATAAAACATAATACAATTAATTACAAAAGTTAAGACAAGAATGGCAGCAAGATTCAACATAACTAACCCAATTCCACAACCCACTAAGAAGGGAAAGGGAGGGGGCCTATCTGATCATTCCTACTTCATTGTCTGAGGAAGTGTGCATATAGACGAAAGCTCGCACCTAGAATAAAACTTTGTTGGTCTTAAAAGTGCCATTGGACTCAAATGTTCTGCTATTTCGGAACAACGTGGCTACACACCTGAATCTCTCTCCCCACAACAGATACCTCCTGAGGTTAGGTGGGGCTGAGAGAGTCCAAAGAGAACTGACTGGCCCAAGGTCACTCAGCGGACCTCATGTATCCTAAAGTAGCTTACATTCCCTTTCCCTTACTCTCCCCACAACAGACACCCAGTGAGGTAGGTAAGGCTGAGAAAGCTCTGAAAGAACTGTAAGCGGCCCAAGGTCTCCCAGCTAGCTGCATGTGGAGGAGTGGGAAATCAAACCTGGCTCTCCAGATTAAAAGCTGCCACTCTTACTGGCTACACCACACTAGCTCCCAACAGAAAGGGCCAGCAGATCTGTGCTTTGCTCCCTGGTTAAGGTTGACATTCTCCTGGCCCTATAACTGATCTAGAGACTACACAGAGATGAGTTCTCCTCAAGGGTGTAGATTTCTCAGCTTCCTGGGGGCTGAACCTAGTACAGGTTAACATTTATTTTGGAGAGGGACTGAAAATCCTTATATCAAACATCAACATTTAGCAAATCAACATAGGCTCACAGTTTAGAAGCCATTGTAAGAATCTGAATATTTATTATTCATTTTATTTTTTTATTGACATGCCACCTCTCTCTGGATGGTCTTGGGGTGGCTTATATCAATCAATTATGTCACCCAAAAACCTCTTATAAAGTGTCCACCATGAAGAATTTTGCTAATCAATTTTTTCATACATTGGCAAGTTCAGAAGCAAATGTTCACCTCATTGTTGTCCCAGAAGTTTGCCAATAATATTCATGGTCTAGAATCCCTTGAAAAAATCCCTTGAACAAAGGGATTTTTTTTTAGACATAGCTCTGTAATGTGACATAGAAATGTAGGTGGACTCAATTTCTTTCTGAGATCCTGGAGAGACACTGCCAGTTGGAGCAGATAAGACAGAACTTGGTGGATCAAGGGCCTGTTCTAGTAATAGGGCAGCTTCTTATGAATTACTAGGGGCAAAGCCTGTTGCATTCAGAAATACAATGGGTGCTAGATTGGGAGGGTGGGGGGTGGGTGGCCTCTCCCTCCCCCCCCCCTGGACTTGGAATGGCTGCAGGATGCAGGGAACTCACCAGCAGGGGCAGCTCTTATGCAGCAGGATCTGCAGCCTCCGTGGGAAGTGGAAGGAAGTGGGGTGGTCAGGGGTGGGGGACGGAAGGCGACTGGCTGGCCGCCGGACAGACAGGCAAGCCGCTTGGAGGAAAAGGCACTCAAGGGTTGGACAGCTGCCCTGAGTGGGTGTTAAGCACTGAGTGGCACTTAAGCCATGAGACCAGCTCCTCCTCCAAGCCCTTGCCAGAAATATTAAGTGGAACAGGTTTGTTGCATTGTCGTTGATCGTAACATTATCTGAGAACTCTGCCAAGTGTTGGCAGAAGTTTTTTGATCTGTTATCTTGACTGTTGCCAGTTTTATTTTCTTCTGTAATTATTAGGAAGAGCTTTGTTTCCAGTGTTACCAATGACATCTGTACCGAATTTAAAATCCTACTTGTATTTTAAATGTTTTAATTCTATTTATAACTCTTTTACAAGATAAATGCTGCTGGATGTTCAGGGTTTTGTTGTTGTTTTTTATGGTTATGGCCTATGACTTCAACATATATACAGTTCCATATATATACAGTTCCTATATATACAGTTCCATGTATCTTGTGGGTTTTTCCCAAAGTAGAATGCTGGGACAGATAGACCTCCGGTCCAATCCTGCAAGCATCTTTTCTTAAGTCAAAGCAGCCAGATTATCAGCAATCATTTTATGGAAGCAGAAGAAAATGAGAGGAAATGTTTTTCTTTCCTGGCCCCCACCTGGTGGAATGAGCTCCAGGAGATCAGGGCCCTGTCGGAGCTGTCCCAGTTCTGCAGGGCCTGCAAGACTGAGCTCATCCACCACGCATTTGGCTGGAGCCAGTGATCCTGATAACATAAAATGGGCCTCCCCTGGACAACCCCACACAGAGAATATTCTCTGGGCAGTATTGTTGAGATTTTAACACTGTGATTTATTGTTTTAAGGTTCTTAATATCTGTCTTTCATTGATGTGAATGAATGGTGTACACTGCCTTGAGCCACATGGGAGGGCGGTATATAAATTAAATTATTAATAATAGTAGTAGTACCCATACAGTGATGGCTTAATTAGTTGAATTAAAATCCGTGTCCCACCTCTGTGCCTCAGATGCAGTAATCATTCAAACAAATCTACCTCCGTTTGCAGTACAAAACCCAGTCACAGCAAAGGTAGAAAATATATTTTGAGGGTTTTTTTTTTACTGAACTGCTCACGTAGATATTTCTTCCCGAGAATAAAACACATATCAACACAAAGCCGGGAGGTGGGAGCGAACAATGTTTCAGCACAGTCACAAGATGGGTTTCCACTGGCCTGTACAAAGGGATTGTTTGACCATTCATGGCGTTTCAAAAAGGTGTTGTTTGAAGAGCAATTCATTCAGATATAGCACAGTACACTGAAGAAGCTTCAAAGCTGGGCAGCAGGCGTCATATCCCAGCAATACACAGGAAACAAGAACAGACGCACTTCTGTCAAGTTCCTGGGATGGGAGGAACAAGAGCCTGAAGTTTGAACTGGGCAGAACTGTCAAGAAGAATGGAGACAAGATGGAAAGAGTGTATCAGCTAGCCATAATGGGGAGCACTCTAGTGCCGTGTTAAGGAACGTGCCATGGCAGAACCTCATTTTTTGAGAATGGGATGACAGTGGGGCAAAGACATCACGCTAGAAACAGTGCCCCTCCTTCCAGAGGCCCTTGCTGGAAGTTCACAAGAGCGAGGAGGAGGAGAAAAACTGGACCAGAGCGGTCACATCGGAATTGATCCACCTCTCACCCCCCTTCCGGGCACTCACTGGGCAGCACAAAGTCTGACACAAGCTGTGTTTTCACTGAAATATCTCACTTGGTCCTTGGATTCAGTTGGTTTTGCTGTTGCCCTCAATGGGTTCATTCATGGAGAAGAATCAAGATGCGCGCTTAGGTTTTCCCTGCGATACAGACATTTGTTTCTCTTCCCACCACGTATCTTTGGCTTACCAAGACACTGCAAGTAACAAAAAGGGAGTTCTCCAGTAGCATCAGCATCTCTAATTTTTCTTCTCACAGGAATGGGTCCTCTGATGCCTGATGAGGTTCGATCTCTGGCAGAAGCCTTGACCACAGTCTGTGCATCTATGGGGCTTCTCCCCAGTGTGGATTCGCTGGTGTACAACCAGGTGGGCCCTCTGACTGAAGCCCTGGCCGCACTCAGAGCACTGATGTGGCTTCTCCCCCGTGTGGGTCCTCTGGTGCACCACCAGGTGTGTTCTCTGGCTGAAACTCTGGCCACAGTCCGAGCATTTATAGGGCTTCTCGCCAGTGTGGATTCGCTGGTGGCGAATGAGGTTAGATCTTTGACTGAAGCTCTGCCCACAGCTGGAGCACTGGTGGGGCTTCTCTCCCGTATGGATCCTTTGATGGATGACCAGGTGGGCTTCCCACGCAAAGCTCTGCCCACAGTCTGGACATTTAAACGGCTTCTCTTTCATGTGGACCTTCTGGTGGGCAATGAGGTTTTTCCTCCGATTAAACTTCTTCCCACAGATGGAACATTTATGAGGCTCCTCAGCAGCGTGGATTTTCTGATGCCTGATGAAGTTGGATTGCCAGTTAAAGATTTTCCCACACTTCAGACATTCGTAGGGGCTTTCTCCCACACCGATTCTCTCACACCCGCTATGAACTGAACTCTGATGGATTCCTTCCTCAGAATCTGAATTTGCACAAGCCGTCTTCCCTTCTGCGTGCACCTTCTGATGCTTAATGAGGTGTGGGCTCTGGCGAAAGCTCTTCCCACAGTCGAAGCATTGGAAAGGTTTCTCCCCCGTGTGGATGCGCTGATGGCTAATGAGGTTAGCTCTTTGGTTGAACCTTTTCCCACAATCTAAGCATTTGTGTGGCTTTTCTCTGGTGTGGATGCTCTGATGCCTAAGGAGGTTTCCCTGTCTCGAAAATATTTTACCACACCTGAAACATTTGTATGGGGTTTCTCCTGGGAGTATTTTTTCCTGTCTAAGATGATTTGGCCCCTGATTGTCTATTTGCTCGTCTGTATGAATCCTCTGGTGTTTAAGGAGGTTCGATTTCTGACCAAAACTCTTGTCACAATCACAGCATTTATATGGCTTTTCCCCCGTGTGGATTCTGTGGTGCCTGACAAGGTTAGATCTCTGGCTAAAGTTCTGCCCGCATTCTGTACATTTATGTGGCTTCTCTCCCGTGTGCAGCCTCTCGTGTATGATGAGATGTGCCCTCCACCTGAAGCTTTTCCCGCAGGCTAGACATTTGTAAGGTTTCTCTCCCGTGTGGATTCTCTGATGCGCATTAAGGTTTGTCCTCTGGTTGAACCTTTTCCCGCACTCTGAGCATTTATGCGGTTTGTCTTTTGTGTGGATGCTCTGGTGTCGGAGAAGGTTCCCTCTCCGGGAGAACATTTTCCCACACTTAAAACACGCGCATGGGCTTTCTCCCACGTGGATCCTCTCCAGTTTGCTACAATTCGACTTCTGGTTGAACGTCTTCCCACAAGCTGACTGTCTGTACGGCTTGTCACTTGAGTGGACGCTCTGGTGTTTGAGGAGGTTTGACTTCTGCGTGAAGCTCTTCCCACAATCCAAGCACTGGTACGGCTTCTCTCCGGTGTGGATCCTCTGGTGTCGGATGAGGTTAGAGATCTGGCTAAAGCTCTGCCCGCAGTCTACACAGCAATGCGGTTTCTCCCCTGTGTGGATTCTCTGATGGATGATCAGGTTTGCACTGCGGCTAAAGCTCTTGCCACAGTATGTACATGGATAAGGCTTTTCCCCGGTATGGAAACTCTGGTGCCTGATAAAGCTACTTTCCCAGTTAAAGCTTTTCCCACATTCAAAACACTCATACTTGTTTCCTCCCATGTGGGTTCTCTGGTGCCTATTTAAGTTTGATTTTTGGGTAAAGGCTTTCCCGCATATATTGCACACGTGCCTTCTTTTCCCTGGGCATATTCTTGGCTGGAATGCAATGTCGTGCAGACTGCCACTCTGGCAAAGGACGGGTTTGTTTTGTCTCTTTTCGAGTTGGCTCTCCTCGTCCCACCTTGGTCCCTCCGGATTCACAAAGTTCTCAGCTGTGTCTCGAGGCACAATTATTTCCAATGGAACCTCAATCAGTGCTCTTTCGGACTCGCTGTCCCAGCCATCGCCTGCTGGAATGGAGAGAGAGAGAGAGAAAACCTTATACATTTAGTTTTCAAGGTGAAATGAAGCCTGAAAATGAGGTCAATGGCATATTTGCTGCTCTAAGGTAAAGGTAAAGGTATCCCCTGTGCAAACACCAGGTCATGTCTGACCCTTGGGGTGACGCCTTCCAGCGTTTTCATGGCAGACTCAATACGGGGTGGTTTGCCAGTGCCTTCCCCAGTCATTACCGTTTACTCTCCAGCAGCAAGCTGGGGACTCATTTGACCGACCTCGGAAGGATGGAAGGCTGAGTCAACCTTGAGCCGGCTGCTGGGATCGAACTCCCAGCCTTATGGGCAGAGCTTTCAGGCTGCATGTCTGCTGCCTTACCACTCTGCGCCACAAGAGGCTCAGATTTGCTGCTCTAGAGAAATCATAAAAACATGAGACCTGCTGGATCAGTCCAGTGGTCCATCTAGGCCAGCATCCTGTCGCACACAGTGGCCAGCCAGTTCCTCTGGAGGGCTAACTACAGGACATTCAGGCCGAGGCCTTCCCCTGAGGCTGACTCATAGCTCTAGGATTCAGAGGCTTAGTTCTGAATCCCATTGGGCTCCGCTTCTCACATTTTTCAGTCTGTGCCCAGTCACACAAATGTGCCTTGGCCCCTTTGAGGAAGGCCGGACTAAAGAAAAACCAGGGGTTTAGCAGTCTGGTGGAAAACCCTTTTGTTTGAGAGAGGTCAGCCGGTAACAACCCCCGCCTTACAATGGCCATGTCCACTTTTTTAAAAACTCAGCTGGCCCCAGGGGGAGCGCTGATGGAGGCCTCATCGAAGAGCCCCCTGACAGCACATCCAGATCTGTGGGACACAAACCATTCTCACCTAGCGAGCCGGCCCCCTCGGAGCCCTCCTGCTTGATTTCTTGGGAGGGGTGCCCATCCACTGTGCCTCGGGCAGCCTCATCTTCTCTGGAGAATCCCATGGCCATCTCCTCAAATTCTCCCAGTACCTACAAGGCAAGAAATGGAAAGCATGGAAAGTAGGCTGATCCTGTATTGACCAGGGGGTTGGGCGAGATGGCCTGTGTGGCCCCTTCAGACTCTATGATTCTAGGATTCTGGACAGTGTCACGGCCTGGCCTTTGGACCTCTGGACAGTGTCTAAGCCGGATGGGGAGGGACGGAGGGAGGGAGGGAAGGAAGGCTGCCTCTGAATATGATGGTAACAAATTCCACCTTTTAATCACTCATATGAAGAAGTATTTCCTTTTGTATGTCCTGCATCTATGGCCCATTAGCCTCACTGGATGCCCTAGACCGGGGGTCATCAACCCCCAACCCCCGGTCGGCGGACCGGTACCGGTACCGCGCCTGACCCCCCCCCCCACAGTGAGAAGGAAGGGAAGAGGCAGGCGCGGCCGCCAGCACCACAAACACGCATGCATGCAGTTGGCGCGCATGCACGTTTGCACCCCCTGGTGGCGAAAACGCGCATGCGCGCCAACTGCGCACGTGTGCGTTTGCGTGCAGCTGCCGCGCGTGTGCGCAGCACCCAGGCCGTCGGCTCTCCCCACATCCCTGGAGGTGGTCCCTGACCTCAGAAAGATTGAGGACCGCTGCCCTAGACCAGCCTTTCTCTATGTTTTGATAATTAAGAAATCCATGAAACATTGTTCAGGCTTCGAAACCCCCCATAAGTGTGGTGATTGTGGAGAATATGGCTGGAAAGCATAGCTGGGTAAAAGGCCACCCAGGGCCCCTCCCCTCCCCACACCCTCCAGGCCCATCACTGTCCATTTGGGGAGAGGGGGTGGGTGGCTTGGCATGACCACATAGGGTCACATATCACGATAAATGGTTAACAAGTTTTAAAAACATATTTAAAAAATTAATTAACTCCCAACCTTTAGGGAAACCTTTCCAGGGCATTCAAGAAACACCAGGGGTTCACGAAACCCTAGTTGAGGAAGCCTGCCCCAGTTCTAGCATTTTGCAAGAGGAAGAGAAAATCCCACCTGCCCATTCTTCCTACTCCTTGCTTAATTTTGCCAGTCTCCACTGTTCCCCCCTGCAGCCCTCGTTCTTCTAGACCAGACCGTCGCAGAATCTCTAGCCTTTTTCTAAGGGAGAGATGCTCCAGCCCCCCCTCGTACTCTTGTCTCCCCTCTACCTTTGGATCTGAGACACCCCAAATGTGCTCACCTCCTGCTTCCACTGCTCGGCTTCCTCCTGCCGCAGCAGGAAGTCTTCCACCAGGGCCACGGCTTCGGCGCAGGTCTCCGGGCTGCCTTCCCCTACCCAGCCCTGGATCTCCTCCGGCAAAATGGCCAGGAACTGCTCCAGGAGGATCTGGTCAACGATCTGCTCCTTTGTGCGTGCCTCGGGCTTCAGCCAACTCAGGCAGAGCTCCCGGAGCTGAAGGCTGGCCTCCCGAGGCCCCGAGGCTTCCTGGTAGCAGAACCAGCGGAAGCGCTGGCGCCACATCTCCTGGTTGCCCGGTGCCTCGCTCTTCGGGTCCCCGTCGTCTGCTTTCCCTCCGGTCACATCAGCATTTGAGCTGCAGACACCGGTGGATGTTTCCGGAGGAGCCAGGAAGGCGGGCCCTGAGAGCTGAGGGTGGCCCCACCCTGAATAAGGAGACTGGCCTGTCTTCAGAGGTTCGTGCCATTCGGCTTCCCAGCACTGTGATATCCTGATGTCCGTCTCCCGTTCAGACTGTTTTGCTGCTGTCCAGCTCAGGCACTCTTCAACGGTCCCATCCTGGGAGATGTAAGTGGTTTTCCTTGATCTTCGTGGGCCCTCATGCAGAGAAGTCCTGATGGAGACTGGATCTTCCATTTTCACTCCCTTATCCACTGTGACTTCAAGGCCCACCGAGGTGGCCTCTCTTTCCTCGGCAGCCATCTTGTGATTCCCTCAGTTCTAGCACCTCCCTTTCTGCAGAGGCGGCAAAAAGTTCTGTCTGCTAAGGTCTGGCTTGTCCTGACGACTTTCCAAATTTATTGCAGTCTCCTGACGAATCAAGAACTCCTTGAAGGCTGGTAGTGTTCCCCGTCCTTCCCTGGGTCGAGAAGATGTTTGGATCCCTGAAGAGTTAAAGATGCAAACCAAATGGAAAAGTCCTGGATAATGGTCCCTCTAAATTTCTCCCCTCCTGAGTGGGGCAGCTTGCATCCTGAGCAGAATAGGACAGCTGTAATCTTAAAATGGAAAGAAAACGAAACAGAGGAGAAGTAACAGGGACACAAATCCAGTATTGAGAGCACAAAATTCAAATGCTGAGCATGCGGTAATATGATTCTGGTGCAAGACTTGAGTCAGCATTAGTACGAAGTCTATTTGGCTTTCCTGTGACTAACTGAAACAGAAATTGGAAACAGACTGAATTACTTGGAAGGCCTGTCATCTGTCAGCCACAAAGCCAAACAGGGATTTAAGGCAGTGCTTGAGCACAATATTTAAACCCAGGGCTACCGAGCCAAACATGGACTTTATGTAACGCTTCAGTACAATACTTTATAGTGGGGATTCCCAACGGGGGGTCCACAGACAGCTGGGGGTCTGCAGCCTTTTCCTTCCTATCAAAGAGAAATTATGCTGCATAAGGTACAATAAAAAGTCAGACAATTGTTTACTAAGTATTTTTCTTTGTCAATGAAGTACGTATTTTTCGAGATGAATTGCTTGTAGAGTATATTGTTTTTCTTTGCCAATGAAGTATTTATTTTTCAAGACGAAATTGCTTGCAAAATACAATGAAAACATTTAGAAGCTTCCTCAGTTCAGATCAAGCAATTCCGAGGAAAGAACCATAAGATGATCTAATGGTGAATCCTCGTGTGTAAGAAACACTAGACTATTTCAATGCAGAAGTCAAAATGCAGTATGAGAGAGATAAAAGAAAGCTAAAAAGTGTCCAGTTCCTCCCTGCGTTCCTAGTTCCAAAAGGCTACAGTTCCTTCCTACCTTAATGGACCTGACCACAAGCTGGGGAACCAGCTACTTCTATGGTTCCTCCCCCACCCCCCAGCATGAGTGAGTCCTCTCGTGGTTTCTGTGCCGGGGGGGGGGGGGAGAGCCTGCAAACCTGCTCCTTAAACCATTGTCTGTCTCTCTCCTTCTCAGCCTTTTAATACAGGTGGTGACATCACTTCTGGTGACATGTCATGGGGGGGGGCATGGCAGTGAGGAATGGCCACACAGAAATCTCTGAGGGGTTTCAGGGACTAGCAATGCAGGCCTCAAAACTCTTCTTCCAGGACAAGCCAGAGAACGCCTCTTGCCTGCTTTGGCTTGCTCCCCTAAGCACTCAACTGGATAGTCCAACTCAAGACTTTCAAAACAACAAATAATCCCTAAGAGAGCGATTGAGATGGATCGCTGCATTAGTCTGCCTGTAGTGGTAGAATGAGCCTCTTGTGGCACAGAGTGGTAAGGCAGCAGACATGCAGTCTGAAGGCTCTGCCCATGAGGATGGGAGTTCAATCCCAGCAGCCGGCTCAAGGTCGACTCAGCCTTCCATCCTTCCGAGGTCGGTAAAATGAGTCCCCAGCTTGCTGCTGGGGGGTAACCGGTAATGACTGGGGAAGGCACTGGCAAACCACCCCGTATTGAGTCTGCCATGAAAACGCTGGAGGGCGTCACCCCAAGGGTCAGACATGACTCGATGCTTGCACAGGGGATACCTTTACCTTTACCTTTAGTGGTAGAAAACAGCCAGAATCCAGGACTACCTTAAAGCCTGAAACTGTATCTAATTCTTTTCCAAGGCCCTCTTAGCAGACCCCCAGCCAGTCATGTATACAGGTATAGTGTCTCTACATGGAGGTTACACCTTTTTAATGCATCTCCTGCCTTTCTTCCTTCTTAGTTGTCGCATAAATAGCCTGCATGGTGTAGTAGTTAAGAACAATGGCTTCTAGTCTGGAGAACCAGGTCTGATTTCCCACTCCTCCACTAGAAGCCTGCTGGGTTTTCTTGGGCCAGTCCCAGTTCTGCCCGAGCTCTCTCAGCCCTACCTACCTCACAGGGTGTCTGTTGTGGGGAGAGGAAGGGAAGGCGACTGTAAACGGCTTTAAGACTCCTCTGGGCAGTAAAAAAAGCAGGGTATAGAAACCATCTCTTCTTAAAAGGGGTTTAAACCAAATTATTAAAGATATATATATATCTTCCTCCCCAGCAAGGTGGCATATGGAGATATACTACCTGTGATCAAGGAGGTTCCATTGACCCGCCATAGCTAATAGCTACTGCTAGACCAAACAATGCATCCGTATATACCATTTTGGGCTTAGATGGGCGTAGCTGCATGGTGATTTTCCCGAATTATTCCCTTGCCAGTGCCAGCAGACAAAGGTCTATATCCCTGTTGTGGGCAATGCTGCAGATAAGTCTACTCCTGGCCCAAATTGGCCAGCCCCCTTTAAAAAAGCCTCCCAGTCCCTTCCCCCTGCCAACCCATCATCCAGAGCGGACGCTGCCACAGTGAGATGTGCAAAACTCGGGGAGGAGGTCCCCAAATCCGACAGGAAGGAGACGCTCAAGCTAGACATGAGAGCTCAGGCGGTGAAATGAGACACGCGGGGTGAGCTGGGAGGGCTTTTCAGGCTGGGAGAAAGCTGCACTTGGATGCATCTTGTCCCCCTACTAGGGAAGGGCATCCCACTCCCCCTTGCCTCCCCTGACCCTTTTCCCCCTTGCCTCCCCCCCCCCAAAAAAAGCCCTTTAACTTACTCTGCCTCTCCCCAAATTGCTGCGCTCATCCTCGTGCCCTCTGCCGAGAAATTCAAAGGGAAGCTTCCCAGCCCCAGAGGAAAGAGGAAGCGGCCGCTTCGCCCACCCCCCCCTCCCGCACCCCCCAGTTACCCAAATTCCCATGCCCCTCTAGGAAGCAGAGATCTCTCGCTTTAACCATTGCACAGCCGCCGGGGAGCCGTTTCCCTTTTCTCTCCTGGCAGCATGCATACTCTGCGGGAGGGAGCTGCTGACGTCCCGGGCTCTTTCCCTGTCCCTCTTCAAACTGCGGCCCTCCAGATGTCCATGGACTACAATTCCCATGAGCCCCTGCCAGCATTCGCTGGCAGGGGCTCATGGGAATTGTAGTCCATGGACATCTGGATGGCCGCAGTTTGACTACCCCTCCTCTTATAGGTCTCCCGAGGGTGGCAGAATGTTGGCGGGGGCTCATGGGAATTGTAGTCCATGGACATCTGGAGGGCCGCAGTTTGACTACCCCCTCCTCTTATAGGTCTCCCGAGGGTGGCAGAATGCTGGCAGGGGCTCATGGGAATTGTAGTCCATGGACATCTGGAGGGCCGCAGTTTGACTACCCCTCCTCTTATAGGTCTCCCGAGGGTGGCAGAATGCTGGCAGGGGCTCATGGGAATTGTAGTCCATGTACATCTGGAGGGCTGCAGTTTGACTATACCTCCTCTTATAGGTCTCCCGAGGGTGGCAGAATGCTGGCAGGGGCTCATGGGAATTGTAGTCTATGGACAGCTGGAGGGCTGCAGTTATAGGTCTCCCGAGGGTTTCTGAGCTGGATATACCAGTGCAGATGGGGAAATCGCACCGGGAAATTAGGCACCCTAGCAAAGAGAAGTCCCCTGCTCGTAGAGAAGCAGGGTGTCAAGAAGAGTTGTAGCGTAGCCTTCTCTTCTGACTCGTCCAGGGAATATGTTATTTTTGTAGGGATGCCACCCTCCAGGGGGGACCTGGGGATTACCTGGAATTATCATCATAATCATCTAGAGGAGATTCAAATCAGGAAATTCACCAGTGGGGCCTGAACTCCGGATATTCCCGCTGTGGCCCACCAAGCACCAAGAATATAGAGCATCATTGTCCCAGACAAAGGAGCATAAGAGAAGCCATGTTGGATCAGGCCAGTGACCCATCCAGTCCCATACTGTGTCACATAAGGTTCAAAACACAGGTGTGATCAGGAAGCCCAGCAGTGGGTCCAGAACTCCAGAAGCCCTCCTTCTGTTGCCCCCCAAAAACCAAGAATGTAGAGCATCACTGCCCTAGACAGTACTACCAATCTTGTGGCTAATAACGGACCATATATTTATCCAGTCCCCTCTTGAAGCTTTCTATGCTTGTAGCTGCCATCACTTCCTGCAGCGGTGAATTCCACTCGTTAACGGGACATACCACCTCAATAAATATATAATGGAAATGTGGAATACGGGGAGTCCTGACCTGGGGCCAAGCCCCTGAAACCACTATCAATGTCACCTCCCTGTTATTGAAAAATTCTCGAGCTTTACTAGCTCAAGGCCATTTCTGAAAAAGAAGATGTTGTTGATGGGGGAGGGGGACTGTGCCCATCTCCCAATTCTCCAAAACCACCCCCCTCCCACAACACCCCCCTTTCTGAGGGTTTGCTTTTCTCCCTGGGTTTGGGAGGGTAAAGAGTTCTAGCAACAGGTTACGCCCCTCAAAAACCAGGTCCCAAACTGCACGGAGCAGGTGATGCCCCCTTACGTAGCCTACTGGCAAAGACTGCAAACTCCTTTACAATTTTTTAAGGAGTTTATAGGCTGCCTCTTTCAAAATACTACCATAAAATCACAACATATCAATCGAAGAACAGAACATTAGAAAAGCTGAAATTAAAAGCTTCATTAAAAGTTCTGACAGAAGCAAGCATTAACAGGCATTCAACAACCTGATCCAGATCATGAATTTGGGCAAAGTGGATCGAATTCGGCTATCACTGAAAAAAAGCCCCAAACTGAAAAGGGTTTGCTGCATGGGAACGGCAATTTCTATATCTTTACATGCAATTTAAACAAAGCAATTTTTAGAAACAACACGCCCCCCCCCTCCAAAACCCAGCACATTTACAGGGGACTAACTTTTTCAACAGTCTCACTCCAACTCGTGCTTTAAGAAGCAAAACACAAAATATGGCCAAGTCGATGAGCAACTGAAGTTATTCTGCAAAACCTCTTCTACGACTTACAACCCTTTCTCAATCCCTTTAACATTTTCCTTGCTTTATAAAGTTGTCATGTTCTTGGTCAAAAGGGGGGAGGGGAAGATTAATCCTTGAAGAGGAGGGAAATAATATCAGAAAAATTAAGCCTCTACGAAGAGGGCAAGACTTTCCCCACCCCCCCTCAGGATTGTTGGCAGCACCCCAATCAAACCCTCAGCTGTATTCAGATTATGGGGGGAAAGGTGTAGCCTTAAATGAAACCTGTAAAACAGACACACCAAACCTGACCGATTTCTGCCCGCCCTGCTTTGTAAACACAGTATCTTTGGGAGCTGTCAGTAAAATCAGAGCGGCTTCAAACACTGACCCTCACCAGAAAGATCGCTCAACTGTCACTCCTGGTGGCCACTGTGGATCACCAGATATCCATGGACTACAATTCCCATGAGCCTCTGCCAGCATCTGCAGGCAGGAGCTCACGGGAATTGTAGTCCATGGACATCTAGAGAATCGCAGTTTGGCCACTCCGGCAGGCCTCCTTGCCAGGAAAGAGCTGTTTGCAAATTGTGGACACCAGCTGGCCACTTGCCATGTGTCTGTAGCAAAAAGTATGGGATTGTCTAGTGTCATCAACCAGCATTTTCATCCTTTGGATATGGTAAATAACAATTTTCTCCCAGCTTCTTAAAAAAAGATAGAAAGAGGGCAAGCTTCCTTAAGCAGGGAGTTCCACAGATAAGGAGGAGCCACTAAAAATGTAAATCATTTCTGAGCCATTAGCATTTTGGGCAACTGAAGCTGAGTCTCAACCGACATGCAAGAACATTGGGTGATGGATGGGCAAAGATTTACCCCCTGGGGAAATTCTTTGAAGAATATACAGATCTGATCTCTGGCTAAAGCTCTTGCCACCCAGGGATCATTTGGGTCGGAGGTTCCTCCTCCTGTGTGTTCCTCACTGGAAGAAGGACAGAGCTGGTCTTGAACCTCTTTCCTCCCTCAGAACACATCCTGTTTCCTCCCTGCATCTGAAGTTTCCATCACGGCTACAGCTCCTTCCACAATCTGAGCATTTTCCAAAGCGGGATTTTTTGCAGTTTCTGTAGTTAATGGTAAGGTTTCTGAGCAGACGCAGGTTCATTCTACACTCAATTTTATATATAGCTTTATCCGTCTGGGTTCAGATGTGATAGTTAGTGCGTAAAATGTGAAAACAGCTCTTGGCGCAAAGTTTCTCTTCATGTGCATAAACAATCCACGTGGAGTTCTAATGTGCTATTGTCACATTTCACAAGTCTCTCAACCTGACGTCTCCAACTGAGTTTCTTTTCACGCATGGAGGATTCTGGTTTCTGCCCTCTGTGGGTTGTCAGATGCCATAGAACAGGGGTAGTCAACCTGTGGTCCTCCAGATGTCCATGAACTACAATTCCCACGAGCCCCTGCCAGCATTTGCTCATGGAAAGTGTAGTCCATGGACATCTGGAGGACCACTGGTTGACTACCCCTGCTGTAGAAGACTGCAGCTTTGACTGAATCTCTTTCCACACTTCGAGCACACAAAAGGTTTCTCCCGTGTAGATTCTTTGATGCTGCTGAAGACTGCAGTTCTGATGGAATGAACTTCCGTAGCATTCAAGAGGTTTCTCCCTTCAGTGGATTCTTTGCTGCTGCTGAAGATTACCACTCAGAATGAAGTTCTCCCCAGAAGCTGAATATTTGAGAAGTTTCTCCTGTGCATGGATTGTCTGATGCTGCAGCAGGCAGGGGTTCATGGGAATTGTAGTCCATGAATATCTGGAGACCCACATTCTGGCCACTCCAAGGGGGTACTTCTCCTATAAATAGGTAATTCCTGCTGCTTCCCCCAAAGAAAGTGCGGGGTAATTCAAAAGAATACCTTTGGTATATCCTAAACCAGGGGTAGTCAACCTGTGGTCCTCCAGATGTCCAATGCTGGCAGGGGCTCATGGGAATTGTAGTCCACGAACATCTGGAGGACCACAGGTTGACTACCCCTGTCCTAAACCACCATGAAAGTTAATATTCAGCACAAATACGTGCCAGCAATGTCCTGAGATTTCTGGACTGATCAATACATTACACATTTATTGCAAGAAGGGTTTCACCCCAGAGGCACCATATTTATTCTTCAGAGCAATCCTGTAAGGTGTACCAGGCTCAGAAAGTGACAGACCGAGTGTGGGTTTGAACCCAGACCCCCCTAACTATAGCCGAACACTCAGGCTCTTGAACAAACAGGTATCAGATGTGGTGGACGGTGTCTGGCTGAAGCAAGAGCATCTCTTTCTACATTTTTACTGAACATTTAAAAAACACACACACAACACATTGCAATGGATGACCATTTTAAACAATGCCTTATCTCTGGCCCATTGAAAAAAATCCTCCAACAAAGAGCAGGGAATTTTACTTCTCCCGCCTGATGCTGCCAGGGAGAGTGGAGGGGAACTAGGGCTTTGCGACATTCATCTCCCCATTCCAAGGATACTCATCCAGTTCCAAGATATAGGATGTTGTTCAGAACCCCTTTGAATTCATGGAGTTTTCCTTTCCCTCTGAATTTAATCCCAGTGGTAAGTCCCCAAAAAGCTCACAACAGACCGGGCAGTGAGATTGCCCCTGAAGGCCACCTTGCTGCGTGGAAACATTTGGAAATCAGGGAAGCCAGTTATTCACACTGATTTACGCCAGTCATAGACAGACTGTAGCTATCGACTCTCCTCAACCTGCTGACTTTTCTGCGGGACTCGGAAAACAGGGATGTTTCCCCCCTAGTTTTGCAGATGTCAGAAATCGTGAAGAATGTAAGAAGAGCCCTGCTGGATCAGACCAGTGGTCCATCTAGTCCAGCATCCTGTCTTGCACAGTGGCCGGTCAGTTCCTCTGGAGCAGCCTTCTTCAACTTCTGGACCATGGGGAAGCTCCTGAAATTATTTTTCAGGCTTCGAGGAGACCTGGGAGTGATGTCAGCTGTCCAGGTCTCCCTGCCACACCCTTTGGAAGTGACTACCCACTACCCGCATTAACAGGCAGGCTTGAGGAGAACTGAAGGGGGAGAGACAGGAAGTGGTTTAAGGCAGGAGAAGGGGCAGGCTCCACCCCCTTCTTGGCCTAGAAACCACGAAAGAACTCACTAATGCTTGGGAGGGGGGGGGGGAAAGGAAGCAATGAAAGTGGCTTCCTAGCTTGTGGCCGAGCCCACTAAGGCAGGAGAAGAAAGGCTACGGACCCCCTCCGGAGCTCCTGTGGACTCCTGGTTGGGAATCCCTGCTCTTGAGGGTTAATACAAGGTCATGGAGGCCAAGGCCTTCCACTGATGTTACCGCCTGGTACTGCTATTCAAAGGTTCACAGCCACTGAACATGGAGGTTCTCTTTAGTCACCATGACCAGTAGCCACCAATGAACCTCCATGAATCTACCAAATCCCCCTTTAAAGCTATCTATGCCTGTGGCCCTCACTACATCCTCAAGCAGTGAATTTCATACTTTAATCTCTGCATAACATATCTCCTTCACATTCTAGTATTTGGGGAGGAGAAAAAAAGTTCTCTTGGTCAGCTCTCTCCACCCTGTGTGCATTTTTATAAGCCTCTACCATGTCGCCCTGGAGATGTCACTTTTCTAAAAAGAAAAGTCCTATCATGCTGCTGGCAGGGGCTCATGGGACCTGTATTCCATGGACATCTGGAGAGCCTCGGTTTTGCCACCCTAGTCCTAGATGTTTCATCCTTGCCTCATAGGAAAAGCACTCCACTTTGGCAGATATTTGGAAGTCGTGAATTTCACAAAAAAGAAAACCATCAAAATTGCCCTTTTTCAAGAAACTACATTCTGAGCCCTTGATCTGGGCAACTGAAGAAGAGTTTAATTGGAGCAACCTATATGCGAATTCCTTGCTTGCTTGATGGGGGCAGAGACAGTCTTGAATTTCCTTCCACCTTCATAGAATCATAGAATAATAGAGTTGGAAGGGACCCTCCTGGGTCATCTAGTCCAACCCCCTGCACTGTGCAGGACACTCACATCCCAATCGCTCATCCACTGTAACCTGCCACCCCCTTAAGCCTTCACAGAATCAGCCTCTCCGTCAGATGGCTCTCCAGCCTCTGCTTAAAAATCTCCAAAGACGGAGAACCCACCACCTCCCGAGGAAGCCTGTTCCACTGAGAAACCGCTCTGACTGTCAGGAACTTCTTCCACTTAGATGGAATTTCTTTTGAATTAATTTCATCCCATTCGTTCCTCAAAGACGTCTTCCCTGTTCTGAGGCTTCACTCATGACTAGAGCTCTTTCCACAATCTGAGAATTTATACTTTTTCTCCTCAGTGTGAATTTGTCCATTGTTCTTCCTAAGGTTAGAGTACGTTTTGGGGGCATGTGCAAACTCTTTCCACCCTTCGCAGAGGCCGCGGCTGTCTTTACGGTGCGAAACAGAAGAGCAGCTCTTCTCATGGGCTATGAATCTATGCTGACTTTCATGTGGATCCTTTGATGTTGCTGAAGGCTGGATTTCTGAATGAATCTCTTGCCACACTCGGAGCATTCAAAAGGCTTCTCCCCGGTGTGGACTCTTTGATGCCGCTGGACATCGCTACACCGACTGAACCGCTTTCCGCACACAGAGCATTTGTAGGGCTTCTCGCCCGAATGAATCCTCTGGTGCTGGATAAGGTTTGTTCTCTGCGAGAAGCTCTTGCCACACTCTGAGCACCCGAACGGTTTCTCTCCCGTGTGGATTCGGTAATGCCGAAGGAGTTCCGCTCTGCAAAGGAAGCTTTTCCCGCAGTCCGAGCATTTGTGGATCCTCTTCCCACTGTGCACTCGCAAGTGAATATTATATTGGGTCTGATCGGAGAAGTTCATTCCGCACTCCCAGCACTTGAATGTTTCCTCCACTATGTGGATGATTTCGCTGCAGTCCCCGGCCGGCGCAGAATTCCCCAGCTCATCCCTGTTCCCGGCAACGCAGCTTTTTCCTTGCTTTTTGGGTTCTTCCCGATCCCGGAAGCTTCCTTTCAGATCTTCAGGTTTGGCTTTATCTGGGGACAGCTCACGCAGCTCCCCATCTTCCTTCTCCTGATGGCCTCCTGTGGGAATAAAGAGACCCCGTTAGCATCCACCCAAGGGAAGTTGGATCGCCCTTTGAATTTCCATCCACCTACTGCGGTCACTTCTTCCTGCTCTACAGTTAAAAGCCCACTGCGTCAGAGAAGACCATCCCTGCGTGGTTGAGTATTTCCTAAGACTTCTCACCTGAGTGGATTCTTTGGTGAGAGGTAAGAGCCGTCCTCGGTCTGAAGTCCTTCGCACCCAACAAGCAACTGTACGGTTTCTCTCTGGAGGGGACTTGTTTCCGGGAGGTAACATTTGTGCTCTGGCCAAAGGCCTTTCCGAGCAACACTTTTCCATTTTCTTTTTCCATTCTTTGGTTAGCATGGAGGCCTTCATTCCATCCCTTTTTGGTTGGCCTTTCTTCATCGACGGGGATGTCACAGAAGCCTCCTCCTTGGCAAGGGATGAGTTTGTCCCTCTTCTTGTCCCTGTCACTTCCTTCCTTCTTCTTGATTTCATCTGGATTCCTGAAGTTTCCTTCAGATTCGTCCTCCTTGGCTTTTACCAGCGGTGATCCCTCTAATTCCATGGCTGACTCACCTACACCCCCTGCTGGTAGAAAGACAGAGATCCAATCAGCAGCCAGGCAAAAACCCAAGTCTCACTTCCTCTGAGGAAGAATGGATGCACTTGAAAGCTCACGCCTTAAATATATCTTTGTTGGTCTTAAAAGATGCTATTGGACTTACTTTTTGTTTTGCTACTTCAGACCAACACGGTCTTAGAATCAAGTCCCACATCCGTCACTCTGATTTCCTAGCTTGTATTTTAATCCCTTCCTCAAAACCCATTTTTCTGGCCTGGTTTTATTCCCTCTTTGCCTTTTCCTCCCATCCTCCAAACTCCCCATATGTAGAATCACCAAGTTTGAAGGGGTCATACAGGCCATCTAGTCCAATCCCCAGCTCAATGTAGGATCAGCCTCAAGTAAAGGTAGCTAAACTGTGGCTCTCCAGCTTCTACTGGCACGGGCTCATGGGAACTGTAGTCCATGGACATCTGGAGAGCCACAAGCACCCATGAGAAGTCTCTGTCCAGCTGCTGCTTCAAGACTGCAAGTGAGGGGGAACTCACCACCTCCTTAGGTAGCTGCTTCTACTGCTGAAATACTCTGTCAATTTTCCCCCTGATGTTTTGCTAGTACTGTTCTACACGTAGTTTAAACCCATTACTGTGGGTCCTTAGTCTGCTGCCAACCACTCCCTGCCCTCCTCTGAGTGATAACCCTTCAAAGACTTCAAGAGAGCCATCATGTCCCCTCTCAACCTCCTCTTCTCCAAGCTGAGAACATTCCTGGTCAATGCACTTTAAACGGGAAATGGGGTAAAAAGGTCATTTCCTGGCAGTGTGCATTTGACCTGCTGTGCCCATCTTTTGATTTCCTGTGAAAGATGGTGAAGTAAGACAAACAAAATCCTTTCCTGTAACTGAAGAGTTTTGTGAGAGTTGGCTTTCAGCTTCTAAAAAATAAGGAAGAAACCAGACCTTTGTCAGTCCTCTCGAGGAAAGAGTCAAAGGACTTTTCGCCTTGCCCAACCTGGGTGTTAAGTCACTGGCACTTTTCCTAAATTGCTCTGGAGAACGTAAGACTGCAGAATGCAGCTGCACAGGTCCTCATGGGGACCCTGTGGAAGGCCCATATTCATCCTGCCCTCTAGCAGTTGTATTGCTTACCGGTGGCATCCCAAATCAGGATCAAGGCTTTGGTACCGCTCTTCAAAACGCTACACCAGCCTTTCTCAACTTCTTTCCCATTGAGAAACACCAGAAGGGATCCTGAAGAACATGGTCAGGAAGCATAGCTGGGGCCCTTTCCCAACCCTTCAGGCCTATCATTGGCCATGGGGAGGTGGGGGGGGGTCCACATGTCCAAATATGGTCATATCACTTATTAAATGCTTTACAAATATTTAAAAATATATTAAAAATTAATTAACTCCCACCCATTTGGGAGCCCAGGGTCTCATGAAGCCCTGGTTGAGAGAGTCTGCTCTTCGCAGCTTGAGCCCTGCATATCTGAGGGACCATCTCTCTCAGTGTGATCCACGGAGTGCACTGCGTTCTTCCAACATCAATTTGTTGGTAATCCCTGGCCCTAAAGATGTTTGCCTGGTCTCAACCAGAGCCAGGGCCTTTTGGGGCCTGGCCTCAACCTGATGGAACAAGTTGCCAGCTGAGATCCAGGCCCTGACAGAGCTGTCAAAAGTTCTGCAGGGCCTGCAAATCAGTGCTCTTCCACCAGGCTCATGCTGGAGGCCAGGGCTGTCTGAAGCCCTACAGGCCCCTATCTTTCTCCTTGGCTCCCCCATTATTGTAGACCATCTCTACCCAGAGGAGCCTCAAAGCAGCTTACAATTCGCCTTCGCTTCCTCTCCCCACAACGGACACACTGTGAGGTAGGTGGGGCTGAGAGAGCTCTGAGAGAACTGCTCTGTGAGAACAGCTCTATCAGGACTGCGACGGGCCCAAGGTCACCCAGCTGGCTGGTTGTGGAGGAGTGGGAGATCAAACCTGGCTCTCCAGATTAGAAGCTGCCGCTCTTAACCACTGTACCCTGCTGGCTCAGCTTCTGAGACTCCCCAGCCCCAGCCGCCAGAAGGCCTCCCTCCCTCCTTACCCAGCAGGCTGGCCTCTCCGTCCTCCTCTTCCTTGATTTCCATTGGGAGTGGCCTCCACTCGCTCTCAGATGGTGCCTGGCCTGCCTCTGAGATGCTCCCAGCCACCGCCTCTAAGGGCACCTGCAACAGCAGAGTGGGACCGTCACACTAAGCAACCTCATTCTTCCTCAAGGGTTAATGAGAAGAGTCTAGGGCAGCCCTTTTCAATCTTCCTGATTGCGGAGGAGCTTCCAGGAGCCACAGAAGTGATGTCAGCAGCCCATGGCTCCCTGCCACCACCACCCTCCAAGTGACATGCCACCAGAAGTGACTTTACCATCTTTGTCAACAGAGGCTCGAGGAGGACTGGTGGAGAGAGACAGGAGGTGGTTTAATAAGAAGAAGAGTTGGTTCTTATATGCCGCTTTTCCCTACCCGAAGGAGGCTCAAAGCGGCTTACAGTCGCCTTCCCTTTCCTCTCCCCACAACAGACACTCTGTGGGGTGGATGAGGCTGAGAGAGCCCTGATATTCCTGCTCGGTCAGAACAGTTTCATCAGTGCCGTTGCGAGGCCAAGGTCACCCAGCTGGTTGCATGTGGGGGAGCGCAGATTCGAACCTGGCATGCCAGATTAGAAGTCTACACTCCTAACCAGTACACCAAACTGGCTCTTAAGGCGGGAGTAGGGGTGCAGGTTCCACCCCCTTCCAGGTGCAGAAACTAGATGACTCAGTCACACTGAGGGGAGAGGGGGAGCCATGTAAATGTCTGGTTTCCTAGCTTGTGGCTGAATCCATTAAGGCCAGAGGGGAAAGGCTGCAGACCCCCTGCAGAGTCCCCGCAGACACTGGGAGGGGGGATCCTGGTCAGGGGTTGGACTAGATGACCCTGGAGGTCCCTTCCAACTCTATGATTCTATGATTTAGTTGGGGCCAGTGATTCCAATAACACCAAATGGGCCTCCCCCGCCCATGGAGAATTTCCTGACAGGTACATTGGAAAACTGCTGAGGAGGTTTTAATGTGCTGAATTTTTAATTTATTTATTGGTTTAAGGTTTTAATACTTATGTTTTATTGATATATATTGTGCCTGAGCCATATGGGAGGGCAGTATATAAATTAACAACAACAACAACAAACCCAGGTATGAAATATGTTAGTTAGAAGAGACAGCTTTTTTATGTTCTTGTATTAGCCCAAGGAGACTGTACTGCAGGGGTAGTCAACCTGTGGTTCCTCCAGATGTCCATGGACTACAATTCCCATAAGCCCCTGCCAGCAAACGCTGGCAGGGGCTCATGGGAATTGTAGTCCATGGACATCTGGAGGACCACAGGTTGACTACCCCTGCAGTACTGCACAGTTGGTACATTTTTACTCATTTAATAAACCTGAATTCATTTGGCAAAGGTTTGGTTTATCGTGTGCAAATCCCGCCTTGAGGACCCACAGGTCAATTTGGCTGGGAGACAGGAACAACTTGGCGGAGGAGCCAGAGGGCAACTCCGACAGGGACCCTTTCAGAGCTGGGGAGGGCGGATGGGGAGAGAGGGGAGGGTTCTGTCTTCAGCCCAGATCAGCTCAATTGCTATATCCAGAATAAATGTTAAAAGCAGCATGAAAATAAACAGGCTATGCCGAGAGGGGCGGTTATAAAAGTCAAACAAACCAACAAATAATAAGCAGAACCACCAAGACTGGTTTGAATTCTTATTTCACTACTGAGAAGATGAGCGTTTGTCTATCTGATTCTGATGAGTACGCAATAAGGGCTTAAGTTACTTAAATGTTTTCTGTTTTGTTTAGTTTTTTTCCTTGGTTTTGAAACTGTGATGCTGCTTTTTCTGCTTTATGGGTTTTTTATAATTATCCTATTTTAATGGTGTATTTTATTTTACCATACACTTCCTATACATTTGCTGTGGCTATTCTGTAAAAGCCTATGGCCATATACAAATATACTGTCAGCCACCAAAAGGCATAGGAAGGGGGAATCTGGGAGGACATCTTTAAGACTCTCGTGGTCAAAAGATGCAGATAGTTCTCAAGGAAATGCCTGTCACCGTCTGTGGAGATGGGAGGGGCCAGAACCCCAAGAGCAAGACCCAATCATGACTGGTCAATCCACCAGCTCCCAGGTTGAGAGAGAATTCCTCCTCACCGAAAAGCTCTGGATTCAGCTTCCAGGCAACAGACCATTACATCAGTCCTTGGCATTCCTTCTCCACTCCAACATTAAGACAGACGTCATTCCCAGATCCACCCCAGGCTCTCCCACACTCAGGACCCACACAGCAGAAGAGCCTCACCTGCTTCTCCTGCCTTGAGAGGAGCTCTTCGGCCAGGGCCACCGCCTGGGAGCAGCTCTGGGGGCCACTCTCCCTCACGCAGCTCTGGATCTCCAGGGGAAGGACGTTCAGCAGTTGCTCCAGGATCAAGAGCTCCAGGATCTGCTCCTTGCTGTGGTTCTCCACCCTCAGCCACCCACGGCACATTTCCCTCAGTCGGCTGTAGGCACCCCGGGGACCCTCAGCCTCCTGGTAGCAGAAACGTCGGAACTCTTCCCGCTGCTTCTCCCGGCTCAGGGCCTCCCCTTGCAAGATGGCTGCCTTCACCTTCCCATAATCCTCTCTGTCTTTGGCATCCAGACCTTTGAAGGCCTTCTCGGCTTTTCCACTGAGGGCCGGCAGGAGTCGGGTCACCCACTCTTCCTGGGGCCACCGACAGGCTTCGGCCACTTGCTCGAAGGAGGCCAGGAAGGCCTCAGCATCCTCCCAGGGGGAAGGTTTCTCTGGCAAGGGGGGGATAGCCCATGAAGAGTGAGGGTTTTCCACCGTCCTCAGGAATTCCTGCCACTGGGCTTCCCACTGTGCAAGGGAAAGGGAACCGTCCCCTGCTTGCTGGTGCATCAAATTGCCCGGTCTCCTTTCCAGGAACTGCTTCATCTTCTCAGCCTGAAGGACATGAAGAAATTTCCCCCTCCCTTCTGACCCCTTCCTTGATTTGGGACCTGTGGCACCTTGTTCCTTCGTATTCACCTCAGATGATTCCTCAGGGGCAGTGCTGCAGACTCTAAAAGCCTAGAAGCTGTTGTTGTCCTCGGGACTGGCTTTCTCCCTGAAGAAACAGGAACAGAAAGAGAACAGACACGCTCAGCATCCGGCATTAATCGTCCCAACATTATTCTGTTCCCACATTGCATAACCCATATGCAAAATTACATAACTTTGGTGTGTCTACAACTTTAATGAAAGTTCCTGACAGTTAGAACGGTTTCTCAGTGGAGCAGGCTTCCTCGGGAGGTGGTGGGTTCTCCATCTTTGGAGATTTTAAACAGAGGCTGGACGGAGAGGCTGATTCTGTGAAGTTTCAAGGGAGTGGCAGGTTACAGTGGATGAGCGATAGGGTTGGGAGAGCCCTGTATTGTGCAGTGGGGTTGGACTAGATGACCCATGAGATCCCTTCCAACTCTATTATTCTATGATAGCATAAAGTCAGATAATTAAAAGAGCTGTTTTTGTACGCTACTTTTTACTACCTGAAGAAGTCTCAAAGTGGCTCTGAAGCTGATATGTCAGTTCTTTGTTCTATTTTTTTTACTCTTCTCTTGAGAGTCACCATGAGGTTGTAGTTAAGAACAGCGGCCTCTGATATGGACAACAACCAGTGATCCCCCACTCCTCCTCCACATAAAGCCAGCTGGGTGACCTTGGGCCAGTCACAGTTCTCTCAGAGCTCTCTCAGCCTCACCTACCTCATGGGGGAGAGGTACCTACCTCATGTTGTGGGCAGAGAAAGATATTTGTAAGCTACGTTTGGGACTCCTCCAGGTAGTAAAAAGAGGGGTAGCAAAACAGTTCTCTTTTTTCTTCTCTTACTTGTACCCCCTCTTTCTCCCCTTTTTAATCTGTAAAAAAAAAATTCTAATACAAATTCTTAGGGATAGGGGAAGAGAACATTGTCCAGAAAATTCCCTTCTTTCAGTCTGAGAAGTGATGTTCAGGTGGGCGACATCAGCAGGCAAGCTGCTTCACCCTCAGGAGTCACCAAGAAGAATGCTCTGCACCAGGGGTAGTCAAACTGCGGCCCTCCAGATGTCCATGGACTCCAATTCCCAGAAGCCCCTGCTAGCAAATGCTGGCAGGGGCTTCTGGGAATTGGAGTCCATGGACATCTGGAGGGCCGCAGTTTGACTACCCCTGCTCTGCACGGTCAACCACCAATTTCACAGGTCCGGGGAGGTCTTCAAATGGCCTGGCTTGTTTGGGTGTAGCTGTCAGGGCCGTGGATGCTGGGACAGGCAGGTCTGCAGGTCTCTGTGGCTACAGTCACCCTGGAAATCTCTCATTCCCCCAAAGAGTCTCAATCCACTCTCCCTAAGGTTTCCAGTCTCTCGCTTCAGGTCAAACTGTAGCTCTCCAGATGTCCATGGAGTACAATTACTATGGGGCAATTGGAGTCCATGGACATTTGGAAAAGCACAGCTTGGCCACCCCCGCTGCAAGGAGTTCTGCTGCCAGAAGACGAATTCCTGACTTTTCTCCAGACCCAATTTCTTCATCTGAGACTCTCCTGATCTCCCCACATCAGGAGACATAAGGGATTAGCGTGACACCAGGTGAGTGGGCGCCTCTGCCATTTCCTCCCCACCCCAAAGAGGGTCTCGTCTTTGCACGGCTCCTCCTGCTCCAGAGGAATCCCATTCAGCAACAACAGAGAAAAGGTTATTCTGGGAAGGCTCCGCAGGGCTGCCTCTTGCACCAGAGACTGGGTCTGCTTCCAGCCCCGGGAGACCCAGAGAGGGGGAGGTGCCCTCCCCCCCCACAAACACACCCCGCCCCCACCCTGGACCCCTTTCCTCGGGGTTGCCAAGCGACCGGGAGAAAACTCCCGCTTCCCCTCTGCAGAGCCCTCCGAGGAGCCGGATCCCCTCCCAGCTTCTCCCGTGCAGGGATCCCGATCCCTCCCGGGGAGCAGAGACCCACAGAGACCCCCCCTTCTCCCCCCTGATCTTTACCCTTCCTGCCTCTCCCCCCGTCCAGCCCCCGCCTCGGTCCTCCAGCCAAGCTTTTCCCGAAAGGCGGAAGGGGGAGGACTGGTGGGGGGCTCTCTAGGAAGCGCCGCTCTATCGTTGTAACCCTCCCAAGGCCTCTCAGGCCAGTACACAAAAATACTCATCTGGGTGTGTTTTTTGATAAAAGCAGGGGTAGTCAAACTGCGGCCCTCCAGATGTCCATGGACTACAATTACCAGGAGCCCCTGCCAGCGAATGCTGGCAGGGGCTTCTGGGAATTGTAGTCCATGGACATCTGGAGGGCCGCAGTTTGACTACCCCTGGATAAAAGCCTTTTCCCTTTTCTTTTTTGCACCATATTCTGTTCCAAAATGTCTGAACGTCTCTTGCCCTGAAAACTCTACAGAGTTGCCGTGAAGTCGGCTGCAACTTGATTTCTTCCTGGCCCCAAAAAAAGGTGCTCAGCGTAGCCTGTGAGGAAGGCACAGAGATGTGTTAAGATGTGAAGGCAGCATTGATGTTTTCTTAGTGAAACTCTATTTTTGTTTTTGTAGCTCTTTATAGTAGATTATTTCTGCTACCTTCCCATGTTAATCCCCTGAGCACCAAGACGACAAAATATGACTTCCTCAATAAAATCAGAGGCCAGTTGTACCTTTAAGACCTTTAAGAGCTTTTTAGGGCAAGCACTGGACTCTGATTTTAGAAGAAGAAGAAGAAGAGTTGGTTCTTATATGCCGCTTTTCCCTACCCAAAGGAGGCTCAAAGCAGCTTACAGTCGCCTTCCCTTTTCCTCTCCCCACTAAAGGCACCCTGTGAGGCTGAGAGAGCCCTGATATCACTGCCTGGTCAGAACAGCTCTATCAGTGCTGTGACTAGCCCAAGGTCACCCAGCTGGTTGCATGTGGGGGAGCGCAGAATCGAACCTTGAATGCCAGATTAGAAGTCCGCACTCCTCACCACTACACCAAACTGGCTCTCTTTATTGTGCAACTTCAGACCAGCACGGCTACCCTCAGTTCCTCAGACATAGTTTCCCATTAATACCTTGTGGCTAATAGCCGCTTATGGACCTCTGTCCCAGATATTCATCCAACCCCCTGTTGAAACTGTCTAGGTTTTTAGCTACCACCACTTACTGTGGTAGATAATTCTCCAGATTAGAGCCTGTGGCTCTTAGCAGCCAAACCAATCTGCCTGAGCTGATTGATACGAAATAATAACTCCCTCTTTTGTGTACTAAACTTGAAATGCATATACATGCACATCATATATCTAATTCTGGTCTTGGTTTTAATGCGGATCAAAAATGCACACCATGGGGCCACGCACAGAGAGGGGAAGTGTTTCTAAAAGCACAGGGGATGGCCCAGGTTTTTTTTTTCCAGAAATGTGTAATTTTTGTGGCCTCCTTGGCAATATTAGGCCTTTCATGGCTTTGTTAGTGATAACCAGAACCTTGAACTGTACTCGGGAACTAATCGATCGCCATTGCAGAGTTAGCAGAATGGGCATGACTGGAACGTATTTAATCTTCACGGCAATCCTGCGAAGCATGTTAGGCTTTTAAAATGACTGGCCAAGTGAGGATTCAGGAGGTGGGGAAAAATACATAATCATCAGACCCTTCGTAAATAATTTAGCTCCATCAGAGGAAAAAGAACTACCACCAACAGGAAATGCTTACAAGAAATTGCCGCTAAACGAACTTTAATACAAGAGCTTTGAAGACCAACCTCCTTCAAGCACCGTAGATAGCAAATTACCTCTGTAACTGATGTCTTGCAGAGGGAAAATCACCCTCTCCCCATGAGGGGAGGGGGTAGCATTCTTGGGAGCTGTTATTTGTTGGAGGGGGGAAGGAAGCTTGCTATATCCTTTCTGTGGCTGGCCTGCAGGTGCACAGTCCCAATGTGTTCCTGCAATGAAGACCACTCAATGAATAGCACTAACAGGTGAATGCAACTCTTGTTTTCCACATGGTGCCTAACAGGAACAACTGCAGTATGCGTCTTGTCTTCAAGGGCAGACACATACAGAGTGCATCACAGCAGTCTAGCATCAAAATTACCTGGAAAACATTCCTGGCAATGTAGAAACTGCCAAATTTCCTGTTATTATATCAGCAATGGCATCAATCCAGTGTTATTAATTTTAACATACAACGAATCTTGAATATTTGTCTCATTCACCCAGCTTCCTTCTTCTCTTTTTCCTTCCCCTTCCTGCCCTGCCCTCTTCTTTTTCTCTTGCTGCCCAGCTCACTGCCTCCCTTCACTTGCCAGTTTCCACTTCTGAGTAGGCCAACTGAGCCTGGAGGGCCACTGGTGAGTATGGCTGTGAATGACACCTCTGCCGCACATGATCTTCTAAATGTGAGACTTATACACTTCCTCCTTAAAAAATCAAAAATCAAAAGCATTGCTTTGGTATTCCCATACCAATCAAAAGAATTAATATCTCACACACAGCCAATCCAAGACCTGCCGTGTAGAAGCAAGATTTCCATACTTAGCAATCCATTAAACATTTATTGAAAGAAGAGTCTCACACCAGGAGCATACTATTTATTCTTCACGGCAACCCTGTGAAGTATGTTAGGCTTGGAAAAGGACTGGCCAAGCGTGAATTTGAACCCAGATCCACCCAGCTGTAGCCCACCCATTTCGCTCTTGAATTTAACACGCGGGAGGTCAGATGTGGTGCAAGGACGCCTTGCCCAAACAATAGGATTTCTTTGACACTTTTACAGACCATTTTTAAAAACACATATACTTTAGGGACAAACAATTTACACATTTCCTGTATGGCCCCTTCCAACTCTATGATTCTATGATATTTGGCACAGAATCAGCCCAAGACCTGCCGTTTACCACCCAAACCCCGAGGCTTCTGTACTTATCAATCCATTGCACATCTTACAAGAAGGGGCTCACCCATGAACGTGATCTTTTCCTCAAACAGTCATGGAAAGTATCTTGGAGCTCAAAAAGTCTCTGGCCAAAAAAATCAGCCAATGAGCTTCTGGGGCAAGGGTGGATTTGAACCTAACATTCTGGATCTTGAAGTCAAGGTTTGGGGATCGGTTGTAACAATAATAATGATGATATTGTTATTATTGTTACCCGCCCTTTCCTGTAGGGCCAGGGTGAATGACCACATTTATAAAGTATACGATGCACTTGACTTAATAAAAAAAATATATCAATTTAAAATCAAAACATTAAAAGATGCCTCCTTAAAACCATTACAGAGAGGGGGTTGGTTTAATGGACAGACTGGTGTTTTGTAAGTGGGGTTCTAGGGCAGGGAGTGTCCCCTAGGCCTAGTGGAACAGCTTGGGTTTACCTCTTTTGGGCCAGGGACCCTGAGCAAGTGCAACGGAAGGTGCCTGTCTCAAGTGCTTGCCAGAAAGGTTCTCACCACAGCTTTAAGGTAAAGGTAAAGGTATCCCCTGTGCAAGCACCGGGTCATGTCTGACCCTTGGGGGGACGCCCTCCAGCGTTTTCATGGCAGACTCAATACGGGGTGGTTTGCCAGTGCCTTCCCCAGTCATTACCGTTTACCCCCCAGCAAGCTGGGTACTCATTTTACCGACCTCGGAAGGATGGAAGGCTGAGCCAACCTTGAGCCGGCTGCTGGGATTGAACTCCCAGCCTCATGGGCAGAGCTTCAGACTGCATGTCTGCTGCCTTACCACTCTGCGCCACGAGAGGCTCTATCACCACAGCTTTATCGATGGTTTTTGAAACCTCCCAAAACCCTTCTGGTGGACGAACATTTTAAACATTGCCTTTAATGCCAATTCGTGAAAAAAAAAATTTCCACAAAACACAGTAAAGAGCATTTTACATCTCCCTCCTGATGCTGTCAGGAGAATCAAGGGAAATGTAAGGATATTCTTCTAAACTTCAGGATCTCACATGTTGTTAAAGAACATATTGAGTTTCCTTTTAAAAACTCACAATTCTTTGGATGGGGGGGGGAGAGGGAGGCTTCTCTGGCCTCCTCACAAGATGGAACTGTTCGTAAATTAGGGAAACTGGTGGTGGACACTGCGTTACATCAGGTGCTGGTGAGCTGTACTATCAACTTCTCTATTTCTATGTGGGCTTTTGCGAATGGAAATTATGTCACCAGCTCTTCAAGGCTATTTTTCCAAGGAGCTTTCTTGACTGTCTCATTATTTACCTGTCCTCAGTCTGGGGCAAGTGGCAGAGGGGGTTAAGAGGGTGAGGGCAGCGGGAATGAGGATTTTAAACTGTATTTTAGTATTTTTTTGGTTTTTATTATTGTAATATTTCATTGTGTCTATGACTTTAGCATCTTATTTGTCTCTTGAGAAATTTATATGTAGGTCAAGAAGCAACAGTGAGAACTGAACATGGAATCACTGACTGGTTCAAAATTGAGAAAGGAGTTCGGCAAGGCTGTATACTGTCGCCTTGCCTATTTAACTTGTATGCAGAGCACATCATGAGAAATGCGGGATTAGAGGAGTCACAAATTGGGATCAAGATTGCAGGGATAAATATCAACAACCTCAGATATGCAGATGATACCACTCTAATGGCAGAAAGTGAAGAGGAACTAAAGAGCCTGTTGATGCGGGTGAAGGAGGAGAGTGCAAAAGTTGGCTTGAAACTCAACATCAAGAAAACAACAATCATGGCATCCGGCCCTCTCAATTCCTGGCAAATAGATGGGGAAGAAATGGAGATAGTGACAGATTTTATTTTCCTGGGCTCCAAGATCACTGCAGATGGGGACTGCAGCAAAGAAATTAAAAGACGCTTGCTCCTGGGGAGGAAAGCTATGGCAAATCTAGACAGCATCCTAAAAAGCAGAGACATCACCCTGCCAACAAAAGTGCGTTTAGTCAAGGCTATGGTCTTCCCAGTTGCAATGTATGGCTGCGAGAGTTGGACCATAAGGAAGGCCGAGCGTCAAAGAATTGAGGCTTTTGAACTCTGGTGCTGGAGAAGACTCTTGCGAGTCCCTTGGACTGCAAGGCGAACAAACCGGTCAGTCCTAGAGGAGATCAACCCTGACTGCTCTTTAGAAGGCCAGATCCTGAAGATGAAACTCAAATACTTTGGCCACCTCATGAGAAGGAAGGACTCCCTGGAGAAGAGCCTAATGCTGGGAGCGATTGAGGGCAAAAGAAGAAGGGGACGACAGAGAATGAGGTGGCTGGATGGAGTCACTGAAGCAGTAGGTGCAAACTTAAATGGACTCCGGGGAATGGTAGAGGACAGGAAGGCCTGGAGGATCATTGTCCATGGGGTCGCGATGGGTCGGACACGACTTCGCACATAACAACAAATGACTTTAATGTTGTGAATTCCCCTCATCCCATGCAGGGGTGGCCAAACTGTGGCTCTCTAGATGTCCACCGAGGGGCTCATGGGAATTGTAGTCCGTGGACATCTGGAGACCCACCTGCAGGAAAGCTTTATCTTTGTGTGGAGCACAAAGGTCAAAATCTGCCTCGGCTTCTTGAGACACTTCTGAGGTTTCTCCCATGCGTGGATTTCTCAGTGCTCAAGAAGGGCAGAGCTGGGCTTGAATCTCTCTTCCACTCTCAGGATACATCTTTGCTTTCTTCCTATAAGATCAGTTTGCAGTTAGACCATGGTTCAAATTCTCTCCACCATTTGAGTATTTATACCATTTGTCCCTGAGTTGACTTGTGTGTTTTTCTTTTTTGGCATCAACCATTATGGTAAAGTTTCTGTACAGATGCAAGAACTTGGTGTAATGGTCAGGAGCGGTGGCCTGTAATTTGGAGAGCCAGGGTTGATTTCCCGTCCCTCCACATGCTGCCAGCTGGGTGACCTTGGGCCAGTCACAGTCATCTTAGAGCTGTTTTCTCAGAACAATTCTGTCAGATTTCCCTCAGCCTCACCTACCTCACAGGGTGTCTATTGTGGAGAAAGGAAAGCGATTATAAGCTGCTTTGAGAAGCATGAGGCCTGCTGGGTGACCTTGAGTTAGACAGTTCTCTCAGAGCTCGCTCAGTCCCACCTACCTCATAGGGAATCTGTTGTGAGGAGAAAAGGAGAAGCGGATTATAAACTGCTATGGGACTTACGAGGCCTTTAGGGTGACCTTGGGCCAGGCACAGTTCCCTCAGAGCTCTCATAGCCCCACCTGCTTCACTGAGTGTCTGTTGCAGAGAGAGAAAGGGACGGTGATTGTAAATCATTTGGGGACTCCTTTGAGAGGTGAAAAGTGGGGTATAAAAACCAACCTTCTTTCCTTGACTTTATATATAGTTTCAAGCGGGTAGCCGTGTTGGTCTGAAGCAGCACAACAAAGCAAAATCAGAGTCCAGTCGGGCACCTTTAAGACCAACAAAGATTTATTCAAGGCGGGAGCTTCCGAGTGCAAGCGTGCCACTGGACTCTGATTCTGTTTTATACGTAGTTTTCAACCTGTGGGAACTCTGTCGTAGTCCTTAAGGTGTGAAAGAGGAGAGAAGCTCTGGTAACCGCCTGAACGTCCACGTGGCTTCTCCCCGAGTGGATTCTCTGATGCTGTTGAAGGCTGGATTTCTGGATGAACCTCTTTCCACACACCGCGCATCCAAAGGGCTTCTCCCCCGTGTGGGTTCTCTGATGGCGCTGAAGATTGCCGTTCCAGCTGAAGCTCATCCCGCACTCCGAGCATTCGAAAGGCTTCTCCTCGGTGTGGGTCCTGAGGTGCTGCTGGAGGTGGCAGGTGCGGCTGAATCTCTTCCCGCACTCGGAGCACTGGAAAGGTTTCTCCCCGGTGTGGATCCTGCGGTGCCGCTGGAGCTCACTATACCAGCCGAAGCACTTCCCGCACTCGGAGCATTTGTATGGCTTCTCTCCCGAGTGGATTCTTTGGTGCTGAATGAGGTTTGTTTTCTGCGAATAGCTCTTGCCGCATTCGGGGCAGCCGTACGGCTTCTCCCCCGTGTGGATTCGGTGGTGCCGAAGGAGTTCCGCCCTGCAAAGGAAGCTCCTTCCGCACGCCAAGCATCGGTGGCTCTTCTTCCCGCCGTGAACTTGCAAATGGATATCGTACTGAGCCGGATCGGGGAAGTTCATCCCACACTCCAAGCACATGTAGGTGCCCCCCGCTATGTGAAGTATTTCACAGAAATCCCCTGCTTGCACGGAGACCCCCCGCTTGTCCATCCTGTCGACTGTGTGGCGCCCCTCCTGCCTTTTTGGTTCATCTGGATTCCTGGAGTTTCCATTCTGGTCTTCAGGCCGGGCTCTGTCTGGAGGTAACCGGGGCGGCCCCCCGTCTTCCTCATCCCCCTGGTCATCCCCTGTGGAAATAAAGAGAGAGATCCCGTTAGCACCGAGCAAGGAGGTTGAATCTCGATCGGAAGCTCCTTCCACAAGCAACATGTTTCAGTGGCTTCTTGCTGTATGTTGCAGCCTTCCGCATCAGAGGAGACCATTCCATACCCTTTATACCAGGGGTAGTCAACCTGTGGTCCTCCAGATGCAGTTGCTGGCAGGGGCTCGTGGGAACTGTAGTCCATGGACATCTGGAGGACCACAGGTTGACTACCCCTGCTTTATATACAGCTCCTTACCTAAATGCCTTTTGGGGTGTGAAGTAGGGGTTGTGAGATGATTGAAGCTCTTTTTGCACTCCAAGCAACTGCAGGGTTTCTCTCTTGTACAAATCTGTTCCTGGGAAACAACATTATTTTTCTGAGCTAAGGGCTTTCCGAAAGTCAAGCTTTTGTTTTCCCTGGAGTGGATTCTCTGGTTAGGGTGGAGGCCGTGGCTCCTTCGTTTTTCAGCCGGCCTTTTTTCTTGGACTGGGATTTCGCAGGAGCCCCGTCCTTGGAACGGAAGGGGTTTATCCCTCTGCTCAAGCTTGCTGTTTCCCTCCTGCCTCATGATCCCTTCTACACTCCTGAATTTGTCTGCCAACTCTTCCTTCTTAGAATCATCCGATGATGGTGCCTGGAATTCCTCGGCCGTCTTGCCTGTGCTGCCGGCTGAAATAAAGAGAGAGATCCGATCAGCAGTCTTGCAAATGAGAACTAGACTCAGATCCATCACTCCTGCCTCCTGGGGTGTATTTCGATTAGTCCATCAAGAGAGCCAGCTTGGTGTAGTGGTTAGAAGCGGCGGCTTCTAATCCATAAAGCCAGGTTTGATTCATCCGGAAGAAGTTCCTGGCAGTTAGAGCAGTTCCTCAGTGGAGCAGGCTTCCTCAGGAGGTGGCGGGTTCTCCTTCCTTTGAAGTTTTTAAGCAGAGGCTAGATACCCACCTCACAGGAATGATGATTCTGTGAATTTAGGCAGATGGTGAGGGGGTGGGCAGAAGGGATTGTGCCCAAGCTTGGCTCTTGGGGCCCTTTCTTGCACACCCAGGGAAATGCCAATTGTCACTTTGGGGTCAGGAGGTGAATTTCCTCCAGGCCAGACTGGCAAGGGATTCTGGAAGATTTTTTTTTCAGGGCGAGGGGATCATCTGGGGTCACTGTAGCTGGGCAGGTAGTTGTAAATTTCCTGCTTTCTGCGGGTTGGACTAGATGACCCTGGAGAACCCTTCTCACTCTATGATTCTATACCATAAGTTCTGAGCATATATTAATCTCCCTGCTGTTCTCACATATCAGATCAAGCTGTTTTCAAGCTGTCTATCAGGCCACAAAGAAGAGCTTCAGGTTGCTAGACTGGGCTATCCATGGGAAGGCCTGACTACTATAAAAAAAGAGTCAGTAGAACTTGACCTGGTCCAGCAGGCACATTCCCTAGAACAGGGGTGAGTCAACCTGTGGTCCTCCAGATGTTCATGGACTATAATTCCCATGAATTCCCAATAGGAATTGTAGTCCATGAACATCTGGAGGACCACAGGTTGACTAGCCCTGCACTAGAATATGCTATCCTCCGAAAAATCTGACACTGCAGCCCTCAAAGAGAGGAAAGGAGCTGCAGCTGAGCTCAGCCCCAGAAGAAGAAGAATTGTTTTTTATTCCCCACTTTTCACTGCCTGAAGGACTCTCAAAGCAGCCTACAATCCTTTCCTCTCCTCACAACAGATACCCTGTGAGGTAGGTGGGGCTGAGAGAGCTCTGACATAACGGCTCTGTGAGAACAGCACCATCAAGACTAGCCCAGGGTCACCCTGCTGGCTGCATGGGGAGGAGCAGCAAATCAAACCCGGCTCACCAGATTAGCAGCCACCACTCTTAACCACTGTTCCAAGCTTCCAGGTGCCTTGGATTTAGGCCCCCAAAGGTCTCCTTCCCACCTTACCCAGTGGACCAGCCTCTCTGGCCTCCTCTTCCTCGACAGCCAGCAAAAGCTCCCTCTCAGATGAAGCCTGGCCAGCCTCAGAGGCACTCCCAGACATCTTCCAGGGCACCTGCAATAGGAGAGAGGGAACTTTTCAGGGTAGAAATAGAGAACTAAAGGGGGTGGGGAGAGGATGAAGAAGGAACTAGATGTGTTTCTTGCACCCTGCTTTTTACTACCCAAAGGAGTCTCAAAGTGGCTTATAAATGCCAAAACATCCTTTCTCAGTTTGAGAGAAAACTCCTCCCCACCCAGAGACTCTGGATTCAGCTGGAAACAAGGCAACAAGCCCTCCCATCACACCCCAGGACTCCCCTCCTCTCTCCCCCCATCCCAAAAGGGCCAGATCTCAGCCCTGCCTCCACCCCAGGCCCTCTCACAATCCGGGCCTGCACAGCAGAAGGGCCTCACCTGGTTCTCCTCCCTTGAGAGGAGCTCCTCAGCCAGGGCCACAGCTTGGGAGCAGCTCTGGGGGCTGCTCTCTCGCACCCGGCTCTGGATCTCCAGGGGAAGGATGCTCAGCAGTTGCTCCAGGATCAAGAGCTCCAGGATCTGCTCCTTGCTGTGGTTCTCTACCCTCAGCCACCCGCGGCACATTTCCCGCAATCGGCAGTAAGCCCCTCGTGGCCCCTCAGCCTCCTGGTAGCAGAAACGCCTGAACTCTTCACGTTGCTTCTCCCGGCTCAGGGCATCTACTCGCAAGATGGCTGCCTTCACTTTCCCATAATCCTCTCTGTCTGGGACATCCAGGCTGTTCAAGGCTCGCTCGGCTACTCCGCTGAGGGCCGGCAGGAGTCGGCTCGCCCACTCTTCCTGGGGCCACCGACAGGCTTCGGCCACTTGCTCAAAAGCAGCCAGAAAGGTCTTGGCATTATCCCAGGGTGACGGTTTCTCTGGCAAGGGGGAGATTCCCCATGGGGAGTGAGAAGATTCCAGTGCCCTGAGGAACTCCTGCCACTGGGCTTCCCACTGCTCAAGGGAAAGGGATCCCTCCGCTGCAGGCAGATTCACTGGATGTCCTGTTCTTCTTTGCAGGATTTCCCTGATACTCCCAGCCTGGAGGACATGAAGGGCTTCTCCTTTCTCCTCTGACACGTCCCCTAATTTGGGACCTGCGGGAGTCTCTTTCTCCATTTCTGGCTCTGAATGATCACTCAGTACCGATGTTGCAGGACTGAAAACCTTTGGACAGGTTCTTGTTTTCCACCCTGGGGAAAAGATAAATATGAGGAAGAGAGAAGAGACACACCCTGAATCAATCCACGTCTGGTTTTATGGCTCCAACACAATTCTTCTAACCAGATACACTAATTACACACACAAAAAAAGAGGTACCAGAATGAATTTTATGTCCACTGCATGCATACGTTAAGATTCTAGTTACAAAGTTTGCGGTTTCTATTCCGCTAAAGAAAAGCCCTTCTTAAAAATTGCTTCTCTTGGTTTGTGAAATGTCAGGAAGGCTCCCCCACCTGAACACAGAAATGTATCCATTGGCAGGGTGACATCTTCAAAGACGTGTGCTCCAATTAGGATCATCCAACCACTGAGTTAGAAGGGGCCATGTGGGCCATCTAGTCCAACCCCCTGCTCTCTGCAGGATCAGCCTCAAGCATCCATGAGAAGAATCCTAGAACCATAGAGATGGAAGGGGCCATACAGGCCATCTAGTCCACCCCCCTGCACAATGCAGGAATCAGCCTAAACCATCCAGGATAAGTATCTGTCCAGCCACAGCTTGAAGACCACCAGTGAGGGGGAGCTCACCACCTCCTTAGGCAGCCGATTCCACTGCTGAACTACCTTGTGAAAGCTTTTCCTCTGATATCTAGCCAGTACCATTCTGCAAGGAGTTTATACCCATTACTGTGGGTCCTCTTCTCTGCTGCCAATAGCAAGTGCTCCCTGCCCTCTTCCAAGTGACCACCTTTCAAAGACCACCAAGAGACCAACCATGTCCCCTTTCAACCTCCTCTTCTCCAGGTTTAACATTCCCAAGTCCCTCGGCCTTGCCTCACAGGGCTTGCTCTCCCCAGGTCCTGGATCATCCCCATTGCTCTCCTCTGCACCCTCTCCATTTTGTCCACCTCCTTTTTGGAGAACTTTCCTATCGGTCAACCGATTAGCAGACCTGGCAGAGAGCCTGCTTTGGGCACAGAAGGTCCCAACTTCAATTCCCAGCACCTTCAGTGAAAGGGACCAGGGAGGAAGTCATGTGAAGGCCTGGGACCCTGGGGAGCTTGCTCAGAGCAGAGAAGACTGGTCTTGATAAGACCCCACAGAAGGCACCTCCAGGCGTACAGCGTAATGGGACGGGCAAGGCCTTCCTGGTGATAACTGGGCCCTTGAACTGAACCTGGACACAATTAAGAGCCATCAGAGCACTTACAAAAGAGGCGCATTTTGCCTGACTCCTGAGCTAGCGTTCCGTGAGGCCTGAACTTCCCAAGTGGTCTTCAAGGACCGTCCCTTGTGGGGAGCTGTCCAGTAGTCTAGCCTCAAGGCAGCACTTCACAGGACTTCCTCTCAGCTATGCTCTTTTGGTTGGTTTGAGTTCAGAGGCCCAGGGTGGAACCGAGGATCTCCCCTGTGCACAGGATTGGCTCTGCTCCTGAACTATTGCTTTCTTCCTCACCACAGAGACTCCACCCTCCCCGTCTATGTGCCCTCTCTACCAAACAGGGCATGGCACTCTGCTTGCACTCAGAGGCAAGAGCCAGATCAGATTCTGGAAGGGGGGGAGGGAGATTGCAATGGTCCCTCAGGACCCTCCTGCTATGCAATCTCTGCAAAGTCAAAAGGACCATCCCTGTGTCTCCTCCCCCCATGTTGCTTTTGCACCCCTCCTCCTGCTGTGAAGCAGACCACTGACACCAACAAGGAAAAGATTCTTTGGAGGAAAGTGGACCAGGCCACCCCTTCACCCACAGGACTCTTGGAAGTCCTCTATGAGGCTGGCACATGGACAGACAGTCAATACTGACGGAGCTAACTAGAAGAAGAGTCAGTTCTTATATGCCGCTTTTCTCTACCCGAAGGAGGCTCAAAGCGGCTTACAGTCGCCTTCCCATTCCTCTCCCCACAACAGACACCCTGTGGGGTGGGTGAGGCTGAGAGAGCCCTGATATCACTGCTCGATCAAAACAGATTTATCAGTGCTGTGACTAGCCCAAGGTCCCCCAGCTGGCTGCATGTGGGGGAGCGCAGAATCGAACCCGGCATGCCAGATTAGAAGTCCGCACTCCTAACCACTACACCAAACTAAGCCCAGGGCATTTCATCAGGAGCCTGGGTGTGATTCTGGACACCGGGGGCACTGTATCCCAGTAAGGCTCAGGGATGCCAGCCTCCAGGTGGGACCTGGGGAATCCCTGGAATTACATTTTCCCTTGGAGGAAATGGCTGCTTTGCAGGGTGGGCTCTGGGGCATTGTCCCGCATGGACGTCCCTGTCCTCCGCACACTGCATCCCCAAATCTCCAGGAGTTTCCCCACCTGGATCTGGCAACCCTCCCCCCATTCCCCCCCATTCCCCCCCCCGCCAGTGGTCAGCTGAGACAGAAGCACAGACCCCCCGCTCAAACTGGGGGGCCGGAATGGGGAATCTCCATGGGTCCTTTTCTCTCTCCCCCCCTCCCGGCAAAACCTTCGTCACCCACCTGCGCTTCCCCTGGAGTTGGCATCGCATCCAGCCAGCCGCGCTCCTGCGCTTTTCCAAAGAGGCTGGACCTGTCGGGATGCGCGCTCGGACCGGAGGGAAACCCGCTGCCCCGCGGCTCCTCCCTGCCGATCCATCCTCAGCGCCGGCAGCCGGAGCCCGAGACTGCAACAAAACCCGGGCGCAGAGGGGAAGCCAGCCTGACCGCCTCCTTGCTGGGCACCTGCGGCTCAGGGCTGCCCACCCACTGCCCACCTTGCAGGGCTGCCCACCCACCGCACGAGCCCTTCCCCTTCCCCTTCCCCTTCCCCTTCCAGCAGTCGCCCGGCCAGAAAAGCCGGGGCCCAAACCCAGGAGGAGGAGGAGCTCGGATGACGGACTCCGCTTCAGTCTCTGGCCTCCCTTCGCCCCTCTCTAGGCCACGCAGCTCGCTCGCCCGCTTAACTCTTCCATTCCCAGCTCCTCCTCAAGGTACAGGCGGCCCTTGGGCGAGTCGCAGTCCTGTTAGAGCAGTTCTCTCGAAGCTCTCTCCACCCCTGAAAGAGGCGAGAGGGAGATTGCAATGGTCTGTTGTGGGAAGGATGTCCGTTGTGGGGAGAGGGGCGGAAGGCTTTGGGATTCCTTTGGGTCGGGAGCGGAGCGGGATATAAAGACGAACTCTTCTTCTTGACAAGGCATGGGAATCAAGGGCTCCAGGGTTACTCTGTGATCCAAGGAATTCATTTTTCTTCTTTAAATAAAGGAAGCCAATTCAACATGCCTGTTTTTTTGTTTTTTGTTTAAAGCTTCTGGCCAGGGAAATCTGCTCTGGAACCTCAGGAGTGGAGATTGACAGCTGCCTGCTAAGGATGCCAGCCCCCAGGTGGGACCTGAGGATCTCCCAGAATGATAGCTCCCCTTCAAACTACAGAGATGGCCTCCTACCGGCGCAGGCCTTTGCAAAGGAGTTGTAAGAATTGTTTTTTATACTCCGCTTCTCACAATCCAAAGGAGTGTCGACCCAAAGGGGCCTTCCTCTCCCCATCACAGACACCCTGTGTGGTAGGTGGGGCTGAGAGAACTCTGACAGGACTATGACTAGCCCAAGGTCACCCACCTGGCTGCATGCGGAGGAGCGGGGAATCAAACCCAGCTTTCCAGACTAGAAGCCAACGCTCTTGACCCCTACGCCACACTGGCTCCACAGAGCCTCCACAGTGCTAATTCATTGACCCACATGAACTTTTTTGTTTTTCACAGGCCTGTCTCATAAATCCAGGCAGACTAGGCCCTGTTCAGTGACAGGTTATCTCTGCTCTTTCGGATAGGGTTGCTGGGTTCCCTCCTGGCCATCAGCAGGGGATGGGGGATGTAGAGTTGCCAGATGCAGATTGGGAAATGCCTGGAGATTTGAGGAAGCAGTCTGAGGAGGCCGGGGGGGAACAATGCCCAGAACCCACCCTCCAAAGCAGGCTTTTTCTCCAGGGGAACTGCTCTCTGTAGTCTGGAGATGGGCTATAATATCAGAGGATCCCCAGGTCCCACCTGGAATTTGGCATCCCAGGTTGAGACAAGACTGAAAAATTTGCCATATTCTTCCACTGTGTTGATCCTTTGCACATTTAATTAACAAAGAATTCAGAAGACAATATAGAGGAAACTGAAAATTTACACTTTTTTTTTTTTACAGCATCTCTTTAACAACGTGAAACCAACACTCTGCTGAATTTTGGATCCTTGTGTGTCCTCAAACTGGCCAAGAAACACAGGTATATTAAAAAAAATCTCCCTCCCCTGTTATAGTATAACAACAATGCTACAAGGTAGGCTAGGCTGAGAGCTACAGGGATGAATGGTGAAAGCAACCCCCTTAGATAAAAATGTTGATATTAGGGGAAGGGAATTCCCCCACCCCTTCTTCTGCCCAGCCCATATGGAAGCTGTGGTGTGGAGAGGAGAGACTGCGATTTAGGGAATTCGTGTCTTATGAACTGCATTTGTCCACCCAATTCTATGGATAATAATTCTATGGATAATCTTTGTTGCAATAGAGTCAATCAAGGAGGGGGAAGGTGTACTCATGAAGGCCCATTTCTGGAATTTTATTGCCCACAGTAGGGCCAAAAACCCTCAGCCAGAATGTTCTCTCTGTTTCCTCCTTCATCAGCTCTCAGCCAAACTCTGATTCCTTAGTATACTGTCCTTTCCAGTCACAAACATCCAGCTGTATACTCAGAGAGCCTATTGGCCAGAGGTGGCCAGACTGTGGCTCTCCAGATATTCATGCACTACAATTCCCATATTGGCAGGGGCTCGTGGGAATTGTAGTTCATGGACATCTGGAGAGCCACAGTTTGGCTACCCCTGAAATACGCAGAAAACACCCCCATTCCGCTCCCCAGTTAACAGGAATTGACCTGTCAAGGTTATCAATATGCTATGCCTCGGTCAACACTGGGAGAAAAGTAGACTGCCCAGTTTAATCTCTAAGATTCCCACACAGGCCATTGTTTTATAACATAAGGGAAGCCATGTTGGATTGGGCCAAGGGGCCATTCAGTCTAGCACCCTGTGACATGTGGTGGCCAAATCCCAGGTGCCACTGGAGGTCCACCAGCGGGGCCAGAACTCCAGAAGCCCTCCCACTGTGGCCCCCAAGCACCAAGAATACAGAGCACCCCTGCTCCAAACACTCTTCCCTCCGTACCTTGAGGCCAAGAGCCACAGATGGATCTCTGCTCCATGCGTATGTCCAATCCCCTCTTGAAGGTGTCTATGCTTGTAACCAGTACCACCGCTTCCTGCGGCAGTGAATGCCACGTGTTAATTACTCTTTGGGTGAAGAAGCACTTCCTTTTATCTGTTCAATGCTTATTGCCAATTAATTTCATGGAATGCCCGTGAGTTCTGATATCGTGAGAAAAAAAGAAGAGGATTTCTATCTCTACCTTCTCTATTCCATGCCTAATTATGCAAACCCCTATCATGTTTTGTTGTTCTTCAGGGTTTTAATGGATGGCTAGGGGAAGATACCAGCCTTCCTTGCTCTCCCACAAAAATCTTTCTCCAACCCGCACATCCCAAGACTAACGCAGAGTGTCCCTTTAACCTCTTCAGATGGAATTTTTCAGGAAAAAACTCTCATGCTGATAGTCCTCATTATTTTCTAGGTGGGGAACTTCTAACAAAACCCACAAGATCCCCCTGAAACCTACCAAGGCCCCCTTTTTGTAAAGACATCTGTGGGGGTCTTCACAAATAAGCCATTCGTCCCTCCCCCCTTTAATTCAAGCAGCAGCCTTCAGCAACAAGAGCATTCAAATATCCCCCATGGCTGCCATTTTGATCTATCCACCCTCTTGGGCCTCCCTGCCCTTTGCTTATTTAGGATATTGTCCGACCACTCTGTTTTACATTGGTTAACAGGGACCACAGATAGCCTGTTCTTCCACAGGTTTTGCAAAGCAGAAATATTTCCACCAATTTCCCACAAGGCAAGTAAGAGCAGATTGTTAAGGTTCCACAGACGGAGTTCCGCACAGAAAACGGGGCAACCACAAAGAAGATCCTTCTTCACGGAATAATTTCCAGTCCCTTGATAAACCAGGCTAATCCAAGCAGTAGTTCATTGGACGGCGTGAACATCCCATGTGGCTTTTAACAGACAAGCTCTTGCCACAAACTGAGCCACTATCTGGTTTTTGGTTGATGAGGCTGAAGGTGTGACAGCTGAATATACTGCTTTCCGCACTCCAGGCCCTGGTACGGTTTGTCCCCTGTGTGTATCTGTAGATGTTTTTGAAGGTAGGAACTGAAACCAAATCTCTTCCCGCACTCTAAACACTGGTAGGGTTTCTCCCCCGAGTGGACAGTCTGATGCCTCTGCAGCTGCGCGGTCCGATTAAACCTCACTCCGCATTCTGAGCATTTGTAAGGTCTCTCCCCGGTGTGCGCTCTCTGATGCACAGTGAAGCTTATGCGGTGACGGAAGGCCTTCCCGCACTCGGCACACTCATAAGGCTTCTCCCCCGTGTGGATTGTCTGATGCTGCCTCAGGGTGGACACCCGCGTAAACTTCTTCCCGCACTCCGAGCACTGATACGGCTTCTCCCCGGTGTGGATGCTCTGATGCTGCTGAAGGTGCGCCAGCCGCCGAAATCGCTTTCCACACTCTGGGCATTTATACGGTCTCTCCGCCACCTGTGGCGTTTGTTGTGCAGGAAGGCTTACCCGGCTGCTGAGGCCCCTCACAGCCTCTGAGCGCAGAGATGGTTTTTCTCCTGTGGGGATCGCCTGAGGCTTTGGGGGGCCTGGTTGCCCAACATAGCTGTTGTCAGCCTCTGGAATTTTGGGAGGTTCTTCCCCGTTGTGAATTCTCTGATGCCAAGTGAGACTCGTCCTCCAGCTGAAGCTCACTCCGCACTCTGAGCAATTATACGGTTTCTCTGGCGAGTGACTCTCTCGGTGTGACATCAGGGCCACGCTCTGGCTGAAAGTCTGCCCAGACTTCGAGCTTGCATTTTGTTTTTTCTGCACGTGGATTCCCCCGTGAGCACTGTGGCCTCCGTTTCTTCTCTTTGGGGTTGCCTTTTCTCCTTGGTCGAGGATTTCCGGGAATTCCCCACCTTGGCAAGGAATAGGATTATCCTTCCGTTCCACTGTGCAGCTTCCCTCCAGCTGCTTTTGTCCAAAGGCTCCTTTCAAGTCCCCATTCTTGGGTTTGTCTGGTGTGAAAGTCCGGAATCCCCTGCTGTTTTTGTTCTCCGGAATTTCATCTGCTTGAAGAAAGGCAGTGATCCAGTTACCACCCCCAGCAGGGAGAACCGTCGCAAATCATCCCCTCCATAACAGATCTGTGTGTATTTTGTTTCCTAGGCTAGAACCTCCTCCGGCCCCAAGTATGTGGCTGGTTGTATCTTGTGCTCAGACAGTGGTACCTAAATGGTTAAAAGTGTTCTTAGAATTGCTTCAGCTTCTGCCCAAAAAAGGGGGGAGGATTACGTCAATAGGGTGTCACAATCTGGTTAAACCAGGCTTTCTGAACCAGGTTTTCATGAACACCTGGGGTTTTTGATGGCTCTGAAAGGGTTTCCCAAAATTACTTAATTTTTAATATGTATTTAAATCTGATAAACATGTATCTGGTGATATGGCCATATATGGTCATATCAACCTACACCCCCCCTATGGCCAATGATGGGCCTGGAGGAAGGGGAGGAGCCCCGGGTGGGCGTGTCCACAGCTATGCGTCCCAACCATATTCAGCCTGATCGTGCCACTCCCGGGGTCTCTCGAAGCCTGAAGGATGTTTCAGGGGTCTCTCAACGGTAAAAAAGTTGAGAAAGGCTGGGTTAAGCTCTTCCAGTTACAATTAACTACTAATCTTTTACTCTTTTGAAGAACATCTCCAGATGTTTCCCGACCCAGAACTGGGAACCTCAGCCACTGCTGATGCAGAAATCTGCCATGTGGTAACCCCATCATTGACGCTGTGGAATGGCAGCCATAGGAAGGACTGGGCAACTAGAGATGTTGCGTGGAAAACTCTGTTTTCCTTGCCTTCTTTTGGCTTCGCCATGTTTGTCAAATTGGGCCCCAGGCACTACAGGCAAGACCACCTAGGCCTTGTTTGCTAGCAACCTACGGGGGAGGGGGGGGGACACTGCGATTTCCCAAGATCTCAGTCTGCCTTGTCCATTTTAAGCAAATCTCACCGCAGCCTATCATTTTTAAGTTTTTGTAATTTTCTTCGAACCTGCCTCAGCTTCAGAATGAGTCGGTAGGCGTCCCTCCCTCCTTACCTAGCAGGCTGCCCTCTCCGGCCTCCACTTCCCGGATATCCATCCAAGGATGCCTCTGCTCATTCTCAGGTGACGCCTGGCCAGCTTCGGAGACGCGCCCAGATGCTGCCTCGAAGAGCACCTGCAACAGCAGAGAGGGAACCTTTCAGGGCCGGGAGGGGGGAGGAGATCCACAGCGAAATATTCGGTCACCCAACCTGTTGAGTAACTCCATTGCCATATGACAGAGAGAAATCAAGATGGGGTTTCCTTAATCCGGGGAATCCAAACAAAGATTCTGGGGCAACCTGGGGTTATGTGAGAGTTCCCCAGGGGTTACACGGCCTTCTGCAGAAAATTCTGATGGCCGTTGACATCACTAGATGTCACAGAAGCCCACTTTCCCTGTTGTTGTATAGAATCATAGAATCATAGAGTTGGAAGGGGCCATACAGGCCATCTAGCCCAACCCCCTGCTCAACGCAGGATTAGCCCTAAGCATCCTAAAGCATCCAAGAAAAGTGTGTATCCAACCTTTGCTTGAAGACTGCCAGTGAGGGGGAGCTCACCACCTCCTTAGGCAGCCTATTCCATAGGCCTAGTCTCTTTCTCCACAGCGGAGATGGTCAATGATCAATTGATTGACTGGCTGGCTCTCACATCTTACTTCTGTGCCCACTTCTGCAAAGGGTTTTTCGAAGCTTGAAAAATATTTCAGTGGTTCCTCCACCGTCAAAAGGTTAAAAACAACAGAGCTTATCAGGAACAGCACTTGGGGCAAGACATGTCACACAACATGCATAAGCAACTTAAGAATCAACCTCATCTACAAGTAGATGACTACAGACCACGCAATCATGCCCAGCACTCCCCTCCTCCTCCTCCTCAGTGAGATGGAGGGAGATCTCTGTCCCGGCTCCACCCCAGGCCCTCCAGCACCCAGGGCCCACACAGCAGGAGGGCCTCACCTGCTTCTCCTGCCTCGAGAGGAACTCCTCGGCCAGGGCCACCGCCTGGGAGCAGCTCTCAGGACCACTTCCCCTCACCCAGCTCTGGATCTCCCGGGGAAGGACGCTCAGCAGCTGCTCCAGGATCAAGAGCTCCAGGATCTGTTCTTTACTGTGATTCTCCGCCCTCAGCCACTTGTGGCAGATTTCCCGGAGTCTGCTGTAAGCCCCCCGTGGCCCCTCGGCCTCCTGGTAGCAGAAACGCCTGAACTCCTCACGCTGCTCCTCCCGGTTCAGGGCGTCCCTTCTCAAAATGGCTGCCTTCACCTTCCCATAATCCTCTTGGTCTTCGGGAACAACACTGTGGAAGGCCTTTGCAGCTTCTCCGCTGAGGGCCGGCAGGAGTCGGGTTGCCCATTCACCTCGGGGCCACCGACAGGCTTCGGCCACTTGCTCGAAGGAGGCCAGGAAAGCCTTGGCGTCCTCCCAGGGCGAAGGTTTCGCTGGCAAGGGCGGGATTCCCCATCCAGGATGGGGTGACTCCAAGGTCTTCAGGAATTCCTGCCACTGTGCTTCCCATTGTATGAGAGAAAGGGATCCCTCCCCAGATCGCTGATCCATCAGATCTCCTGGTGACTTTTGTAACAATTCCCTAATACTCCCAGCCTGGAGGACGTGGGGGGATTTTCCGGTTCCCTCTGAGACTTCCCCTATTGTGCTCCTCTGCCCCTCCATGTTCGTATCACGTATTCACTTGGTTGTTCATACAGAAGACTATCAGATTACGGTATTGGGGCCTTGGCTTCGTCCTGGAGAGACAAGAGAGAGACGGGAAAGTGAGAGAATGGATAAAAGTGGCACTGTGCCCTCTATTTCGGATTTTACTGGTCTTATACAGAAAACTACAGTATGAGCTCGGGTATTAGGACTCACAGGAAGGGATGCCAACCTCCAGGTAGGGCCCAGAAAACTCCTAGGCCAGACAACAGGGCATGCAACCTGCCTTTATTGTGGACTGGAGAGAAGAGGCCAGGAACCTCCCTCTCTCTCGGATTTTATTGGGGGGGTGTCCATAGGGCCAGTTCGACCCCCTCCCCGGCCATACCACAATCTTCGGAGATGCCCACGCGCCTTTGCATTCCCGTTGCCAACTGGCCAGGAGAAACGCCAGTCTTCTGTCTTCTAGAGCTCTTAGCAAGGGTTTTGATTTTGCAAAGTTCTGCAAGGCAAATCTGTTCCCGCTGCCTGATCCGGCCTCAGCTCAACGGAGCAGAGAAGGGAGCTGACCTCCTCCTCCCCGCCCTGTTCTTAATTTGGGAGCCAGAGAGCCACCCCCCATACGCACTCCCCCTTGCCAGCTATCCAGTCCATGGGACCGACTCCCCTGCACATCTTTACCTGCCCAGGTAACCCCCAGCCGGGCTCCAGCTGAGATCCTCCAACTCTACTGCAAGGAAAGCCGGTGGCAAAAGGAGGAAATTGGAGGACTTTGGTAGTTCTGGCCGCCCTTAGCATCCCTTCTAGGAAATGTGCCTCTATCACTTTAACCCTTTGCTGTTCTTGAAGGAAAAGATTAAAAAACACACATTGAAGTGTACAGGTAGCGCTGCCAGCTCTGGGCCGGGAAATACCTGGAGACTTTGAGGGTGGAGCCAGGAGTGGCCAGGACTTGGGACAGGGAGGGACTTCAGTGGGGTACAATGCTAGGGAGTCCACCCTCCAAAGCAGCCCTTTTCTCCAGGGGACCTGATCTTTTAAGTCTCTAATTCCAGGAGATCCCCCAGGTCCCACCTGGAGGCTGGCATCCCTAGGTATACAGCATAGGGGTTTTTTTAAGGGATCTTGAAAATCAGTGCCTTTTCATCAGACCCCACCAAATCTTCTAATCCCAGAGATCAAAGGACAAGATGTATTTTCTCAACTGTGGTGGCAAGGCACTCTGCTTATGCACAGAGGCAGTGTTTGCCAAAGAAGAAAGCAGTATCATCAGTGGTGCAAGGATGGTATTTCTACTGGTAATCCTGAAACTGAAGTTGGTTCCCAATCCAGCCTCAAAAATAGGGAATATTTTTTAAAAGAAAACTCTCTGCCCCTAAAATAAGCTTCAGGGAGGTCTTCTTGGTGACTGGAGGGGGCGTGGGGAGAGGGCAGAGAACAGTGGAAGGGCTTTGGAGGTCTGGCCCCACTGGTGAACTGCCTGATGGCCCCTAGGTGACACAGACTGTCGGGACTAGACCAGAGGTGGCCAAACTGTAGCTCTCCAGATGCTCACAATTTGGCAACCCCTGTCATACCCCATGACAAGCATCTCCTGAGCTTAAAGAACACCCACCCCGAAGGCCAACATATAGCACAGGGGTGGCCAGGCTGTGGCTCTCTGGATGTCCATGGACTACAATTCCAATGAGCATTACTGGTAGGGGCTCATGCAAATTGTCGTTCATGAACCTCTGGAGGGCCACACTTTGGCCACGCCTGGACTAGATTAATGGCCTGATCCAACATGGCTTCTCTTACATTCAAAAGACATCCTTGCAAGTTGCCCTATGCAGTTTCCTGGTTTAGGGTCCCTATTTTATTTTTTTTTATAAGAAATTATTTTTTCAGAAAAAAGAGAAATACTACATATAAATCGGGAGGGGAGGGAAGAGAATCTTGCCGAGCCACAAGCTAATCGGCCGCTTTGGGGGGGGGGAATCTCTCCTGGCAAGGTCGGGGAGCGTTGACTCCCTGCTTCCAAAAGACTCAGCCCTCCAGAAAACAACAGTGAACATGTGAACTAAGGCACAAATGTCCTTGTCACTGTTCTTGGGGTTGCTAAGCAACCCAAAAAAAGGCTGCTAGGTTTTACCTGCCACTATGGGATTGGCAATTGTACCCATTCACTGTTAATTTTATGATACAAAAGAATCTTTAGCATTAGAAACTTGTAAGCAATAAATACCGCACTGGAAAAACTCTTCCAGCTCCACCTGAAACATGGATTGAAAAATAACCCACATCCCAATATTTAAACCTTGAAGCTGACTTCTGTTCTCGTTTTTTGTTTTTTTTTAATCCTACAAATGGTAGCTTTCTACAGCCTCCACACACACACACACCTCCCCCACAAAGGAAGAACATAGAAGCTTGACTATGGTATTCTCACAATAACCAAAGTGATATTTGGCCCCCAACCAGTCTAAGATATACCACTGACCAGTGAAGAACAGATATTTCTATAACTATCAAACATATTTCAGCCATAAAGGGTTGTTGTCCTCCCCTCCCCCTGCTCCCGGCCCCCATCTAATCCTTACAACATTCCTGCAAGGTGTTTTAAACTGAAAATGTAAGTGGCTGAAGGCCATCCAATGAGCGTCCAGGCCAAGCGCAGTTTTGAACCCTAAATCATAACCCAAACTCTGGGCTTTTCCACATGGGCTTTCTATCCATCACTTCTGCCCTGTACTGATCCAAGTTATCCCGATTTCTGTGCCTTAAGTTTTTTGTTCTTTTTCTGAGATGTTGTTTTTCCTTGATGCTTTCCTAAAGATCAGTGTTGAGTCACCCCGTTTCTTGTGCCTCATCAAAGATGTTGGGGGTTTTGTCCCATTGGCCTCCAGACCACTTTTCAGTAATAGGAACATCATCATTTCCACTCAGAATCACAGAATCATAGAGTTGAAAGGGGCCATACAGGCCATCTAGTCATAGAATCATAGAATCATAGTTGGAAGGGGCCGACAGGCCATCTAGTCCAACCACCTGCTCAACGCAGGATCAACCCAGAGCATCCTAAAGCAGGGGTAGTGAACCTGTGGTCCTCTAGATGTTCATGGACTACAATTCCCACGAGCCCCTGCCAACATTTGCTGGCAGGGGCTCGTGGGAATTGTAGTCCATGTACATCTGGAGGACCACAGGTTGACTATCCCTGTCCTAAAGCATCCAAGAGAAGTGTCTATCCAACCTTTGCTTGAAGACTGCCTCTCTGTTCTCTCTTCTCCTTCCTTAATTTTTATGCTGCTTTTTAAGCGCTTGCTTAAAAAGCATTCCAAAATAAAATAGGGCTCTGTGAGGAGTCAAAGGTGGGGATGTCAATGCCAAGAATGCCCTTCATTAATCTCCCTAATTATTTAAGGCACATGGGGTAGAATTTAAGGTGACTCTACAATCATGGAAAAGCAGAGGGAGGGTGGGTGTATGAAAGAACAATGCACAAGCAGATATGGTTGTAGGTCGGCTGCAGAGAAAATCGGGAGTAGGTCAAGAGTGCGGAAAAGCCCTTGAACTGAAGTGACCCACATCATGGGCACTGGTTGGTTGTCCCTGGCCTGAGGGAAGTCTGCCCGGCCTCAACCCGGAATAGGCCCCCTTCAGGTGCTCATTCCCCCTACCTGGGGGAATGAGCACCCGGAAGATCTCAGAGCCCTGGCAGAGCTGGCTCAATTTCACAAGGCCTGTAAGACCGAGCTCTTCTGCCAGGCGTTTGGCTGAGGCCAGGAAATGGGCATAAACATCACCTGGGCCCCTCCTCTAAGCCAGAACACCCCTGCATTGATTGGTTGCAAGATGTACTTAATTAGTTAACTCTGTGCAGATGACACAGTTACTGGGTTGTTTTAAATTTCCATTGTATGGTTTTAATGTTATCTTTTTGGAAATTGTTGTGAGCCACCATGGGCCAGCAATGGTGGGATAAAAATTGCAAGTATGTATGTATGTATGTAGGTAGGTAGGGAGGGAGGGAGGGAGGGAGGGAGGGAGGGAGGGAGGAAGGCAGGCAGGCAGGCAGGCAATTTATTGCTGATTTCAGAACAGCAGCTTGGATTCTGGTTACAGGCAGGTCTCCTTGAGTCCACAAGCTCCTGGTAAGATCACCTTTGTACTGCTATATGTTTTTAAAGACGTTTGTGGGTTGAACGAAGCAGCAAAATCCTTTTGGAGAATCATAGAATCATAGAATCATAGAGTTGGAAGGGGCCATACAGGCCATCTAGTCCAACCCCCTGCTCAACGCAGGATTAGCCCTAAGCATCCTAAAGCATCCAAGAAAAGTGTGTATCCAACCTTTGCTTGAAGACTTCCAGTGAGGGGGCGCTCACCACCTCCTTAGGCAGCCTATTCCACTGCTGAACTACTCTGACTGTGAAAAACTTTTTCCTGATATCTAGCCTATATCGTTGTACTTGAAGTTTAAACCCATTACTGCGTGTCCTCTCCTCTGCAGCCAGCAGAAACAGCATCCTGCCCTCCTCCAAGTGACAACCTTTCAAATACTTAAAGAGGGCTATCATGTCCCCTCTCAACCTCCTTTTCTCCAGGCTGAACATTCCCAAGTCCCTCAACCTGTCTTCATAGGGCTTGGTCCCTTGGCCCCAGATCATCTTCGTCGCTCTCCTCTGTACCCTTTCAATTTTATCGATGTCCTTCTTGAAGTGAGGCCTCCAGAACTGCACACAGTACTCCAGGTGTGGTCTGACCAGTGCCGTATACAATGGGACTATGACATCTTGTGATTTTGATGTGATGCCTCTGTTGATACAGCCCAAAATGGCATTTGCCTTTTTTACCGCTGCATCACACTGCCTGCTCATGTTTAGTTTACAATCCACAAGTACCCCAAGGTCTCGTTCACACACAGTGCTACCTAGAAGCGTATCCCCCATCCAGTAGGCATGCTTTTCATTTTTCTGACCCAGATGCAGAACTTTACACTTATCTTTATTAAATTGCATCTTGTTCTCATTTGCCCATTTTTCCATTGTGTTCTCGTTGAACTCTGTCTCTATCTTCCGGAGTATTTGCCAGTCCTCCCAATTTGGTGTCATCTGCAAACTTGATGAGTAGTCCCTCCACCCCCTCATCTAGATCATTAATAAATATGTTAAAAAGTACCGGGCCGAGCACCGAACCCTGAGGTACCCCGCTACTCACCTCTCTCCAGTCTGATGAAACACCATTGACAACAACTCTTTGAGTGCGGTTCTCTAACCAATTCCCTATCCACCTAACAATCTGAAAATCCAGATTGCAGTCCTTCAACTTATCCATCAGAACATCATGGGGAACCTTGTCAAAAGCTTTACTAAAATCCAAGTAAATGACATCAACCAAATTTCCCCGATCCAGCAAACCTGTTACTTGGTCAAAAAAGGAAACTAGGTTGGTCTGGCAGGACCTGTTGGAGACAAATCCATGCTGACTTCCTTGGATCACCAAATTGTTGTCCTCCAGATGTTTGCAGATCGCTCCCTTTAATATCTGCTCCATTATCTTCCCCACAACAGAGGTCAGACTCACTGGTCTGTAGTTTCCCGGGTCATCCTTCCTCCCTTTTTTGAAGATCGGAATAACGTTTGCTCTTTTCCAGTCCTCCGGGACATCTCCAGTCCTTAAAGAGGTTCCGAAGATGATGGACAAGGGCTGTGCAAGTTCTCTGGAAAGTTCTTTGAGTACTCTCGGGTGCATTTCATCTGGACCAGGGGATTTGAACTCATCCAGTGCAGCTAAATGCCTCTCGACAACCTCTCTATCCATGTTAACCTGCCACCCAGACACTATCCTTTGGCTACAGCCATCTCTAGATGTGCCTAAACACTTTGACCTGTGGGAAAAAACAGATGTAAAATAGGCACTAAGCCTTTCTGCTTTCTCTGCATCTTTCGTTAGAGTTTGTCCATCCGCACCCAACAGCGGGCCTATTGCCTCCTTTACTTTACGTTTGCTCCTCACGTAACTGAAAAATCTTTTCTTGTTACAATGGGCTTCCCTGGCCAATCTTAGCTCACTCTCAGCTTTGGCCTTTCTGATGATTGATCTACAGTGCCTAGTAACCTGTAGGTACTCTTCTTTAGAGCTCTGTCCTTCCCTCCATTTCCTGAACATTTTCCTTTTCTTTCTTAGTTCCTCTTGAAGTTCTCTGTTCATCCAAATAGGCTTCTTAGAGCTCCTGCAGTGTTTGCGTATTTCTGGAATAGTCATTGATTGAGCATGCAATAGCTCTTGTTTGAGTAGTGCCCACCCTTCACATGCTCCCTTCCCTTCCAGCATTCTCGTCCATGGTATGACACTCATCATGTCTTTGAGTTTATTAAAGTTTGCCCTACGAAAATCCAACATCCGCGTCTGGCTACAAGCTTCCTTGGCTCCCCATCTCAAAAGGAATTCTATGAGGACATGGTCGCTTCCCCCTAGGGTCCCCACCTCCTTCACCTCATCCACCAACTCTTGCCTGTTGGTCAGTATTAAGTCCAGTATGGCTGAACCTCTTGTGGGTTCATCTACCATTTGATAAATGAAATTGTCAGCCAGGCAGGTCAGAAAGTTGCTTGACTGAGACTGATGGATCAAACACTTTGGCTTCACTCATGGTTAATCTTCTTTCTACAATCCAAACATTTATACCATTTCTCCCCAGTTTAATTTTTTAAACATTTGTATGGTTACAATATGGTAATAGGAACATAAGAAAGGTTCTGCTGGATCAGACCACTAGTCCATCCTCCCTCACACAGTGATTGACTACTTCCTCTGGAAGACCAACAACAGGGCAGAGAGGCTGAGGCCATCTCCTGGTGTTGCCTCCTGGCTCTGGGACTCAGTTCTGAATGTGGAGGTTCCCCTCAGTCACCACTGGCTTGGTTAATCTAAGATCCTTTTAAAACTGTCTATACCTGTGGCTATCACAATGATCTTGGGCAGCAAATTCTATATTTCCTATCCTTTAATGATCCACGTTCTGTGAAGTCTGAGGTGTGAACATTCATTCATTCATTCATTCATTCATTCATTCATTCATTCATTCATTCATTCATTCATTCATTCATTCATTCATTCACATTTATGTACCGCCCTCCCCAAAGGCTCAGGGCAGTTTACATGGAACTAAGAACTGTACAAAGAACCATACATAAAAGGTAAAGGTAAAGGTATCCCCTGTGCAAGCACCGAGTCATGTCTGACCCTTGGGGTGACGCCCTCCAGCGTTTTCATGGCAGACTCAATACGGGGTGGTTTGCCAGTGCCTTCCCCAGTCATTACCGTTTACCCCCCAGCAAGCTGGGTACCCATTTTACCGACCTTGGAAGGATGAAAGGCTGAGTCAACCTTGAGCCGGCTGCTGGGATTGAACTCCCAGCCTCATGGGCAGAGCTTTCAGACTGCATGTCTGCTGCCTTACCACTCTGCGCCACAAGAGGCTCCTTAAACCATACATATAAATAACTATAACATTAATAATACTAGATTCAAATGGGTAGCTGTGTTGGTCTGAAGTAGCACAACAGAATCAGAGTCCAGTAGCACCTTTAAGACCAAAAAAGATTTATTCAGGGCATGAGCTTTCAAGTGCAAGCACTCTTTGTCAGACTAAGAATACTTACTTAATAATATTAATAATACTAATTGATGATAACAGGGTAACAGAACAACATTAAACAGTAATAAGAGTACCTCTTATCACAGGTTGGCAAGCACGGATTATATGACATGTCCACACACGGAGCATTCAATATTTCCCGCCAGAGTGGATTTGTCATTGCTTCACAAGGTAATGTTTATTTGAGAATCACTTTTCACACTTTGAGCATTCAAAAGATTTTCCCCCGTGTGGATTGTTTGATGCTGCTGAAGACTAGAACTGTGATCAAATTTCTTTCCACACATTGAGCACTCAAAATGTTGCCCTCCTGCATGGGTTCTTTGATGCTGCTGAAGAGCACATCTACGGCTCTTTTCGCACAATGAGCAATCAAAAGGTTTCTCCCCTGTGTGGGTTCTCTGATGCAGCTGACAAGTAAAACTGCGACTAAATTTCTTTCTGCACACTGAGCACTCAAAAGGTTTCTCCCCTGTGTGGGTTTATTTGATGCCGCTGAAGATCAGAATTATAACAGAATTTCTTTCCACACTTTGAGCATTCAAAAGGTTTCTCCCCTGTGTGGATTCTTTGATGCACCTGAAGACTAGCACTTTGAAAGAATTTCCTTCTACACACTGAACACTCAAAAGGTTTCTCCCCTGTGTGGGTTCTCTGATGCTGCTCAAGATCAGAACAACAACTGCATTTCTTTCCACACAATGAGCACTTAAATGGGTTCTCCTCTGTGTGGATTCTCTGATGAACCTGAAGATTAGAACTGTGATTGAATTTCTTTCTGCACACAGAGGACCCAAACGTTCTCACTCCAGTGTGGGTTCTTTGATGCCGCTGAAGACTAGACCTGAGAACAAATTTCTTTGCGCACACTGAGCACTCAAAAGGTTTCTCCCCTGTGTGGGTTCTTTGATGCACCTGAAGATAAGAATTACAACCGAATTTCTTTCCGCACACTGAACACGCAAAAGGTTTCTCCCCCATGTGTGTTCTCTGATGCAGCTGACAAGTAAAACTGCGACTGAATTTCTTTCCGCACATTGAGCATTCAAAAGGTTTCTCCCCTGTGTGGGTACTTTGATGCCGTTGAAGATCAGAATTATAACTGAATTTCTTTCTGCACACTGAGCACTCAAAAGGTTTCTCCCCTGTGTGGGTTCTTTGATGCCGCTGACAAGTAAAACTGCGACTGAATTTCTTTCCACACTCTGAGCATTCAAAAAGTTTCTCCCCTGTGTGGATTCTATGATGCACCTGAAGACTACAGCTTTGATAGAATTTCTTTCTGCACACTGAACATTCAAACAGTTTATCCGCTGTGTGGGTTCTTCGATGCCGTTGAAGATCAGAATTATAACTGAATTTCTTTCTGCACACTGAGCACTCAAAAGGTTTCTCTGCTGTGTGGGTTCTTCGATGCCGCTGAAGATCAGAATTATATCTGAATTTCTTTCTGCACACTGAGCACTCAAAAGGTTTCTCCCCTGTATGGGTTCTTTGATGCCGCTGAAGGTCAGAATTACAACCAAATTTCTTTCTGCACACTGAGCACTCAAAAGGTTTCTCCCCTGTGTGTGTTCTCTGATGCAGCTGACAAGTAAAACTGCGACTGAATTTCTTTCCACACTCTGAGCATTCAAAAGGTTTCTCCCCTGTGTGGATTCTATGATGCACCTGAAGACTAGAGCTTTGATAGAATTTCTTTCTGCACACTGAGCACTCAAACAGTTTCTCCGCTGGGTGGGTTCTTCGATGCCGCTGAAGATCAGAATTATAACTGAATTTCTTTCCGCAAACTGAGCACTCAAAAGGTTTCTCCCCTGTGTGGGTTCTTTGATGCCGCTGAAGATCAGAATTACAACCAAATTTCTTTCCGCACACTGAGCATTCAAAAGGTTTCTCCCCTGTGTGGATTCTATGATGCACCTGAAGACTAGAGCTTCGATAGAATTTCTTTCTGCACACTGAGCACTCAAACCGTTTCTCCGCTGTGTGGGATCTCTGATGCCGCTCAAGCTCAGAACTACAACTGCATTTCTTTCCACGCATTGAACACTTACAAGGGTTCTCCTTTGTGTGGGTTCTTTGATGCCGCCGAAGATTAAAAATTTGATTGAATTTCTTTCCACACTCTGAGCATTCAAAAGGTTTCTCCCCTGTGTGGGTTCTCTGATGCTGCCGAAGATTAGAACTATGACTGAATTTCTTTCTGCACACTGAGCACTCAAACAGTTTCTCCGCTGTGTGGGTTCTTCGATGCCGCTGAAGATCAGAATTATAACTGAATTTCTTTCTGCACACTGAGCACTCAAAAGGTTTCTCCCCTGTATGGGTCCTTTGATGCCGCTGAAGGTCAGAATTACAACCAAATTTCTTTCTGCACACTGAGCACTCAAAAGGTTTCTCCCCTGTGTGTGTTCTCTGATGCAGCTGACAAGTAAAACTGCGACTGAATTTCTTTCCACACTCTGAGCATTCAAAAGGTTTCTCCCCTGTGTGGATTCTATGATGCACCTGAAGACTAGAGCTTTGATAGAATTTCTTTCCGCAAACTGAGCACTCAAAAGGTTTCTCCCCTGTGTGGGTTCTTTGATGCCGCTGAAGATCAGAATTACAACCAAATTTCTTTCCGCACACTGAGCATTCAAAAGGTTTCTCCCCTGTGTGGATTCTATGATGCACCTGAAGACTAGAGCTTCGATAGAATTTCTTTCTGCACACTGTGCACTCAAACCGTTTCTCTGCTGTGTGGGATCTCTGATGCCGCTCAAGCTCAGAACTACAACTGCATTTCTTTCCACGCATTGAACACTTACAAGGGTTCTCCTTTGTATGGGTTCTTTGATGCCGCCGAAGATTAGAAATTTGATTGAATTTCTTTCCACACTCTGAGCATTCAAAAGGTTTCTCCCCAGTGTGGGTTCTCTGATGCTGCCGAAGATTAGAACTATGACTGAATTTCTTTCTGCACACTGAGCACTCAAAGAGTTTCTCCCCTGTGTGGGATCTCTGATGCCGCTCAAGCTCAGAACTACAACTGCATTTCTTTCCACGCATTGAACACTTACAAGGGTTCTCCTTTGTGTGGGTTCTTTGATGTCGTTGAAGATCAGAATTACAACTGAATTTCTTTCTACACTCTGAGCATTTAAAAGGTTTCTCCCCAGTGTGGGTTCTTTGGTGTATCTGCAGATGAGAACGTTGACTGAATTTCTTTCCACACTGAGAGCACTCAAAATGTTTCTCCCCAGTGTGGGTTCTTTGATGCCTCTGAAGATTAGAACTTTGATTGAATTTCTTTCCACAGTCAGAGCACTCAAAACGTTTCTCCCCAGTGTGGGTTCTTTGATGCCGCTGAAGATTAGAACTGTGATTGAATTTCTTTCTGCACACTGAACACTCAAAAGGTTTCTCCCCTGTGTAGGCACTTTGGTGATCAAGGATCAGTGAATGTGGAAAGCTTTTATGTGCCTTCATTATATGATGCATTGGAGAATTTGCAGTATCCTTTGTTCCCTCAGATGCTGTCATTCCACTCTCTGAGCAGATAAAAAGCTTCTCTCCTGAAGGAATCCTTTGGTTTTGAACAAGGCCTGTTTTTTTGGGAAGGCTCTTCTTCTGCCTCTTAGGCCCATCTTGATTCCTAATATTTCTCCTCAAGTCTTCAGTCTTGACTTCGCCTGGCGACAGATGATGCAGTTCCTCTTCCTCTTCATCCCCCTGATGATCCCCTGCTGGAAGAAAGACAGACAGAGATCCCATGAGCTCCCATGCCTGATCTGCCCTTGAATTTCCCTTCACAGCATTTCAGCTGGGTCGGTCTCAAAACAACATACTGCTGTGTAAGAGTTTGATTCAAGTGTGACATGAAAAAGAAGCAAACCATACTTACTGAGAAACGCCACGCTCCTGTAGTTCTCCAGCATGACTTCTCTGTAGAGAGCTCTTTGGCCCAGATCCAGCAGGGCCCACTCCGCCTCCGTGAAATCCACGGCCACCTCCTCAAAGGAAACTGGAGACTGAAAGAGAAAGCAGATTCTGTCATCAGAGATGACACCAGGCAGAAACGCCACTCTGGAAGGGGGTCATTCCAGGAGGGTTCAGGATGGAGAGCTAGAGACTGGTAAAAGGAGAGGTGTTCACCCCCTCTCAAACGCAGACTTCTTAATGACAGCTACAAGAACAAAAGCCCCCTTGAGGCCGTCCCCTACTGATGACTCCTACCTGGACTGGAAGTACCACAGCCCTTCCCACGTCTCTGCCAGGGCGACGGTTCAACAGTGTCTCTTCACTGCCTGCAAGGGAGAGAAGATGGGAAGAAGGAGTGTTAGTCTTGACTTCCTGTTTTCTTTGGTCTCTGAGCACGGCTTCTTCTAGCCCTGCTCCCAAGGGGTGAAACCGCGCCCTGTGTACACTCAACCAAATGTATAATGGCTTTGAGTAAGTTGTGGGAGAGGGGGAAAGAGAAGGAGCAGGACCCTATGAGGCTCCAGGGATTATAAACCCTGCCAATATATTTCAGATTTCAAAATGTGCCTGTGAGCTCCAGACCTCAGAAACAGATCAGCATCTTTCTAGGATCAGGTCTGAGGCCCACAGATGCCTTCCTCCCTTCAGCTGCCTCCCCCCACCCCCTTGTGTCTGGGCTGTTTGGTGGAAAGGTCTGCATGTGGAAAGGGCACCATAGCAGTACGGTTTTCAGAGGAACATTAATTCCAGAATGTGGAGTTTCCAAGTATTCACCAGGGCAAATAGCTGTATCCGGATCTGTCTGCTTTTTCTTTTTTTGAGCTCACTTGAGTCCTTCGAAGGGAAAGAAGGCGACATATAGATTGTAATGAATATTTTCATAAATGTGAACAGGAATGGAGTTTCCCTCCCTGAATCATTTTGATCCCTCTTAACAGCGAGTGGCCATCAGGACATCCGCTAATAATGTGCCACAAGAGTCCTCTCTTGGTCTCCTGCAGAATTATTTAGTTTTTTCCCCTCACCTGAACCTGCTATTTAACAATTCCACTATGTGCCCCTATCCCATCCAGGCACAAGGCACCCTTACCAGGGGAGAGGGCCTCTCGGGCACGCTCCTGAGACTGCTCCCTCTGCCAGTCCTCAGAAGGAACTCCTTCCACCTCAGAGAAATTCCCTTCCATCTTTACAGAGGGTCCCTGAAACAACAGCAAGAGAGTTGTAGGAAGTAGGAGCAGGGAACGGGCTGAGGATGGATAGAAGGATGGATAGATTAAAAGACAGATTCATTCATTCATTCATTCATTCATTCATTCATTCATTTCATCTACTGCCCTAAGGCTCAGGACAGTTTAGATGAAATGGGAACAATACAAATAATACAGTTTATAGTAATGTGTTAATAACAATAACAACAATATAGTGATAACAATAAACGTTGTAGAACGGTAGAATACTAGAGAACATTAATCAGCTCGTACTGAAGGCCCAGTGGTTTGGGCAGATCTGTAATGACTGTCGTCAGAGGGAGGCTTGGGGGCCAATGGGAAGTGGTGGTTCAGATGCCTGGCAGAGGAGTTCCCTTTTGCAGGCCCTGTGGAACTGTTTTAGCTCTGTTAACCTGCCCCGCTGCCAGATTTCTCATCCCTACCTCATCCAGAACAGCTTCAAGCCCAGGAGCAAGAATTAGGGCTGGAGTTTCTTCACAGTCTAGTGCGTTTTCTCAAGGTAGAAATACCTGGCAATGAGGATAAGGTTGTTGCTTGAAGTGAAGGAAGGAAACCCCCTCACCTGGTCCACCTGCCTCCTCTCCTCCGCCTGGCTCAGGAGGAAGCCTTCGGCCAGGGCCACCGCCTGGGAACTGCTCTCCGGCCCACATCCTCTGACCCAGCTCTTCATCTCCAGGGGCAGGAAGTCCAGGAACTGCTCCAGGATCACCCGGTCCAGGATCTGCTGCTTGCTGTGCCTCTCCGGCTCCAGCCAGCGGCTGCAGAGTCCATGGAGGTGGCTGCAAACCTCTCGGGGCCCCTCGGCCTCCTGGTAGCGGAAGTGCCCGAAGTGTCGATTGTGCGTATCCGTAGTTATTATTTCCTGAGCCAGGATCTCTGGAGCAGCTCTTTCACAACATTCAGCACCACTCCCTTCCTGGGTGTGATGAGGGCCTTTCCTTCCTCTCTGGATGATTCCAGGTCCTTCTGGGTCCTGTTCTTCCATCACCTTCCCGTTTTCTTGGACCACCTCTGGTTGTAGAAATATGTCCTGTGACTACAGAGAAGGAAAATTATTTTATTTCAGCATCAAAATCATATGAATTCATGAGGATCTACTTCTAAGATCCATGTTTTTACGCTATTGGTGTTCCACAAAATATAAGACCTAGGAGGATCTGTTTAAATCTAGAATTGACTTTCCTTTTGCAGGATAAAATGCAGAGCATCGCTGCTTCAGTATGTTCCACTTTGACCTTATGGCTAGGAGCCACTCATGGGCTTCTGCTCTGGATGTTTATCTGATTCTCCTCTTGAAACTTCTCCAGGTGAAGGTAGGTAAGCTGCTGGGATGAACAGGACAGTGTGTGTGGGGGGGGGATAGATTCAGGTGGGTTGCCTTATTCTAATTCTTATAAAAAGTTTAAAAAAAGATTTAGTATAACTATCAATTTCAATTGTAATAATTTGGATTTTTCTTCATTTTTAAATGTCAGATAACAACACCTAATTGTGAAAAATACTCTCAGAATGTGCGTTCTATATCCTTAATGCATTTTTGAGCACTGAGGAAGGCCGTAGAGGTCAAAACATGTCAAGTTTCTTGTGGTTCATCAGACAGATCCATCTGTTAGGAATGTTTGTAAATAGCACAGTCTGATATCCAGTAATGGAATGGTTTTCATTTTATATATGTGCACTATATAATACAAATATTTTAATTTAATTTTAGAAGAAGAGTTGGTGTTTATACCTCCCTTTTCACTACCCAAAGGTATCCCTGGTTGTAGCCTCATTTGGAATACTGTGTACAGTTCTGAAGAAGCGTCCAGTTTTATACCCTGCTTTTTCACTACCTGAAAGCATCTCAAAGAAGCCTATAATTACCCTTTCCTCTTCCCACTACAGGCACCCTGTGAGGTAGGCAGGGCTGACAGAGCTCCGACAGCACTGCCCTGTGAGAACAGCTCTATCAGGGCTGTGACTAGCCCAAGGTCACCCAGCTGGCTGCATGTGGAGGAGCAGGGAATCAAACCCAGCTTGCCTGATTAGAAGTCACCACTCTTAACCAACACATCCAATTTGTTGCAGTTTGACTCTCTTGACAAAATTGCGTACCTACGGTGGTCAGAAGGGACATAACAACGTTTGGGCCCAGGGGCACCGTTAAGACCAACACATTTTCGTTCTGGTCGAATGGTTCAGGAGGAGAGATGCAAATGGGTAGCCAAGTTTAAAAAGAAACAAATAAAGTTGCACCATAAAACCAGAGTCCAGTCAGGCACCTTTAAGACCAACAAAGATTTACTCAAGGCCTGAGCTAATTGAGAACTCCCTATCTGACAGTGGGAATACATAACAAAAATTAATTTTTTACTTTCTCAGCTACATCCTTCAACAATCCCTATAGGGCAGGGGTAGTCAAACTGCGGCCCTCCAGATGTCCATGGACTACAACTCCCAGAAGCCCCTGCCAGCATTCGCTGGCAGGGGCTTCTGGGAGTTGTAGTCCATGGACATCTGGAGGGCCGCAGTTTGACTACCCCTGCTATAGGGCAAGGGTTGTCAAACTGTGGCCCTCCAGATGTCCATGGACTACAATTCCCATGAGCCCCTGCCAACATTTGCATTTGCTGGCAGGGGCTCATGGGAACTGTAATCCATGGACATCTGGAGGGCTGCAGTCTGACTACCCCTGCCCTATAGGGAGGGAGAGGCTGGGGGGTGACAGTCTCCCGTCCAGCAAAGGGGTTGGGTGGCCTTGCGGGGCAGCCAAGGGGCCTGAAGACTCGCCTGGGACCCCTTTCTGGGCAGCTCGGGGGACCCTCCCGGCCGAGGATTTCCTTCCAGCGGCTTCTCTCCATTCCCGGCCTTCCTGCCCCTGCAAAGCCCCCCGAGGCCCCCAACCCAATTTAAGAAGGCATCGGGGAAACCCACGCAGAGAGGAAACACGTGACGGCAACGCCCTTTGCAAGGATTGCTGCAACCTCTGTTAACCCCCCCTCCTCCCCGGCCTTACTCGCGAGGAAGCCTCCCCGGGCTCCGGCTGCGACGCTGCAAACGCTGCGGAGGCCTCACCTGTCACTCAAGAGCAGAGCCCTCCCCCCCACACACACACACCCACCCACGGCGCCTGTTTAGCCGCAGGCTCTATTGCTTTAACCCTCTCAGGGCCGCGGGGGAAGGGGAAAGGGCTTCTCTCCTCTGCAGAGCTCGACCGGACGGACTTCAGCCGCCCTGCAGCTCAAAGGGGCTGCTCTGGAGTCACGCGAACCGGGGTGGCGCTCAGAAAACGTGTTTTTTTTGGGGGGTGGTCAAAAGACTGACTGGCTGAGGCAGCTAGATAGCAAGGAGTGAATGTTGTTGTTGTTGGGTGCGAAGTCGTGTCTGACCCATCGCGACCCCATGGACAATGATCCTCCAGGCCTTCCTGTCCTTTACCATTCCCCGGAGTCCATTTAAGTCTGCATCGACTGCTTCAGTGACTCCATCCAGCCACCTCATTCTCTGTCGTCCCCTTCTTCTTTTGCCCTCGATCGCTCCCAGCATTAGGCTCTTCTCCAGGGAGTCCTTCCTTCTCATGAGGTGGCCAAAGTAGTTGAGTTTCATCTTCAGGATCTGGCCTTCTAAGGAGCAGGCAGGGCTCATCTCCTCTAGGACTGACCGGGTTGTTTGCCTTGCAGTCCAAGGGACTTGCAAGAGTCTTCTCCAGCACCAGAGTTCAAAAGCCTCAGTTCTTTGACGCTCGGCCTTCCTTATGGTCCAACTTTCGCAGCCATACATTGCAACTGGGAATAGTTGCTGTTGCATATTTCCCCCAAAAGAACATATCTGTGATGCGTGGGAATCCCCCCCCCCCCAAATAGGCACAAAAAACTGGTACTCCTTGAGTGGGAACCTGTACGAGAGAAGCCCAAACTCTCTGCTATTCAACTGCACTGCTCACTCTCTGTTTTCAAGCAGACCTCACTGTTCTCCAAGCCCTTAATAATGTTAGCTGTCCTTTTCTGTATTCTGCCCCACCCATTCTCCAACATGCTTTTTTGAGATACAGTGATCAGCTTGTTGTAGTGGTTAAGAGCAGTGACCTCTAATCTGGCAAACCAGGAATGATTCCCCACTCCTTCTCCACATGCGGACAGCTGGGTGACCCTGGGCTAGTCACAGCCCTGTTAGAGCTGCTCTCACAGAGCTGCCAGAGCTGTCTCAGCCCCATCTACCTCACAGGGTGTCTGCTGTGGGAAGAGGAAAGGAAGGCAATTGTAAACCGCTTAGAGACACCTTCAGGTAGTGAAAAGCGGGGTATAACACCCAACTCTTCTTCAGAACTGTACAGAGTATCCCAAACGAGGCCACAGCCCAGGTCTACACAGGGAAAGCAATTAACCCATTTATAGCCGCCATTAATTTTAATAAATATAATACAACTAAAGTACAATACACCATAAAGTACAACACACCATAAACACGAAAATGCTTTAGCTTTTTACTCAGCAAGTACATGAAGCCATGAAAGAAATGCATGGCAAATCCATGGTTTTGACCACTAGGGCCCAGGCATGTACATCTAGCAGGCCCAAGCCTGGATGAATCAGTATGTACAGGGCAACACATAGCTTCAGGATCTATGTAGGAAAATATGTCACTATATGTACACATGGCAAGGCATGTGAAGCAGCATAGCATACATCAGACAACTCTAAAGTAAAAGAGGTCTGTTGTATTCTTTAAAATCCCATCCAATTCTAACCATAAAACTTCCCACTTAACTTTATTCCAACCTTCAGCTGTTATGAGAAATGTTTCTACAAGCCTAAACATTCATTATAAAAACTTCTTTATGACAAATTAAAAGATTTTATTTAACTTTCATCATTTCTATCCAGAAAGGCTATGGGGCTTCCCTTTGGGAAATTTAAAAAAATGGTTTTGAAAATTAGTCTTAATCTTTCCCCTGACCTTGTTGTAGTGGTAAGAGTGGCCGCTTCTAATCTGCCAAGCTGGGTTTGATTCCCCACTCCTCCACCTGCAGCTAGCTGGGTGACCCTGAGCTAGTTACAGCCCTTTCAGAAGCTGTTCTCACAGAGCACTTCTGTCAGAGCTCTCAGCCCCACCTACCTCACAGGGTGCCTGTTGTGGAGAGAGGAAGGGAAGGTGATTGGAAGATGCTTTGAGACTCCTTCAGGTAAAGAAAAGCAGGGTATAAATCATTAAGTACAATTGCATAAACTTGCATGACTATTAGAACAATACCACTGAGCTGATATATAATTTACTGCAATGGGCTAGACTAGAGGAATGCTCCCTTTCTCTTTCTTGTCCATCTCTTAAAAAGGGACTTAATAAAATCTATTGTATCAAAAGAATATTGAAGATAATTCTCAAAACCAATCTCAGATTCCAAAAGCCCCCTTTTACTTTTGCAAGCATTCTGTTTATTGGCAGAAGCGTCTTTATGGCAAAAGTCAAGAGCAAACATTCTCTCTGTCTCTCTTTCTGGCTCCTCTTGGATCTACACTGGCTGGCTGGTCAAACGTCAGAACATTTTACATCTGACTTTTGCTCAAAGGACAAGATGGGTTCTGGTTTTCTGATTTCTGTGGGAACGGGCCTGTCTTAGTCTAACACAGTGCATTGTCTTTGATGACGTCTAAGAATCTCATTTCTACAGCAGGGCTTGAGCACATGTTTACCGAGCCAACGTGAGGGTAGCTGAAGTCCCCCAGTATAACATCATGACCTTCTCTAGTAACCTCTCTTATTTCCTTCTCCATCTCAATATCAGGTGGGTGATGCCACCAGTAACCCTTCAGGACCTTTCAGGACCAGTATTTCCATTTACATCATTTGTGCCCAGATGTTTTGTCGCTTGATTCCATGCCCTGTGATGTACAACACCACCACCAACCTGTCCCTTCCTATCCTGTCTGTAGAGCTTATACATCTCGTGTCTATAAATTAGTCCGGCACACAATAAGAAAAGAAATATGGTGAAATAAGGAAGGTCAGCCTTTATTGCCGCCTTTCTCAACCAGGGCTTCTTGAAACCCTGAGGTTTCTTGAGGACCTGGGTTTCCCAAGTGAGTGGGAGTTAATTAATCTTCTATATATTTTTTAAAAATTTGTTAAAAATTTATCAGGCAATATGCCTCTGTTGACCTGCTTCCCCCCTCCCCAAATGGCCAATGATGGGGGTGGGAAAGGGAGGGTGTGTACACAGCTATGCTTCCCAACCTTACTCTAGAGCAGGGGTAGTCAAACTGCGGCCCTCCAGATGTCCATGGACTACAATTCCCAGAAGCCCCTGCCAGCATTCACAGTTTGACTACCCCTGCTCTAGACATTCACGCCACTTCCAAGGGTTCTTGAAGCCTGAGAAATAGTTCAGGGGTTTCTCAAGGGTAAAAAAAGTTGAGAAGGGGAAAAAAAATTGAGAAGCCTTTCCTCCAGGAGAAAAACACCAACATAAAAGTTAAGTTTATCTATGTTGTTTTATTCCCAGGATCACAGGCACATGCCTACGTATTCTTTCTCAGACTGTCTTAAACATTGATCCCACGTAGCACTCGCATTTCATTATACAGCAAGTAGGTGGGTTAGATAATAGTCATGAAGCATTATAATTCCCTTCAGCATGCGCTCTTTTTCATGTCTTGGTTCTCACTTCCACCTCCAAGGCTAAATCTATAAAGCTGGTTTCAACTAGCTTAAACAAAGCAGCAGCCTGGAATAATGAATCCTCATTGTCTCCACGGGAAACTGAATGGAGCTGCAGTTTCTTATCGGTATTATTTTTCTACCACCCATTCGTTCCATGGTGCTTCTGAGAAACCTGCTACATCTAAACTCTACATCTAATCCAGATACTGTTCCTGTTGGCAGCAGAGGAGAGGACCCGCAGTACTGGGTTTAAACTTCGTGGAGATATCAGGAAAAGAAATTCAGTCAGATTAGTTCAGCAGTGGAATAGGCTGCCTAAGGAGGTGGGGAGCTCCCCCTCACTGGCGGTCTTCAAGCAGCAGTTGGACAGGTACTTCTCCTGGATGCTCGAGGCTGATCCTGCATTGAGCAGGAGGGTGAACTAGATGGCCTGTCTGACCCCTTCCATCGTTCTATGATTCTACTCCAGCTCCTCCATCTAGGCTCAGAAACTCCTCACATTGGCATACAAACACTAATATCGTGTTTCGCCCCCCCATGAACCCTTAGTTGCCACCCATGGATCTCAGTCACCTGCATGTCCTCTGAGAGTCAGACTGTCAGGACAATTATTTTTTAGAAGCATTATTCACATTCTGATCGTTCAAAAGGTTTTTCCCTGCATGGGTTCTTTGATGCCAATAAAGACTGCCTCTCTGAGTGAATTCATTGGTGCTTCACAAGGTAATGTTTGAGAAACATTTTTCACACTCTGAGCATTCAAAGGATTTCCCCCTGTGTGGGTTCTCTGATGCATGTGGAGACTGCTATTCCAGATGAAGCGCTTTCCACACTGCGAGCACTTGAAAGGTTTCTCCCCTGTGTGTATTCTCTGATGTTGCTTAAGATTACCACACTGCGTGAATTTCTTTCTACACACTGAGCACTGAAATGGTTTCTCCCCTGTGTGGGTACTTAGATGCTGGAGAAGAACATTGCTCTGACCAAATTTCTTTCCGCATATTGAGCATTCAAAAGGTTTCTCCCCTCTGTGGATTCTTTCGTGCTGCTGAAGATTAGAACTGCGATCAAATTTCTTTCCACACGCTGAGCACTCAAAAGGTTGCTCCCCTGTGTGGGTTCTTTGATGCACCTGAAGATAAGAATTACAACTGAATTTCTTTCCACACTCTGAACACTCAAAAGGTTTCTCCCCTGTGTGGATTCTTTCATGCTGCTGGAGATTAGAACTGCGACTGAATTTATTTCCACACACTGAGCATTCAAAAGGTTTCTCCCCTGTGTGGGTTCTCTGATGCAGTCGGCAAGTAGAACTGTGACTAAATTTCTTTCCGCACACTGAGCACTCAAAAGGTTTCTCCCCTGTATGGGCTCTCTGATGCTGCTGAAGACCAGAATTACAACTGAATTTCTTTCCACACACTGAGCATTCAAAAGGTTTCTCCCCTGTGTGGGTTCTTTGATGATCATGAAGATTAGAACTTCGATTGAATTTCTTCTGGCACACTGAGCACTCAAAAAGTTTCTCCCCTGTGTGGGTTCTTTGATGCTGCTGAAAAGAAGACCTGCAACTGAATTTCTTTCCACACTCCGAGCAGTCAAAAAGTTTCTCCTCTGTGTGGCTTCTTTGATGCACCTGTAGGTTATACCGTTGATTGAATTTCTTTCCACACTCAGAGCACTCAAAAGGTTTCTCCCCTGTATGGGATCTTTGATGCCGCTCAAGATCAGAACAACAACTGCATTTCCTTCCACACACTGAGCACTCAAAAGGTTTCTCCTCTGTGTGGCTTCTTTGATGCCTCTGTAGATAAGAATTACAACTGAATTTCTTTCCACACTCTGAGCATTCAAAAGGTTTCTCCCCAGTGTGGGTTCTTTGATGCCGCTGAAAAGAAGAACTGCAACTGAATTTCTTTCTGCACACTGAGCACTCCAAACGTTTGTTCCCTTCATGGACTCTTTGGTCATCAAGGATCAGTAATCTGTGTCTGAAGTACTTTCCATGTGGAAAGCATTTATGTGCTTTCATTATATTATGCGTTGGAGAATTTGCAGTATCCTTTGTTCCCTCAGAGGCTGTCATTCCACTCTCTGAGCAGATAAAAAGCATCTCTCCTGAAGGAATCCTTTGTTTTTGAACAAGGCCTGTTTTTTTGGGAAGGCTCTTGTTCTGCCTCTTAGGCCCACCTTGATTCCTAATATTTCTCCTCAAGTCTTCAGTCTTGACTTCGCCTGGCGACAAATGATGCAGTTCCTCTTCCTCCTCATCCCCCTGATGATCCCCTGCTGGAAGAAAGAGACAGAGATCCTATGAGCCATGGTGAGGGATTTGGAGAACAAGGCATGAGGGAAGGTTGGAGGAGCTTGGTCTGTTTAGCCTGGAGAGGAGATGACTGAGAGGGGATCTAGTAACCATAGAGGATGGAGCAGAGTTGTTCTCTCTTGCCCCGGAGGGACGAACCAGAACCAATGGGATGAAATTAATTAAAAAAGAATTCCATCTAAACATCCAAAGGAAGTTCCTGACAGAGCGGTTTCTCAGTGGAACAGGCTTGCTCGGGAGGTGGTGGGTTCTCCATCTTTGGAGATTTTTAAACAGAGGCTGGATAACCATCTGCCGGATAGGCTGATTCTGTGAAGGCTTAAAGGGGTAGCAGGCGACAGTGGAGGGGCAATAGGTGTGTGAGTGTCCTGCACAGTGCAGGGGGTCGGACTAGATGACTCAGGAGGTCCCTTTCAACTCTATTCTTCTATGATTCTAAGAATAGAGACCTGATCCGGATTAAAGCCCACAGTCCTGGACAGCATAAGTGGGACAGATCCATGCCAGATCATGGTCAGAGTGGATCTGACCATAGTCCTGTCCAGGGGGAGGGGTGTGTTAGAAAGGCTGGCAACTGAGAAATTATGATCTGGCAGCTTCAAGAATCTTTCTGAGGACATCTCAGGTCTGCCTTGGTTTCACTGGCTCACATGACGGTCCCAGCATTGGCCTGTTACTCCTGGACCAAACAGGAGGCCTGGGTCACCCCACCCAGCCATGCTGAACTCTGCTGTTGCTGCCACGTCAAGTCCAGGAGATCCCAGCTGGGTCGGTCTCAAAACAACATACTGCTGTGTAAGAGTTCGATTCAAGTGTGCTATGAAAAAGAAGCAAACCATACTTACTGAGAAAGGCCACACTCCTGTAGTTCTCCAGCATGACTTCTCTGTAGAGAGCTCTTTGGCCCAAATCCAGCAGGGCCCACTCCGCCTCCGTGAAATCCACGGCCACCTCCTCAAAGGAAACCGGAGACTGAAAGAGAAAGCAGATTCTCTCATCAGAGATGACACCAGGCAAAAACGCCACTCTGGAAGGGGGTCATTCCAGGAGGGTTCAGGATGGAGAGCTAGGGACTGGTAAAAGGAGAGGTGTTCACCCCCTCTCAAATGCAGACTTCTTAATGACAGCTACAAGAACAAAAGCCCCCTTGAGGCCATCCCCTACTGATCACTCCTACCTGGACTGGAAGTACCACAGCCGTTTCCACGTCTCTGCCAGGGCGACGGTTCAACAGTGTCTCTTCACTGCCTGCAAGGGAGAGAAGATGGGAAGAAAGGGTGTTAGGCTCGACTTCCTGTTTTCTTTGGTCTCTGAGCACTGCTTCTTCTAGCCCTGCTCCCAAGGGGTGAAACCGCGCCCTGTGTACACTCAACCAAATGTATAATGGTTTATATTCATTTGTGGGAGAGCTGGAAGAGAAGCAGCAGGGACCCATGAGCCTCCAGGGGTTATAAACCCTGCCAAGATGTTTCTGACTTCTGGGAGACTTGAAACCTGTCCTGTGAACTCCAGAGCTCTGAAGAAGGACAGCATCTCTGCTGCAGACTGCCCCTCCCACCCCCTTGTATCTGGGCTGCTGGGAGGAAAGGGATTGTGCATAAGAATGACGCCACAGCTGGATGCCTTTCAGAGGTATGTGGCTCCAGGTTCCATGTATTCACCAGGGCAAATAGCTGTGTCTGGATCTGTCTGCTTTTTCATGTCTGAGCCAACCTGAGTTCTTAAGAGGAAAGGAAGGTGACGTATGGATTTTTCGTAAACATGAATAAGAATGGAGTTTCCCTCCCTGAATCTTTTTGGTCCCTCTTCATAGTGAGTGGCCATCAGGACCTCCACTAGCAATGAGTACGACATCACTTAGTGTACTCGATAAGAGCAGAGGCTTCTAATCTGGCGAGCCAGGTTTGATTCCCCGCTCCCCCTCATGCAGCCAGCTGGGAGACCTTGGGCTAGCCACAGCACTGATAAAGCTGTTCTGACTGAGCAGTGATATCAGGGCTCTTTCAGCCTCACCCACCTCACAGGGTGTCTCTGGTGGGCAAAGGGAAGGCGACTGTAAGCCGCTTTGAGCCTCCTTCGGGTAGAGAAAAGCGGCATAGAAGAACAAACTCTTATTCTTCAGTAATCTCAGGGCTCTCTCAGCCTCACCCACCTCATAGGGTGTCTGTTGTGGGGAGAGGAAAGGGAAGGGGATTGTGAGCCACTTTGAGACTCTTTCAGGTAGAGAAAAGCGGCATATAAGAACCAACTTTCTGTACCTCCTGCAGAATTCCCCCCCCCCTAACCTGAACCTGCTGCTTATCAATTCCACTATGTATCCCAAACCCACCTAGGCACAAGTCACCCTTACCATGAAAGAGGGTCTCTTGGGCACGCTCCTGAGCCTGCCAGTCCTCCGAGGGAAGTCCTTCTACCTCAGGGAACTTTACTTCCATTTTTACAGATGATCCCCATATCTGAAACAACAGCAAGAGAGCCAGGTAAGAGAAGGAAGGGAACAGGCAGAGGAGACATATCCTGTCCCGCTGCCAGATTTCTCATCACTGCTTCGTCCAGAATAGCTTCAACCCCAGGGCAAGAATCTGGGTGGGCTTTCTTCACAGTCTAATGAATTTTCCAGAGGTAGAAATATCTGACAGGGAAGCCTTAGGATAAGGTCATTGTTTGAAGGAAAGCCCCTCACCTGGTCCACCTGCCTCTTCTCCTCTGCCTGGCTCAGGAGGAACCCTTCGGCCAGGGCCACCGCCTGGGAGCTGCTCTCCGGCCCGCATCCTCTCACCCAGCCCTGCATCTCCTGGGGCAGGAGGGCCAGGAACTGCTCCAGGATCACCAAGTCCAGGATCTGCTGCTTCGTGTGCCTCCTCGGCTTCAGCCAGCGGCTGCAGAGTCTGTGGAGCCAGCTGCAAACCTCTCGGGGCCCAGCAGCCTCTTGGTAGCGGAAGTGCCGGAAACATTGTCTGTGCATATCTGTGGTCATTCTTTCCTGAGCCAGGATCTCTGGAGCAGCTCTTTCCCAGGATTCAGCAGCTTTCTCAGTGTGGCTTTTCTTTGTGTTCTGGGTAATTCCAGGTCCTTCTGGGTCCTGCTCTTCCATCGCCTTCCTCACGTCAAACTGTAGGAAAATGTCCTTTCTCATGTGCCTATGAAGAGGGAGAGGCAAATTTGTTATTTTAGCATAAGAAAAATCATACAAATTCATCTATGTCTGAGATCCTTGTTTTTTTACTATTATTGTTCTACAAAGTACAAGTTCTGGTTAATTTTACGGTTCAGTCTATGGTGTTGGATCTGGCATGATTTCTCAGCAGATTTGAAGGAGTTTAAAAAAAATCAAGCAATCCAAGATCTGTTTATATCTAAAATTGACTTTTACTCTCCAGGGGGAAAAAGAGAGCTTCACTGCTCCAGACAGTGTTCCTCCTAAACCTTATGGCTAAGAGCTACTCACAGACCTCAGCTCTGGATGTTTATCCAGTTCTCCTCTGGAAGCTTCTTCATTTAACGGTAGGTGGGCTGCTGGGATGGTGTGTTTGTGAGTGTGTGTGTGTAGATTCAGGTGCGTTACTGTGTTCTAATTCTTATATCAGTTTTTAAAAAATTAGTATAATAATATCAATTTAAATTGTAACATTTCCCCCCTTTTTTCCAATTTCAGAGAAACAACACTTGGTTGTGAAAAATAATCTGCATTTTTCTATATCCTTAATGCATTTTGGACCAATGAGTAAGGCCGTAGTGCTTGAACACATCTAGTTTCATGTTGTTCGTAGGACATGCTCATCCACTCGGAATGCTTCTGAATGGTACCGTCTGATATCCAGACATGGATTGGTTTTAACATTACATATGTGCACTATAAGAGCCTCTTGTGGCGCAGAGTGGTAAGGCAGCCGTCTGAAAGCTTTGCCCATGAGGCTGGGAGTTCAATCCCAGCAGCCGGCTCAAGGTTGACTCAGCCTTCCATCCTTCCGAGGTCGGTAAAATGAGTACCCAGCTTGCTGGGGGGTAAACGGTAATGACTGGGGAAGGCACTGGCAAACCACCCCGTATTGAGTCTGCCATGAAAACGCTGGAGGGCGTCACCCCAAGGGTCAGACATGACTCGGTGCTTGCACAGGGGATACCTTTCTGTGCACTATACAATGTCAATATTTGTTATTTTATTTAGAAGGAGAGTTGGCTTTTAGACCTTGCTTATCACTACCTGAAGGATTCCCAAGCCTTCCCTTCCTTTCCCCACCTTGTGAGATAGGTGAGGTGACGAGAGCTCTGTGAGAACAGCGGTGAGAGTAGCTCTAACAGGACTGTGACTACCCCAAAGTTGCGTGTGGAGGAGGGGGAAACCAAACCCAGCTGGCCAGATTAGGAGCTGCCATTCTTAACGACTACATCTATCTGTTGTAGCTTGACCCTCTTGACAAAATCAGATACCTACGTTGGTCTGAAGCTGGCGTCCAGAGGCACCCTTCAGACCAACGACGTTTCGTTCTGGGTCTGCCCACATCCTTCAGATACATCGAAAGGGAATCCCTCAAGCCAGGGGTAGTCAAACTGCGGCCCTCCAAATGTCCATGGACTACAATTCCCAGAAGCCCCTGCCAGCATTCGCTGGCAGGGGCTCCTGGGAATTGTAGTCCATGGACATCTGGAGGGCCGCAGTTTGATTACCCCTGCCTCAAGCCTTCCCAATAGGGAGTTAGCAGGTGGGGGAAGACCTGCCAGGAAGCCAACTGGAGGAATCCAGCCTTAGCCATCCTTCTCCCTCAGGGGCTTCTGCATCTTGACATTGCATCTTGACATCTTGCATTGCTGGCAGGGGCTCCTGGGAATTGTAGTCCATGGGCATCTGGAGGGCCACAGTTTGACTACCCTTGATCTTGACTCTCCAGGTAGTGATTGGGGAAGTCCGCTTCCACGCACCTGAAGAAGCTCATCAGATCCAGAATGGGACTTCGGGGGTCCCACAGGTGCCTTCCTGCCCCCACAATGGACCTCCCAAATTTTAAAAGGCATCATTTAAATGCCTTTGGAGAGCATTTAAACCCACACACACACACACACACACACACACACACGGAAAACACGTAACACCAAAAGCACTCCTCCCATCTCGCATTGCAACCCGCATTGACACGCATCCCGACGTTTGACTCACGAGTAAAGCTGCCGCGGCTGCGACTCTTTCCCTGCAGCCGTCGCGCCTCTCTAGCCACGGGCTCTGTGCCTTTAACCCTCTCGTGGCTGCAGCGGAGGGACAAAGGGCTCCTCGCCTCGCCTCTTCACGGCCCGACCAGACGGACTTCAGCCGGGCTGTCCTCGGCGATGCCCCGCGCTGCTCAAGGGGGCTCCTTCGGAGTAACAAGGCCGGGGGGGGGGCTCCTGGGGGGGTCCAGCGTTGCTCCGCCTTCTCAGGAAATGGTTTGGGAGGCTGAGAGTGGACGGTGGTGCCAGACACACACACACACACACTACAAAACCCAACTCTTCTTCTTCAGAACTGCATGGACTTTTCCAATACAGGAACAATAAATTTATTTTCTATTCCCCCTTACATTTTATAAACTAACGACATAACACAGCTAAGGTATCTGTACAATGCAATCTGCCATAAACACACAAATGCTGTAGCTTTTTACACCGCAAGTCAATGGGGCCCAGAGAGAAATGCAGGGCAAAATGAGGAATACGGGGCTTTGAGGGCCCAGACATGCACGTCTAGCAGACCCAAGCATAGCTTCAGGATCTGTGTATGACTGTAAGTTACTACAGGTACGCATGGCAAAGCAGGTTATAAGTAGCATAGGATACATCGGACAACTCTAAAGGAAAAGAGTTCGGTTGTATTCTTTACTTAATATCCTAACCATAAAACCTCCCAACTCAATGTTTCTACAAGCCTAAACATTCGTTATAGCATTTTCTTTATGAGTGAAATGAAAATAACATTTTGCTTTACTTTCATCATTCTATCTAGAAAGGCTACAGGGACTCCCTTTGGGAAATAAAAAAAGGGTTTTGAAAATTAGTCTTGTTGTAGTGTTAAGAGTAAGAGCCTCTTGTGGCACAGAGTGGTAAGGCAGCAGTCATGCAGTCTGAAAGCTCTGCCCATGAGGCTGGGAGTTCAATCCCAGCAGCCGGCTCAAGGTTGACTCAGCCTTCCATCCTTCCGAGGTCGGTAAAATGAGTACCCAGCTTGCTGGGGGGTAAACAGTAATGACTGGGGAAGGCACTGGCAAACCACCCCGTATTGAGTCTGCCATGAAAACGCTAGAGGGTGTCACCCCAAGGGTCAGACATAACTCGGTGCTTGCACAGGGGATACCTTTACCTTTACCTAGTGTTAAGAGTGGCAGCTTCTAATCTGCTGAGCCGGGTTAGATTCTCCTCCATCTGCAGCTAGCTGGGTGACCTCGGGCTAGTCACAGATAGAGCTGTTCTCACAGAGCACTTCTGTCAGAGCTCTCAGCCCCACCTATCTCACAGGGTGCCTGTTGTGGGGAGAGGAAGGCAAGGCGATTGGAAGCTGCTTTGAGACTACTCCTGGCAGAGACAAGCATGGTATAAAAACCAATTCTTTTTTCTCCTTTATTCTCAAGGCACATTGACTTATTTCAGGCTCTTAAGGTCAAGCCCCTATTACAGCCTTTCTCAGTCAAGGTTTTGGGAAACCCTGAGGTTTCTTGATGGCCCTGGAAGGGTTTCCCAAATGGGTACGAGTTAATTAATGTTCTATATCTTTTTTAAATTTGCAAATTTGACCTGCTGACCTGCTCCCCCACTCCCAAAATGGCCAATGATGGGCCTGGAGGGGGTGAGAAAGGGAGGGTGTGTACACAGCTATGCTTCCTAACCTTATTCTGCCTGATCGCACCGTGTCCAGGGGTTCTTGAAGTCTGGGGAGTAGTTCAGGGGTTTCTCAATGGTAAAAAAGTTGAGAAGGCTTCTTTTTTGCAATAAAGGGGGGACTGGCTTTCCTCCAGGAGAAAAGCCACCAACCCAAAGAAAAAAAGTTTGCTTGTGTTGTTTTATTCCCTTCCTTAAACATACAATTACATTGATCCGACGTGGTACTTGCATTTCATTTTACAGCAAATAGGTAGGTTAGATAATAGTCATGAAACATAATTTAATTCAGCATGCGCTCTTTTTCATATCTTGGTCATCTCTTCCAGCTTCAAGGCTAAATCTATCAAGCTGGTTTCAACTATCTTAAACAAATCAACAGTCTGGAATTTTGTTTTCTTTCTGTGTTTACACTATGACAACAAGAACGTAAGAAACGCCCTGCTGGATCACACCAGTCATCTATCTACTCCAGCATCCCTGTCACATACAGTGGCCAACCAGTTCCTCCAGAGGTCCAACAGGGCATGGAGGCCGAGGCCTTCTCCTGAGGTTGCTTCCTGGCTGTAGGATTCAGATAAGTGCCTTTGCATAGGGAGGTTCCCCTCAGTCACCATGATTAGTAGTCAGTGATAGATTTCATTAACAGCACCTTTTGGACAATCCCCTTTTAAGGCTGTGTACTTCACTACTTCCACTTGCAGTAAATTCCATATTTTAATTACTACATTAAAAAAAATCTTTAATCATAAATCCAAGCTCTTTCCAAACATTTATGAGGTTTCAATGGTTTGTGGAGTCTGTGGTTGTCTTTAAGATGTAAAATACAAGTTCATCATTTGTCACACGATGATAACTCATACACTTTGGACTCACAAGGATTATGTCATGCTGTTTAAGATGGAATCTCTAAGTGAAGTTCTTTCTAAACTGTAAGCATTCTGAAGGATTCCTCCTGAATGTATCTGTTGCTATTTAACAAGATAACGTTTATTTGAGAAGTACTATTCACATTCTGATCATTCAAAAGGTTTCTTCCTTGTGTGGGTTCTCTGATGCCGATAAAGATTGCCACTCTGGTTGAATTTCCTTCCACACTCTGAACATTCAAAAGGTTTCTCCCCTGTGTGGGTTCTTTGGTGCAACTGAAAATAACCACTGTGACGGAATCTCTTTCCACACTCTGAGCACTGAAAAGGTTTCTCTCCTGTGTGGATTCCTTCATGCTGCTGAAGATTGTCACTTGACTTGAATTTCTTTCCACACTCTGAGCATTCAAAAGGTTTCTCCTCTGTGTGAGTTCTTTGATGCTTCAGAAGATTTCCTCTCTGATTGAATCTCTTTCCACACTCTGAGCACTCAAAAGGTTTCTCCCCTGTGTGGGTTCTCTCATGCCGCTGCAGTATGTCACTTAACTTGAATTTCTTTCCACATTCTGAGCATTCAAAAGGTTTCTCCTCTGTGTGTGTTCTTTGATGCTTCTGAAGTGTGATATTATGACTGAATTTCTTTCCACACACTGAGCATTCAAAAGGTTTCTCCCCTGTGTGTGTTCTTTGATGCATCTGAAGATGGCCAGTCTGACTGAATTTCATTCCACATTCTGAGCATTCAAAAGGTTTCTCCCCTGTGTGGATTCTTTGATGTTGCTGAAGACTGCCACTCCAATTGAATTTCTTTCCACACACTGAGCATTCAAAAGGTTTCTCCCCTGTGTGGTTTCTTTTATGCAGCTGAAGTTTACTACATTGATAGAATCTCTTTCCACACTCTGAGCACTCAAAAGGTTTCTCCCCTGTGTGGGTTCTTTCATGCCCCTGAAGATTGTCACTTGACTTGAATTTCTTTCCACACACTGAGCATTCAAAAGGTTTCTCCTGTGTGTGGGTTCTTTGATGCTTCTGAAGATGGCCACTTTGATTGAATCTCTTTCCACACTCTGAGCACTCAAAAGGTTTCTCCCCTGTGTGGGTTCTTTGATGCATCTGAAGAGTGATACTATGACTGAATTTCTTTCCACAGTCTGTGCATTCGAAAGGTTTCTCACCTGTGTGGGTTCTTTGATGCATCTGGAGATGGCCACTCCGACTGAATTTCTTTCCGCACTCTGAGCATTCAAAAGGTTTCTCCCCTGTGTGGGTTCTTTGATGCACTTGAAGATGGCCTATCTGACTGAATTTCTTTCCACACTCCGAGCATTCAAATGGTTTCTCACCTGTATGGGTTCTTTGATGCATCTGAAGGTTCTCACTCCGACTGAATTTCTTCCCACACTCCATACATTCAAAAGGTTTCTCCCCTGTGTGGGTTCTACAATGCAACTGAAGGCTGACATTCCGACTGAATTTCTTCCCGCATTCTGAGCATTCAAAACGTTTCTCCTCTCCGTGGGTTCTTTGGTGCTCAAGGAAGAGTGATCTACAGCTGAAGCTCTTCCTACAATCCGGGTATTGTTGAGCTCTCCTTCCAGTATGCACTCTCAAATGCATATGATATTGGGATTGATCTGAGAAATTGGTCCCACACTCCAAGCACTTGTATGTTTTCTCCATCTCAAGAATTCCTTTACAAAAATCTCCTCTTTGACAAGGATTGAGTTCATCATTCTGAACCATGTGACTTTTCTTCTCCATCTTGGGCCCACCTTGATTCTGGATTTTTCCTCTCAAATCTCCATTCTTGAGTTTGTCTGGTGACAGATGATGCAATTCATTGCCCTCCTCATTCTCCAGATGATCCCCTGCTGAAATACAGACAGAGATCCCATTAGCTCCCATGCAAGGAGGTCTGATTGGCATCTGAATCGAAGTCGTTAAAAGTAGCACGCCAGGCTTTCTTCCATCTGGGCTAGACGAAACTACTAGCACCCTACCTGGCCCTGAAACACCTAACCACACTGATCCATGCGACAGTCCCTTCCAGGTTAGATTACTGTAACTCGATCTATGCAGGCCTTCCCTTACCCCTGTCCAGAACACAGCTGCATAGATCCTATCAAGGACCCTCTGGAGAGCACTCATACGACCAGTTCTCCAACACCTGCACTAGCTGCCGATTGAATTCCGGATCAGGTTTTAGTGTTGGTCGTAACCTTTAAGGTCTTACGTGATCTGGGACCGCCTCTCTGAATACGTCCCCCAAACAGCTCTTGGCTCAGCAAATACCAACTGGCTGATGATTCCTGGCCCCAGAGAGGTGCCCTGGGCCTCGACCAGAGCAAGGGCCTTTTCGGCCCTGGGTCCAGCCTGGTGAGGTGAATTGCTGGCTGAAGTGGGAGCCCCACAGAGCTCCCTAAGCTCTCCCACCAGTCATTTGGTTGAGGCCAGAGACCACCATCAACATCCAATCGGGCCCCCACAGGACTCCCCCCCACAATCCTCTATTACACGAAACGGAAAAATATGTAAAGAAATAGGGGTTTATATTTAGGATAATTTTAGGGTTAGCTTAGCTATAGTTAGAAGAAGAAGTTGGTTCTTATATGCCACTTTTCCCTACCCGAAGGAGTCTCCAAGCGGCTTACAGCCACCTTCCCATTCCTCTCCCCACAACAGACACCCTGTGGTGTGGGTGAGGCTGAGAGAGCCCTGATATCACTGCCCGGTCAGAACAGCTTTCTCAGTGCCGTGGCGAGCCCAAAGTCCCCCAGCTGGTTGCATGTGGGAGAGCGCAGAATCGAACCCGGCATGCCAGATTAGAAGTCCGCACTCCTAACCACTACACCAAAATGGCTCTCAATTAGCTTAGGTATGGTTTGGGATGGGGAGATTTTAGGCTTAGCAGGAACATTAGGGCAAGAGAACACTTAGTGTCATGGTTAGGAAAGGCCAAGGATGTATACATATTTCTGACATTATTTTAAAACTCAAAAATATGTCAAAACATGGACCTATATTAGGGTAAATCTGAGGGTTAGGGTTGGGGAGTCTTTAGGCTTAGCGAGAGCGTGAGGGCTATGGGAAGAGTTAATTCTAACATTGCTGTCACATTATACCAGAAAGATGGAGATTTGGTCAGGGTCAAAGCCCCAAACCCAAACATTAAAAGGGATATGTATCCATTCCAGATTATGGTTCAGAGGAGAAGTCTGTCCAAATGAAGGGATGTATTATAAAGGTTGGGAAATGAGAAATTAGTATCTGGACCCTTCCAGAGTCTTTCTGAGACCCTCTCAGTCCTGCTTTGGCCTCAGGTCCTGGCTTGGATGATAGTCCCAACACAGCCCTCAGTTACCCCTGGACCAGACGAAAGGCTTGGGTCACTCCTCCCAACAAGCCTGAACTCTGCTTTCACTCCCACATCCAGTCCGGGAGCCTCCAGCGGGGCTGAGTATCCCAGGGTGGGCCTCAAAACAACTTATTGTTGAATTGTTTGATACTTGTATCCTATGAAAAACAAGAACCTACCCAGAAGGGCCACGCTCCCATAGTTCTCCAGCATGACTTCCCTGTAGAGAGCTCTTTGGGCTGGATCCAGCAGGGCCCACTCCGCCTCCGTAAAATGCACCGCCACTTCCTCAAAGAAAACTGGAAGCACACAAGCTGTTTCTACACCTCTGCAAGGACGATGGCTCAACGGCCTCTCTGCACTGCCTGGAAGGGAGAGAAAATTGGAAGAAACAATGTTAGCCTCAAAGGAAGGGAGGTGAGTGATATATTTTATTTAGATTAGAAGAACTGGTTTATATACCCTGCTTTACCTGGCTTGAAGGAGTCTCAAAGTGTCTTTCTTACGATCATCTTCCCTTTCCTCTCCCCACAACAGGCACCCTGTGAAGTAGGTGAGGGTGAGGGAGCCCTGATATTCCTGCTCAGTCAGAACAACTCTATCAGGGCTGTGAGGAGCCGAAAGTCATCCAGCTGGCTGCATGTGGAGGTGTGAGGAATCAAACACAGCTCACCAAGTAAGAAGCCGCTGCTCGTAACCACTACTCTACAGTGGTGGTCTTTGTTTATAGACCGCCCCTCTCAAATATTTTAATTTATAAGAATAAGAACAGAGTTGTCCTCCTTGAATCTGTCTAGTCCCCCTTAAGTGTGAGTGGCCATAATGACATCTGATAGCAATGAAGGCCACCAGTCCATTCTGTCCTGTGCAGAATTATTTCCTTTTCTTCCTCACCTGAACCTTCTACTTAGCAACTTCACTGGCTGCCCAACCCCACCGGGACACCCTTACCCCATGAGAAGGCCTCTTGGGGACTCTCCTGGGCCTGTGCCCTCTGCCAGTCCTTCCTTGGAGCTCCTTCCTCCTCAGTGAACTTTGCTTCCATCTTCACAAATGGTCCCCACACCTGAAGCAGAAACAAGACGGATGGGTCAGAATCAGAATGATCACAGAGGGGCATCCAGTTCAGCCCCCGACCTTCTCGGAGACTTAAAAACACACATACTCCAGACAGCTGCTCGTCCAGTCTCGTCCTCAACATTTCCAATGAAGGAACCACCGAGGCAACATATTCCATCTATGAACAGCCCTCAGCATCAGAAAAAAGCTTTCTAAGATTTCAGAGGTAGAAATATTTGGCAGGGAAGCCTTAGGATAAGGTCTCTGCTTGAAGTGAACGAAGGAAACCCCCTCACCTGGTCCGCCTGCCTCTTCTCCTCTGCCTGGCTCAGGAGGAAGCCTTCGGCCAGGGCCACCGCCTGGGAGCTGCTCTCCGGCCCGCATCCTCTCACCCAGCCCTGCATCTCCCTGGGCAGGAGGGCCAGGAACTGCTCCAGGATCACCAGGTCCAGGATCTGCTGCTTGGTGTGCCTCTCTGGCTCCAGCCAGCGGTTGCAAAGTCCGTGGAGCCGGCTGCAAACCTCTCGGGGCCCATCAGCCTCATGGTAGCGGAACTGCCGGAAGCGTTGACTGTGCACATCTCTGGTTATTGTCTCCTGAGCCAGGATTTCTGGAGCAGCTCTTCCCCAGGACTGAATATCACTCCTTGCCGGGGTGAGATGGGGTCCTTTCCTTGCTCTCTGGCTAATTCCAGGTCCTTCTGGGTCTCCCATCGCCTTACACTTGCACTGTCTCACGTGGCTATGGAGAGGGAGAGGGAAAGATATCAAAAAGGCAGACAAAAACTAAAGGTCTCCGAAGAAAGCAACCAAGGATGTGTGCTCTGCCCCATTGTCATTAGCCCAAGGACTGCCACAGCTCTCCCTCTTTCCCCCCATGCAATTTAATATTTGCACTGAGCCTCTGGGAAAGGTTATTGGGAGATGTGCGTGGATCCAACTGAGGTTGGAGTGACCAGACAGACATCATGAGGATCCACCCTGATCCATGCTTTGGAATTATATTTTTGTGCTGTGCCGGCCCCACAAAGAGATGGGTGGGTGATTTTTGTGGTGCTGCTTATGGACTATGCTAGGATCCATGGTTTCATTTGCATAAAATAATTCATGAGGAATTCATGAGGAGCTAAACCTCAGATGCTGGTTGTTTTGACCATGTTCCCCATAATACTGGATGCGTGTTTTTACCGGTTCAGTCCAAGGTGATGGATCTGACGTCATTTGGCACAAGATTTGAGGGAGTTAAAAGCATCCCTTTGAGGATCATTGTGAGACACATAAAAAATTAGGGGACCAGTGTAGATCTGGCTGTTACTCTTTTCTGCAAGGGGGAAGGGACAGAGATTTATTTATTACTTATTTATATTTATATACCGCCCTCCCCTGGAGGCTCAGATAAGATTGGGCTTTTTTATGCCTCACTTTCCACTACCCCAAAGAATCCCAAACTGGCTTCCAAACAGCTTTTCCTTCCTCCCACCACAACAGACCCACTGTGAGCTAGGTGGGGCTTAGAGAGCTCTGAGAGAGCTGCTCTGTGAGAACAGCCCTATGAGAACTGACTAGCCCAGCTGGCTGCCTGTGGAGGAGTGGGGAATCCAACCCAAGATTAACTACTACACCACGCTGGCTCTCTAGTAAACAGCTCTGTCCCTTTCACCTTCTGAGCGCTGCAGAGGGGCCTCCACCTTCTCCAGGAGGACTGGGGGGGGGGGCTGCTGGAAGAAACAGGAGTGTGGGGTGGAGGCGAGATGAACGCCCATGGAAATGGCAGATGGAGGGAGGGGTGAACACTGCCCAAAATGTGTGGCTTGTGGGGCAGCTGATCAACAGATGATTCCTTCCCTAAGATCACACCTGGGACTCCTTTCCTGCACTCATTCTGCACGCATAAAAGTAAAGGTCTCCCCTGTGCAAGCACCGGGTCATGTCTGGCCCTTGGGGTGACGCCCTCCAGCGTTTTCATGGCAGACTCAATATGGGGTGGTTTGCCAGTGCCTTCCCCAGTCATTACCGTTTACCCCCCAGCAAGCTGGGTCCTCATTTTACCGACCTCGGAAGGATGGAAGGCTGAGTCAACCTTGAGCCGGCTGCTGGGATTGAACTCCCAGCCTCATGGGCAGAGCTTCAGACTGCATGTCTGCTGCCTTACCACTCTGCGCCACAACTGGCTCTTCCGCACGCATAGGATAATGCATAGGATAATGCACTTTCAATGTGCTTTGGCAGCTGGATTTTCCTGCGCAGAACAGGAAAATCTACTTCTAAAGTGCATTATCTACTGTGTGCATAATAGGCCCCGGACTCCCCGCGACCCCGTTGGCTGATACAAAATAGAGATCGCGTCTTTTCTGCCCCGCAAGGGCCACCAAACCCTATTAAGAACCAGGCATCCATAAAACCGCATTTTAAAAGACGATTGAAATCCCCCCCCAAGGGACAAAGACCAGAGAAGGCGACAGACGCATCCCCACCCCCCTTCTCGGCCTGAGCCCCCCATGAACTCCCCTCCCTCCCCGACTTACTTCCGAGGAAGCCTCCCGGGCTCCGGCTGCTCCGCTCTGCCCTGCAGCGCCCGCCCGCCTCTCTTCCGCCACTCAATAGACGAATCTCCCCCCCCCGCCGGAACAGGAAGTCAACATCCTCCTGCCTCTCTAGCCGCCGTCTCTATCACTTTAACCCTCTCGGAACTGCAGGGAAAGGGAAAAGACCCCCTCCCGTCTCTAGGAGGAGCCGCACCCGACGGACTTCAGCCGGGCTCTCCTAGGCAGCGCAATGGGGCCGCTCTGGAGGAATGCGGCCCGGGGTGGCGCTCCCGGGGGTCCGACACTGAAAAAAAAGGAGGAAAGCAGCTGTTTTTCCCCTCCTTGCACCTACCCGAAGCACAGCCGCATAGATCTCAGGGCACTGGTCTCAGGAGGGCATGGAAAGTCTGGGTTCCCCCTTGCTCGAAAGAAAAGGCCAGCTAGAGGCTCCCTTCTGGTTACCTCCGAGAAGCGGCATTGGATCAGGCCAGTGGCCCATGCAGTCCAGGTCTCTGTGCCCCACAGCGGCCAGGAGGTCCGTCAGCAGGAGGGGGGGCAGGTCTTCAGGTGCCTTCCCACCAGTACCCCCAAGTGCCAAGGAGACAGAGCATCCCTGCCCCAGACAGAGGGTGCCATGTAGACCAGGGGTAGTCAACCTATGGTCTTCCAGATGTTCATGGACTACAATTCCCACCAGCCCCTGCCAGCATTTGTTGGCAGGGGCTCACTGGAATTGTTGTCCATGAACATCTGGAGGACCACAGGTTGACTACCCCTGATGTAGACCTTGTGGCTGAGAGCCACTTTGAAGTCCATGAACATCTGGAGGACCACAGGAGCCACTGATGGACTTCTGCTGTGTATGCTTATCTGGTTCCTCTCTTGAAGCTTCCAGGAGCCTGTTATGGGTTGTTAGGGAGCCTGTTAAGGGCCACCTCAATGCCTGCACATCCTACCCCCAGGATCCACTTCAGATGACTGGCCAGGGAACTGTTTCTGCGCAGTTTGCCAAAACAGTCCTGGATGATGTGAGATGGTGCAAAGCCTTTCGTTTAGCCGAAAGGGTGAATTTGGGAAGGAGGCCAAAAGCCTGAAAAGGACGGCCTAATTTCATCTCCCCCGTCATACTAGTTCTCATTCCTTATAATTGTTTAGAAAAGTCTTTAAAGGCCACATTCTGTTAATTCCTTCTTATGTGTTGCCAGCAAGCCGGGGAGCCATCAGCTGAGCTGCTCTCTTCTGGACCCCACCAGATGGCATTTGTGACACCCGCAGGTGCTCTGCGATCACGCCCCAACCTAGGCTGATTCTCCATTGGGGACCTCAGACACCAAATCCCTATTTGTTCTCCTGGCCTCCAGTGGCCCGGACGGAAGGGAAGCTGCCGATGGTGATCATCCCGAGATTCCAGCCTGGAGGCCTGGGAGTGTTGCCAGGGCCAGGTGGTCAGGACCACTCAATAAAATTGTAGGGTATCAAAAGTATATTTACAATCATTTGAAAAGGCCCCTTTTACTTTTGCAAACATTCTATTTATTGCCAGCAATCTCTTTGCAGCAGAAGTCGGGGTCAAACTTTGCCTCTCTTTATTTTTCTGGCTTGTCTCAAATCTTTATGCTTAGCTGATGCATACGGTGGCTGGCTGGGCAAATGACAGCCATAAAATTTTTACATCTGACCTTTGCTCAAAGGACTAGATGGCTTCTGGTTTTCTGACTTTTGGGGGTCAGGTCTGTCTTAGTCGAACACAGTGAATTGTCTTTTATGATGTCTGGGAATCTCACTTCTACAGCAGGGCTTGAGCACATGTTTACCCAGTCAAGTTGAGGGTAGTTGAAGTCTTCCAGTATGATGTCATGATCTGCTTTAGTCACCTCCCATTTCCTTTTCCATCTCCGTACCAGGTGGGTAATAGTACGCCCCCCCTTTAAGTAACCCTTTGACCAGTATTTCCACCCCTATCATTTCAGTTGGGAAGCTAATTCCTCTGACGTTTTCTAACTTACTTGATTTTATGCCCTCTTTGATGTACAGTGTAATACCAGCAACCCCCTCTCCCTCTCTGTCCTGTCTATAGAGCTTACACATAGGAAGGAATATGCCCACCAATTTCCCACATTCCACTGTGCTTCTGAGAAACCTGCTATATCTCAATTGTCCTTAAACACCAAGTGCTCCAGCTCCCCCATCCAGGCTCAGATACTTTTGACATTGGCATATAGACATTGATACTCAGCCCCTTAGTCACCACACATGGATCTCAGCCGCCCTTGTGTCCTCATTCCCAAATTCTACTATGCTCCTATCAATATTAAGGTAGGTATTTACCCTTTGGACTATCCTGTCCCAAACAAGAGGCTTCTCAGCTCTTTTTGGATCTCCTCGTGGGATTAGTTCCAAAGCTTCTCTGACATCTTTTTGATAGGAGTCTCCAGCAGCCTGGTCCTTTTTTGGTTCAAGTGAAGGCTGTCTATTTTGTCCAGGATCGGCTACTTCTCAAAAGTTTCCTGGTGCCTAACAAGACTAAACCCTTCCTCCAGGCACCACTTTCTCCTCCAGGCATTGATCTGTACCTGTCTAGCTGGCCCTGCACATGGAAGTGGCAGAAGCTCTGAGAATGCTACTTTTGAAGTCCTGGCCTTTAACAGTATGCCTAGGAACCAACCTTTCTCCTCCAGGAGCACACAACTACATTTCCCAGCATGCCAACATGCACCATGATTGATGACTCAGGAGAGCACATGATCTTTGCAACCTTCACACGAGGTAGATAAGTCACCATCTGGTCAAAACACCTGCAAAAGACCCCACTCTGGTCTTGAACCTCCTGCCACCTTGGAGCAAATCTCTGCCTCTTTCAAGGCTAAAGTTTGTTCTACAATCTGAGCATTTATATTGTTTCTCCTTAGTCTGAATGTTAGGTTTCTATGATTATGGTACAGTAACATAAGAAATGCCCTGCAGGATCAAACCAGTGGTCTATCTAGTCCAGCATCCTGTCTCACACAATGGCCAACAACTTCCTCTAAAGGATCTTCAGGGCATAGAGGCTGAGATCTCCTCCTGATGTTGCTGCCTGACTCTTGGATTCAGAGGTTTAGTGCCTCTGAATGTGGAGGTTCCCCTCTGTCACCATGCCTAGCAGTCACTGATAGACTCCTTTAATATCCCCCTTCTAGATAATCTCCTTTTAAGGCTGCCTATTCCTACAGCCATGACTACATCCTTTAGTTGCAAATGCTGTATTTTAAAAACTCTGTATAAAGAAAAAAATTCTCTTTAATCATAAATCTAAGCTCTTTCCAAGAACGTACATGGCATCAATGCTTTGAGGAGTCTGTGACTGTCTTTTAAGGTGTAAACTACAAGATCAACGCTTGTCACATGATGATTATACACTTTGAACTCACAAGGATTATGTGATGTTTAAGGTGGAATCTCTGAGTGAAGTTCTTTCCACACTGTGAGCATTCAAAAGGTTTCCCTCCTGAATGAATTTTTTGGTGCTTAACAAGGTAACGTTTATTTGAGAACCACTGTTCACATTTTGATCATTCAAAAGGTTTATTCCTAGTGTGGATTCTTTGATGCCGATAAAGATTGCCACTCTGATTGAATTTCTTTCCACACTCCGAACATTCAAAAGGTTTCTTCCTTGAGTGGGTTCTTTGATGCCGGTGAAGACTGCCACTCAAGTAGAAGCTCTTTCCACATTCTAAACATTCAAAAGGTTTCTCCCCTGTGTGGGTTCTTTTATGCATCTGAAGATAACAACTGTGAAGAAATCTCTTTCCACACTCTGAGCACTCAAAAGGTTTCTCCCCTGTGTGGATTCTTTCATGCCGCTGAAGATTGTCACTTGACTTAATTTTCTTTCCACACACTGAACATTCAAAAGGTTTCTCCTGTGTGTGGGTTCTTTGATGTTTCAGAAGATTGCCACTACGACTGAATCTCTTTCCACACTCTGAGCACACAAACGGTTTCTCCCCAGTGTGAGTTCTTTCATGCTGCTGAAGACTGTGAGTTGACTTGAATTTCTTTGCACACACTGCGCATTCAAAAGGTTTCTCCTCTGTATGGGTTCTTTGATGCTTCTGAAGAGTGATACTATGAGTGAAAGTTTTTCCACACTCTGAGCATTCAAAAGGTTTCTCTCCTGTGTGAGTTCTTTGATGAATCTGAAGATGGACAGTCTGACTGAATTTTTTTCCACACTCTGAGCATTCAAAAGGTTTCTCCCCTGTGTGGATTCTTTGATGCTGCTGAAGATGGCCACTCCGACGGAATTTCTTTCCACACACTGAGCATTCAAAAGGTTTCTCCCCTGTATGGGTTATTTTATGCAGCTGAAGATAACTACTGCGAATGAATCTCTTTCCACACTCTGAGCACTCAAAAGGTCTCTCCCCTGTGTGAGTTCTTTCATGCCACTGAAGATTATCACTTGATTTGAATTTCTTTTCACACACTGGGCATTCAAAAGGTTTCTCTTCTGTGTGGGATTTTTGATGTTTATTAAGATTGCTTGTCTGATTGAATCTCTTTCCACACAATGAGCATTCAAAAGGTTTCTCCCCTGTGTGGGTTATTTCATGTCGCAGAAGATTGTCACTGGACTTGAATTTTTTTCCACACACCGAGCATTCAAAAGATTTTTCACCTGTGTGGTCTCTTTGATGCTCAAGCAGCTTTGATCTGCACCTGAAGCTCTTTCCACAGTCCAAGCATTGATGTGTCTTCCTTCCAGTATGCATATGATATTGGGATTGATCTGAGAAGTTTGTTCCGCACTCTAAGCATTTGTATATTTTCTCCGTTTTGAGAATTCCTTTACAGAAATCTCCTCTTTGACGAGGATTGGGTTTATCATTCTTATCAACCACCTGGCTTGTCTTCTGCTTTTTGGGTCCACCTTGATTCCTGATGTCTTCATTCCTGACTTCACCTGGTGACAGATGATGCAGTTCCTCTTCCTCCTCCTCCCTGTGATGATCCCCTGCTAGAATAAAGACAGAGATCCCGTTAGTGCTCACGCAAGAAGATCTGATCTGCGCTTGAATTTCCATTCCAACATTTCATTGGTTTATTTTTGTTGTACATTGAAGTGTACAATAATGACCTTGAAATGTCCATGAAAGTCTGTGGGATCAGAGCGGCATAGTTTGCCCTCTGATCATTCATATGGCTCCTCACCTGAGTGAATTCTTTGATAGGAACTAAAGGCCTTTTTCCAGTTGAAGGTTTCCACATTCCAAGCAATTACACCACTTCTCTCCTGAGGGAATTTGTACAAGGGAAATCTTTCCCTTGAATATCCAGAGTTTAAAGATACCACAGCCTCTAAAGAGTTTGAGAATCACCGCTGAGCTTAGCCCCCAAAAGTTTCCCAGCCTGACAGATTTCTAGCCTCAGAAAATCTCAGTCCTTACTCAGAGGGCTTGAGAATTCTACCAAACCAAAAGTTGCTAAGAAGTGGAGATCTCCCATGGCTCTTCCCTGCCTGCTCCCTTGATATAACAGTGAAAGATACCTACTCTCAGCCAAGTCACTTGGGAACAAAATACACTCAGGAAATCCTCTTGCGAAACTCTCCAGATCTTTTGTGGACACGAGGCCTCTGTCTGTCTCCACTGTAGTGTCTCTCACATGACTGGCTTCTTCAAGAGAGAGAGAGAGTATTCTTATATTGAGAAGGAAAGAAATGTAAGGTAAAAGAAAAAAATATTCCCAAAAATTGGAGACCTGGCCAGGGTCAAAGACCACAATCCCAAACATTATAAGGGACACATATTCATTTCAGATCATGGTCAGAGAAGGTGGCTGATCAAAGGAAGGGTGGTATTATAAGGGTAGGGAACTGAGAAATTAGTATCTGGTCCCTTCCAGACTCTTTCTGAGACCCTCTCAGTCCTGCTTTGGCCTCAGGCCCTGGCTTGGATGATGGTCCCAACACGGTCCTCAGTTACCCCTTGACCAGATGAGAGGCCTGGGTCATTCCACCCAACCAGGATGAACCAGGCTGCCACATCCATGCCGGGAGCCTCCAGCTGGGCTGAGTATCCCAGGGTGGGCCTCAAAACAACTTATTGTTGTTGAATTGTTTGATTCCTGTATCCTATGAAAAACGAGAACCTACCCAGAAAGGCCACACTCCTGTAGTTCTCCAGCATGACTTCCCTGTAGAGAGCTCTTTGGGCTGGATCCAGCAGGGCCCACTCCGCCTCCGAGAAATCCACCACCACCTCCTCAAAGGAAACCGGAGACTGAAAGAAAAAGCAGATTCCCTCATCAGAGATCATGCCAGGGAGAGATTATTGTTATATATTGATTATAAATCAATTGTTGTTCAGGAGCATCCATAAAGAGATTCACCACACTGGGGGCTACAGGATTCCTCTTTGGGCTACCTTTAAATTGCTTGTAGAAATCTTCACCAAAGAAAATAAGCATGATTTTCAAAAATAATGCCTATATTGCTGTGAAAGAAAATAAGTGAATTGTGATTTATTCTCACACAAGAAGAAAGAGTCGATTCAAGGACCAATCGAGCTTCATTTAGAACAGTTTCAATCTTTTGACTGTGGAGGAACCCCTAAATAATCTTGCAGGCTTCAAGGAACCCTGCAAGTCATGACAGCTGGCCACGCCTCCCAGCAACACCCCCAGAAGTGACATCAGCATTTGCATTAACAGACAGGCTGGAGGTGGTCAGGGCAGGAGTAGAGACAGAAGGTGGTTTAAAGCAGGAGTAGACATGCAGGCGCCACCCCCTCCCAGGCACAGAAACCATGAAAGACTCATACTCAGGAAAGGGGGAAGTCGTGTTTCCTAGCTTGTGCCCAAGTCTATTAAGGCAAAAGGGGAAAAGTCAGGGACCCCCTACAGAGCTCACATGGACCTCTAGGGGTCTACAGACCCCTGGCTGGGAATCCTCAATTTAGAGGGCTGTTAGGATATAATTACCTGACATCCAAAGTTATGAGAACACTATTTTCTGCCACCAATTTACCCTCGGTATTGTTAATAAGGTCTTCGGCAAGGAAGGCATATTAAGGACACAAGGATTAAGAAAATGGTCGCTGAGTGTAGAGATTTGCCAAATTCGGTCTCTCCCCAGTGGGCGGCGGGAAGTCAGGGGCGCCGGCGGGAAAGCAAGTGGAGCAGGGACTCAGGTGGCAGCAGCGACGTCCCTCGGCAAAAGTCTGCCCCCCCCCTCAGTAAAATTGTCAAGCATTGACTGATCCCTGGTGATAAAAGGTTGGGGACCACTGATGTAGCACACATAGTTTTGAGTACAGTTCTTGGCCCTATTTTTGTCAAAGGATCTTGATTTTGTCAATGCTTCTTATTGTGTATCAGATTAGTCTGTTGCGTACCCAAGTATTTTCCAAGGTTTCCTATTGGTTATTTTTTGTCTATTCCATCTGTCTCAGTGTTGTTCTCGCTACACACAGCTTTCTGGAAAGGGAGAGGCGTCCCTAGGCTCTTTCATGCGGAGTTCTTAGCCCCAACCTTGCCCCTCTCCCCTTGAGAAAGAAGGGGGTTAAAGGCTATTCTCTGCTCATCTCTCCTACCTGGACTGGAAGCACAGAAGCCGTTTCTACACCTCTGCAAGGATGGCGGCTCAACGGCATCTCTCCGCTACCTGGAAGGGAGAAACAAGTGGAAGAAATGGTGCTAGCCTCGAATTACTCGTTGTTTGCTTGCCTGAATGCTGCTTCTTGCCGACCCATTCCCAGGGTGGGTAACTGTGCCTTGTGCACATGCAAAAATAAATTGTATTGATATTCAGTGAACTGGGGGAGAGGTGGAAGAGAAGCACCGGGTTCCCATGAGCCTCAAGGCATTATGAATGCTGCCCGTGTGTTTCAGATTTTCTGTGAGACATGAAATATGCCTCGTAAACTCCAGAGCTCAAAAACAGGACACCGTACCTGCTAGATCAGATCTGAGGCCCTAGCACACCTTCTTCCTGCCAGCTGCTCCCCCCACACCTATGTGGCAAGATTGGTGTGTGTGTGGAAATGACATCATGGAGGTATGGTTTTCAGAGGTATCCTGTGCAAGAATGTGGAGGTTCCATATATTCACTGATGTCCTCCCTGTTCTCTTTCACCGTTCAAATGTCTTCCCCCCCCCCAACAGTAAATCAGTCACTCTCTCTTCCACACTTGGCACCTATCTAGCAACTAGCTTTGTCCCTTTAACCCTTTCAGTGTGGCTGTGTACAGATTTTCTCTCTTGAGCTGCTATTAATTCCTCTAAGGGAAGGAAGGCGAGAGATGCATGTTACTGCAATTTTTAATTTTTGTAAATAAGAACAAAGGTGTCCTCTCTGAGTCTGTCTCCTACTTTAGAGTGAGTCCCCATCACAACCTCTGCTAGAAATGAGTGCCACTAGAATCATAGAGTTGGAAGGGCCATACAGGCCATCTAGTCCAACCCCCTGCTCCACGCAGGATCAGCCCTAAGCATCCTAAAGCATCCAAGAAAAGTGTGTATCCAACCTTTGCTTGAAGACTGCCAGTGAGGGGGAGCTCACCACCACTAATCTACTCTGTGCCCTGTGCAGAATTATTTCCTTTTCTTCCTGACCTGAGCCTTCTACTTAGCAACCTCACTGGGTGCCACAATCCCAGCTGGGCACCAGACACCCTTACCCCATGAGAAGGCCTCTTGAGGACACTCTTGGGCCGGCACCCTCTGCCAGTCCTCCAACGGAGCTCCTCCTGCCTCAGCGAACTTTGCTTCCATCATCACAAATGGTCCCCACATCTGAAACAGAAGACAGATGGGTAAGAATCAGAATGACCCAGAGCTACAAGAGACCACAGAGGGCCATCCAGTCCAGCCCCGACCTTCTCAGGGACTTAAAAAACACACACTCCACACAGCTGCTCATCCAATCTCCTCCTCAAAACTTCCCACAAAGGAGACCCCACCACCAAGGCAGCATATTCCACCTATAAACAGCCCTCAGCATCCGAAACAGCTTTCTAATATTTAAGGGGAACGACTTTTCCACTCATTTGCACCCATTAGTCCTGGCCTCTAAAGGGGCAGGAGACAAGTTGGCCCCCTCTTCAACAATTCCCTCTATGATGTAATTAAACACAGCTGTCCTATCACCTCTTAGCCAAGCTAAACCTGCCCAAGTCTCTCAACCTCTCCTGGATTACATGGTTTACAATCCCCCAGTCATCCTAGTTGCCCTTCTCTGAAGACATTCCAATTTGTCAATATCCTTCATGACAACTACTAGCAGTAGCACCAAAGTCACGATTGACAACGAGAACATTGAATGTATTGAAGATTTCATCTTTCTTGGCTCTATGATCACTCAAAGTGGCGGATGCAGCCGTGAAATCAGACGGCGAATAACACTGGGCTGGAACACAATGTTAGGCATGAACAAAATACGGAAGAGTAAGGATATCAGCCTGAATACAAAGTGCCAGCTAGTCAACGCCGTTGTCTTCCCCATAACAACCTATGGATGCGAAAGCTGGACTCCGAAGAAGGAAGACAGGAGGAGAATAGCTGCTTTCGAATTATGGTGTTGGAGACGAATGCTGCGAATACCATGGATTGCCAAAGTTACCAATGACACAGTTTTAGAGAGGAGCAAACCAACCATGTCATTAGAAGAGGAGATATTACAGCTAAAACTCACTTACTTTGGACACATCATGCGATCAAACTCATTAGAAAAATCATTAATGCTCGGTATGGTCAGTGGCAAAAGGAAACGTGGTCGCCAAAGGATCCGCTGGTTCGACATGATCAAAGCCGACACAGGGATGACCATGAACCAATTCAAAGAAGCAGTCAGAGACAGGGACGCATGGAGAAAACTTTCCGATAGAGTCGCCGAACACAACTGAACGGATAACATCATCATCATCATCATCTTCTTGTACTGCGGCACTCAGATAATGCCTAACCACTGTGGAATAGACACCTCATCCATGAATCAAATGGGAGAACAGCTTCAACCCCAGGGGCAAGAACTAGGGTTGGACTTTATTCCCTAAATTTCTTCCCAAAATTCTTCCCTAAATTTTCCACTTGATAGAAATATCTGGCAGGGAAGCCTTAGGACAAGGCCATGGCTTGAAAGCAGTGAAGGAAACAACTCACCTACAGGGAGGAAGAGATGTGCGGGGGTGGGTGGGAACGAACCCCCAGGGAAAAGGCAGATGGAGGGAGGGGTGAACACTGGGCAAAGGGCGTGGCTTAGGCCAGGGGTAGTCAACCTGTGGTCCTCCAGTTGTCCATGAACTACAATTCCCATGAGCCCCTGCCAGCAAACGCAGGCAGGGGCTCATGGGAATTGTAGTCCATGGACATCTGGAGGACCACAGGTTGACCACCCTCCCTTAAGCTCATGCCTGGGATTCCTTTCCGGACCTCCCTGCGACCCCCGGGCTGAGAAGCCTCCTTCATCCATTTTTATCATTTACAGACCCCGCTTTTCTGCCCCAGCAAGGGCCACCCGCCCCATTAGTAGACAGACACCCATAAAAGCACATTTTAAAAGCTTTTAAACCGATTCAAATCCAGCCCCCCCACCCCCCACCCCCCACCCCCCACCCCAATAAACACAAAGACCAGAGAAGGCGACAGACGCATCCCCCTCCCCCTCCTTCTCGGCCTGAGCCCCCCATGAACTCCCCTCTCCCCCCGACTTACTTCCGAGGAAGCCTCCCGGGCTCCGGCTGCTCCGCTCTGCCCTGCAGCGCCCTCCCGGCTCTCTTCCGCCACTCAATAGACGAATCTCCCCCCCCGCCGGAACAGGAAGTCAGCATCCCGCCTGCCTCTCTAGCCACCGTCTCTATCACTTTAACCCTCTCGGAACTGCAGGGCTAAGGAAAAGGCCTCCTCTGTCCTCTCGTCTGCCCAGGGCCTGCAGCGGGGCGACGCCTCATGCAGCTCAATGGGGCTGCTCTGGAGTAACGCGGCCCGGGATGGTGATGGTGGGCCCAACCCTGATCTTTGCTTATAGCAGGCTTTCTCAACCAGGGGTTCGTGGGGCCCCCGGAAGGGTTTCTTGAATGGGCGCGAGTTAATTACTTTTAAATATGTTTTAATATTCATATTGTTTATATTGCATGAAAATCGTTGTGGAAAATGTATCATTTACACGTTTTATGTGAAACCCCCCTCCCCCGAGCCTCAGGGGAGGGCGGTAAATAAAATTAAATACTGTTGACCATTTATTTCGCCCCCCTCCCAAATATTGCCAATGATGGGCCTGTACATGCTCTTGGTTGGGCATCTACACAGTTGGGCTTCCAATCGTTTTCTGTATGATCGCACCATTTCTGGGGGTTCTCGAAGCCTTAAGAATGTTTTGGGGATTTCTCAACAGTAAAAAAGTTGAGAAAAGTTGGCTTACAGTGAATGAAAAGTGCAAACGGAGGATAGCACTCGCTTTTCCCCTCCTTGCACTTTGAAGGTGCTACCTGGGGTGTAGCAGCATAGATCTCAGGAAAGTGGTTTTAGGATGGCATCGGAAGTCTGCCACTTACGTAAGTGAAGCCATGTTGGGTCAGGCCAGTGTCCCACGGAGTTCAAGTCTTTCACACTGTCCTATGGGTTTCTGCCTATATCTGGGATTGAGCTCCCAAACTGAAGCTTGTGGTGCGCGTTTTATGTTAGAGATCCAGGCAGAAGCTGAGAATTCATTGAGGCAGATCTGTTTTTAAAAGCCTCTTTTTCTTATTGCTTCCCTGACTTCTATCATTAACCACACATGCCTTCTTTTAGACCTGCCTTTTCTAACCTGTAGAATACATTCTGTTTAAGGTTCAATTAATGTGGTTTCCACCATCTTATAAGGATTTAACTCTCTTGTGTTACCCTTTCAGCTATCTTTATACTATACTCATTTTTGTAAAGTTCACTCAAAATCAAGTACTACAGTTTTGAACTTTAATTGTCACTTTCTTGGTCTTATAGCATCGTGGGCACTGTACCCAACTGGTGTAACAACCTCTACCTCTTTCACCAGGTATTGAGGCCTGCACAAAATGGACAACAAGGATCTCTAACCTTCTGGGTGGCTCTGTGACCCGCTGTCCCAGTTGTTATCCTAAGTTGCAGTCAGGTTAAGCCTGCACCTGCAAGAGGGATATTTGCAGTCAAATTCTGGGGAAGAATAAATACAGATATCAGATTCTGAGATTTTATAACATTTATTGAAGCCTTATTTCTAAGCAGGATTCTCCTTTTTATTTCCTTTCAGAATTTAAAGCAAACTCTGATGCACAAAGGAGACGTTTTAAGAGTGTGCCTTAATTAGTCCTAAGAAATTCCTCCCAACCTACCTCTCTTTGGGTTTCCCCTGGTCCTTTATAGTGTTTTCAGCATATGCATTGTCCAATCCAATTAGGCTCCTGCAACAATCCTTGGATCTTTACCAATCTGATGTCATGTGGTATCTGGCAAAATGTACCATGTATTTATGGCCACCATGTGTGTTCTGCCTGGGGTTTGACCTTGCCCAAGGACCCCCAACTCTGTGGGGTCAAACTGCCATAATATAGAACAGTTCCTAAATCCATTCTACTTTGCCTCATCCTTTAGCAACATGTTCAGTTTCTCTCTAACAGCATCTGATTTAGAACCACACTTTCCCATGACTACCCCAAACTACCCTTTCAGGAGTTCTTCACCACTTACGTGAATGAGTACCATGGCCCAGACATGTAAATATAGGAGGCCCGAACTTGTATGAAAACATATGAACATGGAGAAGCATAGCTTCAGGATTCATGTATAACTTCTCTTACTTTTCTCCACCCAAGATCAGCCTCAAAGTTTTGTTTAGGTGGGTACGCCCCCATTTTAAGTAACTGTTCAGACCCAGTATTTCCATCCATGTAATTTCTGTTGGGATGCTAATTCCTCTGATGTTTTTAGCTTATTTGATTATATGCCCTCAGATGTACAACACAGCACCATAAGCAACCTATACTGTATGATTGTACCTGTAGATTTCGAATATTCCACTGTGTTTCTGATAAACCTGCTCCCTCATCTAGGGTCAGAAACTTCTCCCACTGGCATATAGCCACTGATAATGTTTCACTCTCCAGTCATCCTCCCCTCCCCTCTCCTCCGTCCCTCAGTCACCAATAGGGTTGGGGCTTCAGCATCCGAAGTGGGCATTCATGCCTGAAGCTGCTAACGCCGCAGGGGGGGGGAGCAGGGGTGCTGGCACAGGGATCGAGGTGTGCGCATCAACCGGCGTGCCTGTGACCCCGCCGCAAGCACGGTGCTGGATGCTTTGGGTGTGAATGGCCACTTCAGACGCCAAAGCACCCAAGCCTAGTAGCCATGCATGGCCTTTGGGTGTCACCCTGCCCTTGTTCCAAAGTTCTATTATGCTCTTATCAATATTACCCTGAGTCTCTGCTCTAGAAGACCAACAGGCTGAGATCTACTCCTGATATTGCCTCCTGACTCTGGGATTCAAAGGATTAGCGCCTCTGAATGTGGAAGTTCCCTCTGTAACTATGGCTAGTTGTCACTGATAGATCCATTAAGGCCCCCTATTATGGCTGTCTATTCCTACAGCCACCACTACATACTCCGCCAGCAAATTCCACATTTTAATCACTCTATATAGAAGTATTTTCTTTTCCTTTAATCATAATTCCATTATTTCCAATGCTTCGGAGAGGATATGGTTGTCTTTAAGGTGTAACATGCAAGATCCTCGCTTGTCACATGATAACAAACAATACAGTTAGAACTCACAAGGATTATGGGATATTGTTTAAGGTAGAATCTCCAAGTGAAGTTCTTTCCACACTGTGAGCCTTCCAAAAGTTTCTCTCCTGAATTAATTTGTTGGTGCTTACGAAGGAAAAGGTTGATTTGAGAAGCACTATTCACACTCCTGAGCATTCATAAGATGTGTATCCTTTGGTGTCGGTGAAGATTGCCACTCCAGTTGAAGTTCTTTCCACATTCTGAACATTCAAAAGGTTTCTCCCCTGTGTGGATTCTTTGATGCATCTGAAGATAAGTACTGCAAATGTATCTCTTTCCACACTCTGAGCACTCAAAAGGTTTCTCCCCTGTGTGGGTTCTTTCATGCCGCTGAAGATTGTTATTTGACTTAAATTTCTTTCCACACACTGAACATTGAAAAGGTTTATCCTCTGTGTGGGTTCTTTGATGCTTCTGCAGAGTGATACTATGACTGAATTGATTTCCACACACTGAGCATTCAAAAGGTTTCTCCCCTGTGTGGGTTCTTTGATGCATCTGAAGATGGACAGTCTGATTGAATCTTTTTCCACACTCAGTGCATTCAAAAGGTTTCTCCCCTGTGTGGGTTCTTTGGTGCATCTGAAGATGGACAGTCTGATTGAATCTTTTCCCACACTCTGTGCATTCAAAAGGTTTCTCCCCTGTGTGGGTTCTTTGATGCATCTGAAGATGGACAGCCTGACTGAATTTCTTTCCACACTCTGAGCATTCAAAAGGTTTCTCCCCTATGTGGAGTCTTTGATGCAGTTGAAGATTGTCACCCCGACTGAATTTCTTTTCACATATTGTGCATTCAAAAGGTTTCTCTCCTGTGTGGGTTCTTTGATGCATCTGAAGATGGACAGTCTGACTGAATTTCTTTCCACACTCTGAGCATTCAAAAGGTTTCTCCCCTGTATGGGTTCTTTGATGCATCTGAAGTTGGACAGACTGACTGAATTTCTTTCTACACTTTGAGCATTCAAAAGGTTTCTCCCCTGTGTGGGTTCTTTGATGCATTTGAAGAGTGATACTATGACTGAATTTCTTTCCACATACTGTGCATTCAAAAGGTTTCTCCCCTGTGTGGATTCTTTCATGCTCAAGGAGCTTGGATCTGCATCTGAAGCTCTTTTCACACTCCAAGCATTGATGAGCCTTCTTTCCAGGATGCATTTTCAAGTGTGTATGATATTTGGATTGATCTGAGAAGTTGGTTCCACACTCCAAGCACTTGTATATCTTCTTCTTAGTGAGAATTACTTTGCAGAAATCTTCTGTTTGAGAATAATTGGTTTTATCATTCTTCTCAACCACGGAGCTTTTTTTCTGCTTCTTGGATCTGCATTGATTCCTGATGTTTCCTCTCAAGTCTTCATCCTTGACTTTGTCTGGGGATAGATTACGCAATTCTTTGTCATTCTTATTCCCCTGATGAACCCCTGCTGGAATAAAGGCCGAGATCCTGTTAGTTCCTATGCAAAGCGGTCTTATCCGCATGTGAATTCACATTCATAATGTTTTAGTGGTTTCTTTTTGCCCTTTATTGAAGTATACAATAAGTGGAATAGTGTACAAGCAGTGGAATAGGCTGCCTAAGGAGGTGGTGAGCTCCCCCTCACTGGCAGTCTTCAAGCAAAGGTTGGAGACACACTTTTCTTTGATGCTTTAGGGTGCTCTGGGCTGATCCTGCGTTGAGCAGGGGGTTGGACTAGATGGCCTGTATGGCCCCTTCCAACTCTATGATTCTATGAATAATGGTCACTTGCCAAGTCTATTAAAGTCTGCTGCATCACAGAGGCTTGGTTTGCCCTCACTGCTTACATGGAAAGAGGAATGGAAAGACAGAGTTCAACGAGATCTGAACACAATGGAAAAATGGGCAAATGAGAACAAGATGCAATTTAATAAAGATAAGTGTAAAGTTCTGCATCTGGGTCAGAAAAATGAAAAGCATGCCTACTGGATGGGGGATACGCTTCTAGGTAGCACTGTGTGTGAACGAGACCTTGGGGTACTTGTGGATTATAAACTAAACATGAGCTGGCAGTGTGATGCAGCAGTAAAAAAGGCAAATGCCATTTTGGGCTGTATCAACAGAGGCATCACATCAAAATCACAAGATGTCATAGTCCCATTGTATATGGCACTGGTCAGACCACACCTGGAGTACTGTGTGCAGTTCTGGAAGCCTCACTTCAAGAAGGACATCGATAAAATTGAAAGGGTACAGAGGAGAGCGACGAAGATGATCTGGGGCCAAGGGACCAAGCCCTATGAAGATAGGTTGAGGGACTTGGGAATGTTCAGCCTGGAGAAAAGGAGGTTGAGAGGGGACATGATAGCCCTCTTTAAGTATTTGAAAGGTTGTCACTTGGAGGAGGGCAGGATGCTGTTTCTGCTGGCTGCAGAGGAGAGGACACGCAGTAATGGGTTTAAACTTCAAGTACAACGATATAGGCTAGATATCAGGAAAAAGTTTTTCACAGTCAGAGTAGTTCAGCAGTGGAATAGGCTGCCTAAGGAGGTGGTGAGCTCCCCCTCACTGGAAGTCTTCAAGCAAAGGTTGGATACACACTTTTCTTGGATGCTTTAGGATGCTTAGGGCTAATCCTGCGTTGAGCAGGGGGTTGGACTAGATGGCCTGTATGGCCCCTTCCAACTCTATGATTCTATGATTCTATGATTCTATGAATAATTATTCCAGAAGGGTGGAAACAGATTCAGGGCCAAAGCCCACTATCCCAAACATTATAGGGGGGGGGGACATATCCTTTCCAGATTACTGTCTGGGGAAGGTTGGCAAATGAGAAATTAGGATCTGTCCCCTTCCACAGTCTTTTTGAGGAACTCTCAATCCCATCTTGGTCTCAGGCTATGATGCCCTTTTTAGCATAGATGAGGGTCCCAACTGCCCTCGGTTACCCTGGTCAGGGTCCTTCTGCCCAGCCATGCTGAACTCTGCTTTCACTGCCACATCAACTCCAGGGGCCCCCAGCTGGGCTGAGTGGACCAGGGTGGTCATCAGAACAACATATTGTTTGTTCAGTAGTTTGTATCATATGGAAAATGTGAACCTACCCAAGAAGGCCACGCTTCCTAATGTGTGCCTCATATTCAACTTATTGGTCCACCAGAATTCCTAAGTCCCTTTCACAGGCACTGCTATCAAGCCAGGTAATTTTCACGTAATAAACAGAGATATTCATGAGGAGCTACACCTCCGATGCATGTTTGTAGGGCTTGTTGTTCCACAACCTCAGTGGTGATGGATCCCATGTCATCTGGCACTGGATTTGAAGGAGTTAAAAAAAATACTTTTGAAGATACTTGGGAGTTCTTAAAATGTCAGGGGATCGACTTTTCTTCAGAGGAGAAAGGACAGAGAAGAGCTGTGTTTTTTGATACCTTGCTTTCTACTGACTGAAAGAGCTGCAAAGCGGCTTACAAACAGCTTTCCGTACCTGCCTCACAACAGACATGTTGTGAGGTTGGTGGGACTGAGAGAGCTCTGAGAGAACTGCTCTGTGAGAACAGCTCTGAGAGAACTGTGACTAGGCCAGCTGGCTGCCAGTGAAGAAGGCGTGAGGAATCAAACCCAGTTCTCCAAATCAGACCACCACTCTTACCTGCTACACCATTCTGGCTCTCTAGCAAACAGCTCTGCCCATTCAACCTGCTCAGTGCTGCAGAGGAGATGCAGAAGGGCCTCCAGCTTCCCCAGGGGAGGGTCGGGGTGGGTGAGCTGGGCTGCTGGGAGGAGGAGAAGTGCGGGGTGGGTGGGAACAAACCCCCAGGGAAATGGCAGATGGAGGGAGGGGCAAACACTGGGCAAAGTGCGTGGCTTAGGCCAGGGGTAGTCAACCTGTGGTCCTCCAGATGTCCATGGACTACAATTCCCATGAGCCCCTGCCAGCGTTTGCTCATGGCAATTGTAGTCCATGGACATCTGGAGGACCACAGGTTGACTACCCTCCCTTAAGCTCATGCCTGAAATTCCTTTCCGGACCTCCCTGCGACCCCCGGGGCTGAAAAGCCTCCTTTATCAATTTTTATCATTTACAGACCCCGCTTTTCTGCCCCAGCAAGGGCCACCCGCCCCATTAGTAGACAGACACCCATAAAAGCACATTTTAAAAGCTTTTAAGCCGATTCAAATCCAGCCCCCCCACCCCCCACCCCAATAAACACAAAGACCAGAGAAGGCGACAGACGCATCCCCCTCCCCCCTTCTCGGCCTGAGCCCCCCATGGCAGGGGCTCATGGGAATTGTAGTCCATGAACATCTGGAGGACCACAGGTTGACTACCCCTGACATAAGACGATTTCACAGCTGGGGCTCCTTTCTCAGCCTCCCTACTACCTCAGTGGCTGAGAAGCCATTTTTATCTGTTTCCATTTACATCTCCTTTCTGCCCTCCCGAAGACCACCAAAGGGCTGCTAATCCCATTAAAATAAATAAGTCAAGCCACATTATAAAAGCATTTGAATGACTAAACACCAACCACTCCCCCCCCCACAAACACACATGCATGCCTCCCTCCCTGCTAGGAGTGCAACCCTTATAAATGCCCCCATGGCTTACTTGCGAGTAGCCCTCCCCGGGATCCAGCTGCTACACCCTCCCCTGCAGCGGCATCTTTACAACCTCCTCCCTCCCTCTTCCGCCACTCTAGAGCTGAGGTTCCCCCCCCCGCGCCTCTCTAGCCACCTTCTCTGTCACTTTAACCCTCTCAGCGCTGCAGAAAAAGCGAAAAGTGCTCCGGAGCCCGACCGGACGGACTTCAGTCGGGCTGTCCCCGGCGACAACCCATGCAGCTGAAGGGGGCTATACTGAGAGCAACTTGTCAAGGGGGATCCACCACTGATTGCCCACTGCAGGAAATGGAAGGAGGGGGATAAAGCCCCACTAAAGCTGCCTGACCCTAAGCAATGTAAAGGATTTCCCCTTATTCTCGTTGACAGTGGGGCTTTTGGTCCCAGGAAAGGGGTTCAGGGTTGCACTGAAAGACTGTGATCCCCACTGCTTGAAAGAAAAGGCCAAAGAAATGAAGGGAAGTCAGTCCACAAAATTCCAAAAAGGAGAAAAACTGACCTGAAGCAGTGTCAAAGCAAACTTCAAAGCCAGTTGTCTCCATTGATTGTAGTTTTTATTGATCCAAAATATCCGAAGGTCAAGCCAGAACGGGGTCCAGATATTAATCCTCATTTTCCTTGCTTTTCCTCAGTGGCTTCTCCCTCAATATTCACTCTTCTTCAACCTTTTCAATCACCTCCTTTAAAGCAGCATACAGAGGCTATATTCTCCAAATTCTAATATACTGTAATAAGGGCCCTGAGATCAAATAGGATATTGGGCATTTGGAGAATGGAAGCACCCATGGAAGCACCCAAGCACCCCTGAGGCACCCCATGCTGCAAATGTTATCAGGTTTATGGCTGGTATGATTCCGGTGACCTGGTGACTGTAAAATGGTTGTTTCTTTCCTTGAGAACTGCCCAAGCTATAAATGAGCTGCCATTTATTGACGCAGACTGCTCCTTCCCCAGCTCTCCTGTTGGAAAAGATAACTTAGAGGAGAGGGAGGGTTGTGCATGCACAAACGTGTACAATGACCAGAACTGGACTTCCCTTTGAAGAAGCCATACTGATTTTTCCTCAGCAGGCTTTGTCCTTCTGTGCTTCCCAATTCTACCTTTGATTCATTTATAGCAACCAGATTCCAGTAGCTCCCTTTTGTAATAATTTTGTTTATTGACATGATACAATCATAGAGTTGGAAGGGATCTCCTGGGTCATCTAGTCCAACTCTATACACAATGCAGGAAGCTCACAACTACCTGCCAACCCACAGTGACCTCTATTTGACGCCACAATGATTCCCCCGCCTCCCAAAAAAAACCAAACAGAATCCCTGGCCAGTCAGGCCTGGAGGAAATTGGATTCCCAAACCCAAAGTGGCAAGCAGCATTTCCCTGGGTATGACACAACCCTTCCTGCCCATCCACTCAAAATCTGCCTAAGTTCAGTGACTAGTTCAGCTTTAGACATATCTTTGTATAATAGGCACTGCCCTTCATTTGATCTCCCAAATAATTTTCTGGCATGCTCCAAATCAGACCCTCTGGGGCAACAGAAAACAACTCTGCTCCATCCTTGATATGATAGCTTTTCAAGTACTTGAAGATGGCTATCGTATTACCTTTTAGTCATGTTCTCTCCAGGCTAATCCTGGCAAATAGAAGGGGAAGAAATGGAGATAGTGACAGATTTTATTTTCCTGGGCTCCAAGATCACTGCAGATGGGGACTGCAGCAAAGAAATTAAAAGACGCTTGCTCCTGGGGAGGAAAGCTATGGCAAATCTAGACAGCATCCTAAAAAGCAGAGACATTACCCTGCCAACAAAAGTGCGTTTAGTCAAGGCTATGGTCTTCCCAGTTGCAATGTATGGCTGCGAAAGTTGGACCATAAGGAAGGCCGAGCGTCAAAGAATTGAGGCTTTTGAACTCTGGTGCTGGAGAAGACTCTTGCGAGTCCCTTGGACTGCAAGGCGAACAAACCGGTCAGTCCTCGAGGAGATCAGCCCTGACTGCTCTTTAGAAGGCCAGATCCTGAAGATGAAACTCAAATATTTTGGCCACCTCATGAGAAGGAAGGACTCCCTGGAGAAGAGCCTAATGCTGGGAGAGATCGAGGGCAAAAGAAGAAGGGGACGACAGAGAATGAGGTGGATGGATGGAGTCACTGAAGCAGTAGGTGCAAACTTAAATGGACTCCGGGGAATGGTAGAGGACAGGAAGGCCTGGAGGATCATTGTCCATGGGGTCGCGATGGGTTGGACACGACTTCGCACATAACAACAACAACAACAACTCCAGGCTAAACGCACCAAGCTCCCTCAACCTTTCCTCATATGACTTGGTCACCATCTTCGTTGCCCTCCACAGGACATGCTCCAGTTTGCCTAAATCCTTCTTCAATTGCGTTGCCCAAAAATAAACACAGTACTCCAAGTGAGGTCTAACCTGAGCAGAATTAAGCAGAACCATCACCTTGCATAATCTAGACCAGGGGTAGTCAACCTGTGGTCCTCCAGATGTCCATGGACTACAATTCCCGTGAGTCCCTGCCAGCGTTTGCTGGCAGGGGCTCATTGGAATTGTAGTCCATGGACATCTGGAGGACTATAGGTTGACTACCCCTGATCTAGACGCTATACTCCTTTTAATACAGACCATAATCCCATTTGTCTTTTTAACCGCCAATTCACACTACCGACAAATTCAGTGTTTGGTCTACTAAACGTGCCGTGTTTAATGTGATTCTGTTTGATTTTATTTTGATTTGATGCCTGGCCTCTCGGATGGATACCATGTTGCAATGTTTGTTGTACTGTTCCAACCCCTATTGTTTAAGGGTAGGCTGGCAGCCATTTCATCTTGGGAATCTCACATGCAGCTCACACCCCCTGGTCAGTTTTCTTGCCCCATTGCTGGGCTCCTTGCATTCCACACCCTTTGTAATTTATGTTCCCTCTGGCCAGTCCAGCACCTGGGCTGTTCTTACCACCTTTCTGATAAATGACCAGACCCCACCGTTTCCATGCTGATCATCTGCAACCCAAGGCAAAGCATTATCTTGTGGGGGAGAGGGGGGTTGACAATCTAAATGCAATTTAGGACCTGAGCTGAGGGCATACAAAGAGTGTGTTTGTTGCCACTTCAATGCTACCTAATAAAGAAGTCTGATTTTACAATCACATTCATTGTATCTCAGTTTTCCATCCTGTACCCTGATCTTCTGCTGTGTTTGCCACCCCTCCCAGTTTAGTATCATCTGCAAATTTAATAAATACCTCCATTATTCCTTCATCCAATCCAAATCATGTATAAATATGTTGAACAACACAGGGCCCAGGACAGATCCCTGAGGCACTCCACTTGTCACTCCTCCCCAAAAAGATGACAAACCATTAACCTTTTGGCTGATCTGTCAAGCTGTTATTGATCCAGCTAACATTAATAAGATCCATAGTGCATGTTACCAACTTGTCAACAAGCATACATGTGGAACTTATCAAAAGCCTTACTGAAATGTGGAACACATCTTCTGGAGAACCCCCTGGGATGGAATTGGGCATGGATGTCTGTAGCCCCACCCCAGGGAGCACACCAGAAGAGGCAGGGAGGCGGTCGAGGCCCAGGCTGTGCTGTCAGAAAGAGCAGGGGGTAAATGTGGTGGCAGTGCTGCTGAGGGTCAAGGCAGTGATGGAAGTGCCACCAGGGGCCAAGGCAGCAGTGGCGGGAGGCTGCAGAGGAACTGTCTTGCAGGACCTGTGGCAGTTCCATCAGGGCCGTGATGGTCTCTGGGAGATTATTCCACCAAGGCCCTCATTTGGGGGGGGGGGGCAGGTTGACATGATGATATATGGTCATAAATTACCTAATAAAGGTAATATGGTCATAAATTACCTAATAAAATAAAATATAATACCTATATCCCATTCAGATAACCTTTTCAGGGTGGTCACAAAACCTTGATTGAGAAATCTTGCTTTAATCATAAATCCTTTCTAAGCATTTATATTATTTTGATACTTTGAGGAGACTGTGGTTGGCTTTAAGGTATAAAAAACAAGGTTGTCTCTTGTCACATAATGGCAAACAATACTGTTATGAATCACAAAGATTATTTGATGTTGTTTAAAGTGAAATATCTAAGTGAAGGGTCTTCCTAAACTGTGAGCGTTCAAAAGGTTTGCCTCCAGAATGAATGTGTTGGTTTCTCCCTTGTGTGGATTCCTTGATGCCGGTAAAGGTTACCACTCTGACTGAACCTCTTTCCACATTCTGAACATTCAAAAGGTTTCTCTCCTGTGTGTGTTCTTTCATGCAGCTGAAGATAACCACTTTCATTGAATCTCTTTCCACACGCTGAGCACTCAAAAGGTTTCTCCCCTGTGTGGATTCTTTCATGACGTTGAAGATTATCACTTGACTTGAATTTCTTTCCGCACACTGAGCATTCAAAAGGTTTCTCGTCCGTATGGTTTCTTTGATGCTTCTGAAGAATGCCACTAGTCTTGAATTTCTTTCCACACACGGAGCACTCAAAAGGTTTCTCCCCTGTGTGGGTTCTTTGATGCCGCTGAAGATTGCCAGTCAAGTTGAATTTCTTTCCACAGATTGAGCACTTGAAAGGCTTCTCTCCTGTGTGAGTTATTTGATGTTGTTGAAGATTGCCACTCTGATTAAATTTCTTTCCACATTCTGAACATTCAAAGGGTTTCTCCCCCGTGTGGGTTCTCTGATGTTTCTGAAGATTTCCACTCAACTTGAATTTCTTTCCACACTCTGAGCATTCAAAAGGTTTCTCGCCTGTGTGGTTTATTTGATGCTGCTGAAGATGGCTACTCTGACTGAATTTCTTTCCGCACACTGAGCACTGAAAAGGTTTCTCCCCTGTATGGGTTCTTTGATGGTTTTGAAGAAGGTAGTTTTCACTGAATCTCTTTCCACACTTTAAACACGGAAAAGGTTTCTCTCCTGTGTGGATACTTTGATGCAGTTGAAGATGGCTACTCTGCCTGAATTTCTTTCCGCATTCTGAGCATTCAAAAGGTTTCTCCCCTGTGTGGGTTCTTTGATGCAACTTAAGACTGTCACTCCGACTGAATTTCCCCCCACACTCAGAGCATTCAAAAGGTTTCTCCCCTGTGTGGGTTCTTTGATGTATTTGAAGATTGCCACTATGACTGAATTTCTTTCCACACATGGAGCATTCAAAAGGTTTTTCACCTGTGTGGATTCTTTGGTGTTCAAGGAGTTTTGATCTGCACATGTAGCTCTTTCCACACTCAAAGCATTGATGAGTGTCCCTTCCAGTATGCATTCTGAAATGCAGATTAAATTGCGAAAGATTTGAGAAGTTTGTTCCACACTACAAGCACATGTATATTTCTTACATCATGCTAATTATTTTACAGAAATTCCCCCTACATGTTGCAATTAAATATATATGTGTGTGTGTGTGTGTGTGTTCTATGCAAGTTTTTGTTGCTCCATATAGACCAAATTTTTAATCAACCCCCCCCCCCCCCGGTCAATGGCCTCCTGCTTTACCAATGTTAAAATCTGCTCACCTTATTTTAAAAAGGACTGAAATCCTCACACACAGGCACGACCTTCTTACACTAAGAGAAGCCCGGACCAAAGTTTCAGGGACAGGATTTGAAGCCAGCATTTCACTACAGGAGGCCTGCCCGCTGCGGCTCCTCGACCCAGTTCCCTTTCCCAGTTCCCCTTCCAGAGGCGGGCCTTTTGCGGCCCCCGGCCTGGCTGAATACACCCGGGTGGGCCCCAAGGCAACCCGTGGCTCTTTAATAGTCCGATTCTTGCACCATAGGAGAAACGGCCACCTACCTGGAAGAGGGGGGGCAGCAAAAGCTCCCCCCAAACTGAACCTCGTGGGCGTTGGAGGCTCCCGCTGGACTCAGGCTGGCTTCCGGGGCGGGGGAGGCAGCGACGGACCAGGCTCCCTGCAGGAGGGGGGGCTGCAATGGGGCTGGAGACTCCCCCCCCCCTCGCCTGGGACCCCCTTGGGGGCAGCTCCGGCCCAGGATTTCTCCCTAGTTGCTTCTTTGCATTTCCCCAAATCCGGATCCCGCCCTTTTGCCCCCCCCCCCCAAGGTCTTACTTCCGAGGAAACCTCGCCGGCGTCCGGCCGCTCTTTCCCGTCCCCCCCCCCCCAAACCAGGAACTCAGCCATCCGCCGCTGCCGCTCTAGCCCTCGTCTCTGTGCCTTTAACCCTCTCGGCGCTGCAGGGGAAGGGAAAAGCTCTCCTCCCCAGAGCCCGACCGGACGGGCTTCAAAAGGGCTGTGCCCGGCGACGGAGCTCAAGGGGGCTGCTCGGGAGGAAGTGGGCACCGGGTGGCTGAAATGCGTCCGGGCGGGCTCGGGGGATCGGACAGGAAAACTTTTTCCTGCAGGCCCGAGAGGGTTAAGGAGACCGAGTCCGGGGCTAGAGAGGCGGGGAGAGGGCTCGTTTCCTGTGGGGGAGGGGAGGGCTGCAGGGGAAGGAGGAGCGGCCGGAGCCCGGGAGGTCTACTCGGAAGTAAGGCCGGGGGGGGCTAATGGGGGTCGCAGTCTGGAGGGGGAGGGGTTGGATCCCGGTCCTTGCAGAGGCCACGAGGGAGGGAGGCAGAGAAAACGGGCCCCTCCGCCACGGGGGTCGCGGGGAGGCCGAGAAAGGAGTCCCCGCCAGAGCTACCCCCCTCTTCCTTTCCTGGGGCTTCAGAGCATCCCCCCCCCCCTTCCCTGGAGAAGCCGAATGTTGCTCTGTCCCTTCCCCCCTGCAGAAAATAAGGAAAATCCAGATCTATTGGGATCCTCGTGGATCTACTCGGTTTTTAAAAGCGCACATAAATCTCATGCCAAAGGGTAACCTTTTCTAGTATTCCCCCCCAAATTGAATAGATGACAGCAGCTTTGTAGCTTGACAAGATGTGAGATTTCTTCAAAAGTAAAAAAAAATCCTAAACATTCCAGACATTGAATAGTTTATCAATGTAACAACATTTATTATCAAAATTTAAAATTTCGCAACTAGGTGTTGAGCGAGGTCATACTGGCTTTGCACATAAGCAACATTCAAGGAAATAGAATCCTCGCCAGGGCCCTTCTGAAAGGGCAGTCAGAACAGAGCCCGTCCTACCAAACAGAGCCCAGGGACCCAGGCAAAGAGGATGGCCCAGCTGGAACTGGTAGAATTTCAAGGGTTCTTGTTGCTGCACTGGGGCTCCCCCCTGGCTTGGGCCTCCCAAGGAATGAGCCATTTTCCTCCACCAACCTCTGGGCCTTCCCTCTTCTGCTTCAGGGTAGACTGACCGGGGGTGGGACTTTTGCAGCTAATAATCTACATCTATCTATCTACCTATCTATCTATCTAATAACACACATACTATATATAATTATAATAATAAATCTTGACCTACTGCCCATGCTCAGTGTCCTTTGGCTCCCTAGGCCTAAATTCTGTTTAATGAGATTAATAAACTGCTTACTGAAATTACTAAAACAAGTCCTGGCCTTACCTGGTGTAATGCGCTCCTGGAAGATATCAGGACCCTGATGGACCTGCCTCTGTTCTGCTGGGCATATGGTTGAGGTCAGTACAAACAGAAGATCATGGAACATCTTGGTGTAGCAGTTAGGAGTGTGGACTTCTAATCTGGCAAGCCTGGTTTGATTCCCAGACCTCCTGCACATGGAACCAGCTGGGTGACCTTGAGCTTGCCACAGCACTGATAAAGCTGTTCTGACCAAGCAGTAATATCAGGGCTCTCTTAGCCTCACCTCACAGAGTGTCTGTTGTGGGGAGAGGAAAGGGAAGGCGACTGTAAGCCGCTTTGAGACTCCTTCGGGTAGAGAAAAGCGTCATATAAGAACCAAATCTTCTTATGGGCCTTCCTGCCAATTTTGGTTCCCCTCCCCATATATTATATTAGATTCTGACTCTGCAGTTGAATCAACTGAATGGTTTTAATTGGTTTTGAATGTATTTTATTATGTACGGTATTCTTATACTTTCTTATACTTGGTATGAGTCGCCCCAAGATGACTGGTTTGCGAGAGGTAAAATAAATAGTAAATAATAAATAATGAAAAATGACATGAGGTTACAAAAGCTCACCAGATCGATTGCTGTGGCCTGATTCCCCAAAAGTACTTATCCAGTAATTTGTTGAACAGTACCTAAAAACACATGGATCTGGGGTCAAGATCCTCCTTGTGAATTTGTGTGGTTTTTGCTTTGAAACACAATAACCAGTGTCATGTAGATCGGGACTTACTCTGTATGCAGCACCACCACAAAAACCATACATCCTTCTCGTACTGGTGCCAGATGTGATTCCAAACTATGGATCATGATGAATCGTCATGATTTTTGCACTGGGTCACCTGAAAACTCACCATCCAATCACATCTCCTAGAGACGACTGCAGTGGCTCCATATGGATATTTAAAGACCATGGAGGAAGGGGAGGGGCACTCCATGGGTCATAGCCATTGGTCAGAGCACAAATCACCCAATCATTTCCTGAGATCTTTGTTTTCTTGTGCTTTTTTAATCTTTCTCTCTCCCTCTTCATACCCAGATGAAAACAGGCCTATATCCATAGTGTGAGGTGACCCAAGAAAACAGGAAGACAATGGAAGAGCAGGACCCTAAAGTACGTGGAATTAGCCAGGGAGCAAGGAAAGGGCTTCATCCCACCCAGCCTGAGGATGGTGCTGAATTTTGCGAAAGAGCTCCTCCAGGAATCCTGGCTCAGGAATTAACAACTGCAGATGTGCATTGCCGATGCTTCCGGCAGTTTTGCTACCATGAGGCTGCTGGGCCCCGAGAGGTTTGCAGCCGGCTCCACAGACTTTGCAATCGCTGGCTGGAGCCGGAGAGGCACAGCAAGAAGCAGATCCTGGACCTGGTGATCCTGGAGCAGTTCCTGGCCATCCTGCCCCTGGACATGGAGAGCTGGGTGAGAGTATGCGGGCCAGAGAACAGTTCCCAGGCGGTGGCCCTGGCCGAAGGCTTCCTCCTGAGCCAGGCAGAGGAGAAGAGGCAAGCAGAGCAGGTGAGGGGGTTTCCTTCGCTCCCTCCAAGCAGAGACCTTCTCCTAAGGCTTTCCTGCCAGATATTTTTACCTCTGAAAAATTCATGAGCATCAGAAGCATCAGGCTTCTGCCATATATTTTAGCAACCATTAGAAATGTCGATGTTAGGTGTTCTTGTCTATGTTAATGGCCTAGATTGCCTGCTCTGGTTTTGCTCTTTCACACCTACCTCCCCAGTCATCTTCGCCTGGTTCCAGGAATGTAGGCAATTGTCCTTGGGCGCTTTGATACCCAGAATGTTTAGACTCTGAAGATTCTCTGCCGTTTCTTGGGTTCTCATGGGTGGGGGTTCAAATGAGGGGGTTATATGCTGAACCTATATTAATTTGCCTTGTTTCTGACCAAGAATTGTTTAGGTTAACTTCCTTGCTTGCATTCAGTAAACTTGATCTTTTGCTCCAAGTCAAGGATCCATTTCCTGGACAACAGAAACCTCACAAAGTAGAAAACCCAGCCCTAATTCTTGCACTCACCCAAAATGCCCCCATCCAGAGTGGCGTCTCTGCCTGGCATCATCTCTGATGATGGAATCGGTTTTATCTTTCAGTCTCCGGTTTCCTTTAAAGAGGTGGTGGTGGATTTCATGGAGGCAGAGTGGGCCCTGCTGGATCCAGCCCAAAGAGCTCTCTACCGGGAAGAGAAATTTTGGACCTGGTTTGATAATCTAATATCTGGGTGAATACAACAGTAAAGCTCTTGGCAGGCTGGCATGATATTGGGGACAGGAAGGGGATTTTGTAGGTGAAAAAGCGACTTCTGAGGATGTGTGGGTCCCATGTCAGAGGGTTAAAGGGGCGGGGGCTCTGGAACATCTGGAGAGGGTGGGGCAGGCTGCAGAGGGGCAGGGAAAAGAGTAGCAGCCAGAATCTAGGGAGGTTTACTCTCAAGTAAGGCAGGGGGGAGAGGCGGGAATAAGGTTTAGAATGCCAGAAGGGAGGGATGCTTTTGGCATTATCTCTGTTATTTGCATGCTAGGAGGAGGGGGGAAACTTGGGTTCCAGTCCTTTAAAACAATTTGGTTTTCCGAAGGCCTTTTTTATTTTTTGGCAGCCTTTGCAGGGACAGAAAGACAGATCGGGATTCGGGAGAACAAAATAAATAAAAATGGCTTCTCAGCCCTAGGGAGGCCAGGAATTGAGTGAACAGAGAGGAATCGCCTGTGCTGATTGGCTGCCCCACATTACTGTGTTTTGGCCCTGTGCTCCCCTCCTCCCTCCTTCCCTGGGCCCCTTGCTGCTGTTCACCCCAGCGACCCCCCACCAACCGTCGTTTGGAGAAACTGGATGTCCCTCTGCCAATTCCTCTCTACAGGAAAAATGAAAAGCCAGGGATCCCCTGATTTCTTTTTCTTTTTTAACTGTCTCAAATCGGCAGCCAAATTAGATCAGACCCATCACCATGGGCTAAGCCAGGGGTAGTCAAACTGCGGCCCTCCAGATGTCCATGGACTACAATTCCCAGAATTCCCTGGGAATTGTAGTCCATGGACATCTGGAGGGCCGCAGTTTGACTAGCCCTGGGCTAAGCCATAATAAGCATGCATCTAGTACTTCATGGAAGAGAGCAGAAGCATGGATCTGAGGTGGATAACATACAGAATGTGTAATTTTTACACCAAAACAACATAAAACGACTGTCAGATTGTCGGTTCTGGTGTAGTCTAAGCAACACCACAAAAATCGCCTTTTCATCTCTTCATGGGGGCAGCACAGCGCAAAAATGTTGTTCCAAAGTATGGATTCTGATAGATCCTCCTGCTTTTTGCATTGGGTTTTGCATCTCATCACATTCCCCATTTCTTCTTTCAGTGACTCCATACAGATATTAAATCGCAGGGGGAAAATGTGGAGACCTGCAGCACCCTATATAAGCAGGGGTAGTCAACCTGTGGTCCTCCAGATGTTCATGGACTACAATTCCCATGAGCCCCTGGGAATTATAGTCCATGGACATCTGGAGGACCACAGGTTGACTACCCCTGCTATATAGAACTGTAGATGTGGGGCAGAGGACAAATCTCTCAATACTTTCTTGTGAGACCTGTAGTTTCTTTCTGATTTTTTTATATCCTTCCTTCTATTTGTAGCCACATGAGAATGGACAGATTTCCACAGTCAGATCTGACCAAAGAAAAGGGGAAGGTGATGGAAGAGCAGGACCCAGAAGGACCTGGAGTTAGCCAGACAGCAAGGAAAGGCCACCATCCCACCCAGGTTGGACGTGGTGCTGAATTTTGGGAAAGTGCTGCTCCAGAGATTCTGACTCAGGAGACGATGATTACAAATGTGCATGACCAACAATTCCGGCAGTTCCATTACCAGGAGGCTGATGGGCCCCGAGAGGTCTGCAACCAGCTCCACGGACTTTGCAACCTCTGGCTGGAGCCAGAGAGGCACACCAAGAAGCAGATCCTGGACCTGGTGATCCTGGAGCAGTTCCTAGAACTCCTGCCCCAGGAGATGCAGAGCTGGGTCAGAGGATGCGAGCCAGAAACCACTTGCCAGGCGGTGGCCCTGGCTGAAGGTTTCCTCCTGAGCCAGGCAGAGGAGAAGAGGCAGATTGAGCAGGTGAGGGGTTTTTCTTCGCTCCCTTCAAGCAACATCCTAAGGCTTCACTGGCAGACCTTTCTACCTCTGGAGAATTCACTAACGTGTGTAGAAAGTCTAGTCCTGATTCTTGCCCCTGGGATTGAACCTGTTTTGCTGGTCAATGCAGGGATAAGGAGTTTGGGAGTGGGTCAGGATCCATCTCCCCAGCCTGTTCCACTCCTTCTCTTACCGGTCTCTCTTGCTGCTCCTTCAGATGTGGGGACCATCCCTGAAGATGGCAGCTAAACTCTCAGAGGCGGAAGGAGCTCCGTTGGAGGGATGGCAGAGGGCGCAGGCCCAGGAGCATGCCCAAGAGGCCCTTTCACATGGTAAGGGTGCCTTGTGCCTAGATGGGATTGGGACACCTAGTGGAGTTAATAAGCATAAGGCTCAAGTCAGGGAATGAGGATACTCTGCCGGAGACACAGAGAGGACTTGCGGCACTCATTGCTAGCAGATTTCCTGATGGTCACTCACTCGAAAGGGGGATTAAACACATTCAGGGAGGGCAGCTCTGTTCTCATCCACATGAATTAAAATATTGATTAAAATAGGTATCTTGCCTTTTTCCTTAGAAGAATTCAAGGCAGCTCAAAAAGGAAAAGAGATAAGCTTAGACATAGCTGTTGGCCATGGGGAACCTCCACATTCTGGGGCAGTATACCACTGAAAACCGTCCCCCTGCAATGTCATTTCCACACACAAACCCTTTCCTCCCAGCAGCGCAGACATGGGGGGAGAGCCAGGCTTTGATGTGATCCAGCAGGGATGCTGTCTGGTTTTTGAGCTCTGGAGTTTACAGGGCAACTTTCAAGTATCCCAGAAGTCTGAAGAATGTTGGGAGCATTTTGTGACCCCCTGAATTTCCTAGGGACCTGCTGCTTCTCTTCCACCTCTCCAGCCATTTACTATGTATCCGTAGGGCAAGGTTTCCCACCCTGGGGATGAGGTTGAAAGAGGAGAAGCAAACAACAGGAAGTCAAGGCTAATGGCCTTTCCCCCTATTTTCTCTCCCTGACAGGCAGTGGAGAGACATTGTTGAGCTGTCGTCCTTGTAGAGGTGTGGAAACAGCTATTCCAGTAAAGGTAGGAGACATCAGCAGGGGCATCCAGGAACCCCTTCCTGTCCCAAGGGGGCTTGTGTTCCTGGGGTACCTGACAAGGAGACCATGGGAAACAGGTGAAAAACTCTACCCGTGTCGAGCTCTCCGTCCTCCACCAAATGCCCCCTTCCAGAGTGGCATTTTTGCCTGATGACCTCTGACAAAGGAATCTGCCTTTTCTTTCAGACTGTGATTTCCTTTCAAGAGGTGGCTGTGGAATTCACAGAGGCGGAGTGGGCCCTGCTGGATCCAGGCCAACGAGCTCTCCATTGGGAAGTCATGCTGGAGAACTATGGGAGTGTGGCCTCCCTGGGTAGGTTCTCGTTTTGCATAGGATACAGGAAAGAAACTCTTAAATGGTAGAGGACAGGAAGGCCTCGAGGATCATTGTCCATGGGGTCCCGATGGGTCGGAAACGACTTCGCACCTAACAACAACAACAAATGTTATGAAAGGGCAATCATCAGTCTGTAATTTAAATGTGTGTCCCACAAATAAGTTCTCCACTTTTATACAGCCCAAGCACACACCTCCCTTTCCACAACACACTCCTTTTCCACAACAGAATACTTCCTTTCAGCTTGTTGTTGATATTGTTGTTTTTTCGTAAAGGCCTATGGCCATATACAAACAAATATGTGACCTTGCCTTTCTTATCTCACTAACCATCTTATCTTACTAACCATCTTTCTTATCTTACTAACCATCCCTCATAAGGGCCATGTAGCTTCTTCAATTATTCTATTTTTTTATGTGGAATGTAACATAACAATGTGTGATAGGATGTAGTGTAATTTGGAAAGGGAGACAGAAATTCTCAGTCTGTCTACTAATCTATGACCGACTTTCTTCTTATATATGTGGTCTGGTAATTTCCATTTCATTATCTGATGAAATGTGCGGGGCACACAAAACCCATCTTGACTAAAACCTTGTTGGTCTTGGTGCCATTGGACACAAAATTCAAGGGAAACAGTGTGATTCCTTATAGACTGGAAAGAGCTTCAGTTGGGAAACGGGTCCAACTTCACATGAAATAACTCTCCCAGGTAAGGCGCAAGATCAATGTTCAGAGTGCACTGCAAGCCTCTCTGATGCAGGAGGCTTTCATCTGGATTTCGTTATTGTACACTTCAATGTACAAGAAAAAGAATCCACTGAAACATCGTGAATGGAAATTTAATTGCAGATCAGACCTCCTTGATAGGAAGCTAACAGGATCTCTGTCTTTCTTCCAATAGGGGATCATCAGGGGAATGAAAAGGAAGAGGAACTGCATCATCTGTCACCAGGTGAAATCAAGAATGAAGACTTGAGTGGAAACTTCAGAAATCGAGGTCAACCTAAGAGGAAGGATGGAAGCCACATGGTCGAGAAGAGGAATGAATTAATTCTTTTTGAAGGGGTGGGCTTACATGAAGTAATTCACGTGATGAGGGAAACATACAAGTGCTTGGAGTGTGGAAAGGTCTTCAGGGGCCAAGCAGACTTCCATAGACATCAGAAAACTCACACAGGAAAGAAACCTATTGAATGCTTAGAGTGTGGAAAGAAATTCAGTCACAGTGGTGATCTTCATAGGCATAAAAGAACTCACACTAGGGAGAAACGTTTTGAATGCTCAGAGTGTGGAAAGAAATTCAGTCGGAGTGATGCTGTTCAGATTCACCAAAGAATCCACACAGGGGAGAAACCTTTTGAATGCCCAGAGTGTGGAAAGAAATTCAGTCGAAGTGATGCTGTTCAGATTCACCAAAGAACCCACACAGGGGAGAAACCTTTTGAATGCTCAGAGTGTGGAAAGAAATTCAGTCATGGTAGTCATCTTCATAGACATCAAAGAATCCACACAGGGGAGAAACCTTTTGAATGCTCAGAGTGTAGAAAGAAATTTAGTCAGAGGGTCCATCTTCAGCTGCACCAAAAAACCCACACTGAGGAGAAAACTTTTGAATGCTTAGTGTGCAGGGAAAAAAGACAGTCACAGTGGTGTTCATAAGCATCAAAGAATGCCCAAAGCACAAGAATTTTGGTTAATGGAATGGATTCTGGCAAAAGAATGGAAAGCTTTGAGACTACGATCATTATTGGCCTGGTTCGATAAACTGGGAGAACTTTGAAAAATGGCCAAACTAACCAGCCATGTGAACGGAAGAACAACACAAGAGTTTCCTGAAAAATGGCACTATTATATAAATTTTTGGATAAACAGAAGTAAATAATGGGGTCAGAGGAATAAAAAACTCCTCCGGGGGTTCTGTATGTCATTAAGATCTATGTTAGACTTATATTCTATCTTTTCTGTGTTATATTATAATAAAATTTAATAAAAGAATAATTAAACAAATAAAAAATAAAGAACCCACATGGGAGAAGCCTTTCGAATGCTCAGAGTGTGGGGGGGAAATTCAGTCACAGTAGTCATCTTCATAGAAATCAAAGAATCCACACTAGGGAGAAACCTTTTGAATGCTCACTGTATTATTTGCAAGTCTCATAAGTCAAGTGAGTAGCCGTCCGGGAAAATCAGGGATGGGGGCATCTTGCCATGACTGAAGAGCAGTTGTACGATAGACTAAAATCTATTAAAATGTAGCAATATTTGTGGCACATTACAAAGACCGAAAAATACTGAGTTGCAAGGTATTATAACCCCCAAAATCTGCAGGTATTTCCCAATATAGAACTGGCAATGCTACACTTTGGGAAGTGAAAAGAGACACAGGCTTGGTTTAGATTTGGTTTCTCCTTGATATTCTCCTCAAGCCCTTTGCTCCTTGGGGCTTTCAAAGTTCACTTCAAAGCAAAATCCCCCAGTTTTGTCCCAACCAAGAAAGGTGACCACAATAGGAAAGATGCTATTATGGGGGCCACCAATAGGCCAGGCACTATGCAGACAGAAAAAACATGACTGGGGACGATAAACCTACAGATCCCAAAGGAAACATCAGTTGGGGATGAATTGATTTCATGGGATTTGTACTGTTTTGTTTAGACATGTTAGACCAGGGTTTCGTGAAACCCTGAGTTTTCTTGATGGTCCTGGAAGCGTTTCCTGAATGGGTGGGAGTTAATTGATTTTTAAATATATTTTATCGGGTGATATGATTATATAGTCATGTTGACTCCCCTCTCCCAAAAGGGCCAATGATGAGCCTGGAGGGGTGGGAAGGGGAGGGGCCCAAGGTGGGTGTGCCCACAGCTATGCTTCCCATCCATATTCTGCACAATCACCACTTCTTGGATTTCTCGAAGCCTGAAGATTGTTTTGGGGGTTTTGCAATTGTAAAAAAGTTGGGAAAGGCTGTGTTAGACAAAGCAGAAAAGAAACAGGACACTGAAAAGAATGAAATAAATGCCTTTGGAATAATGACTTAGAGGGCGAGCTCAGGCTATTTGTTGTTAGGTGCGAAGTCGTGTCCGACCCACCGCGACCCCATGGACAATGATCCTCCAGGTCTTCCTGTCCTCTGCCATTCCCCGGAGTCCGTTTAAGTTTGCACCGACTGCTTCAGGGACTCCATCCAGCCACCTCATTCTCTGTCGTCCCCTTCTTCTTTTGCCCTCAATCGCTCCCAGCATTAGGCTCTTTAGGGCAAGGGAAAAGAGGTTCTTTGGCAGTTCTAACAGGAGGGTTGGGGATCACGATCCATGTGTGGCCCATGCAGAATTTAATGAATCTTGGGGCTGGACGCACCTCACCGAGGGGCAGTTAGCACAAGAACTGAGCTTCGGACAGTGACGCAGCAGAGGTCTGCTTGGAGGGCCGAGTTCCCTGAATGGTGCTCCAAATAAAGGTTCCTAGTAGGCTTATGCGCTTCGGCCACTTCAGCGGCCATTCATGTCCAAGGTGGCCAGCGCCGTGGCCCTAGGGGGAGGGGTGGTGCCAGTGGTGGCGCGTGACCCAGTGCCCGCACATAGGCACAGAGTTCTGTGCCTGCATGTGCATGACAACTGTGTGCATGCACCTGCATTCACCTGTCCTACCACCTTCCCTTTGACCCCAGCACATATCCCTGGACTGAAACACTTATGGACCTGTCCTTAGCATCTTTTGTCATAGTACCAGCTGTCATAGTACCAATGTATGCCACATTGGTCAGACGGCACCTGGAATATGGCACCTCTCTCTGAACAAGCGGGGAAAGTTATAGAATAGAATGCCATCTTTTATTGTAATAATGGGATTTTATGTGATTTTACTTTGATTTTATATTTTACTGTGAACCGGCGTGAGACCTTTTGGCGAACGGCGGTATATAAATCCAATTATGAATAAAATAAATAAATAAATATTGTGCACAGTTCTGGAGACCTCACTTCAAAAAACATAGACAAAATTGAGAGGATGCAAAGGAGAGAGATGAGGATGATCTGAAGCTTGGGGATCATTCCCTCACCTTTTCCGCACCCAGAATTCAGCCCATCCCAGTGCTTGTCCAGTCACAGGTCTAATTCCTGCTTTTTGGATGACATCGGCACTGATCTGAGGACTGGCATACCGCAGGCCCTCAGTTGGCCTGCTGCAAAGGAACGTTTGTGACCTTTGAAAGAGCCCTGTCCAGAATCACACCCAGGCTCCTGGCGACCTCCAAAGTTGTTAAGTTAGACCTTGTCAAGAGCAGGGAGTAGCCCTGAGTAAGCTGGGGCCCATTAACAAAGGACCTCCATCTTGGTTGGATTCAACTTCAGCTGACTGTGCTTGAGCCATCCCACCACAGCCTTCAGACACCTGGCCAAAGGTTTCAATGGCTCATCAATAGATATAACTCTGAGCATTAAAGGAATATGGATTATTTGATGCCAGTGAAGACTGCTACTCCAGCTGAAGTTCTTTCCACATTCTGAACATTCAAATTTTTTTCTCCATGTGGATTCTTTGATGCTTATGAAGATGGCCAATCCCACTTTATTTCCACACAACGAGCCTTCCCACACTCTGAGCTAGCCGTTTTCGGCCTTTAGACCATGGAGGAGCCCCTGAAATAAGTTTTCAGGCTTTAAGTGAGGTGAGCGGGCCACACCGCTCTGCTACACACCCTGGAAGCCAGTCAGCCAGAAGGGACATCACGTCCCTGCATTAACAGGAAGGCGGGAGGGAGGTAGGAAGAGAGAGAGAGACAGGAGGTGGTTTACAAATAATTTTCTCCAGAGAAACAAATTTTGAATCAAGAGGAAGAGGAAGAGGAAGAGGAAGAGGAAGAGGAAGAGTTGGTTCTTATATGCCGCTTTTCCCTACTCAAAGGGGCTTACAGTCGCCTTTCCATTCCTCTCCCCACAACAGACACCCTGTGAGGTGGGTGAGGCTGAGAGAGCCCTGAGATTCCTGCCCGGTTAGAACAGTTTTATCAGTGCCGTGGCGAGCCTAAGGTCACCCAGCTGGTTGCATGTCAGGGAGCGCAGAATCGAACCCGGCATGCCAGATTAGAAGTCCGCACTCCTAACTACTACACCAAACTGGCTCCTGGGGAGGAGAGGAAAGTGGCACCTTTCATACCAACAAAGTTTTATTCAAGTTGTAGGCTTTAATGTGCAACAAGCCCCCCCCCCCAATTTCAGGGGACAAAGAAATAGAAATGACAAGGCAAACTACATAAGGAGACATGCGGTCATAGATTAGTACAGAGACCTGAGAATTACATTTTAGCATTCCCACGGGTCGTGTAAGGATATCTGAGTCTGAGCAAGAGTGCTTGCCCTCAAAAGCTCACACCTTGAATAAATCTTTGTTTTTCTTCAAGGTGCCCCTGGACTCTGGTTTTATTGCATCCTGCTGTCTATGATGTTATATCCCATCCCACATCATCTTGCCACATAATAAACCCCCCCCCCCCCGGTGTGCGTGTGGCTCCTGATTGGCCCTCCGGGAAGTCACTCACCCCCTGGAGAACCAACCCGGTAGTTGGTAGCCCGCCCCCAATTGCCCCCGCCTCCTATTTCCACCTGCAGGAGAAGCCGCCCCCCCCACCCCCCCGCCAGGTAAGCCGGGCGGAGCGCAGGGCGGGTGGGAAGCCCGGAGGGGTGCTGGCCGGCCAAGAGGCGGAACGCAGAGGGGCTGGGAGGGAAGGAGGCTGCTTGGCAGACAGGGGCTCCTGCCCTTCTGGGATTGCGACCCTTATCCCCCCCCCACTGCCCCATGTCTTACTTGCGAGGAAACCCCCCCCCCACCCCGCCTTGCAACTCTCTGCAGCAGGGGTGGTCAAACTGCGGCCCTCCAGATGTCCATGGACTACAATTCCCATGAGCCCCTGCCAGCATTCGCTGGCAGGGGCTCATGGGAATTGTAGTCCATGGACATCTGGAGGGCCGCAGTCTGACCACCCCTGCTCTGCAGCCTCCGTTCGTCCCCCCCTAAGGACAGAGCTCTCTTTTCAGGTGACCATCCGCCGCTGCCGCTCTAGCCCTCGTCTCTGTGCCTTTAACCCTCTCGGCGCTGCAGGGGAAGGGAAAAGCTCTCCAACCGGGCTTTCCTCCGCGACGGATCTTAAGGGGGCTGCTTGGGAGTAAGTGGGCACGGGATGGCTGAAATGCGTCCGGGCGGGCCCTGGGAGAGGAGAGGAGCCCTTTCCTTTCCCTCCAGCCCCGAGAGGGTTAAGGCGACCGAGTCCGGGGCTAGAGAGGCGGGGGGGCTCCTTTCCTGGGAGGGGGAGGGGCGGGGAGGGCTGCAGGGGAAGGAGGAGCGGCTGGAGCCCGGGAGGTCTACTCGCAAGTAAGGCCGGGGGGGGCTAATGGGGGTCGCAGTCTGGAGGGGGAGGGGTTGGATCCCGGTCCTTGCAGAGGCCGGAAGGGAGGGAGGGAGGGAGGAGGGGGGCAGAGAAGGAGCCCCGCCGTCCTCGGAGGGAAGGACCTGCGTGCTGCTTAGCCGCCCCACCAGCCCCGCATTTTGGCCAGAGCTCCCCCCTTCCCTTCCCTTCCCTTCCCTTCCCTTCCCTTCCCTTCCCTTCCCTTCCCTTCCCTTCCCTTCCCTTCCCTTCCCTTGGGGGTTCAGAGTATCCCCCCCACTCCTGTTCACCCCAGCAGCCCCCCCTCCCCTGGAGAAGCCGGATGCCCCTCTCTCCTTTCCCCCCTGCAGATTAACAAGGAAAATCCAGATCTATTGGGATCCCCGTGGATCCACTCACCTTTTAAAAACACACTTAAATTTGGTGCCAAAGTGTAACCTTGTCTTGTGTTCCCCAACCGAAACTCAATAGATCACAGCACCTTTATGGCTTGACAAGACGTGAGTTTGCTTGAAAAGTAAAGAAACATTCCAGATGTTAGTTTATGAATGTGACAATATTTATCATCCACCCCAGAACTTCACAATAAGATGTTCATGGAGATCATAGTGGTTTTGCACATAAGCAGCATTCAAGGAAACAGAATCATCTCCAGGGTCCTTCTGAAACAGGGCCCAGGGCCACAGGGAAAGAGGAAGACCGTCCTGGAATTGGTAGAAGTGCAAGGATGCTCCTGCTGCAGCTTGTGCCTGCCAAGGAATGAGCCATTTTCCTCCACTAACCTCTGGGCCTTCCCTCTCCTGATGCAGGGGAGACTGACTGGGGGTGGGCTTTTGCAGCTAATAATATAGAAATATATATTGATAATATAACACATATCAAACGTCTAAACTGGCAAGTCGGTTTTGATTCCCCACTCGCCCACATGCAACCAGCTGGGTGACTTTGGACTTGTCAAAATACTTGTTCTGACCAAGTGATAATATTTTAATTGGTTTTGAATGTATTTTATTACGTACCGTTTTACTGTATTATACTTGGTGTGAGCTGCCCCAAGTTGACTGGTTAGTGAGAGGTAATGTAAATAATAAAGAATTAACAATGACATGAGGTTAAAAAAGCTCACCAGATCTTGTTGCCGTAGCCTGTGACTTACCCAGTGATTTCTTGAACAGTACCTAAAAAACACATGGATCTGGGGTGAAGATCCTCCTTGTGAATTTGTGTGGTTTTTGCTTTGAAACACAATCAAAACCAGTGTCATGTAGATTGGGGCTTACACTGTAGACAGCACCACCACAAAAGTCACACATCCATCTTGTAGTAGCGCCAGATGTGATTCCAAACTATGGATCTGAAGAATCGTCATGATTTTTGCATTGGGTCACCTGAAAAAGAGAGAGCTCTATGGCACTCCATGGATCATGGCCATGGGGCAGAGCACAAATCACCCAATCATTTCCTCTGGGATCTTTGCTTCCTGCTTTATTGATCTTTCCCTCTCCCTCTTCATACCCAGGTGAAAAGGGACCTATTGAGGTTACCCAAGAAAACGGGAAGATGATGGAAGAAGGACGTCGAATTAGCCAGGGAGCAAGGAAAGGCCTTCATCCCACCCAGGCTGAGGATGGTGCTAAATTTTGGGAAAGAATTCCTACAGAAATCCTGGCTCGGGAACTGACAACCGCAGACGTGCATTGCCGACGCTTCCGGCAGTTTCGCTACCATGAGGCTGCTGGGCCCCGAGAGGTTTGCAGCCACCTCCATGGAATTTGCAACCGCTGGCTGGAGCCAGAGAGGCACACCAAGCAGCAGATCCTGGACCTGGTGATCCTGGAGCAGTTCCTGGACATCCTGCCCCTGGAGATGAAGAGCTGGGTCAGAGGATGTGGGCCGGAGAGCAGTTCCCAGGCGGTGGCCCTGGCCGAAGGCTTCCTCCTGAGCCAGGCAGAGGAGAAGAGGCAGGCAGAGCCGGTGAGGGGGTTTCCTTCCTATTTTAGCAACTGTTAGAAACATAGATGTTAGGAGTTCTTTTCTATCTTAATGGCCTAGATCTGTGGTCCCCAACCCCTGGGCCGGGGACCGGTCCCGGTCCATGGATCAGTCGGTACTGGCAGTGCCCCCAGCAGGTGGCGGGAAAGCAAGTGGAGCAGGGGCTCAGGCGGCAGCGGCAACGTCCCTCGACAAAAGACTACCCCCCCCCCCGGGCCTCAGTATAATTGTCAAGCGTTGACCGGACCACTGGCCTAGATTGCCTGCTCTGGTTTTGCTCTGACTTCACACCTGCCTCCCCAGTCATCTTCGCCTGGTTCCAGGAATGTAGGCAATTGTCCTTGGGCGCTTTGATACCCAGAATGTTTAGACTCCGAAGATTCCCTGCCGTTTCTTGGGTTCTCATGGGTGGGGGTTCAAATGAGGGGGTTATATGCTGAACCTATATTAATTTGCCTTGTTTCTGACCAAGAATTGTTTAGGTTAACTTCCTTGCTTGCATTCAGTAAACTTGATCTTTTGCTCCAAGTCAAGAATTCATTTACTGGACAACAGAAACCTCACAAAGTAGAAAACCCAGCCCTGATTCTTGCCCCTAGGGCTGAACCTGTTCTGGCAGAGCAGGGATGAGGAATCTGGGTGTGGGGCAGGATCCTTCTCCTCAACCTGTTCCACTTCTCTTACCCATCTCTCTTGCTGCTGTTTCAGATGTGGGGACCATCCGTGAAGATGGCACCGAAATTGTCTGATGCAGAAGGAGTTCCTTCCGAGGACTGTCAGAGGGTGCAGGCCTCAGAGCATGCCCAAGAGGACGTCTCACTTGGTAACGGTGCCTTGTGCCCAGATGGAATGGGGCACACTAAAAAAAAAATACAGTTCAGGACACGAAAAAGGAAATAATTCTGCACATGACAAATAATAGACTTGTGGCCCTCATTGCTAGCCGCAAATAGTGACGCCCCCTCGTTTTAAAGGGGCATTAGAGAGATTCAGGAAAAACAGTTCCATTCTTACACATATTTATTACAATTTTCATTAAAATATCTCATCTACTCTTTGAGGAGCTCTATTTCACTCAAAAAAGATAACGGGGAGAAATATGAACAAAGTTGTTCCCCATGGTGAATTAATGGAAACTCCACATTCTGGAGCATTAAACCTCTGAAAACCAATAGCTACATAACAATTTCCATACACACCCCTTTCATCCCAGCAGCCCAGACGCAAGGGTTTTGACAGTGAGGGGGGGGGGGTAGACAGTAGGAGAAAGGAGTGCTCGGGCCTTCAATCTGATCCAGCAGGGATACTGTCCTGTTTCTGAGCTCTGGAGTTCACATGGCAGATTCAGACAATCTTCACTTTCTTACAGGCAGTGGAGAGATGCTATTGAGCCATCGTCCTTGCAGAGGTATGGAAACAGCTGCTGTGCTTGCAGTCCAGGTAAGAGATGAGCGGGGGACAGTGTGGGACCCACTCAAGAGGACTCAAAAGTGAACACCTTCTTTTCCCTATTTGGAGCTCGACATCCTGCACTCACCCAAAATGCCCCCTTCCAAAATGCCCCCTTCCATTCCTGATGACGGAATCGGTTTTATCTTTCAGTCTCCGGTTTCCTTTAAAGAGGTGGTGGTGGATTTCATGGAGGCAGAATGGGCCCTGCTGGATCCAGCCCAAAGAGCTCTCTACCGGGAAGTCATGCTGGAGAACTATGGGAGCATGGCCTTTCTCCGTAGGTGGTCATTCTTCCTATGATACAAGAATTACTGTTACCCAGCAATATGTTGTGTTGAGGCTCATCCTTGGCCCGGTATACTTGGCCCAGCGGGGAGGGGGGGCCTCCCGGAACTGATGTGGCAGCAAAAGCAGAGATCACATAGCCGGGTGGGGTTACCATTCTGCGCTCCCCCACATTCAACCAGTGGGGTGACCTTGGCCTTGCCACAGCACTGAATAAAGCTGTTCGGACCAAGCAGTAATCTCAGGGCTCTCTCAGCCTCCCCTCCCTCACAGGGTGTCTGTTATGGGGAGAGGAAAGGGAAGGCGATTGGAGGCCTCTTGGAGACTCCTTTGGGTAGAGAATAGCGGCATATAAGAGCCAACTCTTCTTCTTCTACTAAAATAATTTTTCTTTTTCCTTGCATTTCTTTAATCCCCAATCTAAGAATAACTTCTCTTTTTTTTCTGAAGAAGCCAGTAATGTGTGCGACACGACAGTGGAGGCAGACAGAGGCCCTCTGTCCACAGGAGGGCTGGAGAGTTTCTCAAGAGGATCTCAAGAGAACATTTCCTCCCCAAGTGATTCGGCTGAGAGTAGGTATCCTTCATGTTTCTGTCCAGTGAATGAGTAAATAAAAGCCATGGGAGATTTCCTCTTCAGTTCTTTACAACTCTTAGTTGAGGAGCATCATTCAAGCCCGCTATATAGGGAGGGAGGGAGGGAGGTATTTTGATGCCTGGAATCTGTGAATCACAGAAACTCCTTCTGGGCCTGAGATCCATGGTCGCTCTATTCATTGGTCTAGAGGCTGTGGCATCTTTAAATGCTGCATAGTCGAGGGAATGCAGGGAGGTTTCCTTAAGAACAGCCCTGCAGGATGAGGTCAAAAGCCTGTCAGTTCTTTCCTACGATCATCACAGTTATGAATTGAGCCCTTTCCTACCCCCCAAACTGGCATCCCTTCCAAAAACGATGGGGTCCCCTTTGAACTTTGGGTGTTATTTGGCTTGATCCGGACTTCTCCCCCCTCCCCTTTCCAAGCCCCAGAGTATTTGGGGAGTCCCTCTTTTCTCTGGTCACAACGGGAAGGAAACTCTCTGTAAAGTTGCAGGACTGGATACCCATATAATTCCTTTTACTTAATTATCAGTAGCAAAGTATCAGAAGACTTGCAAAACATTTCGAATGTGATTGGTGGGGGAATGATTCCTTCCCACTTTGTCCACACAAATCACACATAGGGACTTTTGTGGAGAAGGATAGGCAGAATATAACAATGGCTCTTCTGAAGGGCCTGGCTGGGGGAACAAGAGTTACGTGGCTCAGATGGCAGGGCTGGGGTGGGGATAAGTGCTGACAAAGGAAATACACGCCCATGGATGAGGAGGGCCAGAGTGGTGGCTTGGCATCTTACACGGGTACTGACCTTATCAGGAGAAACAGAGGAGACAGCTGGAGAATTTCAGGGGTAGGCCTCAGCAAAACCAAAGAATGTAGCCGCTGGAAACTTTGGGGGGTAGAAAAGAACCACTGAGGCAGGAGGGAAGCTGGGGAGAGAATACGGAGAATAAACCCATGCTTCACCAAGGAGGTGGCTTCCATGGATTCTCAGTGGAAGAAGAAAAGCCAGCCAAAAACGGTAAACAATGAAAGGATCCATGCTAATCAGATAATTCATTTCGGAAGAAAATGAAATCTTGGCTTCTGGAAAGAACTTCAGTGCGGCGTGAATGTAATTCTTCTGGAACAAATTTCCTCAGGAGAGAACCAGTGTAATTATTTGTAGAGTGGAAGGAGCTTCATTTTCAATAATTCATTCAGGTGGGGAGCCATATAAATTATCAGAGTACATCTCATGTCTCTGATGCAACAGACTTTAGTGTACTTTTCATGTGTCCGTCATTGTATACTTCAGTGTCCACAAAAAGAAGCCCTTGAAATGTTGTGAATGGATATTCAAGTGCAGATCAGAACTCCTTGGGTGGGAGCTAACGGGATCTCTGTCTTTCTTCCCCCAGGAGATCATCGGCTGAATGAGGAGGAAAAGGAACTGCATCATCTGTTACCAGGTAAAGTCAAGACTGAAGACTTGAGAGGAAACATCAGGAATCGAGGTCGAAATAAGAGGAAAAAAGGAAGCCAGACGGTCGAGAAGAAGAACGAAATCCTTCCTTGTCAAGGGATGGGTGTATGTCAAGTAATTCCTATGATGGAGGAAACATACAACTGCCGGGAGTATGGAAAGAGCTTCAGGGGCCAAGCAGACCTCCATAGACTTCAAGAAATCCCCTCAGGAGAGAAGGCATTGATCTGCTCAGAGAATGGAATTTCTGAGAGAACAAAGGATAATGTGGATATCCTGATGCACAGCATAATGGAGACACATGAATCCTTTCTCTGCAGAAAGTCCTTCAAAGGCAAATCAGAGTTCCTTGAGCACCAAAGAATCCACACAAGGGAGAAACCTTTTGAATGCTCTGTGCGTAGGGAAAAATTCAATCACAATGGCCAACTTCATAGGCACCAAAGAACCCACACAGGGGAGAAACCTTTTGAATGTTCAGAGTGTGGAAAGAAATTCAGTCGCAATAGTGATTTTCATAAACATCAAAGAATCCACACAGGGGAGAAACCTTTTGAATGCTCCGAGTGTGGAAAAACATTCAGTCGGAGTGACCATCTTCAGATGCATCAAAGGATCCACACAGGGGAAAAACCTTTTGAATGCTCAGAGTGTGGAAAGAAATTCAGTCTCAGTAGTACTCTTCAGCTACATCAAAGAACCCACACAGGGGAGAAACCTTTTGAATGTTCACAGTGTGGAAAAAAATTCAATCACAATAGTAATCTTCATAGACATCAAAGAACTCACACAGGGGAGAAACCTTTTGAATGCTCAGATTGTGGAAAGAAATTCAGTCACAATAGTAATCTTCAAAGACATCAAAGGACCCATGCCGGGGAGACACCTTTTGAATGCTCAGAATGTGGAAAGAGCTTCATTCACAGATTCCACCCTCAACGGTATCAAAGTATTATTATGGGAGCACCTAGATAGTTCATCCATTCTGTTCCAAAACATTATTATGTCTCTAAAACTGCTTTTCAGAATGCATTCTACATTCCCAAAAGAAAAACAAACCATGCATGTCTTCCCTGAAAGATGGCGTGGCTCCAACCCTTTACTGACATAACGTTGAAAAGAACAGATCCACGGTGTGTGGAATCCGGTACGAACACATGTCTACAAATTGGCAGACTGACATAGGGTCATAGTTATAAGATATGTAAAACTCCTCAACAGCTCATCCCATTGGGCATATGTTGGTTCATAAATTAATTTAAAAAACATAAATCATGAAATGCATTGTCTTTCTTTGGCCCTTCACGTATATCTTATTTTTGGGATATCTAGTGTTTGTGTGTAATCATGTTGTTGTAGGTTTCACACAGCACAGGGGGCATCTCTTGAATCTCCAGTTATGTAATGTGTGTTATTATAAAGTGTTTTGAGTGGCCCGTTCTGGTTATCTGGGATGGAAACCAACTTAGTGCACAGAGGATTCTGGGATTGTTGTCCTCCTTGCCTCCTACTACCAAGGCAAGGTCCCAGTTGAAGGTTAGGGAAACTCTGTATTGGATTGTTTTCATGTCCTTTATTGCAGCTTCCCACTCCTGCATTCAGCTTGGGTGTTGATTCTGTGCCAGGGATGGTTGGATTCGGAAACATCTCTTTGCTCCTCAGATTGTGGCATTAGGGAGAAACAGGCCCTTCCCATTTGGGCTCCAAGACAGATTTCTTCCTGCACACCTTTTCTACAGGACAGATGACAAAGATGATAACAACTGTGGGAACCATATGGATTGGAAATCCTGATTGTGCAATGTTTTTTAGTATTCCACTCTGTTGTAATGCATTCTCAGTTAAGGATTCTGAAATCGTCTTCTGTGGGGCGGATCATTCCGTGCCAGTAAAAGCCTTCAAAGTCGGTTATTTACGAAAATCGTCAGCTGGTATGAACCCTGACGGCAGTTAAGTGAAACCAAATTGCAGCGGTTGAAATGGAACATAAACCCAATGGATGTACATTGGGAGGTCACGTTGGGGCTGATGCATATTTCTGACCATGATTTTAACTTTAGACATGGTCCCCTTCCCCCCGCCAATTGGCTGCCTGCCTATCAGGCAACAGATAAAGGAAAACACTGTTGGGTAGAATCATGCCAGCTGTGTGCTAAGGAGATGCCCACAAGTCTTTCTCCTGGGGCCTGCTGTTTCAGTTCAGAGAAATGTGCCTGGGGATACAGGGGAAGGTGGATACAGGAGCAAAAGTCAGGGAGGGGGAGCGTAGGAATATTATGGGCAGACCCATCATAAGATCAGTATTTCTTGTTATAACAATATTCCCTCAATCTGTTCCTTTTAGAAAAGGGTATTGGGCAAATCTGGGGAAGCTTGCATTGGGCCAGTTTATATATTTAACAGGGACTGCTGCTCACAAGCTTTCAACATTCTGAGGTTTGACAACCTACAAGGGGCTGGTGAGGAATTTATAAGGTTCCCATAAGTTCCTCTGAATCTTCAGATTCTGTCGTTGTTAACATATCAGACCCAGGACAAAATCAGATACTGGCAAATTCATATTGACAAAACCACTCAAGTACCAGTTTCTTGCCTCTTTTGGGGGGGGGCACGGAGGGGGGAAACAAAGATTCCCAGGCATCGGAGACAAGTTCTTTGGGGGGACTATCAGGCAGCTGACAACTGAGGGCTACTGCTCTCCAGTTTCCTTTTCTAGCTAGTCTTTTGTCCACCCAAAAAGGGGGAGAATCCTAGCCAGAAATAATATTTGAGACCAAAAATTTAAGAACGGCAAGGATCCAAGTAAGGATTTCCTTGTGATAGCTCTGTAGTCGACATGTGGCAAAGTGGCTATTGCTTGGTGCTCAAGCTCATCAAGATCTCTCATTCTGCTTTAAATATCCTGAAGTGAACTGTACAGACTTGCAAAAGTACTCCATAACCGTACTTCTGAATGGCTTTGCTGCCCTTGTGAAAAAATGACGCAGCACACAGATCCCAAAATGCAGCGTAAACCCACATTCCATGTCTCCACTGTTCTGCTGCAAAAGCCTCTTCACCTGAAGCCTGTATCACAAATTAACCGTCCTCTCAGTCAGGTTCCGGGCCTTCTCTGATGAGTCCGAGGGAAGCAGGGCTCTTGCCACTAGCAAGAGATGTGAGTAACTTTACCAACTGCCCTTGTGGCCTTTTGCTCCCAGGCCTAATCCAGAACTCTTCAATCTAGTAGAATATTACAATGAAAACAACGTGGGCTACAATTAACAACTTAAGACATGATTATTCTGAAAGGAAGCACAAGGGAAATTATGAAAGGGTGGTTTAGACCAGCGTGTAAGAAAGGCTTTTGATATTGTCAAAAATATTCTACATCTTGGCTGGAGACCTCTTTAGAGACTGAGGCCCTAGGCTTTGGTCTACTTAGCCTCTTGCTAAATCCGGCCCTGCACATCCCCCTTCTTTACTTGGGATGGGCTGGTACGACCCATGTATTTTACAAACTAGAGGCAAAGCCCAATGACCTCAGGAGGCACGCCTGGATTGTGGCCTTGTGGGTGCTGGCCACATGGCAAAAGCATGAAGCATGATTTTGGCATTCTCCTCCCCCTGATTCCCACTCGATCGTAAGATTCAGTGTGGTGCAGTGCTTAAAGAATGGCGGACTGCAATCTCAAGAGCTGGGAATCTGCAGTGTATAAGGATCAGCTCTGCAGGGGAAAGGGGCTGCTGTGGAGGGGAGACTGGGAGGCATTGCACCATCTTGAGGCCCCACCTCCAAACCTCCAGGAATATTCCCACTCCAGGGGTCGCTAACCTCCAGGTGGGACCAGGAGATCTCCAGGAATTAGAGTTCATGGGCAGACTATGCAGATCAGCTCCCCTGGCAAAAAGGGCAGCTGGGGAGGGGGGACTCAGTGGCCTCAGACCCCGCTGAAGTTCAGGCATGCCACTCTGCAGGTGGGACTTGGGGATCCTCTGGAACCCTAGCTCTTCTCTAGACCACAGAGATGAGTCCTCCTGGAGAACATGGCTGCTTTGGAGAGGGGACTACAGGTGAGATGTGGATATCTAACGGAATTACAACAGCTCACACCTGCAAAAGGCAGTCATCCCAGAGAAAGACTGCATGGCATAGAATTGCAGGTGCCAGCAGCCAGAAGAGGCCTGGGGACCCTCAGGTGACAAAATTGGCTGCTCTGAAGGGGGAACTCCAGAGGAGCAGACTCCAGCGAGGTCCCTGCCCAGCCAAAACCCTTGCCCACTTCCATCCACAAAGCCTCCAGATATTTTCCAACCCAGAGCTGGCAACACCCCCTCCCCCCAAAAAAATCTTTCTGGCCATGGAGGAGGGAGGGAGGGAGAGATAGATTTGGGTAGCATGGAAGCCTGTGGAAAGCAGGAAGGAAGGCAAGAAGGAAGGAAAAGAGAAAGAGGGCTGGAGAAAGGAATGGAGATAAAGAGGGGGGGTCTAGCTTTTCTCAAGTATCTTCTCTCCGGTCTATCAATTTAAATCATACAAATTAACAAGGAAGAGCTTCCCTTGGATCCATGTTTTGTAATTTTTGTCCCACAAAGAACTGGATCCGTGTTTTTTTTAGGGCTCAGGCCATGGCGATGGATCTGATCTGATTTGGCACCACATTTGAGGGAGTTAAAAAAAATTAGAGAATCCATGTAGATCAATCTTTCATTTGTGTGTGTGTGTGTGGAGGGGTAGGGGGAAGAGGAGCATTCACTTTCCCCAGGGGAGTGGAGGGGGGGTAGTAAACTCCTAGGGAAATGGCGGGGGGGGGGGCAGAGGTCCATGTGTGGCTTGTGGGGCAGCCAATCAGCATACACTATTCCTTCCCTAAATTCACACCTGGGCCGCCTTGCTGGGTCTCCCTACAGCGCCTGTGGCTGAGATTTTTTAAATAGATTTTTATCTATTTTTGTTTGCAAAATCCAGATCCCCCCTTTCTGCCCCAGCAAGGCCCACCAGATCCGCTAACCGGACATAAAGAAGGCATCTTGATAAAGCAAAGCATTTTGAAGGACTTAAAAGCAAGCAGCCAATTGCAAGGGCCATACGGGACCCCAGAATCCCTCCCTTTCCAGGTTTTCTAGCCTGGTCCACTGCCGCCCCCATGACTTACTTTCCAGGTAACCTTCCTGGGATCCGGCTGCAGGGCTTTCCCCGCCTGTTGCACCTCTGAAGGCTTCCCTGTCCTTTTCCCGCTACTCAAGAGTGGAGGCTGCAGGGGAGGGAAGAGGGCTCCTCTCCTCACCCTTCCCAGACGGAGCTTCCAAGGAGCCACCCTCCAGCTCTCCCCCCACAGAGACCCTATGTTTTTCAAAGGGGGTGAGATGCAGAAGGGCCTTTGCCTCCCCCAGGGGAGGGGAGGGGTCTTTCTTAGTCCCCAAAAGAGACTCCGGAAGGCCCCCCCCCATCCGTGGGCTGCATCCCCAGGGTGGCCAGATTCAGACTGTGGGAGCAGGAGTCCCTCGAGACCCCCCTAGCTGCTGGGCAGGTGGGAGGTCCCTCTGAGGGAGGGGGGGAAAGCCCAGCTGGGGAGGGAACATCCCCCCTCTCAAACAGCCCTTTCTCCAGGGGAGCTGATCTCCGTCGCCTGGAGGTGAGCCCTAATTCCAGGGGATCCCCAGACCACACCTGGTTGGCATCCCTACAAAATGAGAAGGCAGCAGAGATGTTGGTAGGGTGTGGGGCAGTGGGGAAGCCCATGGACTTAACAGGCAGAGACTGCAGGGCTGACTCGGGCAGTGGGAGAAGCTGACTCTTGGCCCAAGGCAGGCTCTTGCCTTTCCTCTGGGATACTGGGTGGAGTTCTCAGCTGGATGGAGCTGAAGGCATCGCTAGGCAAAACGTCCCCCATTCTCTGGGGAGCAAACAAACCGGAAACTCTTACCCATTGTGATGGAGTGAGGGGTGACACATTTCTCTAACCTTTGCTCAGTTGCTAGAAACTGGATAAGATTTTGGCTTCCAGGGTTCTTTTTTTTAAATCAGAAGGCCTAGTTCACTGGAGAGTAGATACTTGGCTGTCTTTTGGAATGCAGTTTATGATAAGCTTGCGGGAGGGGGATCCCTATGGCCAGTGTTGATGTTCTGGTATGTCAAACTGACCTAACCTCAAGGCTAAAGGAAGAAATGGCTATTGTTGATGTAAGCCATTGGCGGCTGGGCTGTGGCTGTGGGGGGAGGCATGGAAGCAGTTTTTCAGAAATCTGGCAGCAACTTTTTGGGGGCTGGCTCAGTGGCTGCAGGGTGGTCCCCTGGGATGACCAAGGAGGGTAGAGATGCCAGGTCATTGGCTTGACCCGTAAGGGCATCACCTCTCCCCACTTCCAATGAGAAGGTATTTAAACTCATGTAATTGTATTGTTCTGCACGCAGGTACTTTTGGGGGATCCATCCCACCTGTGTCAATTTGTATTTCTGTTCTTCTGCCATTGAATAAAAACCATTCAAGGTTTTCCAGCCTAGTGATCCTTCTATTTGGGCACTGCACTGCACACTAGGCAAGCAACCCTAAGAGGCCCTGGGTCATCAATAGGGCTGGCCTAAATCACATGGATATTAGGGGAGGAACAACCTGTTCCATTACAAATATCCACATACACAATAAACGTATCTCATCCCCCTGCTTTAAGTTGGTGGGGTTAGTAAAACCCGCCTATTACAAAAACGTTCACTGAGAGGCTTCTAGAACTTCTCTCATCCTCAGGGTTCGCCTCATCTGCTAACCCAACCGAGACCTCTTGCCTGTAATCCATACTGGTACCCATCCAGGTGTCTGCATCTGCACGCTCTCCCTTTTTTCCAGGGGTGGAAGGGAGAGGACCCATTCAGATGAAAATGGTTTCATCACCAAACTCGGAAATGGGACACGGTAACAAGTGAGCTCTTTAGAAATACCACGAGGGGCAAAGGGTGCTTTCCTCTTGGCCCCAACCGTCTCAGCGGTCTTGTCAGGTAGCAGCAGAACCTCAGTGTAGGACTAACTATAGAGGCAAAAAATGCCTTTGCCCAACTTCAACCAGGACAGATCTGGGATCTCCTGGGAGATCGACTGCTCCCTGCAGTTGATAGGCTGCATCCCCGATACTGTGGACAATGTTCAGCCCACTGCTCCATGTGTGTATTCATGTTAGGCCAATGCATCGTTGAGCTCTGCATACCTTGATGGGGGAGGGGGTGATGCAAGGGAATATCTTAGGGCCAATCACAAGTCATTTTCAATCCTGATTTGATCCCCAAGAGGCCGATAAGACTGAAGATCTGGCTTAACTTGCTCTCACTGACCTGGCCATCTGTGAAGATCCAGGGCCCTGAGAACCTGTAATTCACGGTTCATCCTTACGTGGTCCTTTAGCTGGGAATCACCAGGTGGTTCTGTGTCCACCAAACTGTAATTTACTTTGACCTTATAAGCGGGATCAAGTGTAGAGGGCGGGGGACTGTAGCGACTCTGGAGAGATTGTCTGTCTCCAGCATGTCTTTGCTCTTAGTGTAAACAAGCTGGATGTCATATTTTGGGAGCTGTAACTGCATCTCTTGAAGGCATGCTGAAGCGTTGCTTGGCAAAGATAGTTTCTACGGGTTTGTGGTCTGTCTGGGCCAGGCTTTCTCAGCCACGGTTTCATGAAACCCTGGGGTTTCTCGATGGCCCTGGAAGGGTTTCCTGAATGGGTGGGAGTTGAGTAGATTTTAATTAAAAAAAAATCATCAAACATTCATCCAATCTTATACAATCATCAGAGCCTCTTGTGGCGCAGAATGGTAAGGCAGCAGACATGCAGTCTGAAAGCTCTGCCCATGAGGCTGGGAGTTCGATCCCAGCAGCCGGCTCAAGGTTGACTCAGTCTTCCATCCTTCCGAGGTCGGTAAAAGGAGTCCCCAGCTTGCTTGCTGGGGGGTAAATGGTAATGACTGGGGAAGGCACTGGCATTGAGTCTGCCATGAAAACGCTGGAGGGCGTCACCCCAAGGGTCAGACATGACCCGGTGCTTGCACAGGGGATACCTTTATCTTTATACAATCATCAACTTCCCCTCCCCAATGGCCAATGATGGGGGGTAGGTGGGAAGGGGAGGGGCCCTGGGTAGGCGTGTACACAGCTATGCTTCCCAACCATATTCTGCACAATCATGCCACTTTCTCAGTGGTCAAAAAGTTGAGGAAGACCGGTTTGGGCTATCACTTGGGCACAAAACACATACTGGTGGAAGCTCCTTTTCATTCTTTACTGCATCCCCAGATAAATACAATCCACCATTCCAAATTACATTCCATTCTACTCTTCAATGTGTTACACTGAGATCTACCATTCTTTTTAAACCAAATATAATTTTTATTAAGGAATACATTAATTCTATTAAAGAGTACAATAGCTACAGTACACTGTTCAAAAAGAGCACATCACCCCTAAACCAACAAAACATTCAATCTAATAACAAAAATAAAGACTTCCCACCCCCTTCCGAGTCTTCATCAATTGTAGAAAATGAAAGATACTGATATAGATGTTCAGATAGAAATTTCTCTACCAAAGTCTAAACTAATTAATCTACTATTCAAATCTATTATTCCAAATGAGAAATAAAATACAACAAAGAGGATGTATGGCTGATTTGAGGGATTATTAGAAATGTAGGTGTAAGAGCTGAATGACGTGAGCATATGGATTGAGATAGGAAACCAATGTCCCTGTTGAGGCCTGGGGATTTCACTGTTTTGACTGTTGTAATAACTTGCAACTCAGTCATTTCCCTTTCTGGTCTCTAGATGGTACCACAAACATTGTTATGTTAGAAGATTTTAAATTCTTGGTATAACTGATTTTTGGTCACGGCAGGATGCCCCTGCCCTTGACACATTTGCCACCCACTTGAATCTATACCCCAGTTATGAGACACGCAAGGAATACAGAGGGAAAGGCATATATAGTGGTCTGGCCTCTCAACACCCCAAAGTCTCCTGAGGTCCAGCTTTCCCCAGAGCCCGTTGACCATGTGGCACTGCTGAGTGACTTGGCTGTGACTTTATTCTCATTCTTTCCCTTCCTAGTGGATGCAGGGTCCTCTTACACTATGATCCATCAGCCAAAGACATTCTTTCTCCCATCTTCTGACACTGGACTGACTCCAGGTATAGACGTTTCAGCCACCCCCATGTTCTGTCTGCATCACATTCTGGTTCTCAAGTACTATAAAAAGTACCAAGTCATGTCTTGATTTTCCTACCTATAAATGTGAGCATCCCATACATGGCACAAAACACTTTCTAAATGGAACAGCGTTGAGCTGGTCATCCAAATGTGGTTATCAAAAGAAATACTGATTGACCTCATCATGGGTCTGCCTAGAATATTTCTCTGTTCCCCCCCCCGACACACACACACACACACACACACACACACACACACACACACACACACACTTCTGCTCTTGTAGTCACCTGTCCCAATTTGATCCTAGGCCCTTCCCTTTGATCCTAGGCCCATTTTCTAGAATGCAAAAGCAGCTCCCCCACCCAGGAGAAATGCTGGGTATCTCCTTACCAAACTGCTGGCATGACCGTAACCCCTACCACGTCCTCCTGTATCTGATACCTGATGGGCAGGCAGCCTGCCCACAGCGGGAGGGGAGGAGAATATGGAGATATAAGTTAACCTCTTGGTCAGAAATATCTACAGAGCCTATATGTCCTCTCTGTGTACATCCACTGGGTTTACGCTCCATTTCAACCACTGCAATTTGATTTCAATGAACTGCCATCATAGAAAGGGTTTACACCAGCTTACAGGTTTCTTATAAATCTGTCTTGGAAGATTTTGCTAGTAGGGAATGAACCACCTGTGTGCTGCCCCTCTATGCTGTGTGAAGCCTACACCAACAAGATTACACACAAACACTAGCAACCTCGCAGATGATATATACAGTAAGGCCTTTAGAAAAAGGATGCATTTTGAGATTTCTGTTTTTTAAATTATCAGTCAACTCAACTGGGGGAGGTGTTGGGAGAATTTTGCTTCTAATTAAGAGCCTATGTTGCTTTGCCAATTTGTAGAAAGGTTGTGTTCCTAACCAATCCCACCCACTGTGGATCTGTATGTTTTTACCTCTGATCCCTTCGCAACATTATCTCAGTAAAGGCAGGAATCACGCTAACTTCTAGGAAAAACTTTCATGGTTTCGGAATGGAGAATGCATCCTGAACAGAGTTCGTTAGGAACTCTTTGGGCATTCCCACAGCAATCATTTGATGTTCTTGAAGATGGAATCTGTGAGTGAAGCTCTTTCCACACTCTGAGCATTCAAAAGGTATGAGGTTTTCAAAGACTATAACCAAAACCTTGAATCTGATCCGGTCTCCAATCTGGAGCCAACGCTGCTGGGACAGCATGGGTTGGATATGCGCTTACCACGGGGCCCTAGTTAGAACCTGAGCTGCTGCATTTTGGACCAGCTGAAGTTTCTGGAGCAGCCTCAAGGGTAGCCCCGCAGAGTGAGTTACAGAAAACTAGCCTGGAAGTGACTGTTGCTTAGATCATTGTGGCTAGGTGCCAGACAGTTGCCATGCCTAGCAAAGATGGTAGAATGCCCAGCACACAACATTTGTGACCTGGGCATCCATCTAAAGAGGTGTCCAGAATCACAGGCTCCTGACGGTCTCCAGAGTTATTCGTTGGAATCCATCAGGAACCAGGATAAGCACTGACTCATGTGGGGCCCATCAACTCAGCCACAGGATTTCCATCTGGGCTGGATTCAACCTCAGCTGATTCTGCTTGAGCCATCCCACCACAGCCTCCAGACACCTGGCCAAAGAATCCAGAGGTATCAATGGATGACTGTCCATCAGGAGATAAAACTCTGAGGATTCGAATGGTATGAACTCTTTGATGCGAATGAAGACTGCTACTCCGGTTGAAGGTGTCTCCACATTCTGAACATACAAAAGGTTTCTCCCCTGTGTGGATTCTTTGATGGTTATGAAGAGCACCACTGTGATTGAATTTCTTCCCACAATCTGAGCATTCAAAGGGCCTCTCCCCTGTGTGAATTCTTTGATGCTTACGAAGATCACTTCTGTGACTGAATTTTTTTCTGCAATCTAAGCATTCAAAGGGTTTCTCCCCTGTGTGGATTCTTTGATGGCTATGAAGGTGACTACTATGACTGAATTTTTTCCCACACTCTGAGCATTCAAAGGGCCTCTCCCCTGTGTGGATCCTTTGATGCTTACGAAGATCACTTCTATCACTGAATCTTTTCCCGCAGTCTGAGCACTCAAAGGGTTTCTCCCCTGTGTGGATTCTTTGATGCTTATAAAGATCACTCCGGTGACTAAATTTTTTCCCGCACTCTAAGCATTCAAAGGCTTTTTCACTGGTATGGATCCTTTGATGGCTATGAAGGTGATTATTGTGACTGAATTTCTTCCCACACACTGAGCATTCAAAAGGTTTCTCCTCCAGGTGGGTACTTTGGTGCATTTTAAGACTGTCACTTCGACAGAATTTCCTTCCACACTCTGGGCATTCAAAAGGTTTCTCACCGGTGTGGGTTCTTTGATGCATTAGAAGATTGCTATTTCGACTGAATCTCTTACCACATTCTGAGCATTCAAAAGGTTTCTCCCCCGTGTGGATTCCTTGATGTCTACGCAGGTCTGCTTGCCCCTTGAAGCTCCTTCCACACTCGGAGCACTTGTATGTTTTCTCCATCATGAGAAGGACTTCACGTAATCCCACCCCATGACAAGGAAGGATATTATTCCTCTTCTCGACCTTGGGGCTTCCTTGCTTCCTCTTAGGTCCATCTTGATTCCTGATATTTCCACTCATGTCTTCAGTCTTGATTTCACTTGGTGATAGAAGATGCAGTTCCTCTTCCTCCTCATTCTGCCGTTGATCCCCTGCTGGAATAAAGACAGTGAACCGTTACCTCCCATGCAAGCCTGTCTGATATGCACCTGAATTGCCATTCACAATGTTTCAGTAGCTTCATTTTCTTGTACACCAAAGTCTACCAAACCAAGGGGTTGCGAGGAAGTTAAGAGAAAATCTTCCATGGCTCTTTCTTGCCTGTTTCCTGGACAGAACCATGAAGGATACCTACTCTCAGCTGGATCACTTGGGAAGGAAACCCTCTCTGGAGATCGTCTTGAGAAACTCTCCAGCCCTCCTCTGGACACAAGGCCTCTGTCTGGCTCCTCTGTCGTCTCTCTCTCATTACTGGCTTCTTCAGAAGAGAAAGAGATTTATTCTTAGTTTGGGAAGGAAAGAAATTCGGCGAAGACGAAAAATTATTCCAGAACAACAGAAACAGGGGTAGTCAAACTACGGCATTTGCTGGCAGGGGCTCATGGGAATTGTAGTCCGTGGACATCTGGAGGGCCACCTTTGCTGGCAGGGGCTCATGGGAATTGTAGTCCATGGACATCTGGAGGGCCACAGTTTGACTATCCCTGAACAGAAACATGGTCAGGATCAAAGCCAACAATCCCAGACAGCATAAGGGGAAAACATCCATTTCAGATCATTGTTAGAATGGATGATGGTAGTTTGGTAAGGGGGGAAGGACAAGTTAGAAAAGTTGGCAAGTGAGAAATTAGGATTTGGCCCCTTTCAGGGGCTTTTTCATGGCCTCTCAGCCTTGCCTTGGCCTCAGGCCATGACACCCTCTCTGCCTTAGACGATGGTCCCAACCCTGGCTTCAGGTTACGCCTGAGCCAGACAGAAGGCCTGGGTTACTCACCCAGCTATGCTGAACTCTGCTTTTGCTGCCACATGATTTCCTGGAGGCCCCCAGGTGGGCTGAGTATACCTGGATGTGCCTCAAAACCCGCCTGTGTACGTTTGATTCAAGTGTGATATGAAAAAGGAGCAGTCCCTCCCTCCTTTCCCGAAGAAGAAGAAGACCACAACAGACACCCTGTGAGGTGGGTAAGGCTGAGAGAGCCCTGATATCACTGCTTAGTCAGAACAGTTTATCAGAACAGCTTAATCAGTGCTGTGTTGAGCTCAAGGTCACCCAGCTGGCTGCATATGGGGGAATGCAGAATCAAACCTGGCTTGCAAGATTAGAAGTCCGCACTCTTAACCTCTACACCAAACTAGCAGCCTCTAAAGCAGTGGTAGTCAAATTGCGGCCCTCCAGATGTCCATGGACTACAATTCCCGTGAGCCCCTGCTAGCACTGGCAGGGGCTCATGGGAACTGTAGTCCATGGACATCTGGAGGGCCGCCGTTTGACTATCCCTGCTCTAAAGGGATTCAAAGAGCCACAGCTCACAAGCTGCTAGCTCACTGCCTCACCGACATGGTGATATGGGGATCAGCCTTGCAATGGCTTACCTCCTTCCTCCACAATCGGGGGCTGCGGGTTGCTACCGAGGAGAACTGTCTCACTGCTGTGAACGCCAGTGTGGGATCCCTCAGGGCCCAATCCTACCCAGATAGTTCTCAACATCTTTACGCACCCCCTAGGCCAGTTTGTCCAGGCTGGGTTGTCACCATCCAGGCTTATAGCTGAGGCCGGGCGGAAAGAAGATCAGCCCCCCCCTCACAAACTGGCGGTAGAGAGCGTCACCCCCCTCCTGTAGTTGAGGATGCGGAGAGCAAATGAGTAGATTACGCCATCACTGTTGCCATTACTGTAAATTATCAGATTTTATTGTCATTTTATGGGTTATGTAAGCCGCCTCGAGCCTTCGGGGCGAGGCGGGGTATAAATATAAATATAATAATAATAATCCTTAACAACTGAATACTTCCCCCAGATCCTGGGTTGGCTGCACTGGCTGCTGATTAAGTCAGGTTTCAAGGGTTGGTTTTTAAACTTTAAGGCTTTACGATAGCCTTTCTCAACTTTTTTACCACTGAGAAACCCCTGAAACATTCTTCAGGCTTAGACAAACCCCAGCAGTGGTGTAATCATGCAGAATATGGTAGGGAAACATAGCTGTTCGTCCCAGCCAGCTTGGTGTGGTGGTTAGGAGTGCGGACTTCTAATCTGGCGAGCCGAGTTTGATTCCGCACTCCCCCACATGCAGCCAGCTGGGTGACCTTGGGCTCACTACAGCACTGATAAAGCTGTTCTGACCGAGCAGGAATATCAGGGCTCTCTCAGCCTCACCCACCTCACAGGGTGTCTGTGGTGGGGAGAGGAAAGAGAAGGTGAATATAAGCCGCTTTGAGATTCCTTCAGGTGGAGAAAAGCAGCATATAAGAACTAAGTCTTCTTCTTCCCACCCACTCCCAGGCCTATCATAATACCTGAGAAACATTTAGCAGATTTAATTAACTTCTACCCATTTGGGAAACCCTTCCAGGTCCATCAAGAAGCCCAAAGGTTTGATGAAACCTTGGTTGAGAAAGCCTGCCTTACATGATCTGGGACCTGTGTACCTGAGGGACCACTTCTCCATATACATCCCCTGAGGAGCTCTTCCCTCAGCAAATTCCAATCTGCTTGTGATCCCTGGCCCCAAAGATCACCTGACTTCAAGCAGTGCCAGGGCTTTTTCGGCCCTGGCTCCAGCCTGGTGCAATCAGCTGCCAGAAACCCAAGCCCTGACGAAGCTTCCAAAGCTTTGAGGGGCCTGCAAAATGGCACTTTTCCACCAAGCATTTGGCTGAAGCCAAGGGTAGCAGCTCAACTACCTGCATGGGACCCACCCAGTCTCACACATAGGGACCTCACACAGGCTGCATGCCCAATCCTAAGGCAGGCTGGGCAGGAAAATACCTTGGAGTAAATTGTAAATAAGAGCCTCTTGTGGCGCAGAGTGGTAAGGCAGCTGCCTGAAAGCTTTGCCCATGAGGCTGGGAGTTCAATCCCAGCAGCCGGCTCAAGGTTGACTCAGCCTTCCATCCTTCCGAGGTTGGTAAAATGAGGACCCAGCTTGCTGGGGGGTAAACGGTAATGACTGGGGAAGGCACTGGCAAACCACCCCGTATTGAGTCTGCCATGAAAACGCTAGAGGGCGTCACCCCAAGGGTCAGACATGACCCGGTGCTTGCACAGGGGATACCTTTACCTTTAAATTGTAAATGTAATTTTAGGAAACGTTTAGGCTTTATATGTCTTCGAAACTGGACTGTTTTATGCTTTGTTGTGAGCCTCTCCATGATCTTTTCAGAAAGGGGAGGCCCAAAACCCACAAAATAAATAAAATTAATAAACTCAGCTCCAGAAGGAGATCCTGAGTCTCACAGATTTCTAGCATCAGAAAGCCTCCCTCTCTCCTTACCCAGCAGGCTTCACAATTCTACCGACCCCTGTTTCTAGGAAGGGAAGAAGAAATCTTCTCTGTCGGAGGAAGAGTGCTTGCACTCGAAAGCTCACGCCTTGAATAAATCTTTGTTGGGTCTTAAAGGTGCCCCTGGACTCTGATTTTGTTCTTCTTTACCTAGTCATTGGACAGAGCCATGAAGGATACCTACTCTCAGCCAGGTTCCTTGGGAAGGAAATGCTTGGTTGAGATTTTCTTGAAAAACTCTCCAGCTCATCTGTGGACCCAGTGTCTCTGTCTGTCTTCGTTAAAGTGTCCTTCACATTACTGGTTTCTTCAGGAGAGAAAGATATTAGTCTTAGATTGGGAATGAAAGAAATTCACAGAAGATGAAAAAAAATATTCCAAAAGGGTGGAAATATGGTCAGGATCAAAGTGCACAAACCCAAGTAGCATAAGGGGGACAAGATCCATTCCAGATCACGGTCAGAGTGGATGACGGTGGTCTCTTCACTGCCCTTCCAAATCTTGGAGGCCCCCAGCTGGGCTGAGTATACCTGGCTGAGCCGCACAACAAGATATCACTGTGTAATGGTTTGATTCTCATATCATCGGAAAAATGGCTACTTACCCGGAAAGGCCAAGCTCCCGTAGTTCGCCAGCATGACTTCCCTGTAGAGAGCACTTTGGGTTGGATCCATCTGCTTCCTGGTGCGCCTCTCCGGCTTCAGCCAGCGGTTGCAGAGTCCATGAAGCCGGCTGCAAACCTCTTGGGGGCCATCGGCCTCATGGTAGCGGAACTGCCGGAAGCGTCGGCTTTGCGCATCTGTGGTCATCGTTTCTAGAACCGGGATTTCTGGAGCAGCTCTTTCCGAAAATGCAGCATCACTCCCTGCCTGGGTGGGAATGGGGCTTTTCCTTGCTGACTGGCTAATTCCAGGTCCTTCTGGGTCCAGCTCATCCATCGTCTTCCCCTTTTCTTGGGTCATCTCAGACTGTGGAAAGAGGCCCCTTTTCATCTCGGTATGAAGAGGGAGAAGGAAAGATATCAAAAAAGCAGGAAGAAGCCAAGGATCTCAGAAGAAACTATTGAGGGATTTGTGCTCTGCCCCATGGCCATTAATTGTCATAGGGCTGTCTCCCCCATCCGGTCTTTAATATATGTATGGAGCCACTGGGAGAGATCTCTAGATGTGATAGGATGGTGAGTTTTGGGGTGCCCCAATGCAAAAATCATGAGGATTCATCAAGATGCTTAGTTTGGAGCTACATTTTTGCGCTGTTGTGGCACCTCTATGAGATGGAGATGTGATTCTTGTGGTGCTGCCTACAGAGTAAGCCTTGATGCTAGGGTTTATTTTGTTTCAAAGCAAAAATCATTCAAATTCACAAGGAAGACTTTCGCACCAGATCCATGTTTTCCTTGCTATAGTTGCTCAACAAATCACTGAATATGTGAGTTCTGAGGATCCGGCCATGGTGATGGATCTAAAGTGCTTTTGTAACCCATGCCATTTAAAATATATATATATATATATATATATATATATATATATATATAATCCGCTTCTCATGAACCAGTCATCTCAGGCCGCTCAGTAAAATCACACATAATAAAATGTATTTAAAACCAATAAAAACTGGCAATGCAATACCATTCAGGTGATTCGTTTGCAGAGTTGGAATCTAAAATATATATATGGGGGAGGGGGAAGCAGATCTTGTAGGGAAGCCCTGTAAGATGTTCCATGATCTTCTGTGCATGCTGGCCTCAACCATACCTGGCAGAAGAGAGGTGCTCCAGGAGCTCATTCCACCAGGTAGGGCCAGGGCGTTTTAATAATTTCATTAAGCAGTTTAGGATTTAGGCCTAGGGAACCAAAGGGTAGTAAGAAGCTTTATTATATATAATAATAATAATATATTATAATTTATTATTATATATATTATTCATTGTTATATGTATTATCATATTATTAACCATAAAGATAATATATTATTATTGTACTATTAGCTGCAAAAGCCCCACCCCACAGTCAGTCTGGCCTGCAGCAGGAGAAGGAAGGCCCAAACTTGGTGGAGGACAATGGATCCTTCCTTAGCTGGCCCAAGCCAGAGGGGGACCCCAGAGCAGCAGCAGGAGGCACCCCTTGAATTTCTACCAGTTCTCGATGGGCCTTCCTCTTTCCCTGTGGCCCTGGGCATTGTTTGCCAGGACCGGCTCTGCCCCAAATGCCCTTTCAGAAGGACCCTGAAAAGGATTCTGCTTCCATGAATGTTGCTTATGTGCAAAGCCAGTATGATCTCGCTCAACATCTAGTTGTGATGATAAATATTGTTACATAGATTAACTATTAAATATCTGGAATGTTTTTTTTTTTACCTTTGAAGCAATCACACATCTTGTCAAGCCATAAAGGTGCTGTGATCTATTGATTTTTTTGGTGTGGGGACCGCTAGGAAAAGGCTACACTGGCACCACATTTAAGTGCGTTTATTAAAAAACTGAGTGGATCCACGAGGATCCCGATAGATCTTTCCCGTTTTAATCTGCAGAAGGGCATCCGGCTTCTCCAGGAGACGGGGGGGGGTGCTCTGAACCCCCAGGGGAGGGGCGGGAGGGGGAGGGGGAGGGGGGCTCTGGCCCAAATGCGGGGCTGGTGGGGCGGCCAAGCAGCACGCAGGTCCTTCCTTCCGAGGACGGTGGGGCTCCTTTCTCGGCCTCCCGCGACCCCCGTGGCGGAGAAGCCCCTTTTCTCTGCCTCCCTCCCTCCCTCCCTCCCTCCCTCCCAAGACGGAGGCCCCGGGAGGCCGCCCGGAAGCGCCTCTGCAAGGACCGGGATCCAACCCCTCCCCCACCCACCCCCCACGACGCCCAAAGCCCCCCTCCCCCGCCAGACTGCGACCCCCCCAGCCTTACTTGCGAGTAGACCTCCCGGGCTCCGGCCGCTCCTCCTTCCCCTGCAGCCCTCCCTGCCCCTCCCCCACAGGAAATGAGCCCTCTCCCCGCCTCTCTAGCCCCGGACTCGGTCGCCTTAACCCTCTCGGGGCTGCAGGGAAAGGTTTCCCTGTCCTATCCCTCAAACCCGCCCGGACGGATTTCAGCCACCCCGTGGCCACTTACTCCCGAGCAGCCCCCTTGAGCTCCGTCGCGGAGGAAAGCCCGGTTGAAGTCCGTCCGGGCGGGCTCTGGGGAGGAGAGCTTATCCCTTCCCTTGCAGCGCCGAGAGGGTTAAAGGCACAGAGACGAGGGCTAGAGCGACAGCGCCGGATGGCTGAATTCTTGGGGTTTTTTTTGGGGGGGGGGGTCGAACGGAGGCTGCAGAGAGGTGCACGCGGGTGGGGCTTGAGCCGACGGACCCCGGGGAGGTTTCCTCGCGAGTAAGACATGGGGGGGGGATAAGGGTGCTCATATGCAAGGGGGAAGGTTGGCCTTAAACGCTTTTCAAAGGCGGTTTCTCTGATGCCTCTTTTGATGCAGGCTTGGGGGGGGAATCCGGATTTGGGGAAATGGAAAGAAACTGGAGAGAAATCCTGGGCCGGAGCTGCCCCCAAAGGGATCCCAGGCGAGGGGGGGGGGTCTCCAGCCCCATTGCAGCCCCCCCCCTCCTGCAGTGTGCCTGGGAGTGGGTCAGTGGCCAGCCGGAGCCTTTAACACCCACGAAGTTTTGGGGGTAATCTTTCGGGTGCACGCCCCGTCCCTTAGGTAGGCAGATTGCCACAGCCTTCTCCAGTCTTAAAGATGTGGGGGTGTTTGGGGAGGGGGGTCATTGCCAGGAAGGGCTGGGAGGAGTCCAGGGACAGAAAGAAGTCCGGGAGCGAGAAGTCCTCCACCCAGCACACCAAGAACAGAGGATTCTTCCAAAAGGACTCCTCCCTGATTCAAGTGGGTAGCCGTGTTGGTCTGAAGAATCTTCCTTCTTCACAGGTGTTTCCCAGCCATGTGAAACAGCATCAAGAGAGATGGGAAAAGAAGAAGAGTTGGTTCTTATATGCCGCTTTCCCCTACCCGAAGGAGGCTCAAAGCGGTTTACAGTCGCCTTCCCATTCCCCTCCCCACAACAGACACCCTGTGGGGTGGGTGAGGCTGACAGAGCCCTGATATCACTGCTCAGTCAGAACAGTTTTATCAGAGCTGTGGGGAGCCCAAGGTCACCCGGCTGGCTGCATGTGGGGGAGCGCAGAATCGAACCCGGAATGCCAGATTAGAAGTCCGCACTCCCAACCACTACATCATACTGAGAGAGGAAGGAAAATATTGAGGAGTTGGATCCTGCCCCACTCCCAGACTCCTCATCCCTAGCTCAACCAGAACAGATTCAGCCCCAGGTGCAAGAATCAGGGTTGAATTTTCTTCCCATCCTGGTGAATTTTCCAGAAGTAGAAATATCTCGCTGGGAAGCCTAAGGATAAGGTAATTGCTTGAAGGGACAGAAGGAAAGCCCCTCATCTCCTCTGCCTGCCTCTTCTCCTCCGCCTGGCTCAGGAGGAAGCCTTCGGCCAGGGCCACCACCTGGGAACTGCTCTCCGGTCCACATCCTCTGACCCAGCCCTGCATCTCCTGGGGCAGGAGGGCCAGGAACTGCTCCAGGATCACTAGGTCCAGGATCTGCTGCTTGGTGTGGCTCTCTGGCTCCAGCCAGTGGCTACAAAGCAGTTGGAGCTGGCTGCAAACCTCTCGGGACCCATCAGCCTCATGGTAACAGAACTGCTGGAAACGTCGGCTGTGCACATTTGCAATCATCGTTTCCTCAGCCAGGATCTCTGGAGCAGCTTTGTCCCCAAATGTAGCACTCTGCCGAAACTGAATGGAATGGGGGCCTTTCCTTCGTCTCTGGCTAATTCCAGGTCTTTCTGGGTCTTGCTCTTTCATCACCATCTTATTTCCTTGGGTCACCTCTGACTGCAGAATTATGCCCTTGTGGGGCTATGGAGAGGAAGAGCTATCAAAAGAGCAGAAACAATCCAAACAGCTCAGAAGAAACTGTCAAAGCATTTGCACTCTGCCCCAGGGCCGTGGACCTATGGGGCGCTGCAGGGTTCCTGCTTTCCCCACCATGCCATTGAATAGATGTGTGGAGCCACTGGGGACAGGTTATTGGGAGATCATCCTTAACCGATCCTAGCGGAGCGGATTAAATAAAGCAGTTAGGGCCCCGAGGGCGGGCCCTGTCCAGGATGAGGACATTTATTATGGCTAAATTTCTGTCCTCAGTTTTTAAACTTAAACTGTCCGATGTATCTTGACTATCTTTGTATAGCCTCCTAATCTGCTTTATGCCAATAAAGGTATTGTATTGTATTATTGTGGGTGCCAATAGGCCCCTTCCCCCGGACTGACAATCGAAGGGGCCAATCAAAGGGGCCAATTGGCAGGCGCATTGCGCCTGCCGATTGGGTCCTTCGATTGTCAGTCCGATGGCAAGGGACGCGGCTCGCAATTGGTCCCTTGCCGCCGGACTGACCAATCAGGAGGCGCAAAGTGCCTCCTGATCCGTCCCCTTCCACTCTCCCCACATTCGCCCGCCCGCTGCCATTACTTCTCTCGCCTTCCCGGCGGCAGAACCAGCAGCGGCAGCAGCGGCGACGGAGAAAATAGCGACATCAGCAGCGGCAGCGGAGCCGCGAGCGGAGGCGCAGGTGGCTGGGGCCAGCGGCGGCAGAGCCACTGGTGCCAGCCACAGCAACAGAGCCGGCAGTCGCAGCTGCAGAGCCCGTGCCAGAAGAGCTGCAAACACAGCCCCCCGTGGCGGGGCCGCGATCGGCACCACTGGCGGAGTCACGAGCGGCGGTAGTGGCAGTGGGGCCGCGAGTGCCGGCGGCAGCAGAGCTGTGCTCGGCGCCAGCAGCGGGACTGTGACCCCGCCTGCCTGCTGCCCCCGTGCTCGGGGACGGGGAGTTGGCTGCCTGGCTCTGGAGGGGTTTCTTTCACCACCCACTCGACTTTGCCCCCTTGGTGTGGTTTGGGATGGGAACTGGCCAGGATTTTCCTCTTTTTGGGGTGGATTAAAGGACTGGCTTGTGGCGCAGAGTGGTAAGGCAGCAGACATGCAGTCTGAAAGCTCTGCCCATGAGGCTGAGAGTTCGATCCCAGCAGCCGGCTCAAGGTTGACTCAACCTTCCGAGGTCGGTAAGATGAGTACCCAGCTTCCTGCTGGGGGGTAAACGGTCATGACTGGGGAAGGCACTGGCAAACCACCCCATATTGAGTCTGCCATGAAAACGCTGGAGGGCGTCACCCCAAGGGTCAGACATGACTCGGTGCTTGCACAGGAGATACCTTTACCTTTACCTTAAAAGACTGGTTCAGGGAGGCGATGGACAACAAAGGGGGGATGGCGGCCCTAAGCTGTCTGCTGTCAGATATCCCCCCCAAAAAAAATAAAACAAAGGTCTTTTCAGTGATGCCAAGACCCTTCCCCAGCCGAGGTAGGCCTGAGGAACTGGGACTGGAGTGGGACTTGGTCACAGAGAAGAGCCTCGGATCTCTGCCGCTTCTCTTGCTCTGCTTTCAAGGAGGGCTCAGGGACCGTTGTGTTGGGGGAGGCAGGGATGATAACAACCCTGAAAAGTCTGCCCTGCGTGGGAGAATTCCTGCCCTCTTCCAGGGAAGTGTTTCCTGGCTTGTTTTTCTTTTGGGAATGCAGAAGGCTTTCCAAACAGTGGCTAGAGAGAGCATAATGTTTTGGAACAGGCTGGATGAATTCTGTTCGTTGTATTTATTTTATTTATTTAAATTATATCCTGAACTCCCAGAATGGCTCAGGGTGGTGTGAAACAATGACAGCAATTAAACACTTCTAAAAACATAACTAAAACACCTCAATGTAAACAGTACAATCTCTTTCCGGTGTAGTCCCTTTAGGGATTCTCCGTGGGGGTATTTTTAGGCCGCCGCTCTCTGGCAGCAACAGTCTAAAATTCCATACAGACATGAGCCATTTTCATTTAAAGCCATAATCATTAAGCAAACAATTGTGCTCCATTGCTGAAACCTGGACGCAGGTAGATCACATGTGACCACCCAGGCATGAGATGGTGGGGGTGGAGAGGACAGGGGGCCCATTCAGATGTCACAGAGCGCTAGCTTTGGCCCCAACCCTCAGCCTGGAGGAAGAGGACCTGTGGAACGCTGGCAGTTCCATTAGGGCCTGGATCTCTGTTGGCAATTCATGCTGGAGTCAAGCTCAGAAAAGCCCTAATTCTGGTCAAGGCCAGCCGCAAAAAGCTCTCCAGAGGATGAATTCTGAGAGATAGTACCTAAGATAGTCCCAGACTGCGGAAGGCCTTGAAGCTTAAAATCAACACCGTGAACCTGATTTGGAACTCAACCAGCAGCGAGCGCAGCTGCTGGAGAAGAGGTGGAATGTGGGCTCTCCACAGAGTCCTTGGCAGGACTTGGGCAGTCACATTTTGAGACAGGCACTGAAGGCCATCCCAAGATTCTGTGCAGCTTGCAGCTGTACTCTGTCAAGACAGGGGAGTCGTACCTCCACCTCTGGTCCTTTCCTTCCCAGCCACAGGACTTCTGGTCTCAGGAGATTAAGCTTCAGGTGGCTTGGTTAGAGCCACTCCATTTATTTTATTTATATTTTTCTCCTTATATACTGCCACTCGTGACAGGTCGTCTTGTGGCAGTTCACAGAATAAGCTTTAAAATTTACACTATAAAATCCCCATAAAACCCCACACAACAACAAATACAATAACAGATGGCGGCTTAATTAAAATCTATAACCCAACTGCATCCAGTCCCGCTGTTGGAGCCAATGGACCCAACTGATGACCCTATGCAAGATGACCTGGGGGGGTCTTAATTGTTAAAAGATAAAAATAGGGGGGGGGTCCAAACCAGCTCCAAGGCCCTGTCCAAGGGGTTGGGTGGAATGTTCACCCAGCCGCTCATAAAGCTAGTTGTCAGCTGTATATTAGTGACTCCCAAGCCGGACCCTTCGGAGAAGCTGGATCAGAGGATGAAAGAATCGGGGAAAGAATTGTAGCCTGCAGTATTCCATACTAGATTTGGCAGTGGTGTAATTGCCTCCCAATCCTCTCATCACCAGATTTAAGGGGCCATGAGGGACAGATGTCAAGAGGACAAGTGGTCAGCCTCATTGAGGCTAAGAACCTATCCTCATCTTGGGAAGGTTTCAGAACCATCCCCTGGAGGCGACAAAGGGACCTTCAGTTCCCTTACTGTATTAAGGAGGAAGGTTACGATGAAGGACAAGTTTTTGTCTGGGAAATGGCGTGCAAAGGTTGCAAAGCTTTTAGCCAACTGAGCACCCTTCTTTGAGGACAATAAGGGATCAAATTATCCTAAACACCTGAGCCAGGTGTGAGCTCACAGATGCAAGGGAGGCTGCATAGAGATTCCTCTTCACAGCATTTCATAGAATCTCATAAGCGTCCTATAGGACATTCTTGACACATCATCTGGGTTTTCCCATAACAATCAGTTGAAGTTGTTGAAGGTGGAATCTGTGAATAAAGCCCTTCCCACACTCTGAGCATGCAAAAGGTGTAGATTCTTTGATGCCAGTGAAGATTGCTACTCCAGTTGAAGGACTTTCCACACTGTGAGCATTCAAAAGGCTACTCCGCTGTGTGGGTTCTGTGATGCATTTGAAGACTGCTACTCTGGCTGAATTTCTTGCCACAATCTGAGCATTCAAAAGGTTTCTCCCCTGTATGGGTTCTGTGATGCATTTGAAGACTGCCACTCTGACTGAATTTCTTTCCACACTCTGAGCATTCAAAAGGCTTCTCCCCTGTGTGTATTCTGTGATGCTTAAGAAGATTACTTTTGTGACTGAATTTCTTGTCACACTCTGAGCATTCAAAAGGTTTCTCCCCTGTGTGGATTCTTTGATGAGTATAAAAATTGTCACGCCGTCTAAATTTCTTTCCACACTCTGAGCATTCAAAAGGTTTCTCCCCTGTGTGGATTTTCAGATGTTGTTGAAGACTGCCCCTCAAACTGAATTTCTTCCCACACTCTGAGCATTCAAAGGGCTTTTCACCTGTGTGAATTTTTTTATGCATCTGAAGGTGACCAATCTGAATGAATTTCTTTCCACACTCTGAACATTCATAAGGTTTCATCCCTGTGTGGATTCTTTTATGCGCATGGAAATTACTGCTGTGCCTGAATTTTTTTCCACACTCCAAGCATTCAAAAGGTTTCTCCCCATTGTGGATTCTTTGATGCACCTTAAGATCAAAACTACGACTCAATTTCTTTCCGCATTCTGAGCATTCAAAGGGTTTCTCACCTCTGTGGGTATTTTGATGCCACTTAAGAGCAGAATTGCAAGTAAATATTCTTCCACATTCTGAGCACTCAAAATGTTTCTCACCTCTGTGGATTCTTTGATGCCCCTTAAGAGCAGAATTGCGAATGAATTTCTTTCCACACTCTGAGCATTGAAAAGGTTCCTCCCCTGTGTGGATTCTTTGATGTCCCTTAAGAGCAGAATTGCGAATAAATTTCTTTCCACACTCTGAGCATTCAAAAGGTTCCTCCCCTGTGTGGATTCTTTGATGCCCCTTAAGAGCAGAATTGCGAATAAATTTCTTTCCACACTCTGAGCATTCAAAAGGTTCCTCCCCTGTGTGGATTCTTTGATGCCTCTTAAGAGCAGAATTGCGAATAAATTTCTTTCCACACTCTGAGCATTCAAAAGGTTTCTCCCCTGTGTGGATTCTTTGATGCCCCTTAAGAGCAGAATTGTGAATAAATTTCTTTCCACACTCTGAGCATTCAAAAGGTCTCTCCCCTGTGTGGATTCTTTGATGCGTATTAAAATTGTCACGCCGTCTAAATTTCTTTCCACACACTGAGCATTCAAAAGGGTTCTCCCCTGTGTGGATTCTTTGATGCCCTTTAAGAGCAGAACTTCCAATGAATTTCTCTCGACATACTGAGTATTCATAAGGTTTCCCACTTTCATGGATTCTTTGGTGCTCAAGGAAGTGCGAAATGAGTCTGAAGCTCTTTCCACACTGCAAGCATTGATGGATCTTCTTTCCAGGGTGAATTCTCAGATGCATTTGATACTGGGATTCATCTGAAAAATTCACTCCACACTCCACGCACTTGTATGTTTCCTCCATCTTGTGAATTACTTTACAGAAATCCCTTTTATGACAAGGACAAGGACAAGGACTGGGATAACTGTTCTTGAACACCTGGCTCCTTTTCTGCCCGTTGGCTCCTCCTTCATTCCTGACATTTCCACTCAAGTCTTCATTCTTGACATCATTTGGCAAAAGACGATGGTGCCCCTCTTCCTTCTCATTCCCCTGATGATCCCCTGCTGGAATAAAAACAGACCTCCTGTTATCTCCCACAGAAGTTCTGATCTGTATCTAAATTCCCACTCACAGTCTGATTCTGTGAAGGTTCAACGGGGTGGCGGGTTACAGTGGATGAGCGATAGGGTTGTGAGTGTCCTGCATAGTGCAGGGGGTTGGATTAGATGACCCAGGAGGTACCTTCCAACTCTATTCTTCTATGATTCTATAACATTTTTCTGTACATTGAAGTGTACAGTCGTGGACACTTGAATAGCACACTAAATTCAGCTGCATTAGAGAAGATGAGTTTGCACTCTGACCATGTACGCGGCTCCTCAAGTAAAGGAGCTTTACTTGATGTTTTCCAGCTGAATCTCTTTCCACCTTCCAAGTGCTTACATGGCTTATCACCTGAGGGAATTTGTTCCATGAGAATTGCATTTGTGCTCCCACTGAAGTTCTTTCCAAAGGCTACTCTTTTGTATTCTTTTTGCTCTGGATTGCATTCTCTGTTTAGTATGGAATCCTTCGTTCCTTACCTTTTTCAGATGGCCTTTCTTCTTGCAGTTGGAATTCTTGGAAGCCACCTCCTTGGTGAGGCCTGGGTTTATCCTCCGCATTCTCTCTGTGGCTTTTCTCCTGACTCTGTGGTTCTTTTCCATCCCCAAAGTTTCCTTCGGCATCTTCGATCTTGACTTCCACTGATGTGAAACCATTAACTTCCTCAGCTGTCTCCTCTGCGTTCCTCATGGAATAAAGAAAGAGATCCATAGAATCATAGAGTTGGAAGGGGCCATACAGGCCATCTAGTCCAACCCCCTGCTCAACACTGGATCAGCCCTAAGCATCCTAAAGCATCCAATCAGAACCAAGCCACCAACCAGGCACTCCTCATCCAGGGGTGCGCATTTCCTTTGCATTTGCATTTCCAAACGCTGGCAGGGGCTCATGGGAATTGCAGTCCATGAACATCTGGAGGACCACAGGTTGACTACCCCATGGAAAAAGTGGAAAGGAATAATTCCCCACCCTTCATGTTTGAATGACCTTGCAGGCCTTTTGATTGCTTGCTATGGTCTATGACGTAAAAGAAGGCATAATGTTTTCTAGTCCTTCAGCTGCACAGAGAGTTTCCTTCCAGTAGTGACCAGAGCAAATACTCAGGGGAGGGGGGGGGGAGGAGCCTAGGCCAAGCTTTTGACTTCGTCCAGCAGGTCTATTCTTAAGGAAACCTCCCTCCTTTTGCTGGAATATCCAGCATTTAAGGATATCTCAGCCCCTAAAGGGATTCAAAGAGCCACAGGAGAGCTCAGCCCCAGACGGAGTTTCTGAGCCTCACAGATTTCAGGCCTCAGAAGGCCTCCCCTCCCATCTCACCCAGCAGGCTTCTCAATTCTACCAAACTAAGAGTTGCTGGGAAGTGAAGCAGAAATCTCTCACAGTTCTCCTTTACCCATTCCCTGGACAGAACTATGAAGGATACCCACCCTTCATTGGGTCACTTGGGAAGGAAATGCTCTCTGAAGATCCTCTTGAGAAATTTCCCAGCTCTCCTGTGCACACAAGGCCTCTGTTTGGCTCCACGGCTATGGCTCTCCCATTACTGGCTTCTTCAGGAGAGATATTATTCTTGGATTAGGAAGGAAAGAAATTCAAGGAAGAGGAAAAATAATTCCAGACGGATGCAAACATGGTCAGGAACAAGGCCTACAGTCCCAGCTGGCATAAGGGGAAAATATTTATATTATTTATTTCTTTACAATGAGATTTATTGGCCACCAGTCGTAGCCTGGCCAGCTTGCGGCAGCTTACGATCAGGCTAAAAACTATTATAATAGTCCAACATTAAAACCCCAGTTTAAGACCTACAATTGAACAAGATTGTGGTCACTGCCTAACAGATGTCCCAGGATGGACGCTAGACTCTGTGTTACAGATAAGAAGATGGAGAAAGGTGGAAGTCATCTAGAGAAGGGGGGGAAGGTGGACACCCAGAGATGTCCCAAGCCTTAGCCCGACCAGTTGCTTGGTGGAAGAGCTCTTGTCTTGCAGGCCCTGTGGAATTGTGGCAGCTCCATCAAGTCCCTCAGCTTAATCGGGAGCTCAGTCCACCAGGTAGGGGCCAGGTCCAAAAAGGCCCTGGTTGAGGCCAGCTGTACTTCATCAGGGCCGTGGGTCACCAGTTTATTATCACCTGCAGAGTGAAGCACCTTGCGGGGAGCAGAGGAGGATAAGGAGTCCCTCAGATATGTAGGGCCCGGACCGCTTGAAGTCTTTAAGGTCAATACCGAAACCCTGAACTCGATCCGGAACAGAACCAGTAACCAGTGCAGCTTCTTCAGTACTGGCTGAATGTGGGCCCTCGAAGATGTTTCTGTGAGGACCCTAGAGGTTTTGAAGAGTCTGATATCCATGATGGTAGTCCTGTCCAGGGGGAGGGGTGTATCCAGGGGGAGGGCTGGCAACTGAGAAATTAGGATCTAGCTTTCTGAGGCCCTCTCAACCCTGCCTTGGCCTCAGGCCATAACACCCTCCCTGCCTTGGACGGTGGTCCCACACTGGCTTCGATTACCTCTGGGCCAGACAGGAGTCCTGGGTCGCCTCAACCGGTCATGCTGGATGACGTCCCCAATATAAGCTTGAATTACACCTGAACTCTGTTTTCGCCGCCATATCAACTTTGAGAGGGTCCCAGCTGGGCTGAGTATACCTGGGAGGACCTCAGAACGACATTTGGCTGTGTAATAGTTTGATTCACATATGAAACGAAAAGGGAGCAAAGGGATACTGACCCAGGAAGGCCACGCTCCCGTAGTTCTCCAGCATGACTTCCAAGTAGAGAGCTCTCTGGCCTGCATCCAGCAGGGCCCACTCCGCCTCCGTGAAATCCACGGCCACCTCCGCAAAGGAAACTGGAGACTGAAAGAAAAAGGCAGATTCCCTTGTCAGAGATCAGGCCAGGCACAGATGCCACCCTGGAAAGGGGCATTTGGGGAGGGTGCAGGATGTTGATCTTGGTATGGGGAAAGGGCCTCACAGCCTCTTTCACACTGGTTTCCTTGTGTCAAGTGCAGGGATAAAAAGCCTCCCTCAGAAAGACGGGGGTCCAAGGCTGTCCCCTACTCCAGCTGTCCCCAACCCCCAGTCCGGGGACCGGCCCCGGTCCGTAGATCAGTCGTTCCTTCCCGTCCTCCTCCCTGGCTGCTGCCTCGGGGGCTGCCCTGCCACTCTGCCGCCAGCTCACCTTTGGTGTTCTCCAGCGGCCGCCACCGCTCGGCATGGCACTGTGCAGCTGCTGCGGGCAGCGCCCCCATTGGGCAGCGGGAAATCAGGGGCAGCGGGAGGGGGAAGCAAGTGGAGCAGGGGCTCAGGCAGCAGCGGCGACAACCCTCGGCAAAAGACTACCCCCACCCCCCAGGCCACAGTAAAATTGTCAAGCGTGGACCGGTCCCTGGTGAAAAAAAGGTGGGGACTCCTCTCTCCTACCTGGACTGGAAGGGCAGCAGCCATTTCCACACGTCTGCAATGACAGCTGGACAGCATCTCTGCACTGCCTGTAAGGGAGAGAAAATTGGAAGTAAGTGTATTCATCTCGACTTCCTATTTTGCTTGCTTGTCTGCAGACAGTTCCTTGCATCCTCGTTCCCTGGGTGGGAAACTCTGCCCTGGGTACCCGCAACAAAATGTATCATGGTTTTTACTAAATGGTGGGAGAGGTGGAAGAGAAGCAGCAGGGCTCCATCAGCCTCCAGGGGTTATAAACGCTGCCAAACACATTTCTGTCTCCTGCAGGACCCGAAACGTGCTTTGTGAGCTCAGACACAGGACAGCATCCCGGCTGGGACAGATCTGAGGCCCACCCACGCCTTCCCCCTGCCAGCTGCCCCCACCCCCTTGTGTCTGGGTTGCTGGGAGCAAAGGGCTTGTGTGTGGAAGTGACACCACAACAGTATAGTTTTCATGGGTACACTGCCCTAGAGTGTGGAGGTTCTGTTTGTCACTGTGGCTAGTAGCTGAGTCCAGGTCTGCCTGCTTTTTCTTTTTTTGAGCTTACGCGAGTCCTTCAAAGGGAAGGAAAGTGTCATATAAATTTTAAAGAACATTATAAAGGATGTGAATAAGAACGGAGCTTCCCTCCCTGAATCTGTCCAATCCTTCTCTAAACGGAGTAATTGCCAGGACAACCACTAGCAACAAGTGCCAGAAATCCACTCCTGCAGCTGGTTCTTTTTTTCCTGACTAGAACTCGCTATGTGTCAACTTAACTGGGTGTCCCAATCCCATCTGGGCACAAGGCCCCCTTACCACGGGAGAAGGCCTCTTGGGCACACTCTGGGGCCTGTGCTCTTGGCCAGTCCTCCAGTGGAGGTCCTCCTGCCTCAGAGAACTTCTCTTCCTCCTTCATGGATGGCCCCCACATCTGAAACAGCAGCAAAGGAGACAGTTAAAGGGAAGGGAAGGGAAGGGAAGGGAAGGGAAAGGAAGGGAAGGGAAGGGAAGGAAGGAAGGAAGGAAGGAAGGAAGGAAGGAAGGAAGGAAGGAAGGAAGGAAGGAAGGAAGGAAGGAAGGAAGGAAGGAAGGAAGGAAGGAAGGAAGGATAGGACTCAGGGCTAAGGGGAGGGAGGGAGGGAGGGAGGGAGGGAGGGAGGGAGGGAGGGAGGGAGGAAAATGTTAAGTAGATGGATCCTGCTCCCCTGCCAGACTCCTCGTCTCTGCTTCAACCTAAACAGTTTAAACCCCAGGGGCAAGAATCAGGGCTGAGTTTTCTTTCCACCCTGGTGAATATTCTCAAGGCAGAAATACCTGGCAGGGAAGACTGAGGATGAGATAATTGCTTGAAGCAAGTGAAGTACACCAAAGGTCTCAGAAGAAAGTACTGAGGGGTTCGTGCCCTGCCCCATGGCCCATGACCTGTGCGGTGCCGCAGGGTCACCTATGCAGATTAATATCCTTATGGAGCCACTGGGGGAGGTTATGGGGAAACATGCTTGGATGGTGAACGGATGTGAAAATCATGAAGACTGGGTCGGATCTGCAGTTTTTTGTGCTGCTGCCTACAGAGGAAGCCATGACATACAAAATGCCAGCGGTTCATATTGTTTCAGTGATAAACTCATGTGAATTCACGAGGAGCATCTTTGCCTTGGATCCATGTTTTGGAGTTTGTGTCGTTCCACAAAGAACTGGATCCAAGTTTTTTAGACTTCAGGCCATGGTGTGATTTGGCTCCAGATTTGACGGAGATAAACATCATTAAAGGCCCTGTGCATATGCAGCTTTCACTTCTTTTCTGCACAGAAACTGGGCAGAAGGTCATTCAGTTTCTCCAGGTGGTGGTGGGGGGGCTGTTCAGATGACCAAAAATTGGGGGGGGGGCAGTGGATTCCAAGGAAATGGGGGAACGAGTGGAAGAAGAGTTGGTTCTTATATGCCACTTTTCTCAACCCAAAGGAGTCTCAAAGAGGCTTACAATCGCCTTCCCTTTCCTCTCCCCACAACAGTCACCCTGTGAGGTGGGTGAGGCGGAGAGAGCCCTGACAGAACTGCTCTGCGAGAACAGCTTCATTAGTGCTGTGGCGAGCCTAAGGTTGCCCAGCTGGCTGCATGTGGGGCAGGAGCAGGGAATCAAACCCGGCTCGCCAGATTAGAAGTTGGTGCTCCCAACCAGGGGTCGTCAACCTGTGGTCCTCCAGATGTCCATGGACTACAATTCCCACGAGCCCCTGCCAGCAAACGCTGGCAGGGGCTCGTGGGAATTGTAGTCCATGGGCATCTGGAGGACCACAGGTTGACGACCCCTGCTCCCAACCACTAGGCCAAGCTGGCTCTCTGGCCAAAACATACGGCTTGTGGGGCAGCCAATCAAAATGTACAATTCTTCCTCCACAATCGCCCTGCTTGGCCTCCCGGTGGCCCCCGCAGCTTAGAAGTCATTTTTAAAAGGTAAAGGTATCCCCTGTGCAAGCACCAGGTCATCTCTGACCCTTGGGGGGACGCCCTCCAGCGTTTTCATGGCAGACTCAATACAGGGTGGTTTGCCAGGGCCTTCCCCAGTCATGACCGTTTACCCCCCAGCAAGCTGGGTACTCATTTTACCGACCTCGGAAGGATGGAAGGCTGAGTCAACCTTGAGCCACCTGCTGGGATCGAACTCCCAGCCTCATGGGCAGAGCTTTCATACTGCATGTCTGCTGCCTTACCACTCTGCGCCACAAGAGGCTCTTGAAGTCATTTTTATCTCCCTGCAGAGACCAGATCCCGCCTTCCTGCCTCCCAACGCCCCACCGAGCCTGGCAGCCCAATGGGGGGGAAAAGGCAAAGATGAAGGGTCTCTTTAAAGCCGTGTAAAAGACGGAAAGCCAACCGCCTGGCCGCAGCACCCCTCCCTTGCCAGACTGCGCCCCTTTGCCAAGAGGGCAAAGCCTCCCGCCCAACTTACTTGCCCGGAAACCTGCCCTGATGCGGCGGCAAACTCTTTCTGTCTGTCCTTCCCCGGCTGCCTCCCGGGTCTTCTCCCGCCACTCAACTGCAGAAACCGCCCTCCCCCCGCCGGGCCCCGCCCACCTCCCCTTCGGCCCCGCCCCTTTAACCCCCTCCGCGCTGGAGGGGCGGGAAAAAAGCTCCTCGCCTCTTCGGCTCCTCCGGGCTCCGGAGAAGAATGATCTGGCCGGGAGGGAAACCTGGAGGTGGGGGGGAAGGAAGAGCTCTGCCCCCGGGTCCCAAACCGGGCAGAGACCCCCAGGAGGAAGAAGGCCGGTCGCTCTGCAGCCCCCACTCCGGGGAACCGGGGAGGCACTGCAGAAGGGCCTCTCCCCCACCCAGGAGAGGGAGCTTCAGGAGGGGGGTGCCAGCTCTGGGTCGGGACATACCTGGAGACTTTGGGGGAGGGGCCCCCTTCCAAGCAGCCCTTTTCTGCTGGGGAACAGAGCTCTGTCGCCCTGATTCCGGGAGATCCCCAGGCCCCACCTGGAGGCTGGCATCCCTAGTCCCCGCCTCGTGAGCAGCCTTTTCCTGGAGAGGAGCGCTAATCGCGGCAGATCCCCAGGCCCCACCCGCAGGCTACCAGGAAACAAAAGAGAGCTGCGTAATCGTGACCCTTGCGGGGGGGGAAAGGGGGGCAGAAAGGCGGGAAATGGAGAGTAGCCGCTGGAAAGAAACCCTCGGCCGGGGGGAGGGGATCCCCGGGAGAGGCGAAGGCCGGATCACGAAAGGGAGGAAGGCAGGATCTAAGGGGATCTGCTTCCCACGAGCCTCCAACACCCGGAGGTTGGCAACCCACCAAGGGATTCAAAAGTCCCCGGAGAGTCACTGCCAGTCGGGCTGAAGTCCGTCCGGTGCGGCTCCTGGAGCAGAGAGGAGCCCGCTTCCCTCCCCTGCAGCGCCGAGAGAGTTAAAGGGACAGAGACGGCGGCTCGAGAGGCACTGGGGGGGGGGCTGATTTCCTGAGTGGCGGGAGGGGGAGGGGAGCGCTTTGGAGCCGGACCCCGGGAGGGTCTACTCGCAAGTAAGGTATGGGGGCGAATAGGGGTCGCCATCCTACCCCGCTGGGCTGCTCTTGTCGTCTTGCATTGGGGCGGGGAGGGGTGGCTTGGAAAGGCTTCCGATCCGCGTTTGAATTTGTTCGCAGCCTTTGCGGGGCCTTTAGGGAGGCAGAAAGGGGGGATCAGGATTGGGGGGGTGGAAAGAAGCGGGGGGGGGCGCTATGTGAGAGCCAGTTTGGTGCAGTGGTTAGGAGTGCGGACTTCTAATCTGGCGAGGTGGGTTCGATTCTGCGCTCCCCCACATGCAACCAGCCGGGTGACCTTGGGCTAGTCACAGCACTGATAGTGCAATTCTGACCCAGCAGGAATATCTGGGCTCTCTCAGCCTCACCCACCTCACAGGGTGTCTATTGTGGGGAGAGGAAAGGGAAGGCGACTGTAAGCCACTTTGACACTCATTCAACTGGAGGAAAGTGGCATATAAGGACGAATTCTTCTTCTTCAGTAATCTCAGGGCTCTCTCAGCCTCACCCACCCCACAGGGTGTCTGTTGTGGGGAGAGGAAGGGAAAGCGATTGGAAGCCACTTTGAGATTCCTTCAGGTAGGGAAAAGCAGCATCTAAGAACCAAAGCTTCTTCTTCTTCTATATAAATGGCATGAATGATAGGCCATTTTGCCTGTAGATATAAGAAAAGGCAACAAGACCAGTACCAGCACCAGGGCCAAACCCACCAGCCAAACACTTTTATGAGAACTGGATGCAATTGAATGTAAAGTAGATGGTTCGCATAGTCTTCATTTTCCAATATCTGACTTAGTCCGAGTTCTAATTTTTAATGACAACAGGAAGAGGACTCAGAGGAACGTCCTGGGATCTTTGAAATACCTTACGTGGCCCTTGTGGGTTTCCAAACCTCAGAAACGAGCCACAAGGGAGTGGCGGGATATAAATCTAATAATAATAATTTAAAAATAATAATATTGCAGGCTTCTGAAAAGCGAACCCTGGGCGTCAGCTTGGTGCAGTACCATCAGCTGCTAATCTGGTTTAATTCCCCGCTCCTCCACATGCAGCCAGCTGGGTGACCTTAGGGACTGGTCTCATTTCACCCCCGGGGAGGGGGAGAGCTCTGTAACACCAGTAGTTAAGGAAAGCTGGCTTGCTTGCCTGGAAACAGACCATCGAATTGATAGTCATGCAGTATTGCTTAATGGTTATTAAAACATAGGGAAAAGTTAGATGCTAGATTTTCTCTATACTTCAACATGCTAGAAATAAACTCAAAAACGGCAAGCAGGGCAACACAGAGAAATGTTCCTTAAAAGCAGAAGTTTTAAAAGTTCATGTGTATTTTCGGGCGGTCAACAATTCAACTTAATCTTGTCTCCGAGACAGTTTAAATGTCAGCAGGACTGGACAGGATGGTTCTTAAATGCTCACATACAGATTTTCTTAATTGTGCTAAACTTGTGCTATTTATTTTCTTCATGAAGTCATTAACCCTTTTAGGTGTACGCGCAGAGTGTAAACTTCTACCTCTCAGACAATGTGAAGAGGGGTGAGAGGTGCGGGTGGTGGGAAGTTGTCTGTACAAACTTTGAGCTGGCTTTCTTGACATGTTCCCATATTAAATGCCTTGAATATAATAAAAGAGAACTCGGTGTGTGACTCTTCGCTTTCAGTTTTGGTAAGTGGGGTGGGGGCCCTGTGGCCTAGACCCCCTTGTGGTCTTGCATAACAGGAGCAGAAGGGAGGGAACCCTTGGCCAAAGGGGGGATCCCTGGGACAGGCGAAGGCAGTGATGTGCATGCATAGAAATCCATTTTGCTTGTGGAAATAATAAAAGATTATTCTTTGCCACCCCCCTCCTCCTTTATCCTCCAATCTGCTATGCTAGAAATAGCTAAAAATTGCAAGTAGGGGTACACAAGAATATTTCTTAGGAGCAAGAGTTCAATAGGCTACATGTTTTTGTTTTTTACTGTTTCTCTGAAATAGTGTGGCAACCCTTTGTCCGACATGGTTTCTAAAAGGTTTAACTAAATGCTCACCGCAAACTGGTGTGGTATCAGAACAGTTTTATCAGTACCATGGCGAGCCCAAGGTCACCCAGCTGGCTGCATGTGGGGGAGCACAGAATCGAACCTGGCATGCCAGATTAGAAGTCCGCACTCCTAACCATTACACCAAACTGGCTCTCACACATATATAAAACTCACACAACAGATATTGTATCATGCCCTTATGGATCCCCACATAATAATTCATGAGCAAAACCCAATAAATGTCCCAAGAACATCAGGGCCCTTGTGCTGAAGTACAAGTTTTGCTTTGCGTTCATAATAATGATAATACTAATATTCTTATAGCCCACCCTTTAAGGATAGGCTCAAGGTGGTACATGAGCCTCTTGTGGCGCAGAGTGGTAAGGCAGCAGACATGCAGTCTGAAAGCTCTGCCCATGAGGCTGGGAGTTCAATCCCAGCAGCCGGCTCAAGGTTGACTCAGCCTTCCATCCTTCCGAGGTCGGTAAAATGAGTACCCAGCTTGCTGGGGGGTAAACGGTGATGACTGGGGAAGTCACTGGCAAACCACCCCGTATTGAGTCTGCCATGAAAACGCTGGAGGGCGTCACCCCAAGGGTCAGACATGACCTGGTCCTTGCACAGGAGATACCTTTACCTTTTACATGGTGGTTCACAGCAGATTTAACAACAATCTCTTTCCACTAGAATGAAGCCCAAATTTACGCTGCCGAGACATTGGCCACCTGATTGGCTGACCGTAAGTCGAACTGCCAATCAGGCAGGCTGTCCCGGCCCTGGTCGCCTCCCCCTCCAACTTCCTCCAGGGGGATTGCTTCCTGGAGATCAGTTGTAATTCCTGAAGATCTCCAGGCCTCCCCCGGAGGTTCAAAAACAAAAACCTGCTGATCCCACAAAGTAGATCCCAATAAAAAGAATGATAATTTGCTGTGTGGTAAAAATCTGTTTGTTCAAAACAGACTTTATTGCACAGCCATTTATCAATTCTTTTTCTTGGCTCCCCAGCTGGCTGCACATGGAGGTGGAATGAAATCAGCTCTTGAGATTAGAGTCCCCCACTCTTTAACTATTGACACCACGCTGGATCTTAAGATCAAGGGGGACGTGGGGGAAGGACTTCAAACCCAGGATTTATGCTTTTGCCATGTGGACAGCACCCACAAATACCACAATCGAGATGTGCATCCAGGCCCCTGGTGCATTCCCGGCTGCACTGGACTTTGCCTCTGATTCTATAATTATTATAGCCCACCCTTCCTAGCTGGCTCAGGTCGGTAACAAGAAGATGTAGCCAATTAATTATTACACTGATACTCCCAGGAGGGGTGCACATCCACAAAAGGCTCTGCCCGAAAGGAAAGATCCCTCAGACCAACACGGTGACCCAATAATGTCCAGCGAGTCAAACTACAACAAATTAAATAAAACAACAAATTAAATATTTATTATACAGTGTGCAAATATAATTTGTCTATCAGACTGTATCATTTGCAGGCATTTGCAGGATGACTCTGTCCTATGAACCAACTGAAACCCGGTGCGTTTAGAGCCTTCTTCAGGGGTCCAATACACCTTAAGGATATGGAATGCACATTCATTCATTCATTCATTCATTCATTCATTCATTCATTCATTCATTCATTCATATTTTGAATGAATGAATGAATCTCCCTCCCCCATTCCTCCCAGCTGCCTGTCTACCCTCCCCTGGGCCCATTCTGCACACTTTCAGTGTGCTTTTGCAGCTGGTTTAAGGGGGTGGCAGGTTACAGTGGCATCATTTCCACACACATCCCTTTCCTCCCAACAACCCTGGGGGGGGGAGGGCAGGGGAGCCAGTAGGAGAAATATAGGGCAAGGCCTTCAGTCTGATCCAGAAGGGACGCTGTCCGGTTTCTGAGCTCTGGAGTTCTCAGATAATCTTCAGATAATTCAGATAATCTTCTCTCCCTGACAGACACTGGAGAGATGCTGCTGAACTGTGGTCCTTGCAGAGGGGTGGAAATGGCTGCTGCACTTGCAGTCCAGGTAAGAGAGAGGAGCAGGGGACAGCCTGGGACCCCCTCCTTTCTCAAGGGGGCTCAGAAGTCTGTGTCAGAGAGGCCGTGGACACCTCTCTTTCCCCGTGTGGAGCACAAACTCCTGCACCCTCCCCAAATGCCCCCTTCCAAAGTGGCTTTTCTGCCTGGCATGATCTCCGAATCTGCCTTTTCTTTCAGTCTCCGGTCTCCTTCGAGGAGGTGGCGGTGGATTTCACGGAGGCGGAGTGGGCCCTGCTGGATCCAGGCCAACGAGCTCTCTATTGGGAAGTCACATTGGAGAATTATGAGAATGTGGCCTTTCTCGGTAAGTATGCTTTGCCCTTTTTTCATATCACACTTGAATCCAACTATTACACAGCAGTGTGTTGTTCCGAGGCCCACCCAGGTATACGCAGCCCAACTGGGGGCCCCCAGAGTTGACATGGCAGCGAAATCAGGGTTCAGAATGGCTGGGTGGGGCTACCCCGGCCTCCTGTCCAGCAGAGGGATAACTTCAATTTCTTTCAATTTCTTTCCTTCCCAATCTAATAACCTTTTTCTCTGCAGAAGAAGCCAGAAATGTGAGAGACCGTATAATGGAGCCAGACAGAGGCCGTCTGTGCCCAGGAGGGCTGGAGAGTTTCTCAAGAGGAGAGAGTATTTCCTTCCCACGTGACTCAGCTGAGAGTAGGTATCCTTCATGGTTCTGTCCCGGGAACAAGCAAGGAAGGGCTGTGGGCGTTTCCTCTTTACTTCCTAGGAACTCTTGGTATGGTAGAATCATGAAGCCCACTGGGTAAGGAGGGAGACAGGCCTTCTGAGGGCTGAAATCTGGGAGGCTCAGAAATTCTGTCTGGGGCTCTTTTAACCCCTTTAGAGGTTGTGGCATCATTCTATACTGCCTATTCCATAGAAAGAAGGGATCCCCCTTACTTAGGATCACGGGCTGCTTGCACAGTGCCTAACCCACATGGGGACACAGGGCATAGTCTTGAAATGGCTTGTTCCATGTTCGGGGACAGAGGCTGGCAGTAGGGGAGAGTACCTCGCAGGGTATGCGTCCCTGTGGGGTCCCTCTGGGAGCAATTCTCTCCCTGATATTATTCAACATCTATGTCCACCCCATTGCCCACCTTATCCAAAGTTTTCATTTAGGGCATCACCAATACCCTGATGAAACCCAGCTGTGTCTATTTATTGATATTTATTTTTAGTGTTGATTTACGATAATGTTTTATTCAGATATTGTTGTTTTACCAGGATGTAAAAGGTCCTGAAATTTTTTGGAACAGTGGTATAAAAATATGTCTTGAGAGAGAGGACGAGAGGAAGAAAGAAACTAACCTGCTGGACGAGGTCAAACACTTGTCAGCTTCTTCTGTGGAGGTCACCTAGATGAATTTGACCCTCCCTCTCCCCATCAGGACTGGCACCCCTTCCATACACCAAGGGCTCACCCTTGAACTCTGGGTGGCGTTTGGCTTGGTCTTGGCTCTCTTGGCTCTTCCCTCGGGGAATATGGAGAGGCTGAAGACAGAGTCCTCTTTGAGGCCAAGCTTGGGCTGAGAGGGCCTCAGAAAGATCCTGAGTGGGGCCGGATCCTAAAGAAACAGACAAGGCCGAGCCAGGGGAGAGCTCCTCTTCACTTCCTAGTTACTCTTGGCTGGTAGGATTTTGAAGCCCGCTAGGTAAGGAGGGAGGCCTTCTGAGGCCTGAAATCTGCTTAGCTCGGAAACTGCTTCTGGGGCTGAGTTCAGCTGTAGCCCCTTTATTCTGCTTAGAGGCTGTGGCATATTCCAGTGAGGTTTACGTAAGAACAGCCCTGCTGAACAAGATCAGAGACCTGTCAGCTTCTTCGTACAGCGGTCACCTCGATGACTGAGGCCTTCAAAGTGTTGGCACTTACCTGAACTGTCTGGGGCCCTCATACCTGCAGGATCACCTTCTCCCTTATGCCCCTCAAAGAAGCGTGTGCTCATAAAATCTGCTCACAATCCCCAGCCCCAGAGAAGTGAAACTGGCCTCAGTCAAAGGCAGGGCCTTTTCTGACCTGGCTCCGGCCTGGTGGAACGTTCTTCTGGAAGCAACTAGAGCCCTGTGGAACCTAAAAAAGGATTGCAGGGCCTGTAAGACACAGGTATTCCACTAGGCCTACAGTGGATGCCCAAAGATCAACAACAAAACTGGCCACCCTACACAGAAGTGATGTAGGAAATACCACCAGACACCTGATAGTTAGGCTAAAGAGAGGATGGCTGCTTCTTGGGGTTCTTAATAATTTCTAATGATGTAATTAATATTTCAAATGTTTTAGTACTATGATATGTTACTTATTGTATGTGACCAATGTTGTGAGCTGCCCCAAGATATTGGGGAGGGACGGCATAGAAATGTGACAAATTACCTCTCCCCCCCACAACTGGGAAGCCTTCCAAACACCATGGGACCCCCTTTAAACTCTGGGCCTCATTTGCCTGGTCCTGGCTTCTCCACCTCCTCCCAAGACTTTGGGGCGGCCGAAGTCCAAGTCCTCTTTGCTCTGGTCACAACCGGAAGGACATTCTCTATGAAGTTGCAGGACCAGATATCCTTATAACTCCTTTCACTTCATCCTTAGTAGCAAAGTATCAAATGTGCCTTAAGGCAATTCAAATAGGAGTAGGAGAATGATCCCTTCACACTTTTAGGTAAAAAGCACATACGTGGACTGAGTGATGGTTTGGCTTCTTAGGTGGATGCTAATTGGATCTCTCTCTTTTTAAGGAGAGGCAGAGGAGGCAGCTGGCGAATTTCAGGGGTTCTCAGAAAAGACCAAGAATGTAGTTGCTGAACACTTTGGGGGTGCAAAAGAACCACAGAAGCTGGAGGGAAGCTGGGGAGAGGATACAAAGAATAAATCCCTGCCTTACCAAGGAGGTGGCTCTCAAGAATCCCCAGTGCAAGAAGAAAGGCCAGCTATACATGGTAAGGAATGCTAACCAGAGAATTCACTCCAGAGGAAAAGAAAATTAAGTAATGGCCTTTGGAAAGAACTGCAGTTGGAGTACAAATGTAATTTTCCTAGAACAAATTCCCTCAGGAGAGATTCAAGTAGGTAGCTGTGTTGATCTGAAGTAGCAGAACAAATTTTGATTCCAATGGGACAAGTACAATGAAAAAGTCAGTCATGATTACATAGGGCAAACGGGTCAAACCCTTTGCCCAAGAATAAATGGATGCAAATTTAATATCAAGAATCGCATGACTGAAAAACCTGAAAGGGAAGACTTTGATCTTCCAGGAGAATCAGGGGACCTCAAAGTATCTATCCAATTACGAAAGAATTCCAGGAACAGACTGGAAAGGAAAATTCCGGTTGCAAGTTATTATGGCACTCGGAATCCCTGTGACTTAATAGAGATATTGGCTTTTTGTCTAAGTGATCATTGTCCATTGAGATTAATGCTCAGTACTACTAATAACAATTTATTGAAACCAGTCCCAGAATTTGTAGATGATGTAATACGACGCTTTTAGAGACTCAAATGATCATACCAGCTATATACCATGGGGTCTTTGAGGCACGCTGTCTTTCAGCCAGTGTTATGATGCTATTAAAATTTTTGAAGTCATCAATAATAATCTCAAACCACTGAAATGTTGTGATCGGAAATTCCGGTGCCGATCAGACCTCCTTGCATGTGTTTTAATGGGATCCCTGTCTTTCCTCCAGCAGGAGATCATCAGGGGGATGAGGAGGAAGAGGAACTGCATAATCTGTCGCCAGGTGAAGCCAAGACTGAAGACTTAAGTGGAAATGCCAGGAATCGAGGTCGATCTAAGAGGAAGAAAGTTAGCCACGTGGTTGAGAAGAGGAATAAAATTTTTGAAGGAGCTGACTTGCATGAAGGAATACACATGATGAAGAAAACATACAAGTGCTGGGACTGTGGAAAGCTCTTCAGGGGCCAAACAGACCTGGATAGACATCAAAGAACGCACACAGGGGAGAAACCTTTTGAATGCTCAGAGTGTGGAAAGAGCTTCAGTGGGAGTAGTACACTTCAAAAGCATCAAAGCATCCACAGAGGGGAGAAACCTTTTGAATGCTCACAGTGTGGAAAGAAATTCAGTCGAAATGGTACTCTTCAAAAGCATCAAAGAACTCACACAGGAGAGAAGTCTTTTGAATGCTCAGAGTGTGGAAAGAAATTCAGTCAGAGTAGCAATCTTCACACTCATCAAAGAACCCACACAGGGGAGAAACCTTTTGAATGCTTAGAGTGCGGAAAGGAATTCAGTCACAGTAGACATCTTTATAGACATCAAAGAATACACACAGGGGAGAAACCTTTTGAATGCTCAGAGTGTGGAAAGAAATTCAGTCAAAATGGTACTCTTCAAAAGCACCAAAGAACTCACACAGGAGAGAAGTCTTTTGAATGCTCAGAGTGTGGAAAGAAATTCAGTCAGAGTAGCAATCTTCATACTCATCAAAGAACCCACACAGGGGAGAAACCTTTTGAATGCTTTGAATGTAAAAAGAAATTCAGTCACAGTGGTGATCTTCATAGGCATCAAAGCATCCACAGAGGGGAGAAACCTTTTGAATGCTCACAGTGTGGAAAGAAATTCAGTCGAAATTGTACTCTTCAAAAGCATCAAAGAACTCACACAGGAGAGAAGTCTTTTGAATGCTCAGAGTGTGGAAAGAAATTCAGTCAGAGTAGCAATCTTCACACTCATCAAAGAACCCACACAGGGGAGAAACCTTTTGAATGCTTTGAATGTAAAAAGAAATTCAGTCACAGTGGTGATCTTCATAGGCATCAAAGCATCCACAGAGGGGAGAAACCTTTTGAATGCTCACAGTGTGGAAAGAAATTCAGTCGAAATGGTACTCTTCAAAAGCATCAAAGAACCCACATGGGAGAAACCTTCTGAATGTTGAGAATGTAGAAAGACCTTCAAGTGGAGTAGCAGTCTTCACTGGCATTAAAGAATTCAATTTCCCAGATGTGTGCTGGGAAACAAACTCTGCAAAGCGTCCTCAGTCATGCAACTTTCTGACCTGCCTGGCTGACAATTTCATTTATCAAATGGTAGATGAACCCACAAGAGGTTCAGCCATACTGGACTTAATACTGACCAACAGGCAAGAGTTGGTGGATGAGGTGAAGGAGGTGGGGACCCAAGGGGTAAATGACCATGTCCTCATAGAATTCCTTTTGAGATGGGGAGCCAAGGAAGCTTGTAGCCAGACGCGGATGTTGGATTTTCGTAGGGCAAACTTTAATAAACTCAGAGACATGATGAGTGTCATACCATGGACGAGAATGCTGGAAGGGAAGGGAGCATGTGAAGGGTGGGCGCTACTCAAACAAGAGCTATTGCATGCTCAATCAATGACTACCCCAGAAAGACGAAAACACTGCAGGAGCTTTAAGAAGCCTATTTGGATGAACAGAGAACTTCAAGAGGAACTAAGAAAGAAAAGGAAGATGTTCAGGAAATGGAGGGAAGGACAGAGCTCTAAAGAAGAGTACCTACAGGTTACTAGGCACTGTAGAACCATCATCAGAAAGGCCAAAGCTGAGAGTGAGCTAAGATTGGCCAGGGAAGCCCATTGTAACAAGAAAAGATTTTTCAGTTATGTGAGGAGCAAACGTAAAGTAAAGGAGGCAATAGGTGCGGATTGGGTGCGGATGGACAAACTCTAACGAAAGATGCAGAGAAAGCAGAAAGGCTTAGTGCCTATTTTACATCTGTTTTTTCCCACAGGTCAAAGTGTTTAGGCACATCTAGAGATGGCCGTAGCCAAAGGATAGTGTCTGGGTGGCAGGTTAACATGGATAGAGAGGTTGTCGAGAGGCATTTAGCTGCACTGGACGAGTTCAAATCCCCTGGTCCGGATGAAATGCACCCGAGAGTACTCAAAGAACTTTCCAGAGAACTTGCACAGCCTTGTCCATCATCTTCGGAACCTCTTTAAGGACTGGAGATGTCCCGGAGGACTGGAAAAGAGCAAACGTTATTCCGATCTTCAAAAAAGGGAGGAAGGATGACCCAGGAAACTACAGACCAGTGAGTCTGACCTCTGTTGTGGGGAAGATAATGGAGCAGATATTAAAGGGAGCGATCTGCAAACATCTGGAGGACAATTTGGTGATCCAAGGAAGTCAGCATGGATTTGTCTCCAACAGGTCCTGCCAGACCAACCTAGTTTCCTTTTTTGACCAAGTAACAGGTTTGCTGGATCGGGGAAATTCGGTTGATGTCATTTACTTGGATTTTAGTAAAGCTTTTGACAAGGTTCCCCATGATGTTCTGATGGATAAGTTGAAGGACTGCAATCTGGATTTTCAGATAGTTAGGTGGATAGGGAATTGGTTAGAGAACCGCACTCAAAGAGTTGTTGTCAATGGTGTTTCATCAGACTGGAGAGAGGTGAGTAGCGGGGTACCTCAGGGCTCGGGGCTCGGCCCGGTACTTTTTAACATATTTATTAATGATCTAGATGAGGGGGTGGAGGGACTACTCATCAAGTTTGCAGATGACACCAAATTGGGAGGACTGGCAAATACTCCAGAAGATAGAGACAGAGTTCAACGAGATCTGAACACAATGGAAAAATGGGCAAATGAGAACAAGATGCAATTTAATAAACATAAGTGTAAAGTTCTGCATCTGGGTCAGAAAAATGAAAAGCATGCCTACTGGATGGGGGATACGCTTCTAGGTAGCACTGTGTGTGAACGAGACCTTGGGGTATTTGTGGATTGTAAACTAAACATGAGCAGGCAGTGTGATGCAGCGGTAAAAAAGGCAAATGCCATTTTGGGCTGTATCAACAAAGGCATCACATCAAAATCACAAGATGTCATAGTCCCATTATATACGGCACTGGTCAGACCACACCTGGAGTACTGTGTGCAGTTCTGGAGGCCTCACTTCAAGAAGGACATTGATAAAATTGAAAGGTTACAGAGGAGAGCGACGAAGATGATCTGGGGCCAAGGGACCAAGCCCTATGAAGATAGGTTGAGGGACTTGGGAATGTTCAGCCTGGAGAAAAGGAGGTTGAGAGGGGACATGATAGCCCTCTTTAAGTATTTGAAAGGTTGTCACTTGGAGGAGGGCAGGATGCTGTTTCTGCTGGCTGCAGAGGAGAGGACACGCAGTAATGGGTTTAAACTTCAAGTACAACGATATAGGCTAGATATCAGGAAAAAGTTTTTCACAGTCAGAGTAGTTCAGCAGTGGAATAGGCTGCCTAAGGAGGTGGTGAGCTCCCCCTCACTGGAAGTCTTCAAGCAAAGGTTGGATACACACTTTTCTTGGATGCTTTAGGATGTTTAGGGCTAATCCTGCATTGAGCAGGGGGTTGGACTAGATGGCCTGTATGGCCCCTTCCAACTCTATGATTCTACGATTCTATGATTCTATGAATCCATACCGTTTTCATGCTGAGAGTTATATCTGCTGATGGATGGTCTTCCATTGACACCTCTGGATTCTTTGACCAGGTGTCCAGGAGCTATGGTGTCAGCTAGGAAGAAGAAGAAGAAGAGGAGGAAGAAGAAGAAGAAGAAGAAGAAGAAGAAGAAGAAGAAGAATTGGTTCTTATATGCCGCTTTCTCTACCCGAGGGAGTCTCAATGCAGCTTACAGTCACTTTTCCTTTCCTCTCCCCACAACAGACACCTTGTGAGGGTGAGGCTAAGAGAGATGGAGTTCCTTTGTTAGACCAATGCTTTGATGATGAGAAAGCTTGTATTGGTCCAATTTTTGAATTGAAGAAGAATTAAGGTTTTTTTATATGCCGCTTTTCTCTACCAATAGGAGTCTCCAAGTGGCTTACAATCAACCTTCCCTTTCCTCTCCCCACAAAATACACCCTGTGAGGTAGGTGAGGCTGAGAGAGTCCTGATATTCCTGCTCGTTCGCAACAACTTTACCAGTGCTGTGATAAGCCCACGGTCACTCGGCTGGCTGCACATGGAGGAACGTGGAATCAAATCCAGCTCACCAGATTAGAAACCCCTGCTCTTAACCACTATACAAAGCTGGCTACCGGGGTTTGCTTCCCAGAAGCCTGCAATATTGTGAATTTTGGAAACCCACAAGGGGCATGCAAGATATTCAGAAGATCTGAGGATGTTCCTTTGAATCCTCTTATTTCATGTTGCAGTTAACAAATTAGAACCTGGTCTTAGACATTTATTGGAAAATTAACACTGGGGGAACCATCTACTTTACATTCAGTTGTATCCGATCCTTGTAACAAATCATGATTCCTTGCCGTTTTCCTTCGGGGACAGAATTGGGAATTTATGGGTTGCCGCATCTTTTGTTATTATTTGCTGTATTTATGTCTGTGGCTTTAAGGGGAATTTTATCGGGATTTTTATACAGACGCTTGTAACCCTCCACGAGCTTCTGGGAGTGCCGGGTAAAACAAATCTAATTAAATAAATAAACAAATAAACAAACAAATAAAATAATTTTCAGTTATTGGAAAATTAACCATCTACTTTACATTCAATCGTATCAGATTCTTGTAACAAAACATTATCTTAACTAAATAACAGGGGAAGTAGGAAAATGACAACATGGCTTGAACCAGAGAGCAGCTCAAGACAGAACATAGGGGTGGTTTGAACCCTCTATACCAGTATTTATTAACCTTCCTAATGCCGTGACCCTTTAATAAAGTTCCTCGTGTTGTGGTGACCCCCAACCATAAAAGTTTGCCAGGGTTCTTTCACGGAAATTAAACCGAAACTGACCAATGGAGTGAAGATCCATTGTTCAGGACTGTATATAAATTGGGTATTTTCCAGGTTCCTCAGTTCAGTTCTGCCTCTTGTCCCATCATGCCAATCTCGCACTTTTCCGCTGCCCCAGACAGATAAACGCTCTATCTCAATCTACCCCGCAAGGCTGTTGTGTAGATGAAATGGAAGACGAGCGATGTTGGCCACTTTGGACCCCCTTGGAGAGAAGGGCGGGGTACGAACTGAGTAACAAAAAACAATTATTTGGAAGAACAAAAATTTAGTCCAGGGGCACCTTTAAGACCAACAAAGATTTATTCAAGGCGTGAGCTTTCGTGTGCAGGTCCCCTCCCTCAGACAAAATTGATTTGGAGACGTCAGTAAAGGGATGTGGGTCCCCCTTGGAGAGAAGGGTGGGGGAGAAGCCAAGAAAACCCATGATTTAGGGGAGGCAACAGTGGCAAGCCCCCCCCCCCCCCCCGGCCAATCTGCTTTCCCTGCTGCAACCCCTGTGAAAGGATCGTTCAACCCCCAAAGGGGTCCCGACCCCCAGGTTGAGAATCACTGCTCCATACAGTGCAGTGTCAGAAGGTATCAGAAGAAATGTCTCTGGGTCATGGTGCAAAAGTTAACCTATATCCACTGAGGGAGCTTGGTCTGTTGAGCCTGGAGAGGCGACGACTGAGAGGGGATCTGATCACCATCTTCCAAGTATTTAAAAGGCTGCCATGTAGAGGATGGAGCAGAGTTGTTCTCTCTTGCCCCGGAGAGACGGACCAGAACCAATGGGATGAAATTAATTCAAAAGAAATTCCATCTAAACCTCCGGAAGAAGTTCCTGACAGTTAGAGCGGTTTCTCAGTGGAACAGGCTTCCTCGGGAGGTGGTGGGTTTCTCCATCTGTGGAAATTCTTAAGCAGAGGCTGGAGAGCCATCTGACGGAGAGGCTGATTCTGGGAAGGCTCAAGGGGGTGGCAGGTGACAGTGGATGAGCGATTGGGATGTGAGTGTCCTGCACAGTGCAGGGGGTTGGACTACATGACCCAGGAGGACCCTTCCAACTATTATTCTATGATTCTATAATCAGCCATCTCAGAAAATGGGGGGGGGGGAGAAAATGAAGGCACCCTGAAGCTGGCTGACCTTAAGGAAGCCAGCAAAGGGGGAGTCCCTGATCCCCCTTGGCAGTGGGGCTTGTGCCCAGAAAAGTGGATTTGATATGAGTCCAGATGACCCTTCACTGTGCCAGGGGAAAGCTGCTCTCTGCCACAGGTATGCTGCAAGAATCTCAGAGAGACAGTCTGATATCTTCCCCCCCCCCCCCAAGCATAACAGGGACAAAGGACTGCAGTGGCTCAGGGGCTAATGGCCCTTCCTGTTCTTTCTTGACTGAATAGGATTTCTGGAATCCTTTCCTGCCTCACAATCACTGGTGCATCAAGGTTCTATTGACACAAAGGCTCTGTTAAGTGTTTCCTCCAGGCTAGTATGCAAATCTGGCCAGCACCTCTAGACCACCCAAAACATTCCAGTCCAGGAAGTTTCCCCTCATAAGGCCATCATAATTTCAGTGCCAGAGCCTGGTTTGCCCATTAATGCACTAGAGCGGGGGTAGTCAACCTGTGGTCCTCCAGATGTCCATGGACTACAATTCCCATGAGCCCCTGCCAGCATTTGCTGGCAGGGGCTCATGGGAATTGTAGTCCATGGACATCTGGAGGACCACAGGTTGACTACCCCTGCACTCGAGTGTCCTTTCACAGTTCTTTTGATCCTGTTGCCTATTGTATCTGGGCATCCTGCCCTGGCCAGGAACAAAACTGGCTACAAAAACAAAGTTCAGAAATCCACCATTTTTGTCCGGTCCCAGGTGGGCTGCTGAATCTCTGGAGGTCTCCCCACGTCGGATAGTAAAAAATCACCTTCTCTAACACAATCTAATCCTCTGTTGCATCCATTCACCTCTTTTTTAATGTCCTCTGAATGTTTTGAGTTCATTTGAAAGTGTGTATGAATTTAGGATTTTTTTTTGTTCAATAAAACTTATTTCCGAGTCTTACGTCTGCCTGTGCCTGAGAGTTTCTGGCTAAGAATTCTGTTAGGAACCCAGAGGTTGAGCTGCAGGAATAACTATTTACGAATTTTACAAAGATTTATTACATAAAGTGCACTAATTCAACATAGTAAAAACATGGTTGTCATAATTTAAAAACGACGAACTCGGTCCCCTTCTCCCTCTTGGGGCTGCAGGGAAAAGGAAAGGCCTCCTCTCATCTCCTGGAGCCCGACTGGGTGTCCTTATGAGGCTGACCTTGGCAGCCCCTCGTCCCTGTGACCCAGGAGGATCGGAGCCGGCCTGCTTTGCATGACCTGAGGGGGGGGCTCGACTGCCTCCCCCTCCCCGCATTCCCTGAGGTGGGGGGGGATCAGGGCTGCCCCCTGCCCCCCTCCCTTGAGTCGCACGGGCGGAGATGAGGACAGCCCGGCTGGGCTCTGGCGAAGAGCCCTTTTCCCTTCCCTACTGCCCTGGGAGAGAGAGAGCGCGGAAGGTGCAGGGACCAGGGGCAGAGAGGCGCCAGAGCATGATGGAGAGTCGCAGTCGGGTCAGGTCTCCTTCAGGCTTATTCGCAGCCCAGGCGGGGGAGGAAGGGCGGGGTGCGGATTTGGGGCAGTGGAAAGAACAAACTGGAAGGAAGGCATCGGCCAGGAGGCCCCAGTTGGCTTTCATAAGCTATTTTCCCGGAGGAGGCTTACAATCGCCTTCCCTTTCCTCCCCCCACAACAGACACCCTGTGAGGCTAACAACCTGTCCATATCTGCTTAGGAAAACATTCAAAGGCATCCATATATGGTCATGCTAACCTACCCAAGCTCACAAAATGGCCCATGATTGGCCTGGACAGAGAGGGAAAGGGGAGGGGCCTCAGCCACAAACATCCTTGCTGGCCAAGGAGTGTTGCACATGGAGTGCATTCCTGCCTGCAAGGTGGCCTTGCCCTCTCTGGAAGCGGCATCTCCACTCAATCCCGGGCATGGAGCCCTCAAAGTTCTGTAAAACGGAGCTCTTCTGCAAGGTCTTTGGTTGAGGCCGGGTTGCTTAAGAGCTTTGCCCCCCTCCCCTCCCCTCCCCAGGCTTTACTGTATCATCAATTGAACCCTTTGTGGATGGTTGTGGAGGGGGTGGAAGACTTTTTTCTTTCAGCCACCTGGAGGCGTATAGTTTTTAAGGATCTGGGATGTTACGTAATCCGTCTTGAGTCCTGCCAAGGAGGAAGGCAGACTATAAGTGTAAGTAATAAAATAAGGGGTAGGCCCTTCGCTGAGCTAGGAGGGAAAGTGGCTGCCACCCTGCATTGTTATTGTTCTTTCTGGTTCACCCTAAGCAACACAGGCCAAGCACAAGGCTACCCATAAAGAAATAGGTCAACTGGCAGACCTGTCGGCTGCAGTTGATGTGGTCAACCATAAGCTATTGGCCCACCGCCTCGCTGGGACTGGAATTACTGGGACTGAAATGGCTCGTCTCCTTCCTCTGGAACCGGACGGAGAGGGTGGCGGTGGGGGATGAGCTGTCAGACCCCTAAGGGTAGCCTTCTGGGGTGCCTGCAGGGGTGATAATCTCCCCCACGTTTTTTAACATCCATGTACGCCCTCTAGCCCAGCTGGTCCAGGGCTATGGTCTGGGTTGTCAGCAATATGCGGATGACACCCAGCTCTACCTCCTAATGGATGGATGGACGGACTCCCACCCGCCCCAACCCCGATACATTCACCAGTTGTTTGGAAGCAGTGGCTGGATGGCTCAGGCAGAATCGTCTGAAGCTCAACCCCTCCAAGACAGAGGTCCTGTGGCTGAGTAGAAGTGGGCAGGAAGTGGGCACCATTCTCTGCATGGATGGTGTGCAGTTAACTCCTGCATCAGTTGCCAGGAATTTGGGAATGACCTTTGATGGCTCCATTTCCATGGAGGCTCAGGTCATGAAAGTAGCCCATACAGTGTTCTTCCATCTACACGGCTACTAGCACCCTACCTATCCTCCGACCACCTGGCCACAATGATCCATGCAACGGTCACTTCCAGATTAGACTACTGTAACTTGCTCTACGCGAGCCTGCCCTTGGCTTTGATCTGGAAACTGCAGCTTTCTCATTGTTTGAATAGGAGCAGCTCCTCCTCCCCACTGCCGGTCAACCCCTGGGAATCTATATCTGTTTGCTCCTGAGTTGCAGAAACCAGGTAAATGCGAAGAGGAGATCAGTGGCTGGGCTGGAAAAGGACCCTGTGCGGATGCCTCTCTGGGAGTCTAGCGACCTTAGTATTGGGTACTGTCCCAGGGTGTCTGCCCTCCATACAGCCCTTTTCTCCAGGAAACTGATCTTTGCAATCTGGTGATGAGCTGTAATTCCAGGGGATCCCCAGGTCCCCCCTGGAGGCTGGCATCCCTGAACCTCCATGGAGCACAAGGTCAGCCCTTTTCAGGAGAACCGATCTTTGAAATCTGGTGAGGAGCTGTAATTCCAGGGGATCCCCAGGTCCCACCTGGAGCTTGGCATCCCCAGCTGAGAGCTACCACACCTGGATCCAATGCAAGGACTGAGCACAGCCTGCAAAAGAGATTCCTTTCTTCCCTGGTTTCCTCTTGCCCTGGCAGCCAGTTCTGACCCTGAGAAAATGTAATCCCAGGTCTTGCCAACCTCCTGGGGGCAACTGGAAATCTCCCAAAGTGACAAGTGTTCTCCAAATCACAGATCATTTCCCCTGAGAAGAATTCCTGCTCTGCATGGGGGGCTTCAGAACAGCTGACATGAAGGTTTCCTTGTTTTCCTCAGGCAAGGCTGGCTGTTTAGCACACTGCACAAACAAAAATGACACTTCAGTTCACAAGCATGTATTTACGATGACACGCACCCTGTAAACATATGAGTTCTGGGGGTGTGACAGGGAAGCATGGTTGGATTACAAGATATCTGGGGTTTCTCAAAGCCTGGAGAATGTTTCTCAACAATAAAAACATTGAGAAACCCTGGTCTAGTTTCTCCCATAACAAATCCATTGAAGTTCTTGAGTGTGGAATTTGTGAATAAAGCTCTTTCCACTCTCTGAGAATACAAAAGGTTTCTCCCCTGTGTGGGTTCTTTGATGCAGCTGAAGAACCCTCCTGCATCTGAATTTCTTTTCACACTCCAAGCATTCAAAAGGTTTCTCCCCAATGTGGATTCTTTGATGCTCCTGAAGGGTGCCACTCCGACTGAATTTCTTTCCACACTCCAAGCACTCAAAAGGCTTCTCCCCTGTGTGGATTCTATGATGCAGCTGAAGGGTGCCACTCCGACTGAATTTCTTTCCACACTCCAAGCACTCAAAAGGTTTCTCCCCTGTGTGAATTATTTGATGCTGCTGAAGATGGCTACCCTTATTGAATTTCTTTCCACATTCTAAGCATTCGAAAGGTTTCTCCCCCGTGTGAATTCTTTGATGTTGCTGAAGTTGGCCACTCCAATTGAATTTCTTTCCACACTCTGAGCATTCAAAAGGTTTCTCCTCCGTGTGGATTCTATGATGCCGCTGAAGTTGGCCACTCTGACTAAATTTCTGTCCACACTCTGAGCATTCAAAAGGTTTCTCCTCTGTGTGGATTCTATGATGCCGCTGAAGATCCCTACTGCATCTGAATTTCTTTCCACACTCCAAGCAAACAAAAGGTTTCTGCCCTGTGTGAATTCTTTGATGCTGCTGAAGATAGCGACTCTGACTGAATTTCTTCCCACACTCTAAGCATTCAAAGGGTTTCTCTCCCATGTGGATTCTATGATGCCGCTGAAGTAGGCCAAACCCACTGAATTTCTTTCCACAATCTAAGCATTCAAAGGGTTTCTCCCCCGTGTGGATTCTTTGATGCTGCTGAAGTTGGCCACTCCAAATGAATTTCTTTCCACACTCCAAGCAAACAAAAGGTTTCTCCCCTGTGTGAATTCTTTGATGCTGCTGAAGATATCTACTCTGACTGAATTTCTTTCCACACTCTGAGCATTCAACACATTTCTCTCCTGTGTGGGTTCTTTGATGCTGCTGAACATCACTATTACATCTGAATTTCTTCCCACACTCTGAGCATTCAAAAGGCTTCTCCACTGTGTGCGTTCTTTGATGCCTCTGAAAATTACACTTGTGTCTGAATTTCTTTCCACACTCTGAGCATTCAAAATGTTTTTCCCCTGTGTGGATCCTTTGGTGCTGCTGAAGATATCTACTCTGACTGAATTTCTTTCCACATTCTGAGCATTCAAAAGGCTTCCCCAGTGCATGGATTCCTTGATGCTTCTTAAGATCGCTACTGCGTCTGAATTTCTTTCCACACTCTGAGCATTCAAAAGATTTCTCCCCTGTGTGGATTCTTTGATGCCGCTGAAGGTTGCCATTCTGACTAAATTTCTTTCCACATTCAGGGCATTCAAAAGACTTCTCCCCTGTGTGGATTCTTTGATGCTTCTGAAGATGGTACCTCCCACTGAATTTGTTTCCGCAATCTGAGCACTGAAAAGGTTTTTCCCCTGTGTAGGTTCTTTGACTATGACAGAATTTTCTGGCTTCTTCTGCAGAGAAAGAAATCGTTCTTAGATAGATAAGGAAATAAATTTCAAGGAAGAAGCAAAAAATACATACATGGTCAGGATCAAAGGACAGAAGTAGAAACCATACATTGCTGTTCACAGACACAGTGGATGACAGTATTATTATTATTAGTAGTATAGTAGTAGTAGAAGAAGAAGAAGAAGAAGAAGAAGAAGAAGAAGAAGAAGAAGAAGAATGGGTTCTTATATGCCACTTTTCTATATTACTGCTCGGTCAGACCATCTTTATCAGTGCTGTAGCAAGTCCAAGGTCAGCCAGCTGGTTGCATGTGGGGACCATAGAATCACACCCGCACTCTTGACCACTACGCCAAGCTGGCTCTCCCCCTCCCCAGGGGGGCGGGGCAGTTAGAAAGTATGGCCACGGAGAACTTAGAATCTGGCCCCTTTCAGGGTCTTTCTGAGGCCCCCTCATCCTCACTTTGGCCTCAGGGAATGACATCCTCCCTGCCATAGCTGATGGTCCCAACACAGGCCTCAGTTACCGCTGGGCCAGACAGGAGGCCTGGTTTGCCCCACCCAGCCATGTGGAATTCTGCTTCTGCTGTCATTGCATACCTGAGCTGCCCAGCTGGGCTGGATATACCTGGTGAGCCTCAAAACAAAATATCACTGTGTACTAGTTTCATTCTCATATGAAAAAGGAACAAAGCATACTTACCAAGAAAGACCACGCTCCCCCAGTTCTCCAACATGACTTCCCTGTACAGAGCTCTTTGGCCTGGATCCAGCAGGGCCCACTCCACATCTGAGAAATCCACCACCACCTCCTCAAAGGAAATGGGAGACTGAAAGAAAAGGGAGGTTCCCTCCTCAGAGATCATGCCAAGAGCTCTGAGCCCCCAGGCTGTCCCCTGCTCCTCTCTCCTACCTGGACTGCAAGTGCAGCAGCCGTTTCTTCCCCTCTGCAAGGACGACGGTTCAACAGCATCTTTCCACTGCCTGTCAGGAAGAGGAGAATGTGCCCTGTGAACTCCAGAGCTAGAAAGGGGACAGCATCCCAACTGGATCAGATCGAAGGCACAGGACAACTCTGATCCATCCTCTATATGGCTGCCTTTTAAATTATTGAAGATGGTTATGAGGTACCCTCTCAGGCTCCTTCTCTCCAGGCTAAACAGGCCAAGCTCCCCCAACCTTTCTTCATACGTCTTAGTCTCCAAACCCCTCACCATCTTTGTTGCCCTCCTCTGGACACGCTCCAGTTTGTCTACATCCCTCTTCAACTGGGGTGCCCAAAACTGAACACAGGACTCCAGGTGAGGCCGAACCAGAGCAGAGTAAAGCGATACCATCACCTCCCGTGATCTGGACACAATACTCTGTTTGATACAGCCCAAAATCCCATTTGCCTTTTTAGCCACCTAGTCACGCTGCTGACTCATGTTCAATGTATGGTCTACTAAGACTCCTAGATCCTTTTCGCACATGCTACTGCCAAGACAGGTCTCCCCCATCCTATATTGGTGTATTTGGTTTTTCCTACCTAAATGCAAAACTTTACATTTGTCCCTATTGAACTTCATTATATTCAGTTTAGCCCACTTCTCAAGTTTATCAAGATTATCCTGTATTCTGATTGTATCTTCGGTTGTGTTTGCTACCACTCCCAGTTTAGTGTGCAAATTTAATAAGTATCCCCTCTAATGCCTCATCCACATAATTTATAAATATGTTGAACAACACAGGCCTCAGGACAGATCCCTGGGGAACTCCACTTGTCACTCTTCTCCAAAAGGATGCTGAACCATTAAGCAATACCCTTTGTGTACGATCTGTCAGCCAGTTATCGATCCACCTGATAGAATTAGGATCCATACCACATTTTACCAACTTGTCAACAAGAATATCAAGTAGAACCTTATCCAACACTTTACTGAAATCCAGGTAATCTATGTCCACAGTATTCCTCTTATCCAGCAAGGTAGTAACTTACTCGGAAAAAGAGATATGGTTGGTCTGACATGATTTGTTCTTGTGAAACCTGTGCTGATGCTTAGAAATCACAGCTCTCTGTTCCAGCTGCTCAAGGACTGACTATTAAATGATTTGTTCCAAAATTTTGCCCACTACAGATGTCAAGCTGATGGGTCAATAGTTACCCGGATCCTCCTTTTCCCCTTTCTTGAAGATGGGGACAACATTTGCCCGCCTCCAATCATCTAGCACCTTACCTGTTCTCCAAGAAGTGTCATAAATAATTGACAGAGGTTCAGAGATTACATTTGCAAGTTCTTTTAGTACTCTTGGATGCAACTCTTGGGCACCCTCCTGAGCCGGCGTCCTCTGCCAGTCCTCTGAAGGAGCTCCTCCTGCCTCAGAGAAATTCCCTTCCATCTCCAGGGATGGTCCCCACATCTGAAAGAGCAGCAAGAGAGACGGGTGAGAGAAGAACCGGAACAGGCTGAGGAGATGGCTCTTGCTCCACTCCGAGACTCCTCAACCCACCATTTTCCCAGCAGAACAGCTTGCCTGCTGTGAGGATATGTGGCTGCCCGGCACGGCCAGCCTGGTCGAGGCGGCAGAGGTGGAGGGGGAAGCCTTCCCACCCTGTGAGCCAATCCTCCGAAGCCCCGCTGCCATCTGCCAGCCGCCCACCGCAGGAAGCCTTCTGCCCTGGCAAAGGGACAGCCCCGCCACGTCACTGACGCGCTTGGCCCTGTTCCTTTGCCATCCCTGAAGCCCCGCAGCTGCCTGGCAGCCCCCCAGGGGAATTGGCCCCGCCCCAAAGCCAAGGGACACCGCGGGACTCCACGACGACCCAGGTAGGCTGCCACCCATCTTGGCCCCCCAAACTTCCCTTGCCGCCCCCCCAACACTGGGCCCCGCACACCGCCGCCGCTTCCCCGGCCGCAAACACCCACTCACCCACCCACACTTCTCTACCCCCAACTCTTCCCCCCCTCGCCACTCACCCCTGCACTCCGCAGCCACCGTTCCCCCGCTCCCAAACACCTACTCATCCCTTCCCACATTCGCGATTGGCCCCCCCCAACCGCCCAGCGGACCCTTCCCCCGCTCCCTTCCACAATTACACAATAACACAATTATTAACCTACTAATATACCTAAATATTGTTAATAATAATATTGTATTATTGGCTGCAGGAGCCCCCCACCCCTCAGTCAGTCTGGCCTGCAGCAGGAAAGGGAAGGCCCAGAGCTTGACTGGGCGAATTTGGCTCTTCCCTTGGCAGGCCCGAGCCACGGGGGAACCGCAAGGAAGCAGCAGCAGCAGGAGGCACCCCTGAAGCAGGAGCAGCCTTGCACTTCTACCAGTTCCGGTTGGGCCTTCCTCTTTGCCTGGGTCCCTGGGCACTGTTTGGTAGGACGGCCTCTGGGCCAAGGAGTGCCCTTGCAGAAGGTCCCTGCAGAGGATTCTGCTTCCTTGAATGCTGCTTATGTGCAAAGCCTCTGGGATCTCCGTGAACCTCTTGCTGTGAAGTTCTGGGGTGGATGATCAATATTGTTACACTCCTAAACTATTTAATGCCTGGAAAGTTTTTTAGTTATGAAGCAATCTTACATCGTGTTAAGCTACAAAGTTGCTGTCATCTGTTGAATTGGGGGGGGGGCACTAGAAAAGGTGATGACCTTCTTGTGGCGCAGAGTGGTAAGGCAGCTGACATGGTGTCTGAAGCTCTGCCCATGAGGCTGGGAGTTTGATCCCAGCAGCCGGCTCAAGGTTGACTCAGCCTTCCATCCTTCCGAGGTCGGTAAAATGAGTACCCAGCTTGCTGCTGGGGGGTAAACGGCAATGACTGGGGAAGGCACTGGCAAACCACCCCGTATTGAGTCTGCCATGAAAACGCTGGAGGGCGTCACCCCAAGGGTCAGACATGACCTGGTGCTTGCACAGGGGAGACCTTTACCTTTAGAAAAGGTGATCCTTTGGCACCAGATTGAAGTGCATTTTTAAAATGAGTGGATCCAGGAGAATCCCAATAGATCTGCAGTTCCCTTTTCTGCAGGGGGGAGGGGCATCCGGATTCTCCAGGGGAGGGGCGGGGGGAGGAGGGGGGAGCTCTGGCCCAAATGCGCGGCTTGTGGGGCGGCCAAGCAGCGACCTCCGTGGCGGAGGAGCCCCTTTTCTCTGCCCCCCTCCCTCCCTCCCTTCTTTCTGGCCTCTGCAAGGACCGGGATCCAACCCTCCCCCACCCACGACGCCCAAATCCCCCCTCCCCCGCCAGATTAGCCCCCTCCAGCCTTACTTGCGAGTAGACCTCCCGGGCTCCGGCCGCTCCTCCTTCCCCTGCAGCCCTCCCCGCCCCTCCCCCTCCCAGGAAAGGAGCACCCCCCGCCTCTCTAGCCCTAGCTCTATACTCGGTCGCCTTAACCCCCTCGGGGCTGCAGGGAAAGGAAAGGGCTCCTCTCCTCGCCCAGGGCCCGACTGGATGCCCCTCTGAAGCCGACCTTGGCCGCCCCCCTCCCTCCCCCCCCCCAGGAGGCTTTGCGTGGCCTCCCCCTCCCCACAGACCCTGAGGTGGGGGGACCAGCGCCGCCCCCTGCCCGGGACTCCGGCCCATCCCCCCTTGACTTGAGCTGCGGTGTTCCTGGACATGTGCTCTGCCCCATGGCCCCCATGCTCTCTTCCTCCTTCTATTTAATATCTGTAGGGCACCACTGGGAAAGGTGATTGGGAGACGTGATTGGCTGGTGAGTTTGAAGAAGAAGAGGAAAAGTTGTTTCTTATATGCCGCTTTCTCTACCCAAAGGAGTCTCAAAGGGGCTTACAGTCGCCTTTCCATTCCTCTCCCCACAACAGACACCCTGTGGGGTGGGTGAGGCTGAGAGAGCCCTGATTTCACTGCTCGGTCAGAACAGTTTTCTCAGTGCTGTGGCGAGCCCAAGGTCACCCAGCTGGCTGCATGTGGGGGACTGTGGAATCAAACCCAGTTTGCCAGATTAGAGGTCTGCGCTCCTAACCACTTCACCAAACACGGCTGAGCCAGTGCAAACATCATGAGTCTCCACCTGGATCCATGCTTTGGAAATAGGTGTTTGCCCTGTGCCGCTCCTGGGAAGGGGCAGACGGGTGATTTTCGTGGGCTGCCTACAGACTCCACCCCCCCTCCCGTCTTGTTTGGCAGGGGTTCCGTTTTGTTCTGCTGCAAAAACGACACAAAGTCTCCATGCCTTGATCCGCACCAGGGTATTCTGGATGCCTCCCTGTCCGTGAAGGCCCAGCTCCCGGGGCAGCCCAGCAGGGGGGGAGGCGACAAGGGTCAGGAATAAATCAAACCAGGGGCCGGCCCTTCACTGAGCGAGGAGGAGGAGGGAAAGCGGCGGCCCCCCTCCACTGCTCTTCCTGGCTCCCCCTAAGCAGCAGAGGCCAGGCCAAGCACGTGGCTGCCCAGAAAGAAAGAGGTCGACGGGCAGACTCTGTGTGAAGTCCAGCTTTTTGGCCAGAGGTTCCCGGCCGCCACAGGAGAAATGCAATGCTTTGCACAGTCCCTTCCAGAGCACAACCGGAACAAATGATGAGGCCACACTTGGGTCAGTGGCAGATCACATTAACCAGTCTGTATTGTTTCACTTTAAAGTCTCCTGGTGCTCTGAGCAGCTTTCTTGTGTCTTTAATAAGTGGCAGTCAAAACCCCATTAACAGAGAGTCCTCCACACCACCTTCCAACCAAACACCCCCAAGACTCTTTCACTAGCTCTAAAGGTAATCCTCATGCCCACTAGAGTTCCTTTATCAAAATCTAGGTCACCCATTAACTAAACTAATTCCTCCATCATAAATACAGGGGGCAGGTCTATTTCTGGCATGAGACCTATACCTCAGATCGATATTTTTGTGCTCTTGCTCCATGAAGTACTGGATGTGCGCCTTTAACAATGCTGAAGCTCATGATCAACTAACTAGACTGAATGCAGCTGTGAGACCTAGAAGCACAAGGAACACCTCTCTGCCTGATCCAGTTGTCTTAGGTCATCAATCACAGCGACCAGAGCCATTTCAACCCCATGGTCAAGTCACCATCCAGACTGGAGCGGGCCCCAAACCCATTCTTCTAGGTATGCTTTTAATTGATTCGCAAACCCCCCAACCAGAAACACTAAGTGTGAGACAGGGTGGTGGCTGGTTGACTCCTGCTGATCCAAGGATGGTTTCTTCCATAAGGGCCGGACCACGGCCTCCCCAGCAATGTCCCTCATAATAGGAAGAGGGTTATTGTTCCTCAGAGAGGCCTCCTGATTCTCACACTGCCCACTTTAAGGAGCCCTGAGGGACAGGAGTCAGGGGGGCAAGTGGTCCTTGAGAAGAAGACTTGGTTCTTATATGCTGCTTTTCTCTACCCAAAAGAGTCTCTAAGCGGCTTACATTCGCCTTCCCTTTCCTCTCCCCACAACAGACACCCTGTGAGGCTAACAACCTGTCCATATCTGCTTAGGAAAACTTTCAAAAGCATCCATATATGGTCATGCTAACCCGCCCAAGCTCACAAAATGGCCCATGATTGGCTTGGACAGAGAGGGAAAGGCCTCAGCCACAAACATCCTTGCTGGCCAAGGAGTGTTGCAGGAGGGGTGGATTCCTGTCTGCAAGGTAGCCTTGCCTCTTGGATTACTGTTCCATGATGGGGCACCTTGCCACCTTGAGCGGCATCTCCACTCAATCCAGAGCATGTCAAGGCAGGGAGGGGGGGTGTAGACAGCTGAATCCAATCCGGAGTGGCTCACTTTCCTTCCTCCCCTTCCGAAATCTTTCTCACACTCTCTGCCTCTCCTCAATTACCTGGTGCTTCCAGTTCAAGAGCACCTGGGTTATCCAAGCAAAATCTGGAGACACCCCTCATGATTTACTGATTAATATTTTATTATTATTATTATTATTATTATTATTAGCAACCACCCCCAGAGGAAGAAAAGCAGGCAAGCAATAGGTTGCAGACCAGCTTGGCATTGCAAGGACATAGGGAGGGGCTGTATGAAGCGGCTGGTGGGGGGGATCTGAGAGGCTAGGGGATAAAGGCAGGAAGATGGGAAGGAGGGTTGTGAGGGTACATGATCATAAAGAAATGGAGAACATCAGGAATTGTGGTGGTGGGAAGGGGGTACCTCCCTGCCTTTCAGCATTGAAGGGAATCAAGCTGCCACTATTACACACGGCAAGTGGGGGAGGAAACACTCGCGGCAACAATAGCCTCTCCCGCGTGTGGATTCTTTGATGCTGCTGAAGACTGTTTCTCTTACTGAATTTCCTTCCACACTTCGAGCATTCAAAAGGTTTCTCCTCTGTGTGGATTCTCTCATGCTGCTGAAGATGGCCACTACACCTGAATCCCTTTCCGCACTCTGGGCATTCAAAAGGTTTCTCCCCCGTATGGATTCTCTGATGTTGCTGAAGAACACTACTGCATCTGAATTTCTGTCCACACTCTGAACAATCAAAAGGTTTCTCCACTGTGTGAATTCTTTGATGCTGCTGAAGATTGCCACCCTGACTGAATTTCTTTCCACACTCCAAGCACTCAAAAGGTTTCTCCTCTGTGTGAATTCTCTGATGCTGCTGAAGATGGCCACTACGACTAAATCTCTTTCCACAGTCTGAGCATGCAAAAGGTTTCTCCCCTGTGTGGCTTCTTCGATGCTGCTGAAGATAGCCCCTCCACCTGAATCTCTTTCCACAGTCTGAGCATTCAAAAGGTTTCTCCCCTGTGTGACTTCTTTGATGCTGCTGAAGATATCCACTCCACCTGAATCTCTTCCCACAGTATGAGCATTCAAAAGGTTTGTCCCCTGTGTGGATTCTTTGATGTATCTGAAGGTGCCCACTATGACTGAATTTTTTCCCGCACTCTGAGCATTCAAAAGGTTTTTCCCCTGTATGGATTCTTAAATGCTTCTGAAGATCGCTAGTGCATCTGAATTTCTTTCCACACTCTGAGCATTCAAAAGGCTTCTCCCCTGTGTGGATTCTTTGATGCTGGTGAAGATTACCATTCCGACTAAATTTTTTTCCACACTCTAAGCATTCAAAACGTTTCTCCCCTCCATGGATTCTTTGATGCTGCTGAACATCACTACTGAATCTGAATTTCTTTCCACACTCTGAGCATTCAAAAGGCTTCTCCCCTGTGTGGATTCTTTGATGCTGCTGAAAATCACCATTGAATCTGAATGTTTTTCCGCACTCTGAGCATGCAAAAGGTTTCTCCCCTGTGTGGATTCTTTGATGCCGCTGGAGATGATCCCTCCGACTGAATTTGTTTCCGCAATCTGAGCATTCAAAACTTATCTCCTCTGTGTTGGTTCTTTGACTGTGACTGAATTTTCCGGCTTCTTCTGCAGAGAAAGAAATTGTTCTTAGATTGGGAAGGAAAGAAATTGAAGACAAAATAAAAATATTCCAGAAGGACTGATACGTGGTCAGGATCAAAGGACAGAAGCCCAAACAGAAAAAGGGAAAACATCCATTTCAGTTTAGTTCGTTCACACTGAATGACAGTAGTAGTAGTAAAAGAAGAAGACTTGGTTCTTATATGCTGCTTTTCTGTATTACTGCTAGGTCAGAACAGCTTTATCAGTGCTGTAGCGAGCCCAAGGTCACCTAGCTGCTTGCATGTGGAGACCACAGAATCAAACCCGTACTCCTGACCACTACACCAAGCTGGGTCTCCCCCTCCCCAAGGGGCGGGGCAGTTAGAAAGTATGGCCACGGAGAACTTAGAATCTGGCCCCTTTCAGGATCTTTCTGAGGCCCCCTCGTCCTCACTTTGGCCTCAAGGAATGACACCCACCCTGCCATAGCTGATGGCCCCAACACAAGACTCCTGGGCCAGACAGGAGGTCTGGGTCGCCCCACCCAGCCATGCTGAATTCTGCTTTTGGTGCCATGGCAAGCCCAAACTACCCAGCTGGGCTGGATATATCTGGGTGGGCCTCAAAATAACGTATCACTGTGTAATAGTTTGATTCTCATGTTATATGAAAAAGGAGCAAAGCATACTTACCGAGAAAGACCACGCTCCCCCAGTTCTCCAGCATGACTTCCCTGTACAGAGCTCTTTGGCCTGGATCCAGCAGGGCCCACTCCGCCTCCGAGAAATCCACCACCACCTCCTCAAAGGAAACGGGAGACTGAAAGAAAAGGCAGGTTCCCTCCTCAGAGATCGTGCCAAGAGCTCTGAGCCCCCAGGCTGCCCCCTGCTCCTCTCTCCTACCTGGACTGCAAGTGCAGCAGCCGTTTCTTCCCCTCTGCAAGGATGATGGTTCAGCAGCATCTCTCCACTGCCTGCAAGGGAGAGAAGACAGTCTGAAGGTGCCCTGTGCACTCCAGAGCTAGAAGGAGAACAGCATCCCAGCTGGATCCGATCGAAGGCACAGAAACCCCTTTCTCCCACTAGCTCCCCCCCTCAATGACACCCCCTTGTTTCCAAGGTCCTGGCAGTTAAGGGGAATGTGTGGAAATGATGTTATGCAGCTACTGTTCTTCACAGGTACACTGCTCCAGAATGTGGAGTTTCCATTTATTCACCATGGCAAATAGCTCTGTTCTAATTGGTCTCTTTGTGTGTGTGTGTGTGTTAGGAGCTGCCATGAGTCCCTTGAAGGTATAGAAGATGTCATATATATATATATATATACACACACACATACATACATACATACACATATAAAGGTAAAGGTAAAGGTATCCCCTGTGCAAGCACCGAGTCATGTCTGACTCTTGGGGTGACGCCCTCTAGCGTTTTCATGGCAGACTCAATACGGGGTGGTTTGCCAGTGCCTTCCCCAGTCATTACCGTTTACCCCCCAGCAAGCTGGGTACTCATTTTACCGACCTCGGAAGGATGGAAGGCTGAGTCAACCTTGAGCCGGCTGCTGGGATCGAACTCCCAGCCTCATGGGCAAAGCTGTCAGACAGCTGCCTTTCCACTCTGCGCCACAAGAGGCTCTTACATACACACACACACACACACACACACACACACACACACATATATATATATATATATATATATATATATATATATATATATATATATATATATATATATATATATATATATGAGAGATATAAACGACATTTTCCTAAATGTGAATAAGAATGGAGTTGCCCTCCCCGAGTCTGTCTAACCCATTTCTATACTGAGTGGCCATCATGACATCTGCTAGCAATGAGTACCACAAGCCTCCTTTGTATCTCCTCCGGAATTATCTCCTTTTATTCTCTGACCTGAACTACCACCCTGTGCTCAATTTCACCATGTGCCCAACCCCCATCTGGGCAGCAGTCACCCTTACCAGGGGAGAGGGCCTCTTGGGCACCCTCCTGAGCCGGCGTCCTCTGCCAGTCCTCTGAAGGAGCTCCTCCTGCCTCAGAGAAATTCCCTTCCATCTCCAGGGATGGTCCCCACATCTGAAAGAGCAGCAAGAGAGACGGGTGAGAGAAGAAGTGGAACAGGCTGAGGAGATGGATCCTGCTCCACTCTGGGACTCCTCAGTCCTGCATTGACCAGCAGAACAACCCCAGTGGCAAGAATCAGGGTTCTGCTTTCTTCCCAGACTAGTGGCAATAATCCAGAGGTGGAAATATCTGGCAGGGAAGCCTCAGGAGAGGGTCGTTGCATGGAAGGAAACCCCCTCACCTGGTCCACCTGCCTCTTCTCCTCCGCCTGGCTCAGGAGGAAGCCTTCGGCCAGGGCCACCGCCTGGGAGCTGCTCTCCGGCCCGCATCCTCTCACCCAGCCCTGCATCTCCTGGGGCAGGAGGGCCAGGAACTGCTCCAGGATCACCAGGTCCAGGATCTGCTGCTTGGTGTGCCTCTCTGGCTCCAGCCAGCGGTTGCAAAGTCCGTGGAGCCGGCTGCAAACCTCTCGGGGCCCATCAGCCTCCTGGTACTGGAACTGCCGGAAGCGTCGGCTGTGCACCTCTCTGGTCATCGTTTCCTGAGCCAGGATTTCTGGAGCGGTTCCTTCCCAAGATTCAGCACCACCCCCTGCCTGGGTGGGACAGAGGCCTTTCCTTGCTGTCTGGCTAATTCCACGTCCTTCTGGGTCCGGCTCTTCCTTCACCTCCCTCTTGTTGTGGGTCATCACGGATTGTGGAAAGAGGCCCCTCCGCACCTGGATATGAAAAGAAAGAGGAAAAGATATCAAAAAAGTAGGAAAAAACCAAAGGTCTCAGAGGAAACTATTTTGTGATTTGTGCTCTGCCCCATGGAGTTCCACAGGGCTCTCTCATAACACACACACACACACACAACGTGTCTTTAATATCCGTATGGAGCCCCTGGGAGAAGTCTTTAGGAGATGTGATTGGATGGTGCGTTTTCAGGTGACCCAATTCAGAAATCGGGAGGATTCATCAGGATCCATATTTGGGAACCACGTTTGGCAGTCCTAAGAGATGGAGGGGGGTTGTTCTGGTGCTGCCTAGAGAGTAAGCCCCAATCTACAAGACCCTCGTTTTTATTTTGTTGGAAAGCAAAAATCATACAAATTCTCAAGGAGGATTTTGAACTCGGATTGTTATTCATTATTATTATTATTGTTATTATTATTTTATTATTGTTCAGCAATACTGGATATGTCAGTTTTGGGGCTCAGGCATACATACATACGTACATAAATACATACATTCATTCATTCAATTGTAACCTGCTCCTTATTCATCAGTCACCTCAGGGTGGCTCCGTAAAACTAGATCAGGGGTCCCCAACCTTTTGGCACCTGAGGGCTGCATAACTGTGCCCAGTGCCCAAAGAGGGACACACCTTAAACCAGAAGTGTAACAGAATTATTAACCTACTAATATACCTAAATAAATTTAGATCAAAAGTGAACATTCAGTCAGCGTGATTTTTGTGGCTGTTTTCTCTTATCCAAGGCATTGATGTTCAAGTCAAGGGCCGCGCAGGAGGAGGTCGGGGGCTACATACGGCCTGCAGGCCTCAGGTTGGGGACCCTTGTTGTAGGTGATAAGAAGCCTTTAAAACCAATGCAAACTGGCAACACGATAACACTCCGTTCATTTGACAGCAGAGTCGTCATATAATATCTGTGCCACTACATATTTCTGTAAGGGTCTGGAGGACGGGCTGTCCTGCCCCTGAGTGCTTCCTCATCCAATAAACAAACAGTTTAGGATTTAGACCAAGGGAGCCAAAAGTTACTGAGCATGGGCACCAGGTTATGTTCTTAGTAGATTATTATATGCATTATTTATATTGTTAATTATCTGTACACCGCCCGTGGCGCCGCGGGCGCCACGGACTAAATAAAACAGTAAGGGGTTCTGGGGCGGGATGCGTCCGGGATGAGGAAGGGTCCGGATTGGACAGACAATGAGAGGGAGCAATCGGCAGGCGCAAAGCGCCTGCCGATTGCTCCCTCTGATTCCCAGCTCCAGCAACTGCCCCAGCAATCAGAGAATCCCTCTGATTCCCAGCCCCAGCAACTGCGAGCCGCGCGCAGCGCGGCTCGCAGTTGCTCCCGGCCTGATGGCCGCTTCCTGAGGGAGCCCCCACGACAACAAGGAGATAGCCGCCGATGCGGCGAGAGGCGCAAAGCGCCTCTCGCCGCGTCAGGCCGTCGCCTCAGGGAGCCCCCGGCACAACAAGAAGATGGCCGCCGCTCAGAAGACGCCGCTCTGGAGCCGCCTGCCTCCGCTCAAAGGAGCCCCCGGAAGTCGCGCGGAGCGCGGCTGCCGGGGACTCCCTGCCCGGCACAACAAGAAGATGGCCACTGCAGAGAAGATGCCGCCCTGGAGCCGCCTGCCTCCGCTCAAGGGAGCCGCCGGCAGCCGCGCGGAGCGCCGCTGCCGGAGACTCCCTGCCCCGCACAACAAGAAGATGGCCACTGCAGAGAAGATGCCGCCCTGGAGCCGCCTGCCTCCGCTCAAGGGAGCCCCCGGCAGCCGCGCGGAGCGCCGCTGCCGGAGACTCCCTGCCCCGCACAACAAGAAGATGGCCGCCGCCGATGCCGCCCGAGGAACCAGCCGCCGCCCAACACTGGGAACAGACGGGAAGCGCCGCGTCAGCCAGCCAACAAGGGAGTCCCCGGCAGCCGCGCACAGCGCGGCTGGCGGGGGCTCCCTGCCCGTCGACCTGCCCGGCTGCCTGGGACTCCCTACGGAGCCACAGCCCAACAGGCCATCAGGAACATGCCTGCTGCCGAGCCGCCGCCGCACACGCCGCCAGACCACCTGGGAGCCGCCGCCCGAAGCTACGGCCTCCCTTCTCCACTACTTTACCGCCCCGCCGCCGAAAAAAGGACGTCCCGCCGCTGCTGCTGCCAACCGCACTCGACTATGCCTCCGCTTTCAGGTGCTCTTTCTTTCAAAACGCTGCCCTCGCCTTTCCCCCCCTCTACCCCCGCTTTCTAGCGCCCATTGTATTTTGGGTACAATGGGCTTAATTACTAGTAATATTGTATTATTGGCTGCAAGAGCCCCCACCCCTCAGTCAGTCTGGCCTGCAGCAGGAAAGGGAAGGCCCAGAGCTTGACTGGGCGAATTTGGCTCTTCCCTTGGCAGGCCTGAGCCACGGGGGAACCGCAAGGAAGCAGCAGCAGCAGGAGGCACCCCTGAAGCAGGAGCAGCCTTGCACTTCTACCAGTTCCGGTTGGGCCTTCCTCTTTGCCTGGGTCCCTGGGCACTGTTTGGTAGGACGGCCTCTGGGCCAAGGAGTGCCCTTGCAGAAGGTCCCTGCAGAGGATTCTGCTTCCTTGAATGCTGCTTATGTGCAAAGCCTCTGGGATCTCCGTGAACCTCTTGCTGTGAAGTTCTGGGGTGGATGATCAATATTGTTACACTCCTAAACTATTTAATGTCTAGAAAGTTTTTTTAGTTTTGAAGCAATCTTACATTGTGTCAAGCCACGAAGCTGCTGTCAACTGTTCAATCTGGGGGGCACAAGAAAAGGTCATCCTTTGGCACCAGATTGAAGTGCGTTTTGTTTATATGAGTGGATCCAAGAGGATCCCAGCAGATCTGGAGTTTCCTTTTTTCTGCAGAGGGGGAGAGGCAGGGGAACATCTGGCTTCTCCAGGGGAGGGGGCATTGCTGGGGTGAGCAGGAGCGGAGGGGCAATGGTGTGAACCCCCTGGGAAGGGGTGGGGGAGCAGGGGGGAGCTATGCCCGAAATGCACAGCTTGTGGGGTAGCCAAGTAGCACTCAGGATCCTTCCCTCTGGAAAGAAACCCCCTCACCTGCTCTGCCTGCTTCTTCTCCTCTGCTTGACTCAGGAGGAAGCCTTCGGCCAGGGCCACCGCCTGGGAACTGCCCTCTGGCCCGCATCCTCTGACCCAGCTCTCCATCTCCCGGGGCAGAATAGCCAGGAACTGCTCCAGGATCACCAGGTCCAGGATCTGCTGCTTGCTGTGCCTCTCCGGCTTCAGCCAGTGGCTGCAGAGTCCATGGAGGTGGCTGCAAACCTCTCGGGGCCCCTCGGCCTCCTGGTAGCGGAGCTGCCGGAAGTGTCGGCTGTGCACATCTCTGGTCATCGTTTCCTGAGCCAGGATTTCTGGACCAATTCTTTCCCAAGATTCAGCACCACCCCCTGCCTGGGTGGGACAGAGGCCTTTCCATGCTGTCCTGCTAATTCCATGTCCTTCTGGGTCTTGCTCTTCCTTCATCTTCCCCTTTTCTTGGGTCATCGCAGACTGTGGAAAGAGGCCCCTCTAGACCTGGGCATTAAGAGGGAGAGGGAAATATCAAAAAAGCAGGAAAAAACAAATCTCAGAGGAAACTATTGAGGGATTTGCGCTCTGCGCCATGGAGCACCACAGGGCTATCTCTTAACGCACACAAACACACACACACACAGACACACAAACAAACTGAAGATGATAAAAGGCCTTTAAAACCAATGAAAACTGGCAACACCATTCAGTTGATTCGACAGCAGAGTCAGAATATAAGAGAGAGATCAAAACTGGTAGGGGAGGCCTATAAGATGCTCTATGACTATTTATTATTAAATCTATTTTTTATATATCACCATCCCATGTGGCTCAGGGCGGTGTGCTGAACTTCCTTCCGTACTGGCCTCAACCACATGCCCGGCGGAACAGCTCCACCTTGCAGGGATGGCGGAACGGAGCCAGTTCTCTCAGAGCCCTCATGTACTCTGGCAGCTGAGCCCACCAGGTCCGGAAGGGGCTTTTTACAAATAATTTAAATAAGCAGTTCACCTGGGATTTAGACCCACGGAGTCAAAGGTCACTGAGGATGGGCAGCAGGTTAAGGTCCTTGTATATTATTATATACATTATATAGAGCCTCTTGTGGCGCAGAGTGGTAAGGCAGCTGTCTGAAAGCTTTGCCCATGAGGCTGGGAGTTCAATCCCAGCAGCCGGCTCAAGGTTGACTCAGCCTTCCATCCTTCCGAGGTCGGTAAAATGAGTCCCCAGCTTGCTTGCTGGGGGGTAAAACGGTAATGACTGGGGAAGGCACTGGCAAACCACCCCGTATTCAGTCTGCCATGAAAACGCTAGAGGGCGTCACCCCAAGGGTCAGACATGACTTGGTGCTTGCACAGGGGATACCTTTACCTTTTACCTTTATATTATTATATGCATTATTAGATCGTTAATAATGTTATATTAGTGGCTGCAAAAGCCCCCCCCACCGCTTGGTCAATGCGGCTTCTCCAGGGGAGGGGGCTGCTGGGGTGAACGGGGGGGGGATGCTCTGAACCCCCAGGGGAGGGGCGGGAGGGGGAGGGGGGCTCTTGCCAAAATGCGGGGCTGGTGGGGCGGCCAACAGCACGCAGGTCCTTCCCTCCGGGGGCGGCGGGGCTCCTTTCTCTGCCCCCTCCCTCCCTCCCTCCTTCCCTCCCTCCCTCCTGGCCTCTGCAAGGACCGGGATCCAACCCCTCCCCCTCCAGACTGCGACCCCCATTAGCCCCCCCCCGGCCTTACTTGCGAGTAGACCTCCCGGGCTCCGGCCGCTCCTCCTTCCCCTGCAGCCCTCCCCGCCTCTCTAGCCCCGGACTCGGTCCCCTTAACCCTCTCGGGCCTCTCTAGCCCCGGACTCGGTCGCCTTAACCCTCTCGGGCCTCTCTAGCCCCGGACTCGGTCGCCTTAACCCTCTCGGGGCTGGAGGGAAAGGAAAGGGCTCCTCGCCTCGGCCAGGGCCCGCCCGGACGCATTCCAGCCGCCCCGTGCCCGCCTACTCCCGAGCAGCCCCCTTAAGATCCGTCGCCGGGGAAAGCCCGGCTGCAGTCCGTCCGGTCTGAGCGGCGAGGAAGGGCTGGGGGGAGTGGGTAGGAGGGGCGCAGGTCGGGGGGGGGGGAGGGTCCCGCAGTTGCCTGTCCCCCTCCCCGCTCCCCCCTATTGGGAGTGCCGGGGGGGGGGATTCTCTGCCATGCCCGGGGAAGGCTCCACGCAGAAGGGTCGGAAAGGGGGCCCTGGAATCAGAGTTTGTCCTCTTGCTTTAGACCAACCCAGCCACCCAGTTTTTGTCAAAGAGGGTCAAGCTGCAGTAAATAACTGGTATTTTATGATATAGTGTGCACATTTGTAACATGAAGAAGTTGGCTTTCATAAGCTCTTTTGTCTTCCAGGAGGAGGCTTACAGTTGCCTTCCCTTTCCTCTCCCCGCAACAGACGCCCTGCGAGGGAGGTGAGGCTGAGAGAGGCCCGATATCACTGAAGAAGAGCTGGATCTTCTATGCCTCTTTTCTCGGAGTCTCAAAGCAGCTTACAGTCTCCTACCCTTTCCTCTCTTGACCACAGACACCTTTTAGGCCGAGAGAACCCTGACAGAACTGCTCTGTGAGAACAGCTCTATTAGTGCCATGGTTAGTCCAAGGTCACGTAGCTGGTTGCATGTGGGGGAGCGGGGATTCAAACCCGGCCCGCCAGATTAGAAGCTGTTGCTCTTAACCACCACACCAAGAAACATCGGCTGTCTGAATATCAAACTGGACAATTTACAAGCATCCCCAGGGGATGAGTCTGTCCGATGAACCCCATGAAACCAGATGCATTTCGGCCTCTACAGTCTTCCGCAGTGATCAAAAATATATTCACAGTACAGAACACATTCAGAGAGTAATATATATTTTTCACAGCCAAGTGTTGTCCTCTGACATTTAAAAAAGGGAAAGAAGCAATTATAGGTGAGACTGAGAACAACCATCTGCCCCAACCTTTGGAGAAAAGAAACCAACAGTGGCAAAGCTGATCTTCGGCCCAGCAAGGTGGTGAGTCAGAAACTCATGATCTACTAGATCAAATGAAGCTGTTAGATCTAGAAGCACAAGGAGCACCTCTCTACCTGATCCAGTTGTCTTAGAAGTTCATCAAAGCAACCAGAACTATTTTGGTCAGGTGAGCATGCAGGCTGGAGTGGGTCCCAAACCCATTCGTCTAGGTATGCTTTTAACTGATAAGTTCTGCATCTGGGTCAGAAACCTGAAAAGCATGCCTACTGGATGGGGGATACGCTTCTAGGAAACACTGTGTGTGAACGAGACCTTGGGGTACTTGTGGATTGTAAGCTAAACATGAGCAGGCAGTGTGATGCAGCGGTAAAAAAGGCAAATGCCATTTTGGCCTGTATCAACAGGTGCATCACATCAAAATCACAAGATGTCATAGTCCCATTGTATACGGCACTGGTCAGACCACACCTGGAGTACTGTGTGCAGTTCTGGAGGCCTCACTTCAAGAAGGACATCGATAAAATTGAAAGGGTACAGAGGAGAGCGACGAAGATGATCTGGGGCCAAGGGACCAAGCCCTATGAAGACAGGTTGAGGGACTTGGGAATGTTCAGCCTGCAGAAAAGGAGGTTGAGAGGGGACATGATAGCCCTCCTTAAGTATTTGAAAGGTTGTCATTTGGGCTGACCCTGTGTTGAGCAGGGGGTTGGACTAGATGGACTATATGGCCCCTTCCAACTCTATGATTCTATGATCTGCAGCCCCCCAGTCCACCACTTCCCCAGAAACACTAAGTGTGAGACAGGGTGGTGGCTGGTTGGTTCCTGCTGATCCAAGGATGGTTTCTTCCATAAGGGCCGGACCACAGCCTCCCCAGGAATGTCCCTCATAATAGGAAGAGGGTTATTGTTTCTCAGAGAGGCCTCCTGATTCTCACACCGCCCACTTTAAGGAGCCCTGAGGGACAGGGGGCAATGGGGCAAGTGGTCCTTGAGAAGAAGACTTGGTTCTTATATGCTGCTTTTGTCTATCTGAAGGAGGCTCAAAGTGGCTTCCAGGCACCTTCCCTTTCCTCTCCCCACAACAGACACCCTTTGAGGCTAACAACCTGTTCATTTCTGCTTAGGAAAACTTGAAGCCTTCAAATCCATCCACATATGGTCATGCTATGAGCCTTTTGTGGCGCAGAGTGGTAAGGCAGCCGTCTGAAAGCTTTGCCCATGAGGCTGGGAGTTCAATCCCAGCAGCCGGCTCAAGGTTGACTCAGCCTTCCATCCTTCCGAGGTCGGTAAAATGAGGACCCAGCTTGCTGGGGGGTAAACGGTAATGACTGGGGAAGGCACTGGCAAACCACCCTGTATTGAGTCTGCCATGAAAACGCTGGAGGGCGTCACTCCAAGGGTCAGACATGACTCGGTGCTTGCACAGGGGATACCTTTATGGTCATGCTAACCCACCCTCACAAAATAGCCAGTGATTGGCCTGCGGCGGGAGGGAAAGGGGGGGGCCCCTCATCCATAAACGTCCTTGCTGGCCCAGGAGTGTTGCAGGAGGGGTGCATTCCTGCCTGCTAGGTGGCCTTGCCTCTTGGATTACTGTTCTGCGGTGGGCCATACAGTCCTCTCTGGAAGCAGCATCTCCCCTCAATCCTGAGCATGTCAAGGTGGGGAGAGGGGATCTAGACCATGGGTAGTCAACCTGTGGTCCTCCAGATGTTTATGGACTACAATCCCCATGAGCCCCTACCAGCAAACGCAGGGAATTGCTCATGGGAATTGTAGTCCATGAACATCTGGAGGACCACAGGTTGACTACCCCTGGTCTAGACAGCTGAACCCGACCCAGACTGGCTCGCTTTCCTTCCTCCCCTTCCAAAATCTTTCTCTTTTTCTTACATTCTCAGTCACTCCTCGATTACCTGGTGCTTACGGTTCAGGAGCAACTGGGTTATCCATGCAAAATCTGGAGACTCCCCTCGTGATTTATTGATTTAAAATTTTAAAATTATTATTAGCAACTAGTTCCCCCCACACCTACCCCCCGAGGAAGAAAAGCAGGCAAGCAATAGGTTTCAACCAGCTTGGCATTGCAAGGACACAGGCAGGGGCTGCATAAAGCAGCTGGTGGTCGGGATCTGGGAGGCGAGAGGGGAGAAGCAGGGAGGTAGTTAGCAAGTCTGGGGGGTGGACGATAACATCAGGAATCTGGTGGTGGGAAGGGGGTATCTCCCTGCCTTTCAACGGTGAAGGTAATCAAGCTGCCACTATTGCACACCGCAAGTGGGGGAAGACATCCTCACAGCAACAAGAGCCTCTTCCTGTGTGGATTCTTTTATACTGCAGAAGACTGTTACTCTTACTGAATTTCTTTCCACACTCCAAGCATTCAAAAGGCTTCTCCCCTGTGTGGATACTTTGATGCCGCTGAAGACGGTACCTCCGACTAAATTTGTTTCCACACTCTGAGCATTCAAAAGGTTTCTCCTGTGTGTGGATTCTCTGGTGCTGCTGCTGATGGCCACTGCGATTAAATCTCTTTCCACAGTCTGAGCATTCAAAAAGTTTCTCCCCTGTGTGGATTCCTTGATGCTGGGGAAGATTGACTGAATTTCTTTCCACACTCCAAGCATTCAAAAGGCTTCTCCCCTGTGTGGAGTCTTTGATGCTGCTGAACATCACTCTTCCATCTGAATTTCTTTCCACACTCTGAGCATTCAAACGGCTTGTCCCCTGTGTGGATTCTCTGATGTGTATTAAAATTGTTATGTCGTCTAAATTTCTTTCCACACTCTGAGCATTCAAAAGGGTTCTCCCCTGTGTGGATTTTTTGATGTTCCCGAAGATTACCATTGTGACTGAATTTCTTTCCGCACTCTGAGCATTCAAAAGGTTTCTCCCCTGTGTGGATTCTTTGATGTGTATTGAAATTGTCACGCCGTCTAAATTTCTTTCCGCACTCTGAGCATTCAAAAGGCTTCTCCCCTGTGTGGATTCTTTGATGCTCACGAAGATTACTATTTTGACTGAATTTCTTCCCACACTCTGAGCATTCAAAGGGTTTCTCACCTGTGTGAATTCTTTGATGCAGCTGAAGGTGACCAATCTGACTGAATTTCTTTCCACACTCTGAACATTCAAAAGATTTCTCCCCTGTGTGGATTTTTTGATGCCGGTGAAGACTGCTATTCTGACTGAATTTCTTTCCACACTCTAAGCATTCAAAACGTTTCTCTGCTGCATGGAGTCTTTGATGCTGCTGAACATCACTCTTGCATCTGAATTTCCTTCCACACTCTGAGCATTCAAAAGGCTTCTCACCTGTGTGGATCCTTTGATGCTTCTTAAGTTCGCTACTGCGTCTGAATTTATTTTGACACTCTGAGCATTCAAAAGGTTTCTCTCCTGTATGGATTCTTTGATGCCGCTGAAGTAGGCCACTCCGACTGAATTTCTTTCCACATTCCGAGCATTCAAAAGGCTTCTCCCCTGTGTGGATTCTTTGATGCTGCTGAAGATGGTACCTCCGACTAAATTTGTTTCCGCAATCTGAGCATTCAAAAAGTTTCTCCCCTGTGTGGGTTCTTTGACTGTGACTGAATTTTCTGGCTTCTTCTGCAGAGAAAGAAATTGTTCTTAGATTGGGAAGGAAAGAAATTCGAGGAAGAAGCAAAAATACATACATGGTCAGGATCAAAGGACAGAAGCCCAGACAGTATAAGTGGAAACCATACATTTCTGTTCACAGACACAGTGGATGACAGTATTAGTATTAGTAGTAGTAGTAGTAGTAGTAGTAGTAGTAGTAGTAGTAGAAGAAGAAGAAGAAGAAGAAGAAGAAGAAGAAGAAGAATGGCTTCTTATGTGCCACTTTTCTATATTACTGCTCGGTCAGAACATCTTTATCAGTGCTGTAGCAAGTCCAAGTCCAGCTTGCTGCTGGGGGGTAAACGGTCATGACTGGGGAAGGCACTGGCAAACCACCCCGTATTGAGTCTGCCATGAAAACGCTGGAGGGCGTCACCCCAAGGGTCAGACATGACTCGGTGCTTGCACAGGGGATACCTTTACCTTTACCTTTAGCAAGTCCAAAGTCAGCCAGCTGGTTGCATGTGGGGACCATAGAATCACACCCGCACTCTTGACCACTACCCCAAGCTGGCTCTCCTCCTCCTCAGGGGGCGGGGCAGTTAGAAGGCATGGCTACTGAGAACTTAGAATCTGGCCCCCTCGTCCTCACTTTGGCCTCAGGGAATGGCATCCTCCCTGCCATGGATCATGGTCCCAACACAGGCCTCAGTTACCGCTGGGCCAGACAGGAGGCCTGGTTCGCCCCACCCAGCCATGTGGAATTCTGCTTCTGCTGTCATGGCATACCTGAGCTGCCCAGCTGGGCTGGATATACCTGGTGGGCCTCAAAACAAAATATCACTGTGTACTAGTTTCATTCTCATATGAAAAAGGAGCAAAGCATACTTACCGAGAAATACCACGCTCCCCCAGTTCTCCAGCATGACTTCCCTGTACAGAGCTCTTTGGCCTGGATCCAGCAGGGCCCACTCCGCCTCCGAGAAATCCACCACCACCTCCTCAAAGGAAACGGGAGACTGAAAGAAAAGGGAGGTTCCCTCCTCAGAGATCGTGCCAAGAGCTCTGAGCCCCCAGGCTGTCCCCTGCTCCTCTCTCCTACCTGGACTGCAAGTGCAGCAGCCGTTTCTTCCCCTCTGCAAGGATGATGGTTCAGCAGCATCTCTCCACTGCCTGCAAGGGAGAGAAGACAGTCTGAAGGTGCCCTGTGGACTCCAGAGCTAGAAAGAGGACAGCATCCCAGCTGGATCCGATCGAAGGCACAGAAACCCCTTTCTCCCACTAGCTCCCCCCCTCAATGTTAAAGGCCATTTCCAAGGTCCTGGCAGTTAAGGGGAATGTGTGGAAATGATGTTATGCAGCTACTGGTCTTCACAGGTACACTGCTCCAGAATGTGGAGTTTCCATTTATTCACCATGGCAGATAGCTCTGTTCTAATTGGGCTCTTTTTGTGTGTGTGTATTAGGAACTGCCACGAGTCCCTTGAAGGTATAGAAGATGTTATATATATATAGGAGAGATATAAATGACATTTCCATGAATGTGAATAAGAATGGAGTTGCCCTCCCTGAATCTGTCTAACCCATTTCTATACTGAGTGGCCATCAGGACATCTGCTAGCAATGAGTGCCACAAGTGTCCTTTGTATCTCCTCCGGAATTATCTCCTTTTATTCTCTGACCTGAACTACCACCCTGTGCTCAATTTCACCATGTGCCCAACCCCCATCTGGGCAGCAGTCACCCTTACCAGGGGAGAGGGCCTCTTGGGCACCCTCCTGAGCCGGCGTCCTCTGCCAGTCCTCTGAAGGAGCTCCTCCTGCCTCAGAGAAATTCCCTTCCATCTCCAGGGATGGTCCCCACATCTGAAAGAGCAGCAAGAGAGACGGGTGAGAGAAGAAGTGGAACAGGCTGAGGGGATGGATCCTGCTCCACTCTGGGACTCCTCAGTCCTCCATTGACCAGCAGAACAACCCCAGTGGCAAGAATCAGGGTTCTGCTTTCTTCCCAGCCTAGTGGCAATAATCCAGAGGTGGAAATATCTGGCAGGGAAGCCTTAGGAGAGGGTCGTTGCATGGAAGGAAACCCCCTCAACTGCTCCAGCCTGTGTTGAGGCAGCTGCACTTGTTGCCAATTGCTGGTTGTTCCTGGCCCTAGAGAAGCGACCAGGTCCAGGGCCTTTTCGGTCCTGGCCCCTACCTGGTGGAACGAGCTCCCAGGTGAGCTGCGGGCCCTGCGGGATTTACCAGCTTTCCGCAGGGCCTGCAAGACGGAGCTCTTCCGCCAGGTTTTTGGTTGAGGCCGGGGACAGCGAATGAGAGTCAGTATCAGCGGTCCCCAAACGTTTGGCATATGAGCGCTGGATTACTTTGCCCAGTGTCCAAAGAGGACCACATCTTAAACCAAAATGTAACAAAATAGTTAGCCTACATGAATACCTAAACGTAGATCAAAAGTAAACATTCAAAGGCAAATGAAGAGATGTTAACTTTAATGCAATCCATTTTGGAACAATATTTTACTGTGGAATCCTTTCATGTAGCTACACATGCGTCCCTAGTCACTGTGGTTTTTGTGGCTGTTTTATGTTAGCCAAGGCAACTCAACGGCTGCACAATGTTCAACTCAATGTTCAGCTCAACGGCTGCACAGGAGGAGGTCGGGGGCTGCATGCAGCCAGGAGGCCTGAGGTTGGGGACCTCTGCTGAAGATGGCAAAATGCCTTTGAAACGAATGAAAACTGGCAGCGCCATTCAGTTGATTCAACAGCAGAGCTGGAATATATAATATATAAGAGAGAGATCAAAGCTGGTAGGGGAGGCCTATAAGACGTTCCATGATTATTATATCATTTATTGTTTATATACGGCCATCCCATGTGGCTCAGGGCGGTGTGCTGAACTTCCTTCTGTAGTGGCCTCAACCACATGCCCAGCGGAACAGCTCCGCCTTGCAGGGATGGCGGAACCGAGCCAGTTCTCTCAGAACCCTCATGTACTCTGGGAGCCAAGCCCACCGGTCCGGACGGGGCTTTTAAAAAAATAATTTAAATAAGCAGTTCAGGATTTAAACCTCGGGAGCCAAAGGTCACTGCGGGTGGACAGCATAAGCTGCTTGCACATTATTGCATGCATTATTATACCGTTAATAACATGATATTAGTGGCTGCACAGAGGCCCCGGGAGGCCGCCCGGAAGCGCCTCTGCAAGGACCGGGATCCAACCCCGCCCCCTCCCCGCCAGACTGCGACCCCCCCAGGCTTACTTGCGAGTAGACCTCCCGGGCTCCGGCCGCTCCTCCTTCCCCTGCAGCCCTCCCCGCCCCTCCCCCTCCCAGGAAATGAGCCCATCCGTCTCTCTAGCCCCAGACTCGGTCGCCTTAACCCTCTCGGGCCTCTCTAGCCCCGGACTCGGTCGCCTTAACCCTCTCGGGCCTCTCTAGCCCCGGACTCGGTCGCCTTAACCCTCTCGGGCCTTTCTAGCCCCGGACTCGGTCGCCTTAACCCTCTCGGGGCTGCAGGGAAAGGAAAGGGCTCCTCTCCTCGGCCAGGGCCCGACTGGATGCCCCTCTGATTCCGCCCCTCCTCCCCCTCCCTCCGGCGCCTACCCAGGAGGCTTTGCGTGGCCTCCCCCTCCCCGCAGCCCCTGAGGTGGCTGCAGTCCGTCCGGTGGGGCTCTGCCCAGGCGAGGAGCCCCTTCCCCTTCCCCGCAGCCCCGGCAGAGAGAGGGAGGGAGAGGGAGAGAGAGAGAGAGAGGGAGGGAGGGAGCGGGAGAGTCGCAGTCGGCGCCCGGGCAGCTCTCCTTCGGCCTTGTTCGCAGCCCCGGCGGGGGAGGAAGGGCGGCGGGAAGAGCAACCGGGAAGGAAGGCGTCGGCCGGGCGGCCCCGGAGCTGCCCAGAAAGGGGTCCCAGGCCCCCCTCCCCCCCCCGCCTCACACCAGCCGCGCCTGAAGGAAGGGGGCTGGACTGGAGCTCTGCCCCGAGGCCCGCGAGGAGCCCTCGCTCCCTCCCTCTCTCCCGGATCTGCAGGGCCCCCTGGGAGAGGGGGGTGAGCGGGGGGGGTTTTGCGGGGGGCCCCGTCGGGGGGGGGTCTCCACCTGGATCCATAGAATCACAGAATCCCTCCTGAGCCGGTGTCCTCTGCCACTTTTCCCCCTGATATCTAGCCTATATCGTTGTACTTGAAGTTTAAACCCATTACTGCGTGTCCTCTCCTCCGCAGCCAGCAGAAACAGCATCCTGCCCTCCTCCAAGTGACAACCTTTCAAATACTTAAAGAGGGCTATCATGTCCCCTCTCAACCTCCTTTTCTCCAGGCTGAACATTCCCAAGTCCCTCAACCTCTCTTCATAGGGCTTGGTCCCTTGGCCCCAGATCATCTTCGTCGCTCTCCTCTGTACCCTTTCAATTTTATCGACGTCCTTCTTGAAGTGAGGCCTCCAGAACTGCACACAGTACTCCAGGTGTGGTCTGACCAGTGCCGTATACAATGGGACTATGACATCTGGTGAATTTGATGTGATGCCCCTGTTGATACAGCCCAAAATGGCATTTGGAAGGGCGTTTTTGCCCCGTGCCGCTCGTGGGAAGGGGCAGGCAGGGGGGTTTCGGGGGCTGCCTACAGACTCCGCCCCCACCTCCCGTCTTGTTCCGCTCCATGCCTTGATCCGCACCAGGGTCTGCTGGATGCCTCCCTGTCCATGAAGGCCCAGCTCCCGGGGCAGCCCAGGAGGGAGACGACAGGAATAAATAAAACCAGGGCCTGGTCCTTCACTGAGCAAGGAGGAGGAGGAGGAAAAGCGGCGGCCCCTCTCCACTGTTCTTTCTGGCCCTAAGCAGCAGAGGCCAGGCCAAGCACGTGGGTGGCAATAAAGAAAGAGGTCGACGGGCAGACTCTCTGTGAAGTCCGGCTTTTCGGCCAGAGGTTCCCGGCCGCCACAGGAGCAATGCAATGCTTTGCACAGACGGGCGGGGCAGGGCAGGAGGTTCTGGGCCCTCCGTCTAGGTCAGGGTTTCTCAACCAGGATTGTGCGAAGCCCTGGTGGTTCATGGGCCCTCCTTGGTGCTTTTGTGACCTGGGGGTGGGGGGAGGGAATCAATACTGTTTTGTGTAATTTTTAAAAATCTTTGGGTTAGATGAACATATATGGTGATGCTGACCCCCCCTCACAAAACGGCCAGTGATGGAGGCGGGAGGGCCCTTCGCCCTCACCATCCTTGCCAGCCGAGGCTTGCTGGCCAGAGTGGCTCTTTGCTTCCTCCTCTGCTGAACATTTTCTATTTCTCACACTTTCACTCACTCCTTGATTATCTGTTGCTCCCCGTTCAGGAACACCTGGGTTATGCCTGCAAAATCTGCAGACTGAACCTCGTGATTTATCCATTTAAAAGTAATATTATTATTATTAGCAAACAGTCCAGCCCCCCCCCCCCAAAAAAAAAGGAAAGAAAAGCAGGGAAGCAATAGGTTGCAGACCAGTATAGAATAGCAAGGACCCAGGCAGGGGCGGGATGAAGCCGCTCGTGGTGGGATCTCAGAGGCGAGGAGGGAAAGGCAGGCAGCCGGGTAGGAGGGTTGTTGGGATGCAGGATCATAAAGAAAAGAGAACATTAGGAATTGTGGGGGTGGGGAGGGGTGTTTCACTTCCTTTCAAAGGGGAAGGGGATCAAGCAGCCTCTATTCTGCACTGCACATGGGGGAAGAGCCCATCCTGGCAACAGATGACTTGAGTCATCCTATGCAAGTCGGCAGATGGCGAGTCAGGCAAGGAATTCTCATTGTCTGAATAGGAGCAGCTCCAGCTCCCCACTGCGGGACAACCCCTGGGAATCTAGATCTGTTTGCTCCTGAGTTGCAGAAACCAGGTAAATGCATTGAAGATGGGATCAGTGGCTGGGCTGGAAAAGGACCCTGTGCGGATGCCTCTCTGGGAGTCTAGCGACCTTAGTATGGGGTACCGTCCCAGGGTGTTTGCCCTCCATACAGCCCTTTTCTCCAGGAAACTGATCTTTGCAATCTGGTGATGAGCTGTAATTCCAGGGGATCCCCAGGTCCCACCTGGAGCCTGGCATCCCTAGCTGAGAGCTACCACACCTGGATCCAATGCAAGGACTGAGCACAGCCTGCAAAAGAGATTCCTTTCTTCCCTGGTTTCCTCTTGCCCTGGCAGCCAGTTCTGACCCTGAGAAAATGTAATCCCAGGTCTTGCCAACCTCCTGGGGGCAACTGGAAATCTCCCAAAGTGACAAGTGTTCTCCAAATCACAGATTATTTCCCCTGAGAAGAATTCCTGCTCTGCATGGGGGGCTTCAGAACAGCTGACATGAAGGTTTCCTTGTTTTCCTCAGGCAAGGCTGGCTGTTTAGCACACTGCACAAACAAAAATGACACTTTAGTTCACAAGCATTTATTTACGATGACACGCACCCTGTAAACATATGAGTTCTGGGGGTGTGACAGGGAACCATGGTTGGATTACAAGATATCTGGGGTTTCTCAAAGCCTGGAGAATGTTTCTCAACAATAAAAACATTGAGAAACCCTGGTCTAGTTTCTCCCATAACAAATCCATTGAAGTTCTTGAGTGTGGAATTTGTGAATAAAGCTCTTTCCACCTTCTGAGAATAGAAAAGGTTACTCCCCTGTGTGGGTTCTTTGATGCTGCTGAAGATCACTACTGAATCTGAATTTCTTTCCACACTCCAAGCATTCAAAAGGTTTCTCCCCTGTGTGGATTCTTTGATGCTGCTTAAGATGGCCACCCTGACTGAATTTCTTTCCACATTCCAAGCATTCAAAAGGTTTCTCTCCCGTGTGGATTCTCTGATGCAGATGAAGTGGGTCCTTCTGACTGAATTTCTTTCCACACTCCAAGCATTCAAAAGGTTTCTCCCCTGTGTGGATTCTTTGATGCTGCTTAAGATGGCCACTCTGACTGAATTTCTTTCCACACTCCAAGCATTCAAAAGGTTTCTCCCCTGTGTGAATTTTTTGATGCTGCTTAAGACTGCCACCCTGACTGAATTTCTTTCCACATTCCAAGCATTGAAAAGGTTTCTCTCCCGTGTGGATTCTCTGATGCAGATGAAATAGGCTACTCCGACGGAATTTCTTTCCACACTCCAAGCACTCAAAAGGTTTCTCACCTGTGTGAATTCTTTGATGCAGCTGAAGTGGGCCCTTCTGACTGAATTTCTTTCCACATTCTAAGCATTCAAAAGGTATCTCTCCCGTGTGGATTCTCTGATGCTGCAGAACATCACTACTGGATCTGAATTTCTTTCCACACTCCAAGCACTCAAAAGGTTTCTCCCCTGTGTGGATTCTTTGATGCTGCTTAAGATTGCCACTCTGAATGAATTTCTTTCCACATTCTAAGCATTCAAAAGGTTTCTCCCCTATGTGAATTCTCTGATGCTGCCGAACATCACTACTGAATCTGAATTTCTTTCCACACTCCAAGCACTCAAAAGGTTTCTCCCCTGTGTGGATTCTTTGATGCTGCTTAAGATGGCCACTCTGACTGAATTTCTTTCCACACTCCAAGCATTCAAAAGGTTTCTCCCCTGTGTGGATTCTTTGATGCATCTTAAGATGGCAACCCTGACTGAATTTCTTTCCACATTCCAAGCATTCAAACGGTTTCTCTCCCGTGTGGATTCTCTGATGCAGATGAAGTGGGTTCTTCTGAATGAATTTCTTTCCACACTCCAAGCATTCAAAAGGTTTCTCCCCTGTGTGAATTTTTTGATGCTGCTTAAGACTGCCACCCTGACTGAATTTCTTTCCACATTCCAAGCATTCAAAAGGTTTCTCTCCCGTGTGGATTCTCTGATGCAGATGAAATAGGCTACTCCAACGGAATTTCTTTCCACACTCCAAGCACTCAAAAGGTTTCTCACCTGTGTGAATTCTTTGATGCAGCTGAAGTGGGCCCTTCTGACTGAATTTCTTTCCACATTCTAAGCATTCAATAGGTTTCTCTCCCGTGTGGATTCTCTGATGCTTCCGAACATCACTACTGAATCTGAATTTCTTTCCACACTCCAAGCACTCAAAAGGTTTCTCCCCTGTGTGGATACTTTGATGCTCCTTAAGATGGCCACTTTGACTGAATTTCTTTCCACACTCCAAGCATTCAAAAGGTTTCTCCCCTGTGTGGATTCTTTGATGCTGCTGAAGTTGCCAACTCCGACTGAATTTCTTTCTACAGTCCAAGCACTCAAAAGGTTTCTCCCCTGTTGTATGGATTCTATGATGCAGCTTAAGTAGGTCACTCCGACTGAATTTCTTTCCACACTCCAAGCACTCAAAAAGTTTCTCCCCTGTGTGAATTCTTTGATGCTCCTTAAGATGGCCACGCTGATTGAATTTCTTTCCACATTCTAAGCATTTAAAAGGTTTCTCTCCCGTATGGATTATCCGATGCAGCTGAATTAGTCTACTCTGACTGAATTTCTTTCCACACTCCAAGCACTCAAAAGGTTTCTCCCCTGTGTGAATTCTTTTATGCAGCTGAAGTGGGCCCTTCTGACTGAATTTCTTTCCACATTCTAAGCATTCAAAAGGTTTCTCTCCCGTGTGGATTCTCTGATGCAGCTGAAGTACGCTACTCCGACTGAATTTCTTTCCACACTCCAAGCACTCAAAAGGTTTCTCCCCTATGTGAATTCTCTGATGCTGTCGAACATCACTGCTGAATCTTAATTTCTTTCCACACTCCAAGCACTCAAAAGGTTTCTCCCCTGTGTGGATTCTTTGATGCTCACGAAGATTACTATTGTGACTGAATTTCTTCCCACACTCTGAGCATTCAAAGGGTTTCTCACCTGTGTGAATTCTTTGATGCTGCTGAAGGTGACCAATCTGAATGAATTTCTTTCCACACTCTGAGCATTCAAAAGGCTTCTCCCCTGTGTGGCTTCTTTGATGCCGGTGAAGACTGCTACTCTGACTGAATTTCTTTTCACACTCTAAGCATTCAAAACGTTTCTCTGCTGCATGGAGTCTTTGATGCTGCTGAACATCACTCTTGCATCTGAATTTCTTTCGACAATCCGAGCATTCAAAAGGCTTCTCCCCTGTGTGGATTCTTTGATGCTGCTGAAGATGGTACCTCCAACTAAATTTGTTTCCGCAATTTGAGCTTTCAAAAGGTTTCTCCCCTGTGTGGGTTCTTTGACTGTGACTGAATTTTCTGGCTTCTTCTGCAGAGAAAGAAATTGTTCTTAGATTGTGAAGGAAAGAAATTCAAGGAAAAAGCAAAAATACATACATGGTCAGGATCAAAGGACAGAAGCCCAGACAGTATAAGTGGAAACCATACATTTCTCTTCATAGACACAGTGGATGACAGTATTAGTATTAGTATAGTAGTAGTAGTAGTAGTAGTAGTAGTAGAAGAAGAAGAATGGCTTATTATGTGCCACTTTTCTATATTACTGCTCAGTCAGAACATCTTTATCAGTGCTGTAGCAAGTCCAAAGTCAGTCAGCTGGTTGCATGTGGGGACCATAGAATCACACCCGCACTCTTGACCACTACCCCAAGCTGGCTCTCCTCCTCCTCAGGGGGCGGGGCAGTTAGAAAGCATGGCTACTGAGAACTTAGAATCTGGCCCCCTCGTCCTCACTTTGGCCTCAGGGAATGGCATCCTCCCTGCCATGGATCATGGTCCCAACACAGGCCTCAGTTACCGCTGGGCCAGACAGGAGGCCTGGTTCGCCCCACCCAGCCATGTGGAATTCTGCTTCTGCTGTCATGGCATACCTGAGCTGCCCAGCTGGGCTGGATATACCTGGTGGGCCTCAAAACAAAATATCACTGTGTACTAGTTTCATTCTCCTATGAAAAAGGAGCAAAGCATACTTACCGAGAAAGACCACGCTCCCCCAGTTCTCCAGCATGACTTCCCTGTACAGAGCTCTTTGGCCTGGATCCAGCAGGGCCCACTCCGCCTCCGAGAAATCCACCACCACCTCCTCAAAGGAGACTGGAGACTGAAAAAAAAGGGAGGTTCCCTACTCAGAGATCGTGCCCTGAGCCCCCAGGCTGTCCCCTGCTTCTCTCTCTTACCTGGACTGCAAGTGCAGCAGCCGTTTCTTCCCCTCTGCAAGGACGACAGTTCAGCAGCATCGCTGCACTGCCTGCAAGGGAGAGAACACAGTCTGAAGGTGCCCTGTGGATATGATCGAAGGCACAGAAACCCCTTTCTCCTACTAGCTTCCCCCCTCAATCACACCCCCTTGTTTCCAAGGTCCTGGTAGTTAAGGGGAATGTGTGGAAATGATGTTGTTCAGCTACTGGTCTTCACAGGTACACTGCTCCAGAATGTGGAATTTCCATTTATTCACCATGGCAGATAAAGGTAAGAGGTAAAGGTATCCCCTGTGCAAGGACCGAGTCATGTCTGACCCTTGGGGTGACGCCCTCTAGCGTTTTCATGGCAGACTCAATACGGGGTGGTTTGCCAGGGCCTTCCCCAGTCATTACCGTTCACCCCCCAGCAAGCTAGGTCCTCATTTTACTGACCTCGGAATGATGGAAGGCTGAGTCAACCTTGAGCCGGCTGCTGGGATTGAACGCCCAGCCGCATGGGCAAAGCTTTCAGACTGCATGTCTGCTGCCTTACCACCGTGCGCCACAAGAGGCTCTAGCTGTGTTCTAATCGGTCTGTTTTTTTGTTTTCTTTTGGGATCTACCTTGAGTCCCTTGAAGGGATGGAAGATGTCATATATATATATATATATATATATATATATATATATATATAGGAGAGATATAAATGACATTTTCATGAGTGTGAATAAGAATGGAGTTGCCCTCCCTGAGTCTGTCTAACCCATTTCTATACTGAGTGGCCATCAGGACATCTGCTAGCAATGAGTGCCACAAGTCTCCTTTGTATCTCCTCCGGAATTATCTCCTTTTATTCTCTGACCTGAACTTCCACCCTGTGCTCAATTTCACCATGTGCCCAACCCCCATCCGGGCACCAGTCACCCTTACCAGGGGAGAGGGCCTCTTGGGCACCCTCCTGAGCCGGCGTCCTCTGCCAGTCCTCTGAAGGAGCTCCTCCTGCCTCAGAGAAATTCCCTTCCATCTCCAGGGATGGTCCCCACATCTGAAAGAGCAGCAAGAGAGACGGGTGAGAGAAGAAGTGGAACAGGCTGAGGAGATGGGTCCTGCTCCACTCTGGGACTCCTCAGTCCTGCATTGACCAGCAGAACAACCCCAGTGGCAAGAATCGGGGTTCTGCTTTCTTCCCAGCCTAGTGGCAATAATCCAGAGGTGGAAATATCTGGCAGGGAAGCCTCAGGAGAGGGTCGTTGCATGGAAGGAAACCCCCTCACCTGCTCGGCCTGCCTCTTCTCCTCGGCCTGGCTCAGGAGGAAGCCTTCGGACAGGGCCACCGCCTGGGAGCTGCTCTCCGGCCCGCATCCTCTCACCCAGCCCTGCATCTCCCGGGGCAGGAGGGCCAGGAACTGCTCCAGGATCACCAGGTCCAGGATCTGCTGCTTGGTGTGCCTCTCCGGCTCCAGCCAGCGGTTGCAGAGTCCGTGGAGCCGGCTGCAAACCTCTCGGGGCCCCTCGGCCTCCTGGTAGCGGAACTGCCGGAAGCGTCGGCTGTGCCCCTCTCTGGTGATCGTTTCCTGAGCCAGGATTTCTGGAGCGGTTCCTTCCCAAGATTCAGCACCACCCGGTGTCTGTGCGGGACTGAGGCCTCTCCTTGTTGTCTGGCTGATTCCACGTCCTTCTGGGTCTTGCTCTTCCTCCACCTCCCTCTTGTTGTGGGTCATCTCGGATTGTGGAAAGAGGCCCCTCCCCACCTGGATCCAACCCCGCCCCCTCCCCGCCAGACTGCGACCCCCCAGGCTTACTTGCGAGTAGACCTCCCGGGCTCCGGCCGCTCCTCCTTCCCCTGCAGCCCTCCCGCCCCTCCCCCTCCCAGGAAAGGAGCCCCCCCCCTGCCTCTGTAGTCCCGGACTCGGTCGCCTTAACCCTCTCGGGCCTCTCTAGCCCCGGAATCGGTCGCCTTAACCCTCTCGGGCCTCTCTAGCCCCGGAATCGGTCGCCTTAACCCCCTCGGGGCTGCAGGGAAAGGAAAGGGCTCCTCTCTCCCAGAGGCAGTCAAACTGCGGCCCTCCACTGGCAGCGGCTCATGGGAATTGTAGTCCATGGACATCTGGAGGGCCACAGTTGGACTACCCCTGATCTATTCCATATCTGCGGGGGCCCCTGGGAGAGGGGGATGGGCGGGGAGTTTGGGGGCGCCATCGGGGATCTCCACCTGGATCCGTAGAATCATAGAATCCTAAAGTTGGAAGGGCCATAGAGGCCATCTAGTCCAACCCCCTGCTCAACGCAGGATCAGCCCTAAGCATCCTAAAGCATCCAAGAAAAGTGTGTATCCAGCCTTTGCTTGAAGACTTCCAGTGAGGGGGCGCTCACCACCTCCTTAGGCAGCCTATTCCACTGCTGAACTACTCTGACTGTGAACATTTTTTTCCTGATATCTAGCCTATATCGTTGTACTTGAAGTTTAAACCCATTACTGTGTGTCCTCTCCTCTGCAGCCAGCAGAAACAGCATCCTGCCCTCCTCCAAGTGACAACCTTTCAAATACTTAAAGAGGGATATCATGTCCCCTCTCAACCTCCTTTTCTCCATTCCCAAGCCCCTCAACCTATCTCCATAGGGCTTGGTCCCTTGGCCCCAGATCATCCTCGTCGCTCTACTCTGTACCCTTTCAATTTTATCTATGTCCTTCTTGGTGAGGCCTCCAGAACTGCACACAGTACTCCAGGTGTGGTCTGACCAGTGCCGTATACAATGGGACTATGACATTTTGTGATTTTGATGTGATGCCTCTGTTGATACAGCCAAAAATGGCATTTGGAAGGGCGTTTTCCATGCTTTGGAAGGGTGTTTTTGCCCTGTGCTGCTTGTGGGAAGGGGCAGGCGGGGGTTTTCGGGGGCTGCCTACAGACTCCGCCCCCACCTCCCGTCTTGTTCCGCGGCCAAAACGACACAAAGCTGGAGGCCTCCCTGTCCGTGAAGGCCCAGCTCCCGGGGCAGCCCAGGAGGGAGGGAGGCGACAAGGGTCAGGAATAAATGAAACCAGGGGCCAGCCCTTCAATGAGCGAGGAGGAGGAGGAGGGAAAGCGGTGGCCCCCCACCACTGCTCTTCCTGGCTCCCCCTAAGCAGCAGAGGCCAGGCCAAGCACGTGGGTGGCAATAAAGAAAGAGGTCGACGGGCAGACTCTGTGTGAAGTCCGGCTTTTCGGCCAGAGGTTCCCGGCCGCCACAGGAGCAATGCAATGCTTTGCACAGACGGGCGGGGCAGGGCAGGAGGTTCTGGGCCCTCCGTCTAGGTCAGGGTTTCTCAACCAGGATTGTGCGAAGCCCTGGTGGTTCATGGGCCCTCCTTGGTGCTTTTGTGACCTGGGGGTGGGGGGAGGGAATCAATACTGTTTTGTGTAATTTTTAAAAATCTTTGGGTTAGATGAACATATATGTTCTGACCCCCCCCCCCTCACAAAACGGCCAGTGATGGAGGCGAGAGGGCCCTTTGCCCTCACCATCCTTGCCAGCCGAGGCTTGCTGGCCAGAGTGGCTCTTTGCTTCCTCCTCTGCTGAACATTTTCTATTTCTCACACTTTCACTCGCTCCTTGATTATCTGTTGCTCCCCGTTCAGGAACACCTGGGTTATGCCTGCAAAATCTGCAGACTGAACCTCGTGATTTATCCATTTAAAAGTAATATTATTATTATTAGCAACCAGTCCAGCCCCCCCCCCCAAAAAAAGGAAAGAAAAGCAGGCAAGCAATAGGTTGCAGACCAGTATAGAATAGCAAGGACCCAGGCAGGGGCGGGATGAAGCCGCTCGTGGTGGGATCTCAGAGGCGAGGAGGGAAAGGCAGGCAGCCGGGTAGGAGGGTTGTTGGGATGCAGGATCATGAAGAAAAGAGAACATTAGGAATTGTGGGGGTGGGGAGGGGGTGTTTCCCTTCCTTTCAAAGGGGAAGGGAATCAAGCAGCCTCTATTCTGCACTGCAAGTGGGGGAAGAGCCCATCCTGGCAACAGATGACTTGAGTCATCCTATGCAAGTCGGCAGATGGCCGTTTATAGAGACCTTGAGTCAGGCAAGGACTTCTCATTGTCTGAATAGGAGCAGCTCCAGCTCCCCACTGCGGGACAACCCCTGGGAATCTAGATCTGTTTGCTCCTGAGTTGCAGAAACCAGGTAAATGCATTGAAGATGGGATCAGTGGCTGGGCTGGAAAAGGACCCTGTGCGGATGCCTCTCTGGGAGTCTAGCGACCTTAGTATTGGGTACTGTCCCAGGGTGTTTGCCCTCCATACAGCCCTTTTCTCCAGGAAACTGATCTTTGCAATCTGGTGATGAGCTGTAATTCCAGGGGATCCCCAGGTCCCCCCTGGAGGCTGGCATCTCTGAACCTCCATGGAGCACAAGGTCAGCCCTTTTCAGGAGAACTGATCTTTGCAATCTGGTGATGAGCTGTAATTCCGGGGGTTCCCCAGGTCCCACCTGGAGCCTGGCATCCCTAGCTGAGAGCTACCACACCTGGATCCAATGCAAGGACCGAGCACAGCCTGCAAAAGAGATTCCTTTCTTCCCTGGTTTCCTCTTGCCCTGGCAGCCAGTTCTGACCCTGAGAAAATGTAATCCCAGGTTTTGCCAACCTCCTGGGGGCAACTGGAAATCTCCCAAAGTGACAAGTGTTCTCCAAATCACAGATCATTTCCCCTGAGAAGAATTCCTGCTGTGCATGGGGGGCTTCAGAACAGCTGACATGGATTCCTTGTTTTCCTCAGGCAAGGTTGGCTGTTTAGCACACTGCACAAACAAAAATGACACTCTAGTTCACAAGCATTTATTTACGATGACATGCACCCTGTAAACATATGAGTTCTGGGGGTGTGACAGGGAACCATGGTTGGATTACAAGATATCTGGGGTTTCTCAAAGCCTGGAGAATGTTTCTCAACAACAAAAACATTGAGATACCCTGGTCTAGTTTCTCCCATAACAAATCCATTGAAGTTCTTGAGTGTGGAATTTGTGAATACTCTTTCCACCTTCTGAGAATAGAAAAGGTTACTCCCCTGTGTGGGTTCTTTGATGCTGCTGAAGATCCGTACTGCATCTGAATTTCTTTCCACACTCCAAGCATTCAAAAGGTTTCTCCCCTGTGTGAATTCTTTGATGCTGCTTAAGACGGCCACTCCGACTGAATTTCTTTCCACACTCCAAGCATTCAAAAGGTTTCTCCCCTGTGTGCATTCTTTGATGCTGCTGAAGGGTGCCACTGCGACTGAATTTCTTTCCACACTGCAAGCATTCAAAAGGTTTCTCCCCTGTGTGGATTCTTTGATGCAGCTGAAGATCCCTCCTGCATCTGAATTTCTTTTCACACTCCAAGCATTCAAAAGGTTTCTCCCCTATGTGGGTTCTTTGATGCTGCTGAAGGTTGTCACTCCGACTGAATTTCTTTCCACACTCCAAGCACTCAAAAGGTTTCTCCCCCGTGTGGATTCTATGATGCAGCTGAAGTGGGCCACTCCGACTGAATTTCTTTCCACACTCCAAGCACACAAAAGGTTTCTCCCCTGTGTGAATTTTTTGATGCTGCTTAAGATGGCCACCCTGACTGAATTTCTTTCCACATTTGAAGCATTCAAAAGGTTTCTCTCCTGTGTGGATTCGATGATGCAGCTGAAGATCCCTACTACAACTGAATTTCTTTTCACACTCCAAGCATTCAAAAGGTTTCTCCTTCGTGTGGATTCTATGATGCAGCTGAAGTAGGTCACTCCGACTGAATTTCTTTCCACACTCCAAGCACTCAAAAAGTTTCTCCCCTGTTGTATGGATTCTATGATGCAGCTTAAGTAGGTCACTCCGACTGAATTTCTTTCCACACTCCAAGCACTCAAAAAGTTTCTCCCCTGTGTGTATTATTTGATGCTGCTTAAGATGGCCACTCCGACTGAATTTCTTTCCACACTCCAAGCACTCAAAAAGTTTCTCCCCTGTGTGAATTCTTTGATGCTCCTTAAGATGGCCACTCTGAATGAATTTCTTTCCACATTCTAAGCATTCAAAAGGTTTCTCTCCCGTATGGATTCTCTGATGCAGCTGAATTAGTCTACTCTGACTGAATTTCTTTCCACACTCCAAGCACTCAAAAGGTTTCTCACCTGTGTGAATTCTTTGATGCAGCTGAAGTATGCTACTCTGACTGAATTTCTTTCCACACTCCAAGCACTCAAAAGGTTTCTCCCCTGTGTGAATTCTTTGATGCAGCTGAAGTGGGCCCTTCTGACTGAATTTCTTTCCACATTCTAAGCATTCAAAAGGTTTCTCTCCCGTGTGGATTCTATGATGCAGCTGAAGTACGCTACTCCGACTGAATTTCTTTCCACACTCCAAGCACTCAAAAGGTTTCTCCCCTGTGTGGATTCTTTGATGCTCCTTAAGATGGCCACTTCGACTGAATTTCTTTTCACATTCTAAGCATTCGAAAGGTTTCTCACCTATGTGAATTCTCTGATGCTGCCGAACATCACTGCTGAATCTGAATTTCTTTCCACACTCCAAGCACTCATAAGGTTTTTCCCCTGTGTGGATTCTTTGATGCTGCTGAAGTTGCCAACTCCGACTGAATTTTTTTCCACACTCTGAGCATGCAAAAGGTTTCTCACCTGTGTGGATTCTTTGATGCAGCTGAAGTTGGCTACTCTGACTGAATTTCTTTCCACATTCCAAGCATTCAAAAGGTTTCTCTCCCGTGTGGATTCTCTGATGCAGCTGAAGTTTGCTACTCTGACTGAATTTCTTTCCACACTCCAAGCACTCAAAAGGTTTGTCCCCTGTGTGGGTTCTTTGATGCTCCTTAAGATGGCCACTTCTACTGAATTTCTTTTCACATTCTAAGCATTCAAAAGGTTTCTCCCCTATGTGAATTCTCTGATGCTGCTGAACATGACTACGGAATCTGAATCTCTTTCCACACTCCAAGCACTCAAAAGGTTTCTCCCCTGTGTGGATTCTTTGATGCTCACGAAGATTACTATTATGACTGAATTTCTTCCCACACTCTGAGCATTCAAAGGGTTTCTCACCTGTATGAATTCTTTGATGCTGCTGAAGGTGACCAATCTGAATGAATTTCTTTCCACACTCTGAACATTCAACAGATATTTCCCCTGTGTGGATTCTTTGATGCCGGTGAAGACTGCTACTCTGACTGAATTTCTTTTCACACTCTAAGCATTCAAAACATTTCTCTGCTGCATGGAGTCTTTGATGCTGCTGAACATCACTCTTGCATCTGAATTTCTTTCCACAATCCGAGCATTCAAAAGGCTTCTCCCCTGTGTGGATTCTTTGATGCTGCTGAAGATGGTACCTCCAACTAAATTTGTTTCCGCAATCTGAGCATTCAAAAAGTTTCTCCCCTGTGTGGGTTCTTTGACTGTGACTGAATTTTCTGGCTTCTTCTGCAGAGAAAGAAATTGTTCTTAGATTGGGAAGGAAAGAAATTCAAGGAAAAAGCAAAAATACATACATGGTCAGGACCAAAGGACAGAAGCCCAGACAGTATAAGTGGATACCATACATTTCTGTTCACAGTCACAGTACTAGAAGACGAAGAAGTAGAAGAAGAAGAAGTAGAATGGGTTCTTATATGCCACTTTTCTGTATTATTGCTCGGTCAGAACAGCTTTATCAGTGCTGTAGCAAGTCCAAAGTCAGCTACCTGGTTGCATGTGGGGAACAAAAATCACACCCGCACATTTTACCACTACGCCAAGCTGGCTCTCCTCCTCCTCAGGGGGCGGGGCAGTTAGAAAGCATGGCTACTGAGAACTTAGAATCTGGCCCCCTCGTCCTCACTTTGGCCTCAGGGAATGGCATCCTCCCTGCCATGGATCATGGTCCCAACACAGGCCTCAGTTACCGCTGGGCCAGACAGGAGGCCTGGTTCGCCCCACCCAGGCATGTGGAATCCTGCTTCTGCTGTCATGGCATACCTGAGCTGCCCAGCTGGGCTGGATATACCTGGTGGGCCTCAAAACAAAATATCACTGTGTACTAGTTTCATTCTCCTATGAAAAAGGAGCAAAGCATACTTACCGAGAAAGACCACGCTCCCCCAGTTCTCCAGCATGACTTCCCTGTACAGAGCTCTTTGGCCTGGATCCAGCAGGGCCCACTCCGCCTCTGAGAAATCCACCACCACCTCCTCAAAGGAAACGGGAGACTGAAAGAAAAGGCAGGTTCCCTCCTCAGAGATTGTGCCAAGAGCTCTGAGCCCCCAGGCTGCCCCCTGCTCCTCTCTCCTACCTGGACTGCAAGTGCAGCAGCCGTTTCTTCCCCTCTGCAAGGACGACAGTTCAGCAGCATCTCTCCACTGCCTGCAAGGGAGAGAAGACAGTCTGAAGTTGCCCTGTGCACTCCAGAGCTAGAAGGAGGACAGCATCCCAGCTGGATCCGATCGAAGGCACAGAAAGGGGTTTCCCTTTCTCCTACTAGCTCCCCCCCTCAATAACACCCCCTTGTTTCCAAGGTCCTGGGAGTTAAGGGGAATGTGTGGAAATGATGTTGTTCAGCTACTGGTCTTCACAGGTACACTGCTCCAGAATGTGGAGTTTCCATTTATTCACCATGGCAGATAAAGGTAAGAGGTAAAAGTATCCCCTGTGCAAGCACCGAGTCATGTCTAACCCTTGGGGTGACGCCCTCCAGCATTTTCTTGGCAGACTCAATACGGGGTGGTTTGCCAGTGCCTTCCCCAGTCATTACCGTTTACCCCACAGCAAGCAGGGTACTCATTTTACCGACCTTGGAATGATGGAAGGCTGAGTCAACCTTGAGCCGGCTGCTGGGATTGAAAGCCAAGCCGCATGGGCAAAGCTTTCAGACTGCATGTCTGCTGCCTTACCACCCTGCGCCACAAGAGGCTCTAGCTGTGTTCTAATCGGTCTGTTTTTTTGTTTTCTTTTGGGATCTGCCTTGAGTCCCTTAATGGGATGGAAGTTGTCATATATATATATAGGAGAGATATAAATGACATTTTCATGAGTGTGAATAAGAATGGAGTTGCCCTCCCTGAGTCTGTCTAACCCATTTCTATACTGAGTGGCCATCAGGACATCTGCTAGCAATGAGTGCCACAAGTCTCCTTTGTATCTCCTCCGGAATTATCTCCTGTTATTCTCTGACCTGAACTTCCACCCTGTGCTCAATTTCACAATGTGCCCAACCCCCATCCGGGCACCAGTCACCCTTACCAGGGGAGAGGGCCTCTTGGGCACCCTCCTGAGCCGGCGTCCTCTGCCAGTCCTCTGAAGGAGCTCCTCCTGCCTCAGAGAAATTCCCTTCCATCTCCAGGGATGGTCCCCACATCTGAAAGAGCAGCAAGAGAGACGGGTGAGAGAAGAAGTGGAACAGGCTGAGGAGATGGGTCCTGCTCCACTCTGGGACTCCTCAGTCCTCCATTGACCAGCAGAACAACCCCAGTGGCAAGAATCGGGGTTCTGCTTTCTTCCCAGCCTAGTGGCAATAATCCAGAGGTGGAAATATCTGGCAGGGAAGCCTCAGGAGAGGGTCGTTGCATGGAAGGAAACCCCCTCACCTGCTCGGCCTGCCTCCTCTCCTCCGCCTGGCTCAGGAGGAAGCCTTCGGCCAGGGCCACCGCCTGGGAGCTGCTCTCCGGCCCGCATCCTCTCACCCAGCCCTGCATCTCCTGGGGCAGGAGGGCCAGGAACTGCTCCAGGATCACCAGGTCCAGGATCTGCTGCTTGGTGTGCCTCTCCGGCTCCAGCCAGCGGTTGCAGAGTCCGTGGAGCCGGCTGCAAACCTCTCGGGGCCCCTCGGCCTCCTGGTAGCGGAACTGCCGGAAGCGTCGGCTGTGCCCCTCTCTGGTGATCGTTTCCTGAGCCAGGATTTCTGGAGCGGTTCCTTCCCAAGATTCAGCACCACCCGGTGTCTGTGCGGGACTGAGGCCTCTCCTTGTTGTCTGGCTGATTCCACGTCCTTCTGGGTCTTGCTCTTCCTCCACCTCCCTCTTGTTGTGGGTCATCTCGGATTGTGGAAAGAGGCCCCTCCCCACCTGGATCCAACCCCGCCCCCTCCCCGCCAGACTGCGACCCCCCAGGCTTACTTGCGAGTAGACCTCCCGGGCTCCGGCCGCTCCTCCTTCCCCTGCAGCCCTCCCGCCCCTCCCCCTCCCAGGAAAGGAGCCCCCCCCCCTGCCTCTGTAGTCCCGGACTCGGTCGCCTTAACCCTCTCGGGCCTCTCTAGCCCCGGAATCGGTCGCCTTAACCCTCTCGGGTCTCTCTAGCCCCGGACTCGGTCGCCTTAACCCTCTCGGGCCTCTCTAGCCCCGGCCTCGGTCGCCTTAACCCTGTCGGGCCTCTCTAGCCCCGGACTCGGTCGCCTTAACCCTCTCGGGCCTCTCTAGCCCCGGAATCGGTCGCCTTAACCCCCTCGGGCCTCTCTAGCTCCGGACTCGGTCGCCTTAACCCCCTCGGGGCTGCAGGGAAAGGAAAGGGATCCTCTTCTCTCCCAGGGCCCGATTGGATGCCCCTCTGAGGCCGACCTTGGCCGCCCCCCTCCCTCCCTCCCTGCCCAGGAGGCTTTGCGTGGCCTCCCCCTCCCCGCAGCCCCTGAGGTGGCTGCAGTCCGTCCGGTGGGGCTCTGCCCAGGCGAGGAGCCCCTTCCCCTTCCCCGCAGCCCCGGCAGAGAGAGAGAGAGAAAGAGAGAGAGAGGGAGGGAGGGAGGGAGCGGGAGAGTCGCAGTCGGAGCCCGGGCAGCTCTCCTTCGGCCTTGTTCGCAGCCCCGGCGGGGGAGGAAGGGCGGCGGGAAGAGCAACCGGGAAGGAAGGCGTCGGCCGGGCGGCCCCGGAGCTGCCCAGAAAGGGGTCCCAGGCCCCCCTCCCCCCCCCGCCTCACACCAGCCGCGCCTGAAGAAAGGGGGCTGGACTGGAGCTCTGCCCCGAGGCCCACGAAGAGCCCCGCGCTCCGCCCCTCCCTCTCTCCCAGAGGCAGTCAAACTGCGGCCCTCCACTGGCAGCGGCTCATGGGAATTGTAGTCCATGGACATCTGGAGGGCCACAGTTGGACTACCCCTGCTCTATTCCATATCTGCGGGGGCCCCTGGGAGAGTGGGATGGGCGGGGAGTTTGGGGGCGCCATCGGGGATCTCCACCTGGATCCGTAGAATCATAGAATCCTAAAGTTGGAAGGGCCATAGAGGCCATCTAGTCCAACCCCCTGCTCAACGCAGGATCAGCCCTAAGCATCCTAAAGCATCCAAGAAAAGTGTGTATCCAACCATTGCTTGAAGACTTCCAGTGAGGGGGAGCTCACCACCTCCTTATGCAGCCTATTCCACTGCTGAACTACTCTGACTGTGAACATTTTTTTCCTGATATCTAGCCTATATCGTTGTACTTGAAGTTTAAACCCATTACTGTGTGTCCTCTCCTCTGCAGCCAACAGAAACAGCATCCTGCCCTCCTCCAAGTGACAACCTTTCAAATACTTAAAGAGGGCTATCATGTCCCCTCTCAACCTCCTTTTCTCCAGGCTGAACATTCCCAAGTCCCTCAACCTCTCTTCATAGGGCTTGGTCCCTTGGCCCCAGATCATCTTCGTCGCTCTCCTCTGTACCCTTTCAATTTTATCGACGTCCTTCTTGAAGTGAGGCCTCCAGAACTGCACACAGTACTCCAGGTGTGGTCTGACCAGTGCCGTATACAATGGGACTATGACATCTGGTGAATTTGATGTGATGCCCCTGTTGATACAGCCCAAAATGGCATTTGGAAGGGCGTTTTTGCCCCGTGCCGCTCGTGGGAAGGGGCAGGCAGGGGGGTTTCGGGGGCTGCCTACAGACTCCGCCCCCACCTCCCGTCTTGTTCCGCTCCATGCCTTGATCCGCACCAGGGTCTGCTGGATGCCTCCCTGTCCATGAAGGCCCAGCTCCCGGGGCAGCCCAGGAGGGAGACGACACGAATAAATAAAACCAGGGCCTGGTCCTTCACTGAGCAAGGAGGAGGAGGAGGAAAAGCGGCGGCCCCTCTCCACTGTTCTTTCTGGCCCTAAGCAGCAGAGGCCAGGCCAAGCACGTGGGTGGCAATAAAGAAAGAGGTCGACGGGCAGACTCTGTGTGAAGTCCGGCTTTTCGGCCAGAGGTTCCCGGCCGCCACAGGAGCAATGCAATGCTTTGCACAGACGGGCGGGGCAGGGCAGGAGGTTCTGGGCCCTCCGTCTAGGTCAGGGTTTCTCAACCAGGATTGTGCGAAGCCCTGGTGGTTCATGGGCCCTCCTTGGTGCTTTTGTGACCTGGGGGTGGGGGGAGGGAATCAATACTGTTTTGTGTAATTTTTAAAAATCTTTGGGTTAGATGAACATATATGTTCTGACCCCCCCCCCCTCACAAAACGGCCAGTGATGGAGGCGAGAGGGCCCTTTGCCCTCACCATCCTTGCCAGCCGAGGCTTGCTGGCCAGAGTGGCTCTTTGCTTCCTCCTCTGCTGAACATTTTCTATTTCTCACACTTTCACTCGCTCCTTGATTATCTGTTGCTCCCCGTTCAGGAACACCTGGGTTATGCCTGCAAAATCTGCAGACTGAACCTCGTGATTTATCCATTTAAAAGTAATATTATTATTATTAGCAACCAGTCCAGCCCCCCCCCCCAAAAAAAGGAAAGAAAAGCAGGCAAGCAATAGGTTGCAGACCAGTATAGAATAGCAAGGACCCAGGCAGGGGCGGGATGAAGCCGCTCGTGGTGGGATCTCAGAGGCGAGGAGGGAAAGGCAGGCAGCCGGGTAGGAGGGTTGTTGGGATGCAGGATCATGAAGAAAAGAGAACATTAGGAATTGTGGGGGTGGGGAGGGGGTGTTTCCCTTCCTTTCAAAGGGGAAGGGAATCAAGCAGCCTCTATTCTGCACTGCAAGTGGGGGAAGAGCCCATCCTGGCAACAGATGACTTGAGTCATCCTATGCAAGTCGGCAGATGGCCGTTTATAGAGACCTTGAGTCAGGCAAGGACTTCTCATTGTCTGAATAGGAGCAGCTCCAGCTCCCCACTGCGGGACAACCCCTGGGAATCTAGATCTGTTTGCTCCTGAGTTGCAGAAACCAGGTAAATGCATTGAAGATGGGATCAGTGGCTGGGCTGGAAAAGGACCCTGTGCGGATGCCTCTCTGGGAGTCTAGCGACCTTAGTATTGGGTACTGTCCCAGGGTGTTTGCCCTCCATACAGCCCTTTTCTCCAGGAAACTGATCTTTGCAATCTGGTGATGAGCTGTAATTCCAGGGGATCCCCAGGTCCCCCCTGGAGGCTGGCATCTCTGAACCTCCATGGAGCACAAGGTCAGCCCTTTTCAGGAGAACTGATCTTTGCAATCTGGTGATGAGCTGTAATTCCGGGGGTTCCCCAGGTCCCACCTGGAGCCTGGCATCCCTAGCTGAGAGCTACCACACCTGGATCCAATGCAAGGACCGAGCACAGCCTGCAAAAGAGATTCCTTTCTTCCCTGGTTTCCTCTTGCCCTGGCAGCCAGTTCTGACCCTGAGAAAATGTAATCCCAGGTTTTGCCAACCTCCTGGGGGCAACTGGAAATCTCCCAAAGTGACAAGTGTTCTCCAAATCACAGATCATTTCCCCTGAGAAGAATTCCTGCTGTGCATGGGGGGCTTCAGAACAGCTGACATGGATTCCTTGTTTTCCTCAGGCAAGGTTGGCTGTTTAGCACACTGCACAAACAAAAATGACACTCTAGTTCACAAGCATTTATTTACGATGACATGCACCCTGTAAACATATGAGTTCTGGGGGTGTGACAGGGAACCATGGTTGGATTACAAGATATCTGGGGTTTCTCAAAGCCTGGAGAATGTTTCTCAACAACAAAAACATTGAGATACCCTGGTCTAGTTTCTCCCATAACAAATCCATTGAAGTTCTTGAGTGTGGAATTTGTGAATACTCTTTCCACCTTCTGAGAATAGAAAAGGTTACTCCCCTGTGTGGGTTCTTTGATGCTGCTGAAGATCCGTACTGCATCTGAATTTCTTTCCACACTCCAAGCATTCAAAAGGTTTCTCCCCTGTGTGAATTCTTTGATGCTGCTTAAGACGGCCACTCCGACTGAATTTCTTTCCACACTCCAAGCATTCAAAAGGTTTCTCCCCTGTGTGCATTCTTTGATGCTGCTGAAGGGTGCCACTGCGACTGAATTTCTTTCCACACTGCAAGCATTCAAAAGGTTTCTCCCCTGTGTGGATTCTTTGATGCAGCTGAAGATCCCTCCTGCATCTGAATTTCTTTTCACACTCCAAGCATTCAAAAGGTTTCTCCCCTATGTGGGTTCTTTGATGCTGCTGAAGGTTGTCACTCCGACTGAATTTCTTTCCACACTCCAAGCACTCAAAAGGTTTCTCCCCCGTGTGGATTCTATGATGCAGCTGAAGTGGGCCACTCCGACTGAATTTCTTTCCACACTCCAAGCACACAAAAGGTTTCTCCCCTGTGTGAATTTTTTGATGCTGCTTAAGATGGCCACCCTGACTGAATTTCTTTCCACATTTGAAGCATTCAAAAGGTTTCTCTCCTGTGTGGATTCGATGATGCAGCTGAAGATCCCTACTACAACTGAATTTCTTTTCACACTCCAAGCATTCAAAAGGTTTCTCCTTCGTGTGGATTCTATGATGCAGCTGAAGTAGGTCACTCCGACTGAATTTCTTTCCACACTCCAAGCACTCAAAAAGTTTCTCCCCTGTTGTATGGATTCTATGATGCAGCTTAAGTAGGTCACTCCGACTGAATTTCTTTCCACACTCCAAGCACTCAAAAAGTTTCTCCCCTGTGTGTATTATTTGATGCTGCTTAAGATGGCCACTCCGACTGAATTTCTTTCCACACTCCAAGCACTCAAAAAGTTTCTCCCCTGTGTGAATTCTTTGATGCTCCTTAAGATGGCCACTCTGAATGAATTTCTTTCCACATTCTAAGCATTCAAAAGGTTTCTCTCCCGTATGGATTCTCTGATGCAGCTGAATTAGTCTACTCTGACTGAATTTCTTTCCACACTCCAAGCACTCAAAAGGTTTCTCACCTGTGTGAATTCTTTGATGCAGCTGAAGTATGCTACTCTGACTGAATTTCTTTCCACACTCCAAGCACTCAAAAGGTTTCTCCCCTGTGTGAATTCTTTGATGCAGCTGAAGTGGGCCCTTCTGACTGAATTTCTTTCCACATTCTAAGCATTCAAAAGGTTTCTCTCCCGTGTGGATTCTATGATGCAGCTGAAGTACGCTACTCCGACTGAATTTCTTTCCACACTCCAAGCACTCAAAAGGTTTCTCCCCTGTGTGGATTCTTTGATGCTCCTTAAGATGGCCACTTCGACTGAATTTCTTTTCACATTCTAAGCATTCGAAAGGTTTCTCACCTATGTGAATTCTCTGATGCTGCCGAACATCACTGCTGAATCTGAATTTCTTTCCACACTCCAAGCACTCATAAGGTTTTTCCCCTGTGTGGATTCTTTGATGCTGCTGAAGTTGCCAACTCCGACTGAATTTTTTTCCACACTCTGAGCATGCAAAAGGTTTCTCACCTGTGTGGATTCTTTGATGCAGCTGAAGTTGGCTACTCTGACTGAATTTCTTTCCACATTCCAAGCATTCAAAAGGTTTCTCTCCCGTGTGGATTCTCTGATGCAGCTGAAGTTTGCTACTCTGACTGAATTTCTTTCCACACTCCAAGCACTCAAAAGGTTTGTCCCCTGTGTGGGTTCTTTGATGCTCCTTAAGATGGCCACTTCTACTGAATTTCTTTTCACATTCTAAGCATTCAAAAGGTTTCTCCCCTATGTGAATTCTCTGATGCTGCTGAACATGACTACGGAATCTGAATCTCTTTCCACACTCCAAGCACTCAAAAGGTTTCTCCCCTGTGTGGATTCTTTGATGCTCACGAAGATTACTATTATGACTGAATTTCTTCCCACACTCTGAGCATTCAAAGGGTTTCTCACCTGTATGAATTCTTTGATGCTGCTGAAGGTGACCAATCTGAATGAATTTCTTTCCACACTCTGAACATTCAACAGATATTTCCCCTGTGTGGATTCTTTGATGCCGGTGAAGACTGCTACTCTGACTGAATTTCTTTTCACACTCTAAGCATTCAAAACATTTCTCTGCTGCATGGAGTCTTTGATGCTGCTGAACATCACTCTTGCATCTGAATTTCTTTCCACAATCCGAGCATTCAAAAGGCTTCTCCCCTGTGTGGATTCTTTGATGCTGCTGAAGATGGTACCTCCAACTAAATTTGTTTCCGCAATCTGAGCATTCAAAAAGTTTCTCCCCTGTGTGGGTTCTTTGACTGTGACTGAATTTTCTGGCTTCTTCTGCAGAGAAAGAAATTGTTCTTAGATTGGGAAGGAAAGAAATTCAAGGAAAAAGCAAAAATACATACATGGTCAGGACCAAAGGACAGAAGCCCAGACAGTATAAGTGGATACCATACATTTCTGTTCACAGTCACAGTACTAGAAGACGAAGAAGTAGAAGAAGAAGAAGTAGAATGGGTTCTTATATGCCACTTTTCTGTATTATTGCTCGGTCAGAACAGCTTTATCAGTGCTGTAGCAAGTCCAAAGTCAGCTACCTGGTTGCATGTGGGGAACAAAAATCACACCCGCACATTTTACCACTACGCCAAGCTGGCTCTCCTCCTCCTCAGGGGGCGGGGCAGTTAGAAAGCATGGCTACTGAGAACTTAGAATCTGGCCCCCTCGTCCTCACTTTGGCCTCAGGGAATGGCATCCTCCCTGCCATGGATCATGGTCCCAACACAGGCCTCAGTTACCGCTGGGCCAGACAGGAGGCCTGGTTCGCCCCACCCAGGCATGTGGAATCCTGCTTCTGCTGTCATGGCATACCTGAGCTGCCCAGCTGGGCTGGATATACCTGGTGGGCCTCAAAACAAAATATCACTGTGTACTAGTTTCATTCTCCTATGAAAAAGGAGCAAAGCATACTTACCGAGAAAGACCACGCTCCCCCAGTTCTCCAGCATGACTTCCCTGTACAGAGCTCTTTGGCCTGGATCCAGCAGGGCCCACTCCGCCTCTGAGAAATCCACCACCACCTCCTCAAAGGAAACGGGAGACTGAAAGAAAAGGCAGGTTCCCTCCTCAGAGATTGTGCCAAGAGCTCTGAGCCCCCAGGCTGCCCCCTGCTCCTCTCTCCTACCTGGACTGCAAGTGCAGCAGCCGTTTCTTCCCCTCTGCAAGGACGACAGTTCAGCAGCATCTCTCCACTGCCTGCAAGGGAGAGAAGACAGTCTGAAGTTGCCCTGTGCACTCCAGAGCTAGAAGGAGGACAGCATCCCAGCTGGATCCGATCGAAGGCACAGAAAGGGGTTTCCCTTTCTCCTACTAGCTCCCCCCCTCAATAACACCCCCTTGTTTCCAAGGTCCTGGGAGTTAAGGGGAATGTGTGGAAATGATGTTGTTCAGCTACTGGTCTTCACAGGTACACTGCTCCAGAATGTGGAGTTTCCATTTATTCACCATGGCAGATAAAGGTAAGAGGTAAAAGTATCCCCTGTGCAAGCACCGAGTCATGTCTAACCCTTGGGGTGACGCCCTCCAGCATTTTCTTGGCAGACTCAATACGGGGTGGTTTGCCAGTGCCTTCCCCAGTCATTACCGTTTACCCCACAGCAAGCAGGGTACTCATTTTACCGACCTTGGAATGATGGAAGGCTGAGTCAACCTTGAGCCGGCTGCTGGGATTGAAAGCCAAGCCGCATGGGCAAAGCTTTCAGACTGCATGTCTGCTGCCTTACCACCCTGCGCCACAAGAGGCTCTAGCTGTGTTCTAATCGGTCTGTTTTTTTGTTTTCTTTTGGGATCTGCCTTGAGTCCCTTAATGGGATGGAAGTTGTCATATATATATATAGGAGAGATATAAATGACATTTTCATGAGTGTGAATAAGAATGGAGTTGCCCTCCCTGAGTCTGTCTAACCCATTTCTATACTGAGTGGCCATCAGGACATCTGCTAGCAATGAGTGCCACAAGTCTCCTTTGTATCTCCTCCGGAATTATCTCCTGTTATTCTCTGACCTGAACTTCCACCCTGTGCTCAATTTCACAATGTGCCCAACCCCCATCCGGGCACCAGTCACCCTTACCAGGGGAGAGGGCCTCTTGGGCACCCTCCTGAGCCGGCGTCCTCTGCCAGTCCTCTGAAGGAGCTCCTCCTGCCTCAGAGAAATTCCCTTCCATCTCCAGGGATGGTCCCCACATCTGAAAGAGCAGCAAGAGAGACGGGTGAGAGAAGAAGTGGAACAGGCTGAGGAGATGGGTCCTGCTCCACTCTGGGACTCCTCAGTCCTCCATTGACCAGCAGAACAACCCCAGTGGCAAGAATCGGGGTTCTGCTTTCTTCCCAGCCTAGTGGCAATAATCCAGAGGTGGAAATATCTGGCAGGGAAGCCTCAGGAGAGGGTCGTTGCATGGAAGGAAACCCCCTCACCTGCTCGGCCTGCCTCCTCTCCTCCGCCTGGCTCAGGAGGAAGCCTTCGGCCAGGGCCACCGCCTGGGAGCTGCTCTCCGGCCCGCATCCTCTCACCCAGCCCTGCATCTCCTGGGGCAGGAGGGCCAGGAACTGCTCCAGGATCACCAGGTCCAGGATCTGCTGCTTGGTGTGCCTCTCCGGCTCCAGCCAGCGGTTGCAGAGTCCGTGGAGCCGGCTGCAAACCTCTCGGGGCCCCTCGGCCTCCTGGTAGCGGAACTGCCGGAAGCGTCGGCTGTGCCCCTCTCTGGTGATCGTTTCCTGAGCCAGGATTTCTGGAGCGGTTCCTTCCCAAGATTCAGCACCACCCGGTGTCTGTGCGGGACTGAGGCCTCTCCTTGTTGTCTGGCTGATTCCACGTCCTTCTGGGTCTTGCTCTTCCTCCACCTCCCTCTTGTTGTGGGTCATCTCGGATTGTGGAAAGAGGCCCCTCCCCACCTGGATCCAACCCCGCCCCCTCCCCGCCAGACTGCGACCCCCCAGGCTTACTTGCGAGTAGACCTCCCGGGCTCCGGCCGCTCCTCCTTCCCCTGCAGCCCTCCCGCCCCTCCCCCTCCCAGGAAAGGAGCCCCCCCCCCTGCCTCTGTAGTCCCGGACTCGGTCGCCTTAACCCTCTCGGGCCTCTCTAGCCCCGGAATCGGTCGCCTTAACCCTCTCGGGTCTCTCTAGCCCCGGACTCGGTCGCCTTAACCCTCTCGGGCCTCTCTAGCCCCGGCCTCGGTCGCCTTAACCCTGTCGGGCCTCTCTAGCCCCGGACTCGGTCGCCTTAACCCTCTCGGGCCTCTCTAGCCCCGGAATCGGTCGCCTTAACCCCCTCGGGCCTCTCTAGCTCCGGACTCGGTCGCCTTAACCCCCTCGGGGCTGCAGGGAAAGGAAAGGGATCCTCTTCTCTCCCAGGGCCCGATTGGATGCCCCTCTGAGGCCGACCTTGGCCGCCCCCCTCCCTCCCTCCCTGCCCAGGAGGCTTTGCGTGGCCTCCCCCTCCCCGCAGCCCCTGAGGTGGCTGCAGTCCGTCCGGTGGGGCTCTGCCCAGGCGAGGAGCCCCTTCCCCTTCCCCGCAGCCCCGGCAGAGAGAGAGAGAGAAAGAGAGAGAGAGGGAGGGAGGGAGGGAGCGGGAGAGTCGCAGTCGGAGCCCGGGCAGCTCTCCTTCGGCCTTGTTCGCAGCCCCGGCGGGGGAGGAAGGGCGGCGGGAAGAGCAACCGGGAAGGAAGGCGTCGGCCGGGCGGCCCCGGAGCTGCCCAGAAAGGGGTCCCAGGCCCCCCTCCCCCCCCCGCCTCACACCAGCCGCGCCTGAAGAAAGGGGGCTGGACTGGAGCTCTGCCCCGAGGCCCACGAAGAGCCCCGCGCTCCGCCCCTCCCTCTCTCCCAGAGGCAGTCAAACTGCGGCCCTCCACTGGCAGCGGCTCATGGGAATTGTAGTCCATGGACATCTGGAGGGCCACAGTTGGACTACCCCTGCTCTATTCCATATCTGCGGGGGCCCCTGGGAGAGTGGGATGGGCGGGGAGTTTGGGGGCGCCATCGGGGATCTCCACCTGGATCCGTAGAATCATAGAATCCTAAAGTTGGAAGGGCCATAGAGGCCATCTAGTCCAACCCCCTGCTCAACGCAGGATCAGCCCTAAGCATCCTAAAGCATCCAAGAAAAGTGTGTATCCAACCATTGCTTGAAGACTTCCAGTGAGGGGGAGCTCACCACCTCCTTATGCAGCCTATTCCACTGCTGAACTACTCTGACTGTGAACATTTTTTTCCTGATATCTAGCCTATATCGTTGTACTTGAAGTTTAAACCCATTACTGTGTGTCCTCTCCTCTGCAGCCAACAGAAACAGCATCCTGCCCTCCTCCAAGTGACAACCTTTCAAATACTTAAAGAGGGCTATCATGTCCCCTCTCAACCTCCTTTTCTCCAGGCTGAACATTCCCAAGTCCCTCAACCTCTCTTCATAGGGCTTGGTCCCTTGGCCCCAGATCATCTTCGTCGCTCTCCTCTGTACCCTTTCAATTTTATCGACGTCCTTCTTGAAGTGAGGCCTCCAGAACTGCACACAGTACTCCAGGTGTGGTCTGACCAGTGCCGTATACAATGGGACTATGACATCTGGTGAATTTGATGTGATGCCCCTGTTGATACAGCCCAAAATGGCATTTGGAAGGGCGTTTTTGCCCCGTGCCGCTCGTGGGAAGGGGCAGGCAGGGGGGTTTCGGGGGCTGCCTACAGACTCCGCCCCCACCTCCCGTCTTGTTCCGCTCCATGCCTTGATCCGCACCAGGGTCTGCTGGATGCCTCCCTGTCCATGAAGGCCCAGCTCCCGGGGCAGCCCAGGAGGGAGACGACACGAATAAATAAAACCAGGGCCTGGTCCTTCACTGAGCAAGGAGGAGGAGGAGGAAAAGCGGCGGCCCCTCTCCACTGTTCTTTCTGGCCCTAAGCAGCAGAGGCCAGGCCAAGCACGTGGGTGGCAATAAAGAAAGAGGTCGACGGGCAGACTCTCTGTGAAGTCCGGCTTTTCGGCCAGAGGTTCCCGGCCGCCACAGGAGCAATGCAATGCTTTGCACAGACGGGCGGGGCAGGGCAGGAGGTTCTGGGCCCTCCGTCTAGGTCAGGGTTTCTCAACCAGGATTGTGCGAAGCCCTGGTGGTTCATGGGCCCTCCTTGGTGCTTTTGTGACCTGGGGGTGGGGGGAGGGAATCAATACTGTTTTGTGTAATTTTTAAAAATCTTTGGGTTAGATGAACATATATGTTCTGACCCCCCCCCTCACAAAACGGCCAGTGATGGAGGCGGGAGGGCCCTTCGCCCTCACCATCCTTGCCAGCCGAGGCTTGCTGGCCAGAATGGCTCTTTGCTTCCTCCTCTGCTGAACATTTTCTATTTCTCACACTTTCACTCGCTCCTTGATTATCTGTTGCTCCCCGTTCAGGAACACCTGGGTTATGCCTGCAAAATCTGCAGACTGAATCTCGTGATTTATCTATTTAAAAGTAATATTATTATTATTAGCAACCAGTCCAGCCCCCCCCCAAAAAAAGGAAAGAAAAGCAGGCAAGCAATAGGTTGCAGACCAGTATAGAATAGCAAGGACCCAGGCAGGGGCGGGATGAAGCCGCTCGTGGTGGGATCTCAGAGGCGAGGAGGGAAAGGCAGGCAGCCGGGTAGGAGGGTTGTTGGGATGCAGGATCATGAAGAAAAGAGAACATTAGGAATTGTGGGGGTGGGGAGGGGGTGTTTCCCTTCCTTTCAAAGGGGAAGGGAATCAAGCAGCCTCTATTCTGCACTGCAAGTGGGGGAAGAGCCCATCCTGGCAACAGATGACTTGAGTCATCCTATGCAAGTCGGCAGATGGCCGTTTATAGAGACCTTGAGTCAGGCAAGGACTTCTCATTGTCTGAATAGGAGCAGCTCCAGCTCCCCACTGCGGGACAACCCCTGGGAATCTAGATCTGTTTGCTCCTGAGTTGCAGAAACCAGGTAAATGCATTGAAGATGGGATCAGTGGCTGGGCTGGAAAAGGACCCTGTGCGGATGCCTCTCTGGGAGTCTAGCGACCTTAGTATTGGGTACTGTCCCAGGGTGTTTGCCCTCCATACAGCCCTTTTCTCCAGGAAACTGATCTTTGCAATCTGGTGATGAGCTGTAATTCCAGGGGATCCCCAGGTCCCCCCTGGAGGCTGGCATCTCTGAACCTCCATGGAGCACAAGGTCAGCCCTTTTCAGGAGAACTGATCTTTGCAATCTGGTGATGAGCTGTAATTCCAGGGGATCCCCAGGTCCCACCTGGAGCCTGGCATCCCTAGCTGAGAGCTACTACACCTGGATCCAATGCAAGGACTGAGCAAAGCCTGCAAAAGAGATTCCTTTCTTCCCTGGTTTCCTCTTGCCCTGGCAGCCAGTTCTGACCCTGAGAAAATGTAATCCCAGGTCTTGCTGGGATTGCCAACCTCCTGGGGGCGACTGGAAATCTCCCAAAGTGACAAGTATTCTCCAAATCATAGATTATTTCCCCCGAGAAGAATTCCTGCTCTGCATGGGGGGCTTCAGAACAGATGACATGAAGGTTTCCTTGTTTTCCTCAGGCAAGGCTGGCTGTTTAGCACACTGCACAAACAAAAATGACACTTTAGTTCACAAGCATTTATTTACAATGACATGCACCCTGTAAATATATGAGTTCTGGGGGTGTGACAGGGAAGCATGGTTGGATTACAACTTATCTGGGGTTTCTCAAAGCCTGGAGAATGTTTCTCAACAATAAAAACATTGAGATACCCTGGTCTAGTTTCTCCCATAACAAATCCATTGAAGTTCTTGAGTGTGGAATTTGTGAATAAAGCTCTTTCCACCTTCTGAGAATACAAAAGGTTACTCCCCTGTGTGGGTTCTTCGATGCAGCTGAAGATCCCTACTGCATCTGAATTTCTTTTCACACTCCAAGCATTCAAAAGGTTTCTCCCCAATGTGGATTCTTTGATGCTTCTGAAGGGTGTCACTCCGACTGAATTTCTTTCCACACTCCAAGCACTCGAAAGGTTTCTCCCCTGTGTGGATTCTATGATGCAGCTGAAGTAGGCTACTCCGACTGAATTTCTTTCCACACTCCAAGCATTCAAAAGGTTTCTCCCCTGTGTGGATTCTTTGATGCAGCTGAAGAACCCTCCTGCATCTGAATTTCTTTCCACACTCCAAGCATTCAAAAGGTTTCTCCCCTATGTGGATTCTTTGATGCTCCTGAAGGGTGCCACTCCGACTGAATTTTTTTCCACACTCTAAACACTCAAAAGGTTTCTCCCCCGTGTGGATTCTATGATGTAGCTGAAGGGTGTCACTCCGACTGAATTTCTTTCCACACTCCAAGCACTCAAAAGGTTTCTCCCCTGTGTGAATTCTTTGATGCTGCTTAAGATGGCTACCCTGACTGAATTTCTTTCCACATTCTAAGCATTCAAAAGGTTTCTCTCCCGTGTGGATTCTCTGATGCAGCTGAATTAGTCTACTCTGACTGAATTTCTTTCCGCACTCCAAGCACTCAAAAAGTTTCTCCCCTGTGTGAATTATTTGATGCTCCTTAAGATGGCCACTCCGTCTGAATTTCTTTCCACATTCTAAGCATTCAAAAGGTTTCTCTCCCGTGTGGATTCTCTGATGCTGCTTAAGATAGCCACCCTGTCTGAATTTCTTTCCACACTCCAAGCACTCAAAAAGTTTCTCCCCCATGTGGATTCTCTGATGCTGTTGAAGATGGCCACTCTGACAGAATTTCTTTCCACAGTCCGAGTATTCAAAAGGTTTATCCCCAATTTTGGTTCTTTGACACTGAAGAAGATCACTACTGTAACTGAATTTTATTTCGCAACGAAAACGTTTATGTGCACTTTTTATCCTTTGGGTAGGAGAATCTACATTAGCCTTTGTCCCCTCAGAGATTGTCATTCCACTACCTGAGAAGATCCCTGGATTTTCTCCTGAGGGGATTCCTTCATGTCTAGGAATGTATGCTTCACTCCTCAAGCTCTCTGCACACAAGTCCACCTCTTGACATGGAACATTTGGATTCGTCTTAGCCCTGTGGCTTCCTTTCTGCCTCCTGGGTCTACCTTGATTCCTACAGTTTCTCCTCAAGTTCTCATTTCTGACTTTACCTGCTAACAGATAATTAATTTCCTCATCCTCTTCATTACGACGATCCCCTTCTGGAAGAAAGACAGAGATCCCATTAGGTTCCCCCCAAGGAGGGTTGAACTGCAACTGAATTTCGATTCACAACATTTGTTGTGGTTTGTTCTTTGTGTACAATAATGGACCCTTGAAATGTACTCAGACGTCTGCTGCATCAGGGAGGGCTGGTTTACACTCTGACCACTGAGAGGGCTCCTCAGTTGAGTGAGGCATTTGATGTGACACTCTTGGGTCTCTCTCGTTTCTGGCGTCTTCTGCAGAGAAAGGGATTGTTCTTCCATTGGGAAGGAAAGAAATTCAAGGAAGAGGAAAAATATATTCCAGAAGGACGGAGACATGGTCAGGATCAAAGGAAACAATCCCAGATAGCCTAAGGGGAAAGCATCCATTTCAAATCACAGTCCCAGTGGATGACAGCAGATCTGTCCAGGGGGAGGGGGAGGGGCAGGTTAGAAAATCTGACAACCGAGAAATTAGGATCTGGCCCCTTTCAGGGGTTCTTTTTTAAAAATATTATTTTAATAAACATGGAAAGTAAAAAATAACAGTGAGATCAAAGGTACTGTGTAGAAAGAAAACGAAAAGCCAATCAACAACCACAAAACAAACACAATATGATTAATAAATACACAAACTAACATTTCACACAATTAACTCCCAAACATTGCTATTTAAAGGGTTTTTTAAATGTATTCTATAACATTTTTCCAAACTAAATTAAATTCATTCCAGTGACAGACTCCTTGAATTATTCTTATATAACATATTTTTTCTAGTATCATAAGTTGCTTTAGTTTATTCCACCACTTATCTATCACCAAATGTTCAGCATTTTTCCAATTGTTAGCAATAATTATTCGGGCAGCTACAATCATAAAATTAACGAAAGTATTTTGTTTACAACACAAGTTATTATTCAAAAATAAATTAAGAAGAGCTAATGAAGCTGATGGTTTTATCTTGTCTTTTATTATTTCTTATATTTCTTTAAATGTTTTCCCCAGGAATTCTTTAACTACTGGACAATCCCACCACAAATGAATATAGATCCCCAGCTGACCACATCCTCTCCAACAGTTATTGTTTTGAGACCTTCTTAGATCTAATTCAGGGGTAGTCAAACTGCGGCCCTCCAGATGTCCATGGACTACAATTCCCATGAGCCCCTGCCAGCATTCGCTGGCAGGGGCTCATGGGAATTGTAGTCCATGGACATCTGGAGGGCCGCAGTTTGACTACCCCTGGAATTGTTGTATAATACCATTGCTGAATAATAACCCCTTTCAAGGGTTCTGAGGCCCCTCGTCCCCACTTTGGCCTCAGGGAATGACAACCCCCTGCCATTCATGATGGTCCCAACACAGGCCTCATTTACCCCTGGGTCAGACAGGAGGCCTAGGTTGCCCCACCCAGCCATGCTGAATTCTGCTTTTGGTGCCACGGCAAGCTTGCAAGGTGCCCAGCTGGGCTGTGTATACCTGGGTGTGCCTCAAAACAACATATTTCTGTGTAATTGATTCTAATGTTACATGAAAAAGGAGCAAAGCATACCTACCGAGAAAGGCCACGCTCCCCCAGTTCTCCAGCATGACTTCCCTGTACAGCGCTCTCTGGCCTGGATCCAGTAGGGCCCACTCCACCTCCGAGAAATCCACCATCACCTCCCCAAAGGAAACCGGAGACTGAAAGAAAAGGGAGGTTCGCTCCTCAGAGATCGTGTCAGGCAAAGATGGCACTCTGGAAGGGGGTGTTTGGGGAGGGTGCAGGAGTTTGAGCCCTGTTTGGGAAATGGGAGAGGTTCATGGCCTCCCTCTCACAGAGCTCTGAGCCCCCAGGCTGTCCCATGCTCCTCTCTCCTACCTGGACTGCAAGTGCAGCAGCTGTTTCTTCCCCTCTGCAAGGATGACGGTTCAGCAGCATCTCTGCACTGCCTGTCAGGGAGAGAAGACAGTCTGAAGGTGCCATGTGGACTCCGGAGCTAGAAAGCAGACAACATACCTGCTGGATGAGACATGTAAATGACATTTCCATGAATGTGAATAAGAATGGAGTTACTCCCCCTGAATCTGTCTAACCCATTTTTATACTGATTGGCCATCATGACATCTGCTAGCAATGCCATGGGTCTTCTTTATATCTCCTGCAAAATTATTTCCTTTTATTTCCTGAACATCCACTATTTGCTCAATTTCACCATGTGCCCAAAGCCCATCCGGACACCAGTCACCCTTACCAGGGGAGAGGGCCTCTTGGGCACCCTCCTGAGCCGGCGTCCTCTGCCAGTCCTCTGAAGGAGCTCCTCCTGCCTCAGAGAAATTCCCTTCCATCTCCAGGGATGGTCCCCACATCTGAAAGAGCAGCAAGAGAGACGGGTGAGAGAAGAAGTGGAACAGGCTGAGGAGATGGATCCTGCTCCACTCTGGGACTCCTCAGCCCTGCATTGACCAGCAGAACAACCCCAGTGGCAAGAATCGGGGTTCTGCTTTCTTCCCAGCCTAGTGGCAATAATCCAGAGGTGGAAATATCTGGCAGGGAAGCCTCAGGAGAGGGTCGTTGCCTGGAAGGAAACCCCCTCACCTGGTCCACCTGCCTCTTCTCCTCCGCCTGGCTCAGGAGGAAGCCTTCGGACAGGGCCACCGCCTGGGAGCTGCTCTCCGGCCCGCATCCTCTCACCCAGCCCTGCATCTCCTGGGGCTGGAGGGCCAGGAACTGCTCCAGGATCACCAGGTCCAGGATCTGCTGCTTGGTGTGCCTCTCTGGCTCCAGCCAGCGGTTGCAGAGTCCGTGGAGCCGGCTGCAAACCTCTCGGGGCCCCTCGGCCTCCTGGTAGCGGAAGTGCCGGAAGCGTCGGCTGTTCACATCTCTGGTCATCGTTTCCTGAGCCAGGATTTCTGGAGCGGTTCCTTCCCAAGATTCAGCACCACCCCCTGCCTGGGTGGGACTGAGGCCTTTCCATGCTGTCCTGCTAATTCCACGTCCTTCTGGGAACTGCTCTTCCATCACCTTCCTCTTTTCTTTAGTCATCTCAGACTGTGGAAAGGGGCCCCTCCTCACCTGGATATGAAGAGGGAGAGGGAAATATCAAAAAAGCAGGAAAAACCAAAGATCTCAGAGGAAACTATTGAGTGATTTGTGGTCTGCTCCAAGGAGCCCCACAGAGCTCTCTCTTAACACACACACACACACACACACACACACACACACACACACACACACACACCGTGTCTTTAATACCCACATGAGCCTGTGGGAGAAGTTTTCAAGTGACCCAATGCAGAAATCGGGAGGATTCATCAGGATCCATATTTGGGAACCACGTTTGGCAGTCCTAAGAGATGGAGGGGGGTTGTTCTGGTGCTGCCTAGAGAGTAAGCCCCAATCTACAAGACCCTCGTTTTTATTTTGTTGGAAAGCAGAAATCATACAAATTCACAAGGAGGATTGCCCCCTCATATTCCCCCCTCGTAATATAATATAATAATAATAATCTTGCTATTGTTGTTCAACAAATTACTGGATATATCAGTTTTGGAGCTCAGGCCATGGTGATGGATCTGATCTACTTTTGTTAACCCATGTCATTTTAATTTTATTAACTTATGTATATTTGTAACCTGCTCTTCATGAACCATTCATCTCAGGGCAGCTCCTTAAAACAGGGGTCCCGAGGGGTCCCCAGCTTTTTGAGCGCTGCATTTAGTGGGCCCAATGACCAAAGAGGGCCAAATCTTAAACCAACATGTAACAAAAGTATTTCCCTACTTAAATACCTAAATAAATTTTGATCAAAAGTAAACATTCCAAGGCAAATGAAGAAAGGTTAACTTTAATGCAATCCATTTTGGAACAATATTTTACTGTGGAATCCTTTCATGTAGCTACACATGCCTCCCTAGTCACTGTGGGTTTTGTGGCTGTTTTCTGTTAGCCAAGGCAACTCAACGGCTGCACAATGTTCAACTCAATGTTCAACTCAACAGCTGCATAGGAGGAGGTCGGGGGCTGCATGGAGCCAGGAGGCCTGAGGTTGGGGACCTCTGCTGAAGATGGCAAAATGCCTTTGAAACGAATGAAAACTGGCAGCGCCATTCAGTTGATTCAACAGCAGAGCTGGAATATATAATATATAAGAGAGAGATCAAAGCTGGTAGGGGAGGCCTATAAGACGTTCCATGATTATTATATCATTTATTGTTTATATACGGCCATCCCATGTGGCTCAGGGCGGTGTGCTGAACTTCCTTCCGTACCGGCCTCAACCACGTGCCCAGCGGAACAGCTCCACCTTGCAGGGATGGCGGAACCGAGCCAGTTCTCTCAGAACCCTCATGTACTCTGGGAGCTAAACCTACTACGGAGGGATGGGACTTTTAAAAAAATAATTTAAATAAGCAGTTCACCTGGGATTTAGACCCACGGAGTTAAAGGTCACTGAGGATGGGCAGCATAAGTTACTTGTACTTTATTGGATGCATTATTATACCGTTAATAACATGATATTAGCGGCTGCACAGAGGCCCGGAAGCGTCTCTGCAAGGACCGGGATCCAACCCCGCCCCCTCCCCCGCCAGACTGCGACCCCCATTAGCCCCCCCCCCCAGCATTACTTGCGAGTAGACCTCTCGGGCTCCGGCTGCTCCTCCTTCCCCTGCAGCCCGCCCCGCCTGTCAGGAGGCAGCATGAAAAATGACATGAGGCAGGAGTCTGGTGAAAAAAGCCTCAAGATCAGAAGGCACCCCTTTTATTTATAGCTCCGTGCAGGGAAGTTAGAACAAAGGAAAACTTGCAAGTGTGGGCTTGCGAAGCAGGCAGCCGGGGCGAAAAGCCTTTCGACCACACGGGGGCGGCTTTATTTATACAGAGGTAGACAAAGAACATTCCTGAGGAGCCGGTGGGCACCCAATTGGTCAATTCATGCGAAGCCCCCAGCGGACATTCCACCGCCTTATATAGCAAAAAGCCAAAACCTAATTAACTTGGAGTGCAATCCCAGGTTCGCCCATTAAAGGAGGTGGTTTGCCAGCCTCCCGGCCTGGCCGAAACCGGGAGCTCCATGTTATTTATAGCTCCATGTAAGGAAGTTAGAGCAAAGGAAAACTTGCAAGAAAACGTGCAAGCCCTTGTGTTCTAACGTGATCGGTATTGCTAGCTGCCATGCCATAGATCAGGGGTAGTCAAACTGCGGCCCTCCAGATGTCCACGGACTACAATTCCCAGGAGCCCCCTGCTGGCAGGGGGCTCCTGGGAATTGTAGTCCATGGGCATCTGGAGGGCCGCAGTTTGACTACCCCTGCCATAGGTGGCGAATTTAGGAAAGCTGTGAAGTGATGGGAAGAAGTTTGGTGCAGAGGTGCAGCTTATGGAGGCGTGGTTTGCCAGCACCTGCTTACCTAGCATGGTTTGCCAGCGCTTACCTAGCCGGATCTCTACACCCGCCCCTCCCCCTCCCAGGAAAGGAGCCCCTCCCCCCGCCTCTCTAGCCCCGGACTCGGTCCCCTTAACCCTCTCGGGGCTGCAGGGAAAGGAAAGGGCTCCTCTCCTCGGCCAGGGCCCGACTGGATGCCCCTCTGAGGCTGACCCTGGCCGCCCTCCTCCCCCTCCCCGCAGCCCCCTGCCCGGGACTCCGGCCCATCCCCCTTGAGCCGCAGGTCTGAGCTGCGAGGAAGGGCTGGGGGGAGTCGGGAGGAGGGACGCAGGTCGGGGGGAGGGTCCTGCAGTTGCCTGTCCCCCTCCCTGCTCCCCCCTATTGGGAGTGCTGGGGGGTGGGATTCTCTGCCATACCCGGGGAAGGTTCCACGCAGAAGGAAGCCTCCCGGGTCAGAAAGGGGGCCCTGGAATCAAAACTTTGTCCTCTTGTTTCCGAGCAACCCAGTTTTGTCAAGAGCGACAAACTTCAATAAATAAAAGAGCTGCATGGGGGGGGGGGAGCGGGGAATCAAACCTGGCTCGCCTGATTAGAAGCTGCGGCTCTTAACCACCCCACCTAGAAACGTTGTGGGTCTGAATATCAAACCGTACCATTTATAAGCATCCCCTCTGGATGAGTCTGTGCAATGAACCTTGTTGTGTCCCGCAGCCCGATCTGAATGGTTTTCGACAGAGAGTGTTCAACACAAACAAGCCTTTTAGAAAAACAAAACATAAGTCCAGTTGGCACCTTTAAGACCAACAAAGATTTATTCAAGGCTCTGAGCGCTAAAATTTGCTTCCATATTTGCTTAGATGGTTTCAACTGATGAGCTCCTTCAAGTCCCGCAGGGAGCGGTCCTCTCTCCTATCCTATTCAACATCTTCATGCGCCCTCTCGCACAACTGGTACGGAAGTTTGGGCTGGGTTGCCATCAATATGCCGATGACACCCAGCTCTTCCTCCTGATGGATGGCCGCCCTGACTCTCCCCCAGAAGCATTAGCCAGCTGCCTGGAAGCAGGGACGAGATGGCTCAAGCAGAGTCGTCTGAAGCTCAATCCTTCAAAGACGGAGGTCCTGTGGCTGGGTAGGAAGGGCCCATGTGAGGAAGCGCACCTGCCTACCCTGGATGTACAGCTCTCTACGGCTCACTCCGCCAGGAACCTAGGCGTGATTCTGGATACTTCCCTTACAATGGAAGCCCAGATCACAAAGGTAGCGCGGCTGGCATTCTACCACCTCCGCCAAGCCAAACTACTAGCGCCCTACCTGGCCCAGGAACACCTAGCCACAGTGATCCATGCGACGGTCACCTCTAGACTGGACTTCTGTAACTCGCTCTACGCAGGCCTGCCCTTAGCCCTGACCCAGAAACTACAGCAGGTTCAAAATGCAGCGGCCAGGATCCTCACAGCAACACCGTGGAGGTCCCATATCCGGCCTATTCTCCATCAGCTGCAATGGTTGCCAGTTGAATTCCTGATCAGACTAAAGGTTCTGGTAATTACCTTCAAGGCCATACGCGGTCAGGGCCCAGTGTACCTGAGGGACCACCTCCCCGCCTATGCCCCCCAAAGAGCTCTGTGCTCCACTGCCGCCAACCAGCTAAGGATCCTTGGCCCTAAAGAAGTCCGTCTGGTCTCGACGAGGGCCAGAGCATTCTCTGTTCTGGCCCCTACCTGGTGGAACGAGCTCCCGGAGGAGATCAGGGCCCCGATGGAGCTTAAACAGTTCCGCAGGGCCTGCAAAAAGGAGCTCTTCCGCCAGGCATTTGGCTGAGACCAGACGTAATCAACAGCAACTGAAAGGCCCCTGATCCCCCCCTGCCCCCCCTCAGAAGTCTACCAATATGCTCTGGACCTGTTTGTATTGTTGCACTGGATTTTTCCCCTTTGAATTTGTTGAGAAATTATGCCAGATCCATCATGATACTGAACCATGAAAATAAAACATGGATTTCAGGTGCTGATCCTCATGACTTCGTATGATTTTCTTGATGAAATTAAAAAAAAAAACACCCAACCCCAATTAATCACACTGAGGAAAGCCTTTTTAATATTTTCACTGCAGAAGAAATACAGATGCAGGGGAGTTCCTAAGCCTACGCAGAGAACAATAGAATTAAAGGTAAAGGTAAAGGTATCCCCTGTGCAAGCACCGGGTCATGACTGACCCTTGGGGTGACGCCCTCCAGCGTTTTCATGGCAGACTCAATATGGGGTGGTTTGCCAGTGTTTTCCCCAGTCATTACCATTTAAACCCCAGCAGCAAGCTGGGGACTTATTTTACCGACCTCGGAAGGATGGAAGGCTGAGTCGACCTTAAGCCGGCTGCTGGGATTGAACTCCCAGCCTCATGGACAGAGCTTCAGACTGCATTCTGCTGCCTTACCACCCTGCGCCACAAGAGGCTCTTAACAATAGAATGACATTGTGTTAAATGCCCTGTTTTTTTGGAGGTTGGGAAAAATGAGTCCTTGCAGGATGAGCCAACATCTCCACACTCCGCCTCCCAGGAATTCCTACCGCCCTTATGCCGCCCTTCCAGGAACTGCTGAGGGAGATCTGGGTCTTTGCCTGGCGTCAGTCCCAGTCCCCAAGGGTTACAGATTGTCATGGCTCACTCATGCCTTCTAGCCTTGGCCCACAAGATAAGACCGGCTTGGCCCTGCTCAAAACACTCCCTCCTCCTCCGCCTGGGAAGCTACGTTCTAGAGAGGAACATGCTGTTCTCTTGATAAGAACCCAGAGTCAAAACAATCAAACGAACATGCGGAACTGCAGTCAATTTCTAATAACTCTGCGATCAATCAGAAGGTTGTAATCATTTCCTTTATCTCCAGGCCATCAATCCCTCCTTGGGGATGGCACATTACTAAAACAGAGTCCCAAAAACGGATGGTTGTAGATCAGCATGATTTTCAGATTCGGTCACCCAACATCCAATTGCATCTCCTCTCCAAGCAGCTCCACACAAATGTTAAATTGCAAAGCGGGGAACCCCACTGGTTAATAGCCACGGGGCAGAGCTCGGATCCTGTAGGATTTCCTTCTGAGACCTTTGGTTTCTTTCCGCTGTTCTGATATTTTCCCCTCTCCCTCTGCAGAGGAAACCGGTGACGGAAAGAAAAAGCAGACTCCTTTGTCCGAGATCAAGCCAGGCAGAGACACCTGCTCGGGAAGGGGGAATTCTGGGAGGGGGCACCATGCCAGAATGGGGGAAAAGAGGTGTTCACCTGTATCACATGGGAAAGGAGGAGTCCCAGGTTGTGTCCTGCTCAACTCTCTCACCTGGACTGGATGTGCAGCCGACGTTTGCTCACCTCTGCAACAGTGTCTCTCTACTTCCTGTAAAGGAGAGGAAAATGGAAAATAGGCCATTACGCTTGACTTCCTATTTTGTTTCCCTTTCTGCATTACATTTCTCGCACCATTATTCCCAGGATGGGGAACTCTGCCCTGTGCACACTCAACAAAATGTATAATGATTTGAAGTAAACGGTGGGAGAGGTGGAGGAGAAGCAACTCTCATCCATGAGGCTCCAGGGGTTGTAAATGCTGCCAACGTGTTTCTGACTTTTGAGAGATTTGAAATGTGCCCTGTGAACTCCAGAGCTCAGACACAGGACAGCAGCCCAGCGGGAACAGATCTGAGGTCCAGGTATACTTTTCTTCTGCTGGCTTCCCCCCCCCGCGCCCCCCGCAGTGTCTGGCTTATGGGGAAGAAAATGCATGTGTATGGCAGTGACATCGCAGAGGTATGGCTTTCAAAGTAATTATGCAGAAGTTCCATTCATTCAGCTTTGGCTAATAGCTGTATCTAGATTTGCCCTTTCTCTTTTGAGCTACCTATTTGATGAATATTTCAATTCATGTGGATAAGAACAGAGCTACCCTCCCTGGATCTCTCCAGTCTCCCTTTAAAGTGAGTGACCATCGCAATATCCGTGAGCAATGAGAGCTGCTTGTCCAATCTACGTCGTGTGCAGAATTACTTCCTATTCTTCCTGACCTTACCCAACAAGTTCACCAGGGCACAAAGCCCCTTCCCACGGGAGAGGGTCAGTCCTCTGAAGGAACTCCTCCTGCCTCGGAGAATTTCTCTTCCACGGTCATGGATGGTCCCCACCTCTGAAACAGCAGCAAGAGAGTGGGGTAAGAGAATGAATTACACAGGCAAAGGAGACAGACCCTGCCCCACTCCTCATCACTGCAGCAGCCTGCTGGAAATGCTGACAATTCACATTTGCAATCATTGTTTCCTGAGCCAGGATATCTGGAGCAGCTTTCCCCCCAAAATTCAGCACCACTCCCTGCCTGGTGAGCTGGGGGCCTTTCCTTGCTGTCTGGGTAATTCCAGGTCCTTCTCTTCCATCAACTCCCCCTCTTCTTAGGTCACCCCAGACTGTGGAAAGAGGCCCCTTTTCATCTGGGCATGAAGAAGGAGAGGATTTGAGTGAGTTGAAAAGAAAAAAACAGAAGATCCCTGGCTTTTACTTTTTGCTGCAGAGGGGAATTGGCAGAGGGGCATCCAGGGAGGGGGGGGCTGCTGGGGAATCCCTGCTCTATGCTGCTGGGGTACAAGGGAGGTAGTGAACCCCCAGGAAGGAGCAGGTGGGGGGAAGGGGAGGAGGGGAGCACTGACCAAAACAGAGGCATGTGCGTCAACCAATCCCCCCTCCCTGGATGTGGTACCTGATCTTATATGCTCTAGTAATTGGGTTTTAGTGGGGTTTTGTTGGGTTTAATTGTATGGATTTTCTTTTTGTGTGACTGCTATTCATCCTGTCCCGTTCTTACAAAAAAGACAACAGCAACATTATTTGCTGGGGTCTCCATGTGGCCCTCTTTAGGCAGTGGACATGTTAATGCGGCCCCCATGTGCCAAAAGGTTGGGGATCCCTGCCCCAGATGGTTGGACTAAAGAAGAAGAGTTGGTTCTTATATGCCGCTTTTCTCTACTTGAAGGAGTCTCAAAGTAGCTTACATTCACCTTCCCTCAGTCAGAACAACTTTATCAGTGCCATGGTGAGCCCAAGGTCACCCAGCTGGCTGCATGTGGGGGAGTGCAGAACCGAACCCAGCTTGCGAGATTAGAAGTTTGTACTCTTAGCCACTACACCAACCAATGGTGTAGTATTTTCAGCTAAATATCCAGAAGAACTTCCCAACTGGTTCCTCAGTGGAACAGGCTTTCTTGGGAGGAGAAGGGTTCTCCTTCTTTGGAAGTTTTAAAGCAGAGGCTAGATAGCCGTCTGACAGAAATGCTGATTCTGTGAATGTAGGCCAGGGGTAGTCAAACTGTGGCCCTCCAGATGTCCATGGACTACAATTCCCAGGAGCCCCTGCCAGTGACTGGGTGGGGAGAAGGGATTATGTCGGTGCTTGGCTCTTGTGGCCCTTTCTTGCAGGCCCCCAGAAATGCCAATTGCCACTTGGTGGTCGAGAGGCAAATTTCCACCAGGCCAGACTGGATTAGACCTGGAGGTCCCCTTCCAACTCTATGATTCTATGAATTCATAAAATTATTAAACCCATTAAAATTCTAAATCCTAAAATAACCAAACCACTGCATACTTTATCACTATTCTATGGAAGAGGAATGTTGTTTTTAATCATTTTTTTTAAATTTTAATAATAGGATAGGATAGAACAGCTTACAAAAAGATTATAAAAAAGGACAAAGTACAGACATCTTGTATCTTTTACGTTACAATATAGGATTGATCGATATTGATGCAGCATTATTTTACTTTGCCTTGAACCAAATTAAGTCGTGTCCATCCTCTAATCATTAGTCACTTTCCACAACGTTGTACAAAGTCAAGAGATCTACATTCTTTAATCTTCAAATCCACATATTGTCCATCTGTTTTTCCCTTTCCCTGTAAAAAGTCAAGAAATGGTTTTCACGCAGTCATAAAAGTAGACGTTGATTTTTCTGTAGTCAAAGCAATAAGCGATCCACTCTTCTACTGTAGGTAAATTTGCGTTTTTCCAGTTCCGTGCATCACATATAGAATTCTCGCTGCTGTTGTCATATATCTGAACAAAGTGCCATGATTATTTTTCAGTTCATTATTGATCAGTCCCAACAAAAACACCTTGGGTTGCAAATATGTATTGGTCTTTAAAATCCTTTGTATATAAGGATGTACTTGTACCAAGAATTTGTAGGCTCTACTACATGTCCACCACATATGATAAAAGTCTCCCGTTCGTTTTTCAAATTTCCAGCATTTATTAGATCTGTTTTGGAACATTTTATCAAGTTTCTCTGGTGTCATATGCCATCTATATAACATTTCATAGGAATTTTCTTTAAATTTAATACTTTTCCTCCACACTTTTTTCCATTGCTCCACTGGAATGCCCAAAATTTTTGACTCCATTTTGTCATACAATCTTTAATCTGTTCATCTTCCATCTATACTTCAATAAAGGTTTATACCTTTTTTTATAACATGTTCATCATTTGTCCAAAGTACCAGCTGTAAAACATTTGCAGGTTTTTCAAAGCCATATTTTTATGGTCAATTTTAAATCTATCAAAGGGCTGAACGTAAGAAAACCACTGACATAAAACCTTCTTTTGTTAGTTCTTCCTTTGATTTCATTTTAATCTCCTCTTGAGAGAAATCCACCATGTCTTAGTAAGTTAACCAATGATCTCCCCTTGTCATTTCTCATCTAAAATAATACTTAATGTGTTGGGAGTCATTGTGTTATTTTAGAATAAAATCTACATTTGTATTTGTTCCCCATTCTCAGTAATGCATATCTAGTGCAATTGTTTTAAAGTCAAAGTTTGCTTTGTCTATATCATAACATAAGTATCTGTGCCATCCAAACCCCAGGTCATGCCCTGTTTCTCAGCAAGATCTATTTCAGGGGTAGTGAAACTGTGGCCCTCCAGATGTCCATGGACTACAATTCCCAGAAGCCCCTGCCAGCATTTGCTGGCAGGGGCTTCTGGGAATTGTAGTCCATGGACATCTGGAGGGCCGCAGTTTCACTACCCCTGATATTCTTTCATCCAGAAAAAGCAACATGCTGCCAAATCTAATTTCAGATCTAGGAAACCCAAAACTTCTTTCTTTCACATCTAGTAGAACTTTATATTTAATACGATACTCCTACGAACATATCTAAAAGAGCTGCTCTATCTGCTCTTGCCCTTAAGAAAATTAGGCTGCATAATGTCAACAAAATTGTGTTGTCTTAATATTTTTAACTCTCATTTTGTATCTATTAGTCAATCTTGACTTTCATCAATTTTAGAACTTATGCTTTTCATTTTATTCTACGTCTTTTGCATATTTGGGATATTTGATGGGATTGTCATGGCTAACGCAATAAAACAAATCTGACTCTATATTTAAAGTGAGGCTTTTTACTCTGCCAAATAAATTTTGTTAAATCCTTTTGCCATTGTTTAAATGGTGCATCAATTGACAAAATTGCTATTGCTTGAAAAAGAAATAGCATTTGAGACAATACATGCATTTTAACTGCAGCAATTCTACCCAATAATGATAACTTTATATTATCCAATGTTAACAAATATTTCTAACATCATTCCATATTTTAGCATAATTATTTTGGAACACAGTGTTGTTAGACATTATACCAAGATATTCCCCTTTTTTCAATTTTAATTTGTTTTTTTTTCTTTAGTTTCATTTGTTCCTGTAAATTTATATTTTTAATCAACATTTTGATTTTTCTGCATTTATTTGAAAACCCGCCGTTGCACCAAATTCTTGCAACTTAATTGTTAGAGATTCTATACATCCCTTCCAGTAAGGTTCTAATTTGGTGGGTTTTCAGTTAGGGAGGCCAGCAAATTGATGGTCCCTGGATGAACAGTTCTGTCTTGCAAGCCCTGCAGCATAGCAAATGTCCCACAAGGCTTTGATGTAATTCTCCAAAGCATTCCACCAGGCTGGGGGCAGAACCAAGAAGCCCTGGACATGTTGAGGCAAGTTTTATTTCTCTAAGCACGAGGACCCAAGGCAGATTCTAGTGACTAGAAAATAGTGCTCTGGGGTGGACATAGAGGGAAAGGCTGTCCCAAAGATACAAGGGCCCCAGACCGTTAAAGGTTATAGCCAAAAGCTTCAATCTGATCCAGTCTCCATTTTTCAGCAAGGAAGTTGGGAGAGTACTGGCTGGTTATGCACTCTCTATGACGTCCCAGTTAGAACCTGGACCAGCTGGACTTTCCAGAGCAGCCTTAAGGATAGCCCTGCATACAGCAAGTTACAGAAATCTAGCCTGGAGGTGACTATTGCATGGATCACTGTAGCTAGGTTGGGTGCCAACAGGTAAGGTGCCAATCGACGTACCTGGTTGAAGAAGAAAAAGAAGAGTTGGTTCTTATATGCCGCTTTTCTCTACCCAAAGGAGGCTCAAAGTGGCTTACAATCGCCTTCCCTTTCCTCTCCCTACAACAGACACCCTGTGGAGTAGGTGAGGCTGAGCGAGCCCTGATATTCCTGCTTGGTCAGAGCAGTTTTCTCAGTGCTGTGGCGAGCCCAGGGTCACCCAGATGGCTGCAAACCAGGCTCGCTAGATTAAAAGTCCACACTCTACAGTACACCAAGCTGGTGAAGATGGCAGAATGCCCAGCCAGGGCCTGCATTGAAAGAGATATGTCCAGAATGACACCCAGGCTTCTGATGGTCTCCAGACTTATTAGATGGACCCTGTCAGGAGCTGGGAGTAGCACTGACTCACTTGGAGCTCATCAACCTGGCCAAAGGACCTCCTTCTTGGCTGGGTTCAACTTCAACCTTTTTCTAGCCATCCCACCACAACCTCCAGACACCTGGGCTAAGAATCCAGAGGCATCATCAGAGGGCCATTCATCAGCAGATATAACTCTGAGCATTCAAACGGTTTGGATTCTTTGAAGCAGTGAAGATTGCTACTCCAATTGACTGTCTTTCCACACTCTGACCATTCAGAAGGTTTCCCCCAAGAGTGGGTTTTCTGATGGCGTTGAAGACCACCATTGTGACTGAATTTTTTACCACATTCAGGGCATTCAAAGAGTTTTTCACCAGTGTGGATTTTTTGATGCTGATGGAGATCGGTACTGTGATTGAACTTTTTCCCACACTGTGAGCATTCAAAAGGTTTCTCCCCTGTGTGGATTATTTGATGCCGCTGAAGCTGACCTCGCCAACTGAATTTAATTCCACACTCTAAGCATTCAAAGGGTTTCTCCCCTGTGTGGATTCTTTGATGCTGATGAAGATCGCTACTGTGACTGAATTTTTTCTCACACTGTGAGCATTCAAAAGGTTTCTCCCCTGAGTGGGTTGTTTGATGCCGCTGAAGCTGGCCTCGTGAACTGAATTTCTTTCCACAATGTGAGCATTCAAAAGGTCTCTCCCCTGTGTGGGTTCTGTAATGCAGCTGAAGATGACTACTCTGACTGAATTTCTTTCCACACACTGTGCATTCAAAGGGCTTCACACCTGTGTGGATTCTTTGATGCCGCTTAAGAAAGGATCTGCAACTGAATTTCTTTCCACACTCAGAGCATTCAAAAGGTTTCTCCCCTGTGTGGACTCTTTGGTGGTCAAGGAACCGCGATCTGCATTTGAAGGACTTTCCACAGAGAAAGCATTCATGTGCCTTCGTTATACTGGGCATTGGAGAATGTACGTTATCCTTTGTTTCCTCAGAGATTGTTATTGCACTGTCTGAGCAGATCAATGGCTTCTCTCCTGAGGGAATTCCTTGATGCCCATGGAGGTCTGCTTGGCCCCTGAAGCTCTTCCCATACTCCCAGCCCTTATATGTTTCCCCCATCATGAGAAGGACTTCACGCAAGTACCCTCCTTGACAAGGAAGGATTTCATTCTTCTTCTCGGCTGTGTGGCTTCCTTTTTGCCCCTTAGGTCCACCTTGACTCCTGCCATTTCCACTCCAGTCTTCATTCTTGACTTCACCTAGCGACAGATGATGCAGTTCTTCTTCCTCCTCATTCCCCTGATGATCCCCTGCTGGAATAAAAACAGAGATTAGGTTAGCTCCCATGCAAGGAGGCCTGATTTGCACTTGACTTTCCCTTCACAACATTTCAGTGGAGGTAATTTCAGGTCAAGAAGCAACAGTGAGAACCAGGCATGAGTCCCTTGGACTGCAAGGCGAACAAACCGGTCCGTCCTAGAGGAGATCAGCCCTGAGTGCTCCTTAGAAGGCCAGATCCTGAAGATGAAACTCAAATACTTTGGTCACCTCATGAGAAGGAAGGACTCCCTGGAGAAGAGCCTAATGCTGGGAGCGATCGAGGGCAAAAGAAGAAGGGGACGACAGAGAATAAGGTGGCTGGATGGAGACACTGAAGCAGTCGGTGCAAACTTAAATGGACTCAGGGGAATGGTGGAGGACAGGAAGGCCTGGAAGATCATTGTCCATGGGGTCACGATGGGTCGGACACGGCTTCACACCTAGCAACAATGGATGAACTCTCTAGGATCCCCCTTAACAAACATTTGATGTTGTTGAGGGTGGAATCTGCGAGTGAAACTCTTTCTACACGTTGAACCTGTCACTATACTTGATCCGTCTCCAAACCTGAGAGTTAAGTTTCAGCCTCCCTATCTAAATTACATTACATCCCGCCGTACATTGTTACGTCCCATCCCATATGAAAATATATAATGAAGAGAACACATGGCCCTTCTGGGGGATTGTGAGCATATATAGTGAGGTAAGGAGCCAATCCCTTTGGGGATTTTCCCTGGTTTTGATTGCTGTAATAACTTGCATCTCGGCAGTTTCCCTTTCCAGTCTGTTCCTGAAACTTTTTGGTAACGGAACAGCTATTCCGAGGTCTCTAACTGAATGTCACGGAAGGCTGAAGTTTTCCCCTGCAGGTTTCTCAGTCTTGTGATTCTTGATGTTAAATTTGGGTCCATTCATTCTTCGGTGGAGGTTTTGACATATCTGCATGGTTGGCATTTTCTTAACAGTGTTTCTTTCATCCAGAGTTGAATCCAAACAAAATATGACCTTATCATCTTAGTTTGTTATTCCTGTAAGGCCTGTGTATCTGGTAAACATGTCCGTGGTGCTGTGTACCAATCCAGGACCGACTTTCTCCTTATATATGTGCCACTAGATTAGATACTAAATGTTTCTGAGACTTCAGACCAACAAGGCTACCTACGTGAATCTATCCAGAATGTGTTTCATGAAAATTACATTTATGCTCTGACTGTAGTTCTTGCCAAAGGCCATGATTTCATTATATTTTCCTTTGAATTACCTGGTCAGTATGGTTCCTTTTGTTCCTTACCATTTGGGGGTGGCCTTTCTTCTGACAGTGGGAATTCGTGTTGAGGGTCCATATTCTCTCTGTGGCTTTGGGGTTCTTTTCCATCCTCAAAGTTTTCTTCAGCATCTTCAATCTTGACTTCCACTAATGTGAAACCATTAAATTCCCCAGCTGTCTCCTCTGCCTTTCCTGATGGAATCAAGACAGAGATCCAGTCAGCACTCACTTAAAAAGCTAACCCACCAAACCTAACCCACTGGTCAACTGTGGCTGTTTATTTCCTTTATCAGCATTTTTCTCTCTCTCCCCCTCCAACTGAGCCACCCAATTTCCACAGCTAGGCCCTTCAGGAGAACCGTTCTTATATTCTGCCTCTCCTTCTCCTCCACAAAAGTCCCCGTGTGTGCTTTAATGGATAAAGTGGGAAAGAATCATTCCACCGCCCTTCAGGACTTGGACTTCAGCCTCTCAGAATACTTTGCGGAAGGGGGACCAGAAGCCAGGACCAAACTGAGATCCAGAATTCAAAGGGGACCCCATGTTGTTTGGAAGGATTGCCAGGTTTTTTGGGGGGAGAAGGCCGATAAGGCCTCAGTTCATCAAGGTGACCACTGTAGGAAGAAGGTGACAGGTCTTTGGGCTCTTCTTAAGTAAATTTCCCTCCTTTACCTGGAATAGCCAGTATTTAAAGATACTGCAGCCCTTAAAGGGATTAAAAGAGCCACAGCAGAGCTCAGCCCCAGAAGGAACTTCTAAGCCTTGCAGATATCAGGCCTCAGATGGCCTCCCGCCATCTTTTCCCAGTGGGCTTCACAATTCAATAAAACCAAGAGTTCCTATGAAGTGAAGAGGAACTCTCCCACACTTCCTCTTTGCCCATTCCCTGGACAGAACCATGACGCATACGTACTCTCAACCGGGTTGTTTGGGAAGGAAATGCGCTCTGGAGGCCCTCTGGAGAAGGACGCAAGGCCTCTGCCTGGCTCCACCGTAACCTCTCTCACATTACTGGCTTGGGAAGGAATGAAATTTAAAGAAGAGGAAAAATCATTCCAAAAGGCTGAGAACATGGTCAGGATCAAAGCCCAAAATAATAAAGAGAATAAGGAAAAAAACATCCATTCCAGACCACCGTCAGAGTGGATGACAGTAGTTATGGGGTAGTTACGAGGCATGTTAGAAAGGTTGCCCACTGAGAAATTAGGGTTTATTTGAGGCCCTCTTGTCCCCATTTTGGCCTTGGGTTATGACACCCTCCCTGGCTTGGATGATGGTCCCAACACAGCCTAAGTTACCCCTGGGCCAGACAGGAGGCCTGGGTTGCCCCACCCAGCCATGCTGAACTCTACTTTCACTGGCAAATCAATTCTGGGAGGTCCCCAGTTGTACTGCGTACACCTGGGTGGGCCTCTAAACAACATTTTGCATTGAAGAGTTTCTTTCCTGTATCCTATGAGAAACAAGAACCTACCCAGAAAGGCCACGCTTCCATAGTTCTCCAGCATGACTTCCCAATGGAGAGCTCGTTGGCCTGAATCCAGCAGGGCCCACTCCGCCTCTGTGAAATCCACGGCCACCTCTTCAAAGGAAGGCAGAGACTGAAAGAAAGGGCAGGTGACCTCGTTAGAGGTCACACCAGGCAGAAATGCCATGCTGGGAGAGGGCATTTGAGTAGAGTGGAGGACCTGGAGCTTGGCATTGGAGAAAGGGAGAGGCGTTCATTTCCTCTCTCGCATGGACTACCTGACAGGTAGCACAGGAGCCTTGAGAAGGTTCCTTAGATGCCCCCTGCTGATGTCTCCTACCTTTCCCGGAAGCTGAATTGCCATTTCCACACCTCTGCAAGGACGGTGGCTCAATAGGACTTTTCCGCTGCCTGTAAGGAAGAGAAATTAGGGAGAAAGGCTGTTAGCTTCGACTTCCTGTATTGTTTACTTGTTTAAATACTCCGTCTTTCAGCCTCGTTCCTAGAGTGGGAAACCTTCCTCTACAGACACTCAGAAAAATAACAGTAAATGGTTGACAAGGTAACAGAGAAGCAGCAGGCACCCATGAGCCCCAGGGCTTATAAAATGCTGCCAGGATGTTTCTGACTTCTGGGAGCCTTGAAAGGTGCCCTGTGAACTCCAGAGCTGAAAAACCAGACAGCATCCATGTTGGATCACATCAAAGGCACACCCTTCCCCTGCAGGTGCCACCCCCAAGTGGTTGGGCTGCTGGGAGGAAACAGTTCATGCGTGGAAAGGACACTGCAGGGGAGTGGTTTTCAGAAGTAGGCAGACCCCAAGATGTGGAGGCCCCATTTATTCCCCATGGCCAATAGCTGTGTCTAAACTTTTTTGAGCTGCATTGAGTCCCTCTAAGGGTGAGATACATGTTTTCATCTATATTTTAATGACTGTGATCAAGAACTCCCATGAATCTGTCTAATCCCTCCTTAGAGCGAGTGGCCATCAGTACATCCAATAGCAATGAGGGCCACACGTCCTCTCTGTGTCTCCTGCAGAGTTATTTCTGTTTTTTCCCATAACCTGAAGCATCTGCTCAACAACTCCACTATGTGTCCCAATCGTATCCTGGCACAAGGCACCCTTACCACAGGAGAGGGCCTCTGGGACATGCTCCTGCGCCCTCTGCCAGTCCTCCAAAGGAACTGCTTCCACCTCCTTCCATTTTGCTGCCATCTTTCTGGATGGTCCCCACATCTAGAACAACAACAAGAGAGATGGGTAACAGAAGGAATGGAACAGGCCAAAGAGATCAACCCTGTCATACTCCCAGACTCCTCACCCCTGCACTGACCAGGAGGACCGCTTTATCCCCAAGGGCAAAAATTAGGATCAGGCTTTCTTCCCAGCCTAGTGAATTTTCCAGAGGTGGAAATATCTGGCAGAGAAGCCTAAGGAGAGGGTCGTTGCATGGAAGGAAACTCCCTCACCTGCTTTGCCTGCCTCTTCTCCTCCGCCTGGCTCAGGAGGAAGCCTTCGGCCAGGGCCACCGCCTGGGAACTGCTCTCTGGCCCGCATCCTCTCACCCAGCCCTGCATCTCCTGGGGCAGAAGGGCCAGGAACTGCTCCAGGATCACCAGGTCCAGGATCTGCTGCTTGGTGTGCCTCTCCGGCTTCAGCCAGCGGCTGCAAAGTCTATGGAGCTGGCTAAAAACCTCTCGGGGCCCAGCAGCCTCATGGTAGCGAAACTGCCGGAAGAATCGGCTGCGCATATCTGGGGTCATTCTTTCCTGAGCCAGGATGTCTGGAGTAGCTTCCTCCCCAAATTCAGCAGCATCCCCAGCCTGGATGGGATTGGGACTTTTCCTTGCTCTCTGGCTAGTTCCAGGTCCTTCTGGGTCCTGCTCTTCCATCGCCTTCCCTTCTCCTTTCCTTGGTTCACCTCTGACTGTGGGAAAAAAGCAGAAAGACATTAATGTCTCAAAAGACATCCCATTAGCTTCTAGGGTGCTGCAGGGCTCCCCCACCCCTTTAATATCTGTATGGAGCCCCTGGGAGAGGTCACGGGGAGATGTGATTAGATGAATGTACCATGTTTTTACTGTTCTATTACTGTTTTTAGGGGATTGGTTTTATATAAATTAAAGGATAATAATAATAATAATGATAATGATGATGATGATAATAGTGAGTTTGGGGTGACCCAATACAAAAACCAGTCAATTCCGTCAGGATCCATACGTTAGAACTACTGTGGTGTCAGATGGGTGATTTCTGTGGTGCTGCCTATAGTACGCGACCCCAACCTAGAGTCTGACAAAGGTTTGTTTTGATGTAAGAAGTATACAAAGTACCGGGTGTCTGCTTTTTATGGTTCAGTCCATGGTGATGGGATTTGAGCGTGTTGAAAATAAAACAAAACCCCAGCGGCTCCCTGGCTTTGCCTTTCTCCTGCAGGGGGGAATTGGCAGGGGGGGGGGCATCTTCCAGGAAAGAGTGGGGCTGCTGTGGGCTGAGCAGGAGCAAGGGGGGGGGCAGTGAACCACCAAAGGAGGGAGAAGGCTTGCAGGGAAGCCAATCAGCATGGAGGATCCCTCCCGTCCGATCCTTTCCTGGCATTCCTAGGGCCGAGAAGCCATTTTGATCTCTTCCCGTTTACAGCAGGGGTAAGTCAACCTGTGGTCCTCCAGATGTTCATGGACTACAATTCCCATGAGCCCCTGCCAGCTGGCAGGGGCTCATGGGTATTGTAGTCCATGAACATCTGGAGGACCACAGGTTGACTCCCCCTCCAGATCCTGCCTTTCTGGGCCCCCCCCGCCCCAAGGCCCCGAACCAAATTAAAAGAGGCCTCCGAGGGCCGCCCTTGAGAAGCATCGAGAAGGACTGAAATCCAGCCCCCCCCAAGGCCTCCCGCCCTCATTGACCCCCCCTTCAGGCCTTACTTGCGAGTAGACCTCCCCGGCCTCCGGCTGCTCCTCTCTACCGGTACGGTCCGCTCTGCCACCTCCCTCTTCCGGCCTGCCAATCAAGAGCAGAGCCCCCCCCAACCCTTGTCCTCCCGCCCACCCCCCGCGCGCCTCTCTAGCCGCGAGCTCTGTCCCTTTAACCCTTTCCCTGCTGCAGGGAAAACGCCTCCTCTCGACGGGGAGCCGCACCGGACGGACTTCAGTCGCCCCTGCCCAATTGCTCCGGAGCGGTCCCATGGAGCGGCGCGGGGCGTTGGCGAGGACAGCCCGGCTGACGTCCGTCCGGTCGAGCTTTGGAGGTGGCTCCTTTTTCCTTTACCTGCCGCCCCCGCGAGGGTTAAAGGGGCGCGGCCGGAGAGGCGGGGGGGGAGGGGGAGGGGGGGCAGTGGTGCAACTGCACGGGGAAGCGGAGCCCGGGGAGGCTTCCTCGCAAGTAAGACACTAAGGGGGGGGTGCAATCTTGCAAAGGGGGGGGGTGCTTTTCCCGTCGTCTCTGTTCTTTGCCTGCTTTTCAAATGCAGTCTCCTGATGCCTTGGGGGGGCCTTTGGGGGGGGGGCAGAAACCGCTCTGGACCTGTTGGGCCATTGCACTGTTATTTTATATTGTTGTACTGTTATATTAAGAGCCTCTCGTGGCACAGAGTGGTAAGGCAGCGATATGCTGTCTGAAGCTGTCTGCCCATGAGGCTGGGAGTTCAATCCCAGCAGCCGGCTCAAGGTCGACTCAGCCTTCCATCCTTCCGAGGTCGGTAAAATGAGTACCCAGTTTGCTGCTGGGGGGTAAACGGTCATGACTGGGGAAGGCACTGGCAAACCACCCTGTATTGAGTCTGCCATGAAAACGCTGGAGGGCGTCACCCCAAGGGTCAGACATGACCTGGTGCTTGCACAGGGGAGACCTTTGCCTTTACCTTTACTGTTATATTATATTGTTATACTGTTACAGCCACTGTTATTAACATTATTGTATGATTATTAACAAAGATTGTTTCACGTATGGTTCATAAGTTCAGTGTAAACCGCCCTGAGCCTCCGGGGAGGGCAGTATATAAGTATAAAAAATAAAATAAATAAGGAAAAATAAAATAAATAAAATAAGGAAAACAGATAAAAATGGCTTCTCAGCCGTAGGGAGGGCCAAGGAATGTAGATGATCATGAGTGTGTATGATTTCTATGCTGAAATAAAATAAAACCACTTTCAAATTGTAGGCTGTAGTTTAATCTATGGGCAACCCAACAAAGATCACCTCTCCATCCCTTCTTGCGGGTCGCCCAGAGCGAAAAGGTAGTCCCCAAACACTGATCCTTATGGATCCTCATGATTTTTGTGTTGGTCACCCCAAACTCAACATTCAATCGTGTTTCCTCTTCCAGTGGCTCCATACAGATATTAAATTGCATGGTGGCACCCCACAGGTAAATGGCTACAGGGCAGAACACAAATCCCACAGTATTTCCTTCTGAGACCTTTGACATCTTTCCCTCTTCATAGCTACGTGAGAAAAAGACATCTTTCTGCAGCCGGAAGTCACCTAAGAAAAGGAGAACATGATGGAAGAGCAGGACCTAGAAGGGTCTGGAATTGGCCAGAGAGGAAAGAAAGGCCCCCATCCCATCAAGGCTGGGGGTGGTGCTGAATTTTGGGAGAAATCTGCTCCAGAGAGCCTGGCTCAGGAAAGAATGACCCCAGATATGCACAGCCGATGCTTCCGGCACTTCCGCTACCAAGAGGCCGATGGGCCCCGAGAGGTTTGCAGCCGGCTCCACGGACTCTGCAACCGCTGGCTGGAGCCGGAGAGGCACACCAAGCAGCAGATCCTGGACCTGGTGATCCTGGAGCAGTTCCTGGCCCTCCTGCCCCAGGAGATGCAGGGCTGGGTGAGAGGATGCGGGCCGGAGAGCAGTTCCCAGGCGGTGGCCCTGGCCGAAGGCTTTCTCCTGAGCCAGGCAGAGAAGAGGCAGGCCGAGCAGGTGAGGGGGTTTCCTTCCTTCCCTTCAAGCAGTGACCTTGTCCTGAGGCTTCCCGGCCAGATATTTCTACCTCTGGAAAATTCAGCAGGCTGGCAAGAATGCCCAACCCTGGTTCTGGCCACCCACGGCTGAACCTGCTCTGCTGGTTGATGCAGGGATGGGGAGTCTGGGCGTGGGGCAGGATCCGTTTCCTTGGCTTCTTCCCTTTCTCCTCTCACCCGCCTCTCTTGCTGCGCTTTCAGATGGCAGCTAAACTCCCTGGGGTGGAAGGAACTCCATTGGAGGACTGGCAGAGGGCGCAGGCCCAGGAGTGTGCCCGAGAACCCCTCTCCCGTGGTAAGGGTGCTGTGAGCCTGGCTGGGGTTGGGGTACCCAGTGAAGATGATCTGTAAAAGGTTCAGGTCAGGAAGAAAAGAAAATACTTCTGCACACCACACAGGGCGGATGTCCTGACGCCCACTCGACATAAAGGGGGATTAGGGACTCTCAAGGAGGGCAGCTCCGTTCTTATTCACATGAATCAAAATATTCTTTAATTATATATGGCATCTTCCATCCCTTTGAGGGACTCAAGGCAGGCTAGAAAAGAAAAAGCAGGCCAATCAAGATGCAGCTGCTTGCCATGGAGTCAAAATGGAACCTCCACATTCTGAGGCAGCATACCTCTGAAGACCATACTACTGTGACATCACTTCCACACACATTTCTCCTCTCAGCAGCCCAATCACAAGGGGGTGTCAGTGGGCGGAGCGGGGGGGGGACAGCCTGTAGGAGAAAGGTGTGCCTGGGCTTTTAATCTGATCCAGCAGGGACCCTGTCCTGAGCCGTGGAATTCACAGGACACACTCAGGCAATCTTCTCTCCCTGACAGGCAGTGGAGAGATGCAGCTGAACTGTGGTCCTTGCAGAGGGGTGGAAACGGCTGCTGCACTTGCAGCCCAGGTAGGAGAGAGGGGCAGGTGGGACCCCCTCCTTTCTCAAGGGGGCTCAGAGGTCTGTGTGGGAGAGGCCATGCACACTTTCCTTTCCCCACGCAAAGCTTGACATCCCGCACCCTCCCAAACTGCCCCTTCCAGAGTGAAGTCTGCCTGGCCTGATCTCTGAGGACAAATCAGCTTTTTCTTTCAGTCTCCGGTTTCCTTTGCGGAGGTGGCCGTGGATTTCGCAGAGGCGGAGTGGGCCCTGCTGGATCCAGCCCAACGAGCTCTCTACTTGGAAGTCATGCAGGAGAACTACGGGAGCGTGGCCTTCCTGGGTAGGTGCTTGTATTTATTTGTTTGTTTGTTTGTTTATATTTTTATACCGCCCTTCCCTACGGCTCTGGGCGGTTCACAGAAACATTTTGGAACATTTGCATGGAACAGTATGAGTATCGATATAACAATACAACAACAATAACATACCAAGTAGAACTAGAACAGTATTTCAACAACAATAACTTTGACACTCCTTTGGCAGGTTCGGACTCTCAGTCTGGGGGGGACCTGTAGATGTTATGGGTCAGTCGGCCTCAAGCAAATGCCTGGTGGAGGAGCTCCTTTTTGCAGGCCCTGCGGAATTGTGGAAGTACGATCATAGAATCATAGAATCATAGAGTTGGAAGGGGCCATACAGGCCATCTAGTCCAACCCCCTGCTCAGCACAGGATTAGCCCTAAGCATCCTAATCCAAGCATCAGACTATGACACAGCGTTTTGAGGCCCACTCAGATGCGTTTAGCCCACCTGGGGCCTCCTAAAGTTGATGTGGCAATGAAAGCAGAGTTCAGCATGCCTGTGTGGGGTGGCCTCAGCCTCCTATCTGACCCAGGGATGACTGAGGCTACTGCTGGGACTACCATCTGTGCAAGGGAGGGTATCATAACCTGAGGTCAAGAATTTTCTAAAAGGGGCCAGATTCCAATTTCTCAGTTGCCAACTTTTCTAGCACACCCCTCCCCCTGGGCAGGACCAGCATCACCCACTCTGACCATGATCTGGAATGGATGTTTTCCCCTTATGCTGTTTGGGAGTGTTTGCCTTGATCCTGACCACGTTTCCATCCTTTTGGAATATTTTTTTCATCCTCCTTGAATTGTGTTCCTTCCCAATCTAAGAATAATCTCATTCTCTCCAGAAGAAGCCAGTAATGTGAGAGACACGGCTTGGGAGCCAGACAGAGGCCTTGTGTCCGTGGGAGGGCTGGAGAGTTTCTCAAGAGGATCTTCAGAGACTGTGTCCTTCCTGAATGACCCTGCTGAGAGTAGGTATCTTTGTCAGGGAACAGCCACGGGGGATCGCCTCTTCTCTCCAAGCAGCTTTTGATTGGGTAGAATTGTGAATCCCTCTGGATAAGGAGGGAGGGAGGGAGGGAGGCCTTCTGGGGCCTGAAATCTGTGAGATTCGGAAACTCTGTCTCAGCCTAAGCTTTGCTGTGTCAATTTAAATCACTTTAGGGCAGCGGTAGTCAGCCTGTGGTCCTCCAGATGTTCATGGACTACAATTCCCATGAGCCCCTGCAGCCGGCTCCACGAACTTTGCAATCACCAAGAAGGAGATGCTGGACCTGGTGATCCTGGAGCAGTTCCTGGCCCTCCTGCCCCAGGAGATGCAGGGCTGGGTGAGAGGACGCGGGCCGGAGAGCAGTTCCCAGGCAGTGACAGTTCCCAGGCGGTGGCATTTGCTGGCAGGGGCTCATGGGAATTGTAGTCCATGAACATCTGGAGGACCACAGGTTGACTGCCCCTGCTTTAGGGGCTGTGACATCTTTACATGCTGGATATTCCAGGGAAAGGAGAGAGGTTTACATAAGAAGAGCCCAAAGATGGTGGTCACTTTGATGGACGGAGGCCTTACCTCCCCCCCTCCCCCAATCCCTCCAAACACCCCTTGAATTCTGGGTTTCATTGGGCTTGGTCCTGGCTCTCTCCTTCCCCCTGAGTATCTGGAGAGGCTGAATTCCGGTTCCTCTTTGCCGTGGTCACAACCAGAAGGAGGCTCTTTGAGATGCAGGACCGTATATCCTTATCACTCCTTTTATTCCATCATCTATAGCAAAGAATCGACAGTCCTGCAAGGCAATTCACACGTGAAAGGTGGGGGAAGGATTCCTTCCTGTTTTTCCCCATTAAATCACACAGGGGGAGTTTTGTAGGCAGAATAAACGAATGGCTGCCCTGTAGGACCCCGCTGGGGAAACGGGGGTCACTTATGGCTCAACCGGTGAAGGGGGAGCGGGGAGAGAAGTGTTGACGAAGGGAGTGTACAGCCTCGGATGAGGAGTGCCTGATTGGTGGCTTGGCTCCTTGGGTGGGTGCTGATTGGATCGCTTTCTTTATTCCATTAGGGCAGGGGTAGTCAAACTGTGGCCCTCCAGATGTCCATGGACTACAATTCCCATGTTCCCCTGCCAGCAAAAGCTGGCAGGGGCTCCTGGGAATTGTAGTCCATGGACATCTGGAGGGCCGTTGGCAGGGGCTCCTGGGAATTGTAGTCCATGGACATCTGGAGGGCCGCAGTTTGACTACCCCTGCATTAGGAGATGCAGAAGAAACTAATGGGGAATTTCAGGGGTTCTCATCAGAAAATGTATGGCGAAAACTTTCCTACAGAATCGCCGAGGGTCGGACATGACTGAACGGATAACATCATCATCATCATCAGAAAAGAGTCAGAATGTAACCTGGAAACTTTGGGGGTGGAAATGAACTCCAGAAGCAGGAGGGGAGCTGGGGAGAGAATACGAAGGATAAACCCATGCCTCTCCAAGGAGGGGGCTTCCATGAATTCCAGGTGCAAGAAGAAAGGCCAGCCAAAAATTGCAAGGAATGAACGGCTTCATGCCAATTGAGTCAGAGCACAAATGTAATTTTCCTGGAACTAATTCTCTCAGCAGATAAACTCGAGTTACTTGTAAAGTGGAAAGAGTTTCAGTTGAAAAGCAGGCCTTGCTTAACACCAAATAATTCACTCAACTGGAGAGCCCTGTTCATTGGCAGAGAGCCAGCTTGGTGTCGTGGTTAGGAGTGCGGACTTCTAATTTGGCAAGCCGGGTTCGATTCCCTGCTCCCCCACATGCAGCCAGCTGGGTGACCTTGGGCTCCCACGGCACTGATAAAATTGTTCTGACCGAGCAGTGATATCTGGGCTCTCTCAGCCTCACCCACCCCCACAGGGTGTCTGTGGTGGGGAGAGGAAAGGGAAGGCGACTGTAAGCCGCTTTGAGACTCCTTTGGGTAGAGAAAAGTGGCATCTAAGAACCAACTCCTCTTCTTCTTCTTCTGAGTGGACACCAGTCCTCTCTGATACAGCAGACTTTTGTGTACTCTTCAAATGTCCAATATTGTACACTTTGAGGTACAAGAAAAACAAGCCTCTAAAATGTTGTGAATGGATATATTCATTTGCAGATCAGTCTTCCTTGTGTGGGAGCTGACAGGGTTTTGGTCTTTCTTCCAGCAGGGGATCATCAGGAGAATGTGGAGGAAGAGGAACTGCAGGAACTCTCACCAGGTGAAGTCATGAATGAAGACTTGAGGAGAAACATCAGGAATCAAGGGGGACCTAAGAGGCCTAAAGGAAGCCACACAGACCAGAAGAAGAATGAAATCCTTCCTTATCAAGGGCTGTACTTAAATGAAGTAATTTGCATGATGGAGGAAACATACAAATGCTGGGAACATGGAAGGAGCTTCAGGGGCCAGGCTGATCTCCATAGGCATCAAGGAATCCCCTCAGGAGAGAAGCCCGAGGGAGCAAAGGATAATGCAGATTCTCCAGTACACAGTATAGCAAAGGGACACAAATGCTTTTGCTGTGAAAAGCCCTCCAAATGCAGAACACAGTTCCTTGAGCACCAAAAAATCCACATAACTGAGAAATCCTTTGAATGCTCTGATGGTGGAAGAAAATTCAGTTGCAGTTCTGTTCTTCAGCAGCATCAAACAATCCACACAGGGAAGAAAGCTTTTGAATGTTCAGGATATCAAACGAAAATCAGTTGGAATGAAAATCTTCAAGTGCTTCAAAGAACCCACGCAGGGGAGAAACTTTTTGCATGCTCAGAGTGCGGAAAGAAATTCAGACGGAGTAGCCATCTTCAGGAGCATCAAAGAATCCACACAGGGGAGAAACCTTTTTTGTGCTCAGTGTGCGGAAAGAAATTCCGTCACAGTTGTATGCTTCAGGTTCATCACAGAACCCACACAGGGGAGAAACCTTTTGAATGCTCAGTATGTGGAATGAGATTCTATCACAATGGTAATCTTAAGCTTCACCAAAGAACCCACACAGGGGAGAAAAATTTTGAATGCTTAGAGTGCGGAAAGAAATTCAAGAGGAGTGACCATCTTCAGCTGCATCAAAGAATCCACACGGGGGAGAAACCTTTTGAATGCTCAGTGTGTGGAAAGAAATTCCGTCACAGTTGTTATCTTCAGGTTCATCACAGAACCCACACAGGGGAGAAACCTTTTGAATGCTCAGAGTGTGGCAGGAAATTCAGTCGGAGTGACCATCTTCAGGAGCATCAAACGACTCACACAGGGGAGAAGCCATTTGAATGCTCTAAGTGTGGAAAGAAATTCAGGCGAAGTAGCCATCTTCAGTTGCATCAAAGAACCCACAAATAGGAGAAACCTTTTGAATGCTCACAGCATGGAAAGGCCTCCAACTGAAGTAGCAGCCTTCACCGGCATCACAGATTCACACCTAATGGTTTAAGTATTTAATAATGATACAATTCACTTTGAGTGTAATGTTTGGAATACTGTATTTATATTACGGTGGAACTTTGACACTGTCCAATGCTATAAACTGCCCTGAGGTGCAAGGGAGGGTGGTATAAAAATGTAATAAATAAATATTGTGGAGAGACTTTTGACTGGCATAGCAGTCTTCACTGGCATCAAAGAATCCATAACGTTTGACTGCTCAGACTCATATCTGTTGATCAATGATCAATGGCACCTCCAGATTCTTTGGCCCCGTGTCTTCAGGCTATGGTGGTATGTCTCAAACGGTGCCGGCATCAAAGAATCTGCACTTTTTGAATTCTCCAATAACGTTACCTTCTTAAGCACCAAGGAATTCATTCTGGAGGGAAAGAGAGAGGAGAGAATTAAGGCCCCCCCTCCCAAAGTCTTAATTTAGACCCCCCCTAAAGCAGGGGGACATCAAATCCCCTTCATCAGGGAGGCTTTTGCTCCCAGGAAAGAGGCTTGAGTTTGCCCTCAAAGTCTGTGTCCCTGTTGCACCATTAGGTTGCCATCTCTGGGTTGGGAAATACATGGAGACGTTGGGGGATGTGTTGTATATGTGGACACTGAACGATACTTGTTATGCTAATGCAGGGAATGTACTGTAACCCAGGCGTAGTCAACCTGTGGTCCTCCAGATGTTCATGGACTACAATTCCCATGAGCCCCTGCCAGCATTTGCTGGCAGGGGCTCATGGGAATTGTAGTCCATGAACATCTGGAGGACCACAGGTTGACGACCCCTGCTGTAACCCATCAACAACCACTTCTACTCCTCTGATGGAACCAATTAATTGCCTTGTTTTTAGAGGGGGGGGGGCTGAATGGACTGGGTGGAGATATCTTCATCTCTGTCAGGGCTGCTGGCATGTTTCTACTTCTTGTGTGGAAATACTTTTGCCCGGACACGTCTGTTATCACTAAGGGAATATTTGGGAAGTTTCTTGTCTGGTCCAACTGGTGTTTTTCTGGCTCTTTGGATGGAAGGGGCTGCTAAGAGCCAGCTTGCTGTGGCGGTTAGGAGTGCGGACTTCTAATCTGGCAAGCCAAGTTTGATTTCGCCCTCCCGCACATGCAAGCAGCTGGGTGACCTTGGGCTCACCATTGCACTGATAAAACTGTTCTGATCAAGCAGGAATATCAGGGCTCTCTCTCAGCCTCCCCTCCTTCATAGGGTGCCTGTTGTGGGGAGAGGAAAAGGGAAAGCGAATGTAAGCCACTTTGAGACTTCTTTGGGTAGAGAAAAGCGGCATCTAAGAACCAACTCTTCTTCTTCTTCAGTAATCTCAGGGCTCTCTCAGCCTCACCTCACAGGGTGTCTGTTGTGGGGAGAGGAAGGGAAGACAACTGGAAGCTGCTTTGAGCCTCCTTTCGGTAGAGAAAAGTGGCATATAAGAACCAACACTTTTTCTTCTTCTAAATGGCAGCCTTTTCACCAGACCATGTGAATGGAGAAAACAAAGCTTCAAAAGGAACAGAAATCCCCCTTCCTATTCCAGTGCTAGATTAGAGATACCAGCCTCACAAGTTCAGTTGTCCCCCCCACACACACACACACTGGTACTGTCCTGGAAGAGTTATTTTTTTGTTGCTGGGAGCAGAAGGACACCTCCCTCTGCCCTGCAGTGACCCAAGATGTGTTAGCTGGAGCAGTAAGATCCCCGGCAAAAGAGCTGCAGGAAGAGCAAGCAGAAAGGGGAGGGGGGAGCCTCAAAAGAGTGATTTTGCTGAGACTCCACCAGAAGCTCTGCCTTCTGAAGTGTTCTAAGCCAACAAGATGGTACATAAAGGGCCTAAAAGCTGATGCTCTTATTAAAGAATGTTTTGATGCGATCAGCATCCAAGCTGCAGGGTTATTTCCCACACGTACTTTGGACTCCAAACATGACAGACCCTACGGCAAAGCCTGTTTTATTTTTATAAACCCTGGTGTAATTCAATTTATATGCTCTCAATCCATGCTTAATCGTAGAGAATATGGTGAAAGATTTGTCAGAGGAGATCTGATTGTCTTCTGGAATCCATTCCCAGCTGACTTAGAAAAATTAATCAAAGTTTGGGTTGAAACCAGCAATTTCACTCCCGTTTTGAGACAGGCAAGGAATACAGAGGGGAGGCCAAATGGGGTGGTCTGGACTCTCAAGACCCCCCCCAAAGCTTCATAAGTCCATTCATGATGGGGGTGGGGTGGAGAGAGGAGAAAGAGATCCACAAAGGCCGCCTTCTAAGACCTTGCAGGCAGCTACCCAGTTCTGGGAGACCAATGTAAGGAGGAAAGAAAGGGAGAAATCCAAGCATTCTTGTGGAATGATCGGCACAGGAAGCAACAGAGACCAGAACCAGCACCGGTGCCGCCAACACCAGCCAGATGCAGGCCTGCAACTCCTGGGCCCAGCTTCTCCCAGAGCCTGTGGACAACATAGCACCGCTGAGTGACTTATCGTGAATTTGATTAATAATTCGTGTTATTTTCCTTCCTAGTGGATGCAGGTCACTCTTACACTATGGTCCATCAGCCGACATTCCTTCTTACATTTTCTGACACTGGACTCCGGATATGGACCGTTCAGCCACCCCCCCCCCCTGTTCTGCCTGCTCTGCTTTCTGGTTCTCTAGGGCTGTACAAGGAAACAAGCCATGTCTTCATCTCCCCACTTCCCCTCTTAATCTGTTCAGATCAGGCTTAGTTATGAGAGCCTGATGTAAGCTAGAGCAGGGTTAGTCAACCTGTGGTCCTCCAGATGTCCATGGACTACAATTCCCATGAGCCCCTGCCAGCAAATGCTGGCAGGGGCTCATGGGAATTGTAGTCCACGGACATCTGGAGGACCACAGGTTGACTACCCCTGAACTAGAGGGTTCCCTCTATTTGAATTTGCCAATATCTGACTTTGTCCAAGGTCTAATTAGTGAACTGCAACAGGAAACAAGATTCAGAGGAACCGACCAGTATCTTGTGAATAACTTCCCTGCCCCTGGTGGGTTTCCAGTCCTCAGGATGGTGGAGATTGGTGAGCAACAGACCCTGTTAAATGTATAAACTGGCCCAATACAATCTTCCCCAAAACTGCCCAATGCCCTTTCTAAGAGGAAGGGATGTAGGGAATCACCCTGGTCATCAAGATGTTCTAACAAGAAATATTGATTGATCTTATCATAGTTCTGCCTATAATATTCCCACCCACCCACTTCTGCTTCTGCGACCGCCTGTCCTACCACCTCCCTTTTGATCCCCAGGCACTTTTGATCTGAACCGAGACATCAGCCCCACCCCCCACCCCCAGGGGAAAAGACTTGTGGGCATCTTCTTAGTAAACCGCTGGCATGACCTTCCCCCCAATCATGTCCTCCTGTACCCGTTGCCTGATGGGTAGGCAGTCTGCCCACAGAGGGAGGGTGGAACAGTGAGCCTAAAGCGGAAATCATGGTCAAAAATATGCACCAACCTCCCAATGTACATCCATGAGTTTACATTCCATTACAACCGCTACAGTAGGGTTTCATTGAACTGCCATCATAGAGAGGATTTACACCAGCTGACAGCAGCTTTCTTAAAAATCCGTCTTGGAAGGCTTTTGCCAGCAGCTTTCTTAAAAATCTGTCTTGGAAGGTTTTGGCCAGTGAGGACCCTTTCAGAATCCTTGCCAAACACGACTAAGTATGTATTACAACAGAGTGGAGTATTAAAAGCTTCGCCTGATGAGGTTTTCCAATCGCAGATGGTTCCCACAGTCGACGCAGGCCGTGACATCCATCCTGGAGCCTCTGCCTGGGGAAAGGTGTGCAGGAAGAAATCTGCCTGGGAGCCCAGGTGGGAAGGCCCCGCTTGTCACCAAGGAGCCAAGAGAGGTTCCTGAGTCCACACATCCCTGTCACAGAACCAACACCCAAGGCGAACACGGGAAAGGGAATGTGACCAGGGACATGGAAGCAACCCAATCCAGAGAGTTTCCCAAACCTTCAACCTGGGCCTTGCCTGGTGGTGGGAAGCAATCCCAGAATCCTCTGTGGACTTCATGGGTTTCCAATCCAGGTAATCAAAAGTGGCAAGTCAAAGACGAGGGGTGTGCAAAACAAGTACAACAGTATTTTTCAGGTTTGGGTATACTGAGCCCAAAACACATCAGTATTTCCTGATATTCAATACCAAAACTCATGTAGTGTTCTGATTCAGTAAATAAGTGGGAATGCTGAATTTGTTCATTTTGCCTTAAGGGTGCCGTTATTCTCAATGGACCTCACAGGGTATATTGAAGAATTGATAGGGGGGTTATCTGGGGTGGCTGTTTTTGAGAAAGAGGCACCATCTTTGCCCAATAGCTGCTGGTGCCTCCCCTCCCCCATGTTTGAAAGAGATTGGACTAGGGCATCTTAGTCTATGGGACCCCTAAAAAAGTGCCCCCCCATCCTCCATTTACTTGCAATGGAAGGGGACATATTTCAATTTAAAAGGATATGCAGTCCCTTTAAAATTTAAATGCCCTTTGTAATTCTTGGTGCCAGTGAACTCCAAAGGTGTTTAAAGGGCTTACAAACTCTTTTAAACACCTTCTCCTTGCCAGAGGTTCACTTAGAAGATATTTAAAGTGGCCAACTCCTTTAAACACCCTTTAACTTTAGCTATCCAGTAGTCACGAAAATCCTAATTTTTTTTTTAAAGCTCAGCTGAAAAGTATCAAAATCTATACTTGGCTGAAATAATATCTGAAAAAATACTGATAAGCTATTTTCCAGGTTTTGGGGGGCTTGGATTAGCCAAATAAACCCCTCCCCCATCAAAGACTTTACACCTACTCCCTTGACAAATGTTTCAACGAGAGTCAAAAGATTTTGAGATTTATCTGCTTTTTTAATCACTTTGCTGCCCCTCATGCTGTGTGCCACACCACAAATGAGGTATACATGAAAGACTTCTGCAAAATGGATGCATTTTGTGATGTATGCTTTTTAAACTATGAGCCAACATATGCTCAAAGGTGGAATTGTTTTAAAAAATTGCATGTCTTACAATTGGTTTGCCAAATTCTGGTTTGCCAAATTTTAGAAATGTCGTCTTCCTGCCTGATTCTACCCATTATGTATCTTTCCTTCTCGAACTCTGTACCTTCAGCAACATCATCTCAGTAAAGGGTTGTAGCCACGCCATCTTTCAGAGAAGGATTTCATGGTCTGTTTTTCTTTTTGGAATATGGGATGCATTTTGAATAGAAGTTAGAGAAGCAGAATGGATGAACCCTCTAGGTCAGTGGTTCTCAACCTTCCTAATGCCACAACCCTTTAATACAGTTCCTCATGTGGTGGTGAGCACCAGCCTTAAAATTATGCAAGTGTTCCTTCACAGAAATTAAACCAAAACTGACCAATGGTGTGAAGCTCCATTGTCCATGATTGTATATAAATTGGTTTTTTCCCGGGGTTTCTCAGTTCAGTTCTGCCTCTTGTCCCACCATGTTGATCTCGTTCTTTTCTGCTGCTTCAGACAGACGAATGTTCTATCTCGATCTACCCCACAAGGCTGTTCCCCCATAACAATCACTTGATGTTGTAGAATAGATGGTGGAATCTATGAATGAAGCTCCTTCCATAATCTGACTGTTCAAAAGGTTTCCTCCCTGAATAAATTCCTTGGTGCTTAACAAGGTAATGTTTATTTGAGAAGTGCTTTTCAAAGTCTGAGCATTCAAAAGGTGTTAGATTCTTTGATGTGGGGGATGATTGTCACTCCAATTGAAAGTCTTTCCACGTTTGGAACATTCAAAAGGCATGGATTCTCTGATGCAGCAGAAGACAGCCAGTCCGACTGAATTTTTTCTGCACTCTGAGCATTAAAAAGGGTTCTCTCATGTGTGGATTCTTTGATGCCGCTGAAGATGGCCTCTTGACCTGAATTTCTTCCCACACAATGAGCATTCAAAAGGTTTCTCCCCTGTGTGGGTTATTTGATGCACCTGAAGATTACTACTCTGGCTAAATTTCTTTCCACACAATAAACATTCAAAAGGTTTCTCCCCTGTGTGGGTCCTTTGATGCCGCTGAAGATCACAACTGTGACAGAATGTCTTTCCACAGTCTGAACATTCAAAAGGTTTCTCCCCTGTGTGGGTTCTTTGATGCATCTGAAGATGGCCACTCCGGCTGAATTTCTTCCCACACTCTGAGCATTCAAAAGGTTTCTCCCCTGTGTGGATTCTTAGATGCCGTAAAAGATTGAAGCTCTGACTGAATTCCTTTCCACACTCCAAGCATTGATGGGTCTTCTTTCCAGGATGTACTCTCAAATGCATATGATATTGGGATTCATCTGAGAAGTTTATTCCACACTCCAAGCATGTGTATGTTTCCTCCATCATGCAAATTACTTCACAGAAATCCCCGCTTTGATGACAACGAATGGGTTTATCACTGTCCTCAACCGCGTGACTTCCTTTCTGCCTCTTAGGCCCATCTTGATTCCTGATGTTTTCTCTCAAGTCTTCCTTCTTGAGTTCACCTGGTGACAGATGATGCAGTTCCTCGTCCTCCTCATTCCCCCGATTATCCTCTGTTGGAATAAAGACAGAGATCCAGTTAGCTCCCACACAAGGAGGTCTGATCTGCACTTGAATTTCCATTCATATTCATAACATTGCAGTGGTTTCTTTTTGCTGTCCATTGAAATGTACAATAACACTTAAAAAGTACACTAGATTCCAAGTTGGCAGCTGTCTGATGAGCTTGCATTCCAGCTGCGCTCAGGATCCCTTGTTAAGTGGGCCAATCATGGTCAAAAAAGGAGTATTTCTTTGCTCTGATATCCTCAAAGATAAGAGGAGTGCAAGGAGAAAATAAAGCGGGGACACTCGGCCTGTAGTACGACCAGGACTTTAACAAGAGAATTGCTATGATATACTACCCCAAATGGCCTGGATTGCTTCTTTTTATCTTTTGTTTTCTAAAAGAAAAAAAATTCAACAACATACTTAATGACAGACTACTCCAACATTAACTGAAAATTATTTTTCTGAGCTTCAATAAGCTGAACAATTCTGAAAAGCTAATGGTTAGACTTTTTTGAAGTTTTGAATGCACAATTAATCATCTTTGCAACCCAAGTAAGACAAGAGGATCACAAGCTGTGTGCTCAGTTACTGCAAATCATCCAGAATCCTCATGCTAAGCAAAAACAGGACTTAAATCACAAAACACGAGAAAACCATCTTAAAAGAGAAACTGATGCTAAAAATTCTTTATGACATACAAACACCAACTGCTATGCAAGAAATCCAAGCTGGAGAAGCAATGCAACTGCAGAGGGAAAGGTGACATTAATACAGAGATTTAAAATATTGAAATAGTGGAAAGATGGGTTAATATGAGAATTCGGGGGAGAAGGGACAGTAATGGCTAACATAGAGCAGTATCTAAGGGTAAAATATATTTAGATGGGGAATGTATTTTTAAAGGAGAAGGGATTTACTTTGGGGGATATAATTCCCCCCTCTGACAAAAGGTGAACAGAATATTGTTAGTAGCTAATTTGAACATACCATATTGGCAATTGTGATATTATTATTATTATTATATTGATAGATTTAAAATATTGAAACAGTGGAAAGACAAGCTTATATGAGAATTTGTTTAAAAAGGGAGGAGGGAGTTTGACACAGAATTATCTAGAGCAGGCTTTTTCAACGAGGGTTTCATGACCTCTGGGGTTTCTTGATGGCCCTGGAAGGGTTTCCCAAATGAGTGGGGACTAAGAGCCACAGCTGAGCTCACCCCAGATGCTGATTCCATGATTCAGAGTTTTAAGGCCTCAGAAGGCCTTCTTCATTTCTTCTTGAGAGAAAGACATTCTTCTCAGATTGGGACAAAAAGGGTCACTCCATCCAGCTAAGCTGAACTCTTAGAAGCCCCCAGCTAGGGTGAGTACACCTGGGTGGGCTTCATAGCAACATATGGGTGTTCAATTGTTCGAGTCGTATGTCTCATATAAAAAACGAGCAAAGGAACATTTACCCAGAAAGGCCACGCTCCCGTAGTTCTCCAGCATGACTTCCCTGTAGAGAGCTTTTTGGCCCAGATCCAGCAGGGCCCACTCCGCCTCTGTGAAATCCACGACCACCTCTTCAAAGGAAGGCAGAGACTGAAAGAAAAGGCAGATTCCCTCATCAGAGGTCATGCCAGGCAGAGATGCCACTCTGGAAGGGGGCATTCTGGGAGGGTGCAAGATTTCAAGCACCACATGGGGAAAGGGAAGGTGTTCACAGTCTCTTTCATGCTGTCTTCTCAGCATCAGCTCCATTTGGAGAGCAAAGCTCCAGTTGAGAAAGGAGGGGGTCCCAAGCTGTCCCCTGCTCATCTCTCCTACCTGGATTGGAAGCACGGCAGCCAATTCCTCACCTCTGCAAGGACGGCGGCTCAATGGCATCTCTCCACTGCCTGGAAGGGGGAGAAAATTGGAAGAAGGGGGGTTAGCCTTGACTTCCTATTTGGTTTACTTGCTTGAAAGCTGCTTCTGGCCCTGTGTCTGTTGGGAGAGGAAGACTGTAACCTGCTTTGAGACTCCTTTGGGTGGGGAAACGCAGAGTATAAAAAACAACTTCTTTATCTTCTTCTTTAGGGAAAGGAAGTATTACCAGAAACAGACCTCTAACATTAAAACTATAACAGAGGTAATGGACTATAACAATGCAAAGAGCATAAAGCGTAGGCAGGGAGGCGGTCCCTCAGGTACACTGGGCCCTGACCACGTATGGCCTTGAAGGTAATCACCAGAACCTTTAGCCTGATCCGGAATTCAACTGGCAGCCACTGTAGCTGACGGAGAATGGGCCAAATGTGGGCCCTCCAAGGTGTTGCTGAGAAGACCCTGGCCACTGTGTTTTGGACCAGCTGTCGTTTCGGGATCAAGGTTAAGGGCAGGCCTGCGCAGAGCGAGTTATCTGAATGAATAAGAATGCAGTTGCCCTCCCTTAATCTGTCAAATCCCCCTTCAAAGTGAGTATCCATCATACCACACTCTAGCCATGAGCACCACGATCCACCCTGTGCTTTATTTCCTTTATTTCCTTTTCTTCCTGACCTGAACTTTCTGCCCAACAACCTCACTGGGTGTCCCAATCCCATCCGGGCACAAGGCCCCCTTACCACGGGAGAGGGCCTCCCGGGCGCCCTCCTGGCCCTGCACCCTCGGCCAGGCCTCCAGAGAAACTGCTTCCACCTCCTTCCATTTTGCTGCCATCTTCACGGATGGTCCCCACATCTGAAACAGCAACAAGAGAGACGGGTGAGAGAAAGAAAGGAACAGGCCAAAGAGACGGGTCCTCTCCCTCACCCCTGAATCAACCAGCAGAACAGCTTCAACCCTGGGGGCAAGAATCTGGGTTGGGCTTTCTTCTCAGCTTAGTGAATTTTCCAGAGATAGAAATAGCTGGTAGGGAAGCCTTAGGAGAGGGTTGTTGCATGGAGGGAGGGAAGGAAACCCCCTCACCTGCTCTGTGTGCCTCTTCTCTTCCACCTGGCTGAGGAGGAAGCCTTCGGCCAGGGCCACCGCCTGGGAACTGCTCTCCGGCCCGCATCCTCTCACCCAGCCCTGCATCTCCTGGGGCAGGATGGCCAGGAATTGCTCCAGGATCACCAGGTCCAGGATCTGCTGCTTGCTGTGCCTCTCCGGCTTCAGCCAGCGGCTGCAGAGCCTATGCAGGTGGCTGCAAACCGCTCGGGGCCCATCGGCCTCCTGGTAACGGAAATGCCGGAAGTGTCGGCTGTGCGCATTTGCAGTCCTCATTTCCTGAGCCAGGATCTCTTGAGCAGCTCTTTGCCAGAATTCGGCCCCACTCCCAGCCTGGGTGGGATGGGGGCTGTTCCTTGCTGTCTTTGTAATTCCAGGTCCTTCTAGGTCCTGCTCTTCCATCGCCTTCCCCTTCCCCTTCCCCTTGGTCTCCTCAGACTGTAGAAAGATTCCCCTTCTTCTGTGGCTACGAAGAGGGAGGGGGAAAGATATCAAAAGAGCAGAAAGAAACCAAAGGTCTCAGAAGAAAGGAGAGAGATTAATGCTCTGCACATGGCCCTTGACCTATAGGGTGCCACAGGATGCCTCGTTCCCCCCCATGCAGTTCAATATTTGTATGGAGCCACTGGGAGAGGTACTTGGGAGTTGGATTGGATGGTCAGCTTGGGGTGCCCTGCCATGAAGAGCACGAGGATCCACCAGGAACTGTACGCTGGAACTATGTTTTTCATGAGCAGGCAGTGTGATGCAGCGGTAAAAAAGGCGAATGCCATTTTGGGCTGTATCAACAGAGGCATCACATCAAAATAACAAGATGTCATAGTCCCATTGTATACGGCACTGGTCAGACCACACTTGGAGTACTGTGTGCAGTTCTGGAGGCCTCACTTCAAGAAGGACGTAGACAAAATTGAAAGGGTACAGAGGAGAGCGATGAGGATGATCTGGGGCCAAGGGACCAAGCCCTATGAAGAGAGGTTGAGGGGCTTGGGAATGTTCAGCCTGGAGAAAAGGAGGTTGAGAGGGGACATGATAGCCCTCTTTAAGTATTTGAAAGGTTGTCACTTGGAGGAGGGCAGGATGCTGTTTCTGTTGGCTGCAGAGGAGAGGACACGCAGTAATGGGTTTAAACTTCAAGTACAACGATATAGGCTAGATATCAGGAAAACATTTTTCACAGTCAGAGTAGTTCAGCAGTGGAATAGGCTGCCTAAGGAGGTGGTGAGCTTCCCCTCACTGGCAGTCTTCAAGCAAAGGTTGGATACACACTTTTCTTGGATGCTTTGGGATGCTTAGGGCTAATCCTGCGTTGAGCAGGGGGTTGGACTAGATGGCCTGTATGGCCCCTTCCAACTCTATGATTCTATGTTTCTATGATTCTATGGGGTCCTGGCATCACAAAGCTAGGGCTCCATGATTTTTGTGGTGCTGCCTACAGAAAGCCACAATTATGACAGGGGTGGCCAAACTGTAGCAGGGGCTCATGGGAACTGTAGTCAATGGACAGCTCGAGAGACACGGCCACCCTTGTATTCCTTTTCACATTGCTGTTGTAGCCTCCAACAGAAGGCCACAATCCAGCCTAGGGCAGCGTGCTTACTGTGCTTCCATTCTACGAATTCACAAGGAAGATCGATGTCTCAGAGCCACAGATCTGTGTCTTACTGTTCAGCCCATGGCGACGGATCTGATGGGAACTGTCACTGGATTTGAGGGAGTTAAAAAAAAATAGATTAGAGGTTCCAGCTTTTGCTTTTTTTCTGCAGGGAGAAAGGGGCAGAGGGGCATCCAGCTGCTCCCGGGGAGGGTCAGCGGGGGGGTGGGGGAGCTAGTTTGAAAGGGGGGGGGGGTTCGCTATATCCCCAGGGAATTGATGGGAGGGGGGGCACTGGCCCAAAACTCAAGGTGTGAGGGCCAGCCAATAGGCAGAGAAGATGTCCATGGACTACAATTCCCATGAGCCCCTGCCAGCTCGCAGGGGCTCATGGGAATTGTAGTCCATGGACATCTGGAGGGCCGCAGTTTGACTACCCCTGGTCTTAAAGGTGCTAACCGGACTGAAAACAGAGACGACACGTGCCTGCCTCCCTTGTAAGATTGCAAAGCTGACCCCCCCCCCGTGCGCACCCCCCCGTCTTACTTGCGAGTAAACCTCCCCGGGCTCCGCCTGCTATACTTTCCTCGGCATTTCTACAGCTCTCCCTGAGCTCTCCGGCCATTCAATAGCGAAGTCTCCCCGAGGAACAGGAACTCAGCCCTCCGCACGTCTCTAGCCACGGGCTCCGTCCCTTTAACCCTCTCGGTGCTGCAGGGGAGAGGGGAAAGGGTTCCTCTCCTCTCCGGGAGGAGCCGCACCGGACGGACTTCCTGCTTTTGGGGAGAGACTTCGCAACTGAATGGCAGAAGTGGACAGGGGAGGCTGCGAGGACAAGTGTCGCCGTCGGAGCCCGGGGAGGTTTACTCGCGAGTAAGTCGTGGAGGGGATAAGCTCTGCGATCCAGTGCTTTCTGCAAAATCATTAATCCATGCTCTTCTTCCTTGTGTATCTGTACGATAGGAACAAAATAAAAACAGGATCATATTGTAGAATATGGCTTAGTCCAGGGGTAGTCAAACTGCGGCCCTCCAGATGTCCGTGGACTACAATTCCCAGGAGCCCCTGCCAGCATTCGCTGGCAGGGGCTCCTGGGAATTGTAGTCCACGGACATCTGGAGGGCCGCAGTTTGACTACCCCTGGCTTAGTCTGTTTGGCAGCACAGCCAAAAACATCAATCCAGCCCTTCATGGAGCAATGGCTCCATGCAGATATGAAATTGCACAGGGGATAAGATGGAGCCTGGTGGAGCCCCACAAACCCCTTTCTTCTGAGATGTTTGGTTTCTTTGTGCCTTTGAAAACTTTCCCTCTCCTCCTTCACAGCCAAGTGAGAAAGAGGCATCTTTCCGCAGTCAGAGGTGACCCAAGAAAAGGGGGATGTGATAACTGTATGCTACGCTCAATGGCTGGTTGGTTTTCTCTCTCTGATGAAGGAGCGGTGATCCAGAGGACAGGCTGCAGTCGCTCTGTAAGTATTGGCAGCACATAAAATCATGCACATAAAAAGAGCCTAATGCTGGGAGCGATCGAGGGCAAAAGAAGAAGGGGGCGACCGAGAATGAGGTGGCTGGATGGAGACACTGAAGCAGTCGGTGCAAACTTAAATGGACTCTGGGGAATGGTAGAGGACAGGAAGGCCTTCAGGATCATTGTCCATGGGGTCGCGATGGGTCGGACATGATTTCGCACATAACAACAACAACAACAAAATCATGCTATTTTGATAAACTTCCACTCATATGATCCCTTGGAATTAGAGCTCACCTCCCGGTGACAGAGGTCAGTTCCCCTGGAGAAAAGGGCTGCTTTGGAGGGGGGACTCCATAACATTATACATCCCTGAGGCTCCTCCCTGCCCTAATCCCGCCCACTCTCCAAGCATTTCCCGCCCCAGAGCTGGCAACCTCCCCCCCCCCCACACACACACACAGGGTAAAAGTGCCGTCTCCAAAAGAGATGCAGATTTGGCCTGCGAGGGGTTAAGGCGACCGAGTTCTCTTCCCAGAGAGGCCTCTGTGTTTGTGTGCATGTTTGTTTCGGTGGGGGAGAGATGAAAAGAATGGTGGAGACTTTTTAGGGGGAGGGGACAGGGTGCTTTTGATGCCCTTTGCAGAAGGAGGTCGAGGGGGGAGTGCGTGGAGAAGCAGGTGAGTAGGAGGGGGGGGTGAGCAATGGGGAGAGATCTACCTGCCCCATCCATGCAAGCGAGTGGGGAGATCTTTGCAAGGCTCCCCACTCCCTGACCCACCCCAGAAGGAAGCCTCCAGAGAGGTAGAAGGTCCCTCCCAGGTTCGAATCCCCAGAGGAACCTTGGCCCAGACCTCAGGGGTCAGCACCCTGCAGATGGGGCAGGGGAGAGAGTTATATGTAGGCACCCCACCCCACCCCAGCCCGAAAGGCCCTTGCAGTTAAACAAGACGGAAGAGGAAGGGCACAGAGCTGGTCCCTCCCATGCAGGGTTGGTTTTCCCACAACGGAATGGTTGTCAAGGTTAAAACACAGTTGACAACTCTGGGTTGGAAAATTCCTGGGGATTTTGGGGGGAGGGAGCCTAGTGAGGATGGCGTTTGGGGAGGGGGACCTCTGTGGTGTATAATGCCATAGCATTTTCTGTAGGATTCCTAGCTCTGTTTGGAAAGAGCTGGAGATTTTGGGAGCGGAGCCAGGAGTGGACGAGATTTGGGAGGATCTCAGTGGCACATCATGCTACGGAGTCCCCCCTCCAAAGCATCCATTTTCTCCAGAGGAACTGATTTCTGTTGCCTGGAGATGAACTATACTTCCAGGGGATCCCCAGGTCCCACCAGGAGGCTGGCATCCCTAATTCATCTGCTCTCCACCAGGGCCATTTTCTTGGGGGAAATGATTGCGGTTGTCTGGTGGCAATCTTGGGAGACCTCTAGGCCCCACCTGCAGGTTGGCACCCCAATGAGAATGCAGGAACAGATGGGGGAGATCTATTCCTCCACCTCAGGGCTCCGTCCCCTTCATTCTCCAAATGCAACAGTGAAGTCTATTAGTTGGGAAAGAACTGATGTGTGATTGGCCAAATGGGTTGCCCTGCACCTGGTAAGGTGGAAACCCCTTTTGAGAGGGGGGGAAAAGGAGGGGAAATGGCAGTTAGGGTGATTGGCAATTAAGAGCGACAGTTAAGAAAGACAGTTGGAGGACCAGCAGTTGCAGAATGGCAGTTGGGGGGAGAGAAGGGAAGGGGAAGGTTGAAATCCAAGAGGATTCGAGGGAGAAGAGACCACCCGTGGAAAGAGATGGTTCAGAACAGCTAGCCTGGAATCCAATGGTCCTTTGACACCAGTAAGATTTTTGGGGATGGAAGCATTCGAAGTTCAATGCTCCCTTCGTCAAATTTGACTCTTGAAAGGCTTCAAAAAGCAGAAGCTGATTTTGTTTTTTTAGAAAAAGCAAATCTGCCATTCATGGCGCATTTTTGAAAGCCATATTGGATCGGGAGATGAACCGATGCAAAAAGTAGCAAAGGGGTAAATGATAGAAAGCCACAGTTACTTAGCTGCTGATGAATGCCCAATGTTTCTGAAGGCTGGCTTCAAAGCTTATGTACAAAGAGTGTATTGTCTTCTCAGATTATAGGACCGCATTTTAAGAATGTAAGAGAACCCATGTTGGATCAGGCCTATGAAGAAGAAGAGTTGGTTTTTATATCCCACTTTTCACTGCCCAAAGGAGTCTCAAAGCAGCTTACAGTCGCCTTCCCTTCCTCTCCCCACCACAGACCCCCTGTGAGATAAGTGAGGCTGAGAGAGCTCCCACAGAACTGCTCTGTGAGAACAGCTGGCTGCATGTAGAGGAGCGAGGAATCAGACCTGACACGCCAGATTAGAAGCTGCCGCTCTTAACCACCATGCTATTGGTCCACCTATTCTAACACTCGATTGCCACGCATTATTTGAAACTCAGGTTCCATCAGAAGGTTCACCAGCAGAGCCAGAACTCCCAAAGCCCTCTCTGTGTTGTCCCCCAAGCACTGAGAAGACAGAGCTTTACTACCCTAGACAGACCAGCCCTTCTCAGCTTTTTTAGGCCACCGTTCCCTACCTACTGGGGAAGGCACTGGCAAACCACCCCGTATTGAGTCTGCCATGAAAACGCTAGAGGGCGTCACCCCAAGGGTCAGACATGACTCGGTGCTTGCACAGGGGATACCTTTACCTTTACCTTTACCTCCCTACCTACAGCTTGTGATAGATAACAATAATTGCCCCTCCCACAAACTCACAAGCAAAATCCTCCCCCATCCCTCCCCTCTCCCAATCTACTCATCCTCCAGAGGTGATGTTATAGGGACCCCTCGAGGAGGGGCCAGATTGTCTATCAGCCTGGCCTCAATCAAACGCTGGTGGAAGAGCTCTGTTTTGCAAGCCCTGTGTTAACTCTGACAGGGCTTGTAGCTCTTCTGGGAGCTCATTCCCTGGTCAAGGCCAGACAAACTTCCCATGGGGCCAGGATTTTTCCATTGAGAAACCCCTGAAACGTTCTTCCGGCTTCGAGAAACCCCAGAAGCGGCATGATCATGCAGAATATGGTTGGGAAGCATAGATGTGTACACGTCCACCCAGGACCCCTCCCCTTCCACCCCTTCAGACTCAACATTGGCCATTTTGGGAGGGGCGGTTCAGGTCGGCATGACCATACGTGATCATATCTCCTGATAAATGTTTCGCAAATTTAAATAATGTATATAAAACTTAATGAACTCCCACCCATTCAGGAAACCCTTCCAGAGCCATCAGGGAATCCCAGAGCTGAGAAAACCTGGCCTAGAACTCCTAAATACAGACTGGAGCCACCAAATCAAAGGACAAGCATTTACCTGAGTTTCTTCTTTATTTCCCCCTGTTCTCTACAGGCAGAACCTCCGATTGCTGCAACCTGTTCTGAATTGCCTGCAGAGTGATAGCCTTTCTATAGGATCACGCGAGGATGAAGATGGAAGAGCAAGCTCCCCCAAGCCCCACACTAGTAGACAGAGCAGAGGGAACCGGAAAATCCCCTCTTGACTCCCAGGCTGGGAGCATCCGAGAATTCCTGCAAAGGCGGCCACAAAAAGTTAAAGAGGAACCGGGAGAGGGTTCCTTTCAGCGGTGGGAAGCCCAGTGGCAGGAGTTCCTAAAGACGGTGGAACCTCCTCCAAGAGGCTGGGGGGCCTCGGAGGTACCGGAGGACCCCAGAACGTGGGAGGACACAAAGGCCTTCCTGGCCTCCTTCGAGCAAGTGGCCGAAGCCTGCTGTTGGCCCCCAGAAGAGTGGGTGGCCCGACTCCTGCCGGCCCTGAGTGGGGAAACAAAGCAGGCCTTCAGCCGCTTAGATCCCCGAGACAGGCGTGACTACAGGGCAGTGAAGGCAGCCATCTTGCGTGGGGACGCCCTGAGGCGGGAGAGGCAGCGCGAACACTTCCGGCATTTCTGCTACCAGGAGGCCCAGGGGCCGAGAGGGGCTTACAGCCAGCTCCGGGAGCTTTGCCATGGGTGGCTGAAAGTGGAGCGGCACACCAAGGAGCAGATTCTGGAGCTGTTGATCCTGGAGCAGTTCCTGGCCATCCTGCCGCCAGAGATCCAGAGCTGGGTGAGGGAATGTGGCCCGGAGAGCTGCTGTCAGGCAGTGGCCCTGGCGGAAGGCTTCCTGCTGAAGCAACCAGAGGCCCAGAGGTGGGAAGAACAGGTGAGGACAGCCCATTAGTGTGGTTCTGCCATGCTACATGGCCGGTGGTGGGACAGGGGTTGAGATCTCAGTCTCTTTTGCAACAGAGAAGGCAAGTGGTAGCAGAGTGAAGCTCCTTGCTTGCCTCGCCTCAACTGACCATGCCTCTCCTTGGCTGGGAGAGGCTGTGGCTCAGTGGTAGATCATCTGCTTAGCATGCAGAAGGTCCCTGGTTCAATTCCTAAGGAAATCTGCCTGGCCTCAACTAGAGGCCTTGTGGAATGAGCTTTGTGGAACGAGCTCCCAGGAGACATCAGGGCCCCGCCTGGTAGAATGAGATCCCAGAGAACATCAGGGTGCTGATAGAACTAATACAGTTCCAGAGGGCCCGCAAGACAGCTCTTCCACCAGGCTTATGGTTGAGGCCAGCACACGCAGAAAATCTAAACAGCAGGCAGACCCCCCTGCTGGTCCCGTATCTCCCATTTAAATAAATATGAGTAATATAATAGGTTAAATTTAAATAAACAAATAATAGTTTTATTGGCTATCATACTGTTTACATGACGTAATCTACTCCAAGATGATTGAGTCAAGAGAGATGAGCTGTAAATCTGCCTGTGTGAAAAACTTTAAAAGTAAAAAAGAAAATTATCCACAGATTGACCCTCATGCTGTCATGTGGACACTATGCTTAATCCTGCCCACTTCACTGTGTCCTGTCAGATGAGGGGTGGGGGGTGGGAAGGAAAGGTTCTCCGAAGAGAGCTAGTTGTGATTTCTCCTTCCTTAATGGGGCCACTAAGCAGGGGGAAGGGAACTGGGTGGGGCCCTTGCCCTCCCATGCCTGGGATTTTGCTCTAAGAGACACCTCTCTGCTTTCTCAGGTGGTCTTTGAAGAGGCGGAGGTGAATTTCTTTGAGGTGGCCCACCCTCTTTCGGAGAGCGAGCGAAGGCAGTGGGGCGTGGATGCCAAAGAGGAGGCTGAAGGGGACACCTGCCAGTGGGGTACAGAGTGAGGTCTTTGGGAGCCCTGAGTTCTTGCCTGCAGGCTTGCCAGCAATCGGTTGGGGAAGACCTGGAGTCTTTGGGGGTGGAGCCAGGAGTGAGCAGGATTTGGGGCAGGGAGGGATCTCAGTGGCGCATAATGCTATGGAGTTCACCCTCCAGAGCATCCATTTTTTCCGTTGGCCCTGCAGAATCTTTGATGACTCGAGAGCCAAATCGCATGTTAAGTTACTGGGAAAAGTTTGAGGCTAGTGGCATCTTTAAGGCCAACAAAGATTAATTCTGGGTATGAACTTTGTTGGTGGTCAAAGTGCCACTGGACTAAAAAAAAGAATTCTGTTGCTTCAGGCCAGCCTTTCTCAACTTTTTTACCATTGAGAAACTCCTGAAACATTCTTCAGGCTTTGAGAAGAATGGTTGTACAGAATATGGTTGGGAAGCCTAGCTGTGCACACACCCACCTGAGGCCCCTCCAGGCCCATCATTGGCCAGTTTGGGAGAGGGGATGGGTCGACATAAGCATATATAGTCATATCACCCAATAAAGGTTTAACCAATTAAAAAAATATATTAAAAATTAACTCCCACCCATCCCGAAAACCCTCACAGGGCCGTCAAGGAAACCCCAGGATTTCACGAAACCGTGCTTGAGAAAGCCTGACCTGGAGGCTTTGGGGGTGGAGCCAAAAGGTTGGATGTCTACCAAATATAAATATACAAATTTACATTTGTTGTGTGCAACTTATAGGATTCAAAAGTTAAAAACATAAACAAAGCCCATAGGTTAATCTTTGAAATCACAAAATGTGTCCCAGACAACGCTAGACGCAATGCATTTTGACCCCAAATGGGTCATCCTCAGAGGTCTGATTACACATAAGATGCAGTGGAACATGCGACCTGTGAGATGCACACAAAAAAATCTTTTTATTCTTTATTAATACCAAGAGCTCCTACCTGGATTATTTCTGCCAGCTCATTAGTAGCAGAAACCGAGACAGCATGGTGTAGTAGCTAAGAATGGCAGACTCTAATCTGGAGAGCTACGCGTGATTCCCCACTCCTCCACACACAGCCCGCTGGGTGACTTTGGGCCAGTCACAATTCTCGTAGAGCTCTCTTAGCCCCACAGGGTGTCTGTTGTGGAGAGAGGAAGGGAAAGGTGTTTGTAAGCCACTATGAGATTGCTTCATGTGCTAGAATGCAGGGTAAAAAAGCCAGCTCTTCTTCTTCTCTCTAGTAACAGGTTTAAAAAAGCAAGAGGGCTCCAATATTTCCTAAAGAAAGGCAAATCAGAGAGGTTAACCATTCATCTCTCTGCTTCGGCATTCCTCCTCTGCAGCTGTTTCCTTTGTATTTCCTAAAGGAAGGAGGAAGTGTATTCCCTAGCCGTTGAGTGCATTCTGTGACATCACAGCAGCTCAGCCAATAACTAGGGCCAACCTGCAAATCAGGGAACATTTTCAGTGGGACAGGATCGGGTTATCAAGGTGCAAGCTTCCCTAGCCGTTGCCTCTGGTAAAAAAAGCCAAGTGGCCACCCCTAACTGTCCGCTGACTTGGGGCAGTGGCCTTTGACCTTAGATTCTTGGCTGTGAGTCTCTCTTTCTCTTTGCCACAGAAGGCGGGAGGCCTGTGAGGGAGATGAAGATGGAGACTAGCCCCCAAGATGGCCTTCCATTGGAAAAAAGTCTAGAGCCTTTCTTGAGAGGATTACAAGACAATGTTTCCTTCCTGGCAGAGGTGGCTGAGAGTGAGTATTGCTCCACAGATCTTTTGGGAGAACATCCCACGCATAACTAGGGAGGCTGCACATTGTATTGAAGTAGTGGAGAAAATATTGCACCTTCTGGAGAGCCAGCTTGGTGTAATGGTTAAGAGTTTGGTTCCCGACTCCTCCTCTATATGCAGCCAGCTGGAAGACCTTGGGCCAATCACCATTCCTCTCAGGGCTCTCTCAGCATCACCAACTCACAGGGGGTCTGTTGTGATATCTGATATCTCCCCTAGGATGCCCCCTATCTGTACAAAGTCCCCTTGGAATGCAAAGAGAGTTTTGTTTTGCAGGCCCTGCAAAACTCAATGAGCTCCAGTGAGGCCTGCATTTCCTTTGGGAGCTCATTCCACCAGGTGGGAGCAAGGGCTGAAAAGGGCCTACCCCTGTTTGAGGCCAGGTGAACTGCTCTTGGGCCAGCCTGTTGGAACCAGCAGAGTGTAACATTTTTGGGGGGGGGACGTATTCGGAGAGGCGAGCCATCAGGTTACACCGGGTTGGAATAGATGGACAGTACGGCCCCTTCCAGCTCTAGGATCCTATGATTCTAACTAGCGTTTCTTCCCTTGGTGTCCCATTTCTGCCCCCACAGGAAGCATGTGGGATGTTGGGTCAGAGGAGGAAGCAATTGTGGGGCTGACGGAACAAACTCGACACCCAGGAGCAGAAGAAGAGAACGCCAGCCATCGACCCGGGCCAACAAGGCTGCCCACAGGGAAGGCGGAAGCAACAACGGAGAAGCAGAGCTTCAAAGCCGCTGCGTGCCTGGGTGGGCTTTTCCGGGAATTCCCCAGCCAGCCGAAAGAACAGAAAGGGAAAAGCAGGAACAGGTACCCCGGGTGCCGGAACAGCTTCACTTGCAAGTGGAGCCTGAAGGCGCACCAGAGAGCCCACACGGGCGAGAAGCCCTACAAATGCCTGGAGTGTGGGAAGAGCTTCATTGTCAGCTCCAACCTGATCTCCCACCAAAGAATCCACACTGGCGAGAAGCCCTACACCTGCTCAGAGTGCGGCATGAGCTTCAGCGCCAGCCGGAGCTTGAGCTCCCACCAAAGAATCCACACGGGGGAGAAGCCCTTCAAGTGTGCCGAGTGCGGGAAGAGCTTCACCGACAGCAGCAGCCTGACAAAGCACCAGCGGATCCACACGGGAGAGAAGCCCTTCAAGTGCCTGGAGTGCGGGAAGGGCTTCAGCGTCAGCTCCAACCTCATCTCGCACCAGCGCATCCACACGGGGGAAAAGCCCTACAAGTGCTCCGAGTGCGGGAAGCGCTTCAGCCAGCTCTCGAACCTGACGTCGCACCAAAGGATCCACACCGGGGAGAAACCGTATCAGTGCCTGGAGTGTGGAAGGAGCTTTCGGTGGAGTTCCGATCGGACGTCCCATCAGAGGATCCACACACGGGAGAAAGCGCATCTGTGACGCTCTCCCACCTGCGTACACCACTACGGACACGTGACGGACAAAACTCTCGTGTGAATATTAGCCAACAAACACAAACTGTTGAGAAGCTGTACAAATGCTCAGACTATAGAGAAAGCTCCTGGAATAAATCTAGTCTTGGAGTCTTTCCCAAAAGCCATGGAAGAGTGTGTATGTTGAGAACCTTTTGTAATGTTCAAGGACCATGAGAACAATGGGGAACCTAGACATGAAACTGAACAGACACTCCTGAGCAGGGGTAGTCAAACTGCGGCCCTCCAGATGTCCATGGACTACAATTCCCAGAATTCCTGGGAATTGTAGTCCATGGACATCTGGAGGGCCGCAGTTTGACTACCCCTGCTCCTGAGGATTGGAACAAACAATTGCTTGATTAGAAAAGATTCTGGATTTTATTACTGACAGCAGAGTTCGTGGTTTTGCTTTCTCCCCTTTCATATATCCATATTTTATTAGGAAATAAATTTCTTGCTAATGACACACAGAAACAACGAGTTGGCTTTCCTTGCATATTTCTAAGTGTTGTCCATTGTTGCAGCCCATCAGGGTTTTTTAGTAGTGTCATTCACTGTTTTCTTGAGAGTACGCCGCATTTAAAAGACCCAAGTAGTGTTCTTAGTATTTATTTATGTATTTGAATTTCTAGACTGCCCTCTCCACCAAAGTGGAATCAAGGCAGTGAGAAACATATAGAAAGACACTGCAAGTAAAATCTCAATTCAGCATTTTAAAAACATTTCTGAAGCATTTTTTAAAATTCCGCCCTTAGACACAGAACCCAAACCCAGGGTGGGCGTGCAGGCAGCCAGTATGATGCTGCTGCTTGTTTTACTGGCCTCAAGCGTAGGCCTGGTGGAAGAGCTCTGTTTTGCAGTCCCTGCGGGCTGTTTCTGCACTAGGGATATCATTTGGATTTCCATTTTTAAAGGGTCAACTTTTTTGTCCATTTCCGCACTGAAATTTGCTTCTTCAGGCTCAGTCCTTAATTGCCCCCTCACTTACCCTGCAGCAAAGGAAGCCCCAGAAAACCAGAATTCATCCTTCCAAGTGGGGTGTAACTCAGGGCTGCCCAATTTGGAAATGCATGCAATCGAGTTTTCTCCTGCACCCACCATTTTGAGTATTTTGGGAACACCCCTTTCCTCGTCATTGTCATCCCTTCCCCTTCCTTCCTTTCCATCCCTCCATTCCAAAAAATCTGCCTATTCTTTTTAAGGGTGGTCATGTTTAAAACACTGTTTCAAAGGTTTTTTTTTTAAGTCTTGCAGTCTTACACAGTAACGTTATCTGTTCCACTTAATATTTCTGGTAAGGCCTTCGAGGAGGAGCGTGTGTCATGGCTTAAGTGCCACTCAGCGCTTCGCATCCACTCAGGACGGCTGCCTTGCCCCTAGAATCATAGAATCATAGAGTTGTAAGGAACCTCATGGGTCATCTAGTCCAACCCCCTGCACTATGCAGGACACTCACAACCCTTTCGCTCACCCACTGTCACCTGCCACCCCATTGAGCTTTCACAGATTCAGCCTCTCCGTGAGATGGCTATCCAGCCTCTGTTTAAAAATCTCCAAAGATGGAGAACCCACCACCTCCCGAGGAAGCCTGTTCCATGGAGAAACCGCTCTGACTGTCAGGAACTTCTTCCAGATGTTTAGATGGAATTTCTTTTGAATTAATTTCATCCCATTCATTCTGGTCTGTCCCTCTGGGACAAGAGAGAACAATTCTGCTCCATCCCCTATATATGGCAGCCTTTTAAATACTTGAAGATGGTTCTCAGATCCCTGAGTGCCTCCTCTAACCAGCTTGCCTGTCTGTACAGTGACCAGCCAATCGCCTTCTGTCCCTCACCCGTGACCACCTCCTCCTCCTTCCACTTTCCTCTGAGGCTCGGAGGCTGCAGATCCCTGCTGCATGAGAGCTGCCCCTGTCGGTGAGTTCCCTAACAGCTACCTGCAGCCTTTCCAGGTCCTGGGGGGAGGAGGAGGCTGTCCATGGGTTATTCCACCCCCCCCCCCATCTAGTGCCCATTTTGTTCCTGAATGCAATGGGCTTGGCCCCTAGTAATGTTATAACATTATAACCCAGGCTTGTTCTTTTTTAATTACATTCAGGACACTTTGGGGGAAGGGGGGCAAGTGACCAAGGGTGCAGAATGGGGCACAATGAAAACAAAGGTGTAAGCAGGGGAAGGGAGCAAAAAGGGGAAGGGAGCAAAGCATGATGGGAGGCTGCCCAGACTCTGGGGAAGGCTGCTTGTGAATTTCAGCCTAGGAAATACCAGGAGGAAAGCCCAAATGTGGAAATACTCAAGTCAACTCCAAAGTGAGGCTGAAAGAAGGTATGTCTTCTAATGTGAGACGGCACACTGGACTAGATGGACCACTCGGCTCATCCATCAGGGCTCTTATGCTCTTCTGTTCCTCAGGTCAGCATTAGGGATGTCCGGACTTTCCATTTAAAAGCTGCCTACGGCAGAGTCTGCACACATAGGATAATGCACTTTCAAGGTGCTTTGGCAGCTGGATTTTCCTATGCGGAACTTCTAAAGTGCATTGAAAGTGCATCATCTATTGTGTGCAGACTCTACCTAGAAGCTCTGCCTCCATTTATTTTTCTCTCTGTATAGATCTGCCTTTCTGTCCATCTGTATACGTGGATCTATATGTGTAAAGGTAAAAGTATCCCCTGTGCAAGCACCGAGTCATGTCTGACCCTTGGGGTGACGCCCTCCAGTGTTTTCATGGCAGACTCAATACAGGGTGGTTTGCCAGTGCCTTCCCCAGTCATTACCGTTTCCCCCCCAGCAAGCTGGGTACTCATTTTACCGACCTTGGAAGGATGGAAGGCTGAGTCGACCTTGAGCCGGCTGCTGGGATTGAACTCCCAGCCTCATGGGCAGACAGCTTCAGACTGCATGCCTGCTGCCTTACCACTCTGTGCCACAATAGGCTCTATCTATACGTGTATCTATCTATAATTGTCTCTGTGTATATCTGCCTCTCTCTGTCTGCATATGTGTATCTACTTTTGTCAATCTGTATCTGTTTCTCTCTCCGTATACACGTGTCTCTAGTTGTCTGTCTGTGTCTCTACAATTGTCTATCTGCATCTCTCCAGCTTTGGGCTGCGACGACGTCTGGAGGGGGTTAAGTAGGCCGAGCTCGGCTGCCTAGAGCGGAGAGCAGGGCGTGGGGGGAGGGTCCCAAAATCCCGGTTCCAGGCCCGGAGGGGCGGGGAGGGCTTTGGTGGGCAAGCGGAGGAAGAGCGAAGGAGAAGAGGGGCTGGAGGGGAACGAGCCTCCCTGCTTCCTCCCGGCCTTGATCCAGCTGCAGGCGAGATCCTTCCCTTTTCCCCTGACCAGGCAGGAGGCAGAGGCAGAGCTCTCCAGGGATCCCACCTTTCTCAGAGGCAGCCGTGGGGCTCATCTTGGCCAGGCTCTTCCTCCTAGGCAAGGTTGCCAACTCCCGCTTCTGCAATTCCTGGAGATTGGGGGGTGGGAGGGGGTGTGACGCCAGCAAGGTTTAATGCGGTCGAGCCCACGTCCCGCCGTTCCTCCAGGAGAGCTGCAGTCTGGGATTCCGGGAGTTCTCCAGGCCCCGCATGAAGGTTGGCAACCCTCCCGGGTTCTAAGGCACGTGGGAGGGCCAGGAAGAAGCCACTTCTGCTGTGGAGGAGGCATCGGAGGCGCCACACCTCTCGTTGTGTTTCCTTCATGTATACCTGGCTTTTTTTCTCCCCAGAGAAATCCCACAAAGCTGCTACAATAATTCTTTGTTTTATCCTCACAACAAGGACTTTGCCCGGGACCCCAGAGAGGCCTTAGCCTCGGACCCCAAAGACCTGCTGCTAAGTAGGCAGTACTAGCAGTGACGGTCCCGTTCATCATAAATCAAGATGGGTCTCCGTATTCGTCGGTCTGCAGCCGTAGGAGAGAGAGAGAGTCCCGGAGCACCTTCAAGATGAACCGAATTTGTGACAGAACAAAACTTGAATCCAGTGGCACCTTTAAGACCAACCAAGTTTGAATCGAGATTTGAGCTTTTGTGGGCACACCCTGAATAAATGTTTGTTGGTCTTAAAGGATTTTGTTCTGCCACTACAGACCAACGTGGACCCCCACCTGAATCTTAAATTTTGCGGCAGGTTTTGTATGTGAAGAAGCTCATCCCCAACAGGAAATTCTGGTTGGTAAGGTGCTCCTGGACTCTTGCTGTTTTCTATTCAGTATAAGGCAGCTTCAGGCATGTTTAGGTTTTTTAAAAAAATTATGTATAGGTTTCGATCTCTCTTCTCCTGACCATAGTTCAGTATAAGAGAAGAAGAAGAGCTGTTATTTTTTAACCCTCCCCATTTTCATTACCCAAAGGAGTCCCAAAGGAGCTGCTTTATTATTATTATTCTTGTTATTGTTACTTGGCCAAGGCTGGCTCCTGGCAGCTTACAATTTAAGACCATAAAATACAGTACTATAAAACAGTGAAACCCCTTACTTTACCACATAATACAATACAGCAGCAGAAATTTAACCATCAACAATTATCTTTTCCAGCAGCCAATGCTGACTCAGCGAGCCTCCTCCTCACCTGACCCCCTGCTTGAATGCAGGTGGATAATAGATGTAGCAATGTCAGAGATATCCAAGACATCTAAGGGAGGGAGGGAACCCAAGGAGCTTCCTGTCCTAACCTCAACCTTTCCCTTCCTTGAGAGCTCTGAGAGAACTGCTCTGCCAAGAAAAGCTCTAAGCTGTGCCTGGACCAAGCTCCCCCAGCTGGCTGCATGTAGAGGAGTGGGAAATCAAAGCTGGTTCCCCAGAATAGAGTCAGTCACTCTTCAGCCTAAACAGAGTTGTGCTTCTTCAGGTGTCTGCTCGTGTTTATGTTTGCTGTTTTGAAAAACAGGTTTTCATCTCTCTTCCCCAGGCCAAAGTTCGGTCTTCCTGTTTACCTCCCTTCCTGTTTTGTGCTGTGTGGCTTTCTTCGCCAGACAAGGAAATGGAGGGGCAGGACCCCACTGGCCCCACTTTAGCAGAAGGGGCAGGAAAAGCCCTGCAGGCCCTCCAAATGAAGGAATTTCTGCACAGGCGCTTGAGGGAACCGGTGAAAGAGGAACCAGCGGAGGGTTGCTTTCAGCACTGGGACGTTCAGTGGCAGGAGTTCCTCAGGAATGTGGAGACCCCTCAGTCACGGTGGGCAAGTTTGCAGCTGCCAGCGGAGGCCACCCCGTGGGAGGACGCCAAGGCCTTCCTGGCCTCCTTCGAGCAAGTGGCCAAGGCCTGCCAGTGGCCCGACGGAGAGTGGGTGTCCCGACTCCTGCCGGCCCTCAGCCAGGAAACTGAGCAGGCCTTCCTTAGCCTGGATGCTAGGGACAGGGAGGATTATGGGAAAGTGAAGACAGCCATCTTGCGAGGAGACGCCTTGAGAAGGGAGAAGCGGCGTCAACACTTCCGGCGTTTCTGCTACCAGGAGGCCGAGGGACCAAGAGGGGCCTACAGCCGGCTCCAGGAACTTTGCTGTCGGTGGCTGAGGGTGGAGAACCACAGCAAGGAGCAGATCCTGGAGCTCCTGGTCCTGGAGCAATTGCTGAGCGTCCTGCCCCCGGAGATCCAGAGCTGGGTGAGGGAGAGCGGCCCTCAAAGCTGCTCCCAGGCGGTGGCCCTGGCCGAGGAGCTCCTCTCGAGGCAGCAAGAGGCCCAAAGACATGAAGAGCAGGTGAGAATACAGAGTATCCCTGCCCAAGACAGAACATGCCTTCTTTGCCTTGAGGCTAAGGGCCAATGGTCCATCCATTTATCCCTTCAGTCACAGAGAAGGTGAGCGAGCTATAAACTGGGACAGATTAATTGTTTGCCTCTTCTTGACTGTCTGCTGTGGTTAATTCATACCCAAAGCTTTTGGAGCCCTAGTCCAGCCACAAGCCTTATTAACCCTGATGGCTTTACCTCCAGCCCACCCCCCAGCCTAGGTGATCATCTTTGTACACTCAGCTCATGCAGAGGAGGAAGGGAGAGAGGGAGAAAGAGCAGGTGGTCTTTGCCATCCTAGTGGGTGCAGAGCCCTGTCACTGCAGCTGTATAAGAACCTTAAAAGAGGCCATCTACTCCAGCATCCTGTCTCACACAGTGGCCAACAACAGGGCATAGAGTCTGAGGCTTTCCCCTGAGTTTGCCTCCTGGCACTGATATTCAGAGGTTTATAAGAGCAGAAGAAGAGCCCTGCTGCATCAGACCAGTACTCCACCTAGTCCAGCGGCCTGTCTCACACAGTGGTCAGCCAGTTCTTCTGGACCGCCAACAACAGGGCAAGAGAGGCTGAGGCCTTCATAGGAGCAGAAGAAGAGCCCTGCTGGATCAGAACAGTAGTCCAATCTAGTCCAGCTTCCTGTCTCACACAGCAGTCAACCAGTTCCTCTGGATGGTCTACAACAGGACATAGGGACTGAGGCCTTCATAAGAACAGAAGATTCCAATAAAGCCAGGCATAATTTCCCCCTCGTGTGGGGTAGTGGAACTGCTAGGTTCAGTGCAGGGAAAGAAGAACCAGGACTTCTCTTGGCCCAATGTCACCCCCTCCCCACCTTGTGCCCCTAAAAAGGTCCCTCTGTGCTCTTACAGGTGATGTTTCAAGGTGCATTTGAAGAGGGGGCTGCAACAGCCTCTGAAGCAAGCCGGGCTCCGTCAGTCCTCGAACTGAGGCATTCGTGTCCGGACAAGGAGGGAGAAGGCAGCCTATTAGGTAAGCAAGCCAGGCCGGGGGGAGGGGGGGCTTAGTCCTTGGGGGGCTCCAAAGCTCGTTCCAGGCTTCTTTTTCTTCCAAATTGTTGTTAAGGCAAAGAATAAGGAGTGAGGGAGGTTGAAGAAGAAGCAGCCCTGGTGTTTTGTACATAAAAGCTGTCCCCATTGTGGCAGCTGGGTTAGCCTTGTTAGTCTGCCACAGAAAAACCAAAGGGTCCGGTGGCACCCTCAAGATGAGCACCATTTTTTTGAGCAGAAGCATTTGCAAATCAAATCTCAGATGCTCCCTTCATCTTACGTCTAATGAAGCGGGGCTCTGACTCGCCAAAGATAACGCTGAGATACTTTTTGTTCATCCCTGAAGTCCTTTTTCGTTTCCCTTAATGCTTCTTTTCTTTATGGCGTTTGAGGAAGAACCATACTCCTTAGCACTTAGAGAGCCTTCTGTGACATCACAGCAGCTTAGCCAGTTACGATGGACCTACATCAGGAAACGCTTATCTTCAATTTCATATCACTCTCCTTATTAGGAAAATGGGTCGAGTACCTGTTAGTGTGTCAGAAAACAAAATGGGCATGTGGAAAAATAAAAAGGACTGGAGTGAAGACGGATCAGAATGGGAAAGTCATGTAGGCTGGGTGAAATGTGCCTTGATGGCAAAAAAAAAGTCACTGTGAAGCTAAAACTGATCCAGATCAAGCTGGGCATTTGGTTTATTTCTCAGGGAGGGGGGGGGGTATAACACATCACATTTCTGTCTTATCTGGGAGTCTCCCAGGGAATGGTCTAGAAGTAAGGAAGTGCTGGATGGAATTCTTTAGCAAGACCATTAGGAAAGGTTCTTTCCTGTGTCTGAGTGGAGTTCATTAGCAAGTCCATTAGGAAGTGTTTTTCCTTGTCTGGGTGGAGTTAATTAATAAGTCCATTAGAAAGTGATTTTCCTATATCTTGATGGAGTTCATTAGCAAGTCCATTAGGGAATGCTTTTCCTGTGTCTGAATGGAGTTCATTAGCAAATCTGTTAGAATTGCTTTTCCAGCATTCATCCCTTGGGAGCATCCCAGCTAAGACAGGAATGTGATGCATTATGTCACAACCCCAAGAAGTAAATAAAATGTCCAGCAACTATTCATACCCTCCACACTTTAACATGGGGAGATTCCCAACTTGACATGTCCCACCTTTGAAGATGCAAGCCACACTTAATGGCAAAATGTCAGGAACAGACCACAGCCACACCATCCAGAAAACCCACAACAGCCAGTAGACTCCAGCCGTGAAAGCCTTCCCCCAACTCATTGCTCTTTGTTTCTTTCTCTATGGCAGCTGGCAACAAGTGGGAAAGTGCGACAGAAGAGAAACCACATGGGATCCTCTCAGGAAGGCCTGAAGAGCTGAAAGGGAACTTCTGGAACCAAGAGGGAGCAAAGGAGCCAGATGGAAATGTATCGGAGAAGAGGACCTGTATGCCCGTCCTCTGCCAGGATAGAGATTTCCGTGACTTCCCAATCCGACAAGAAAATCAAGCCGAAACGAAAAGAGGAAGGTCCCTTGGTGCCGACTGGCAAGTGGGCACGGAGGAACCACCAAAGAGAAGGTTCACGCTTGGGAAGTATTCCAGCCCAAGCAGAGACCTCGATGAACGGGAAGTGCTCCACGCGGGTCAAAAGCCGTACAAATGTTCCGAATGCGGCAAGAACTTCACCAGGAGCACGAGCCTGACGTCCCACAAGAGAGTCCACACGGGGGAGAAGCCCTATCAATGCACAGAGTGCGGCAAGAACTTCACCCGGAGCACCACCCTGACTTCCCACAAGAGGATCCACACGGGGGAGAAGCCCTACAAATGCTTGGAGTGTGGGAGGAGCTTCAACCGAAGGACCAACCTCACGTCGCATAGAAGGATGCACACCGGGGAGAAACCATACAAATGCTTGGAGTGCGGAAAGAGGTTTGGGGACCAGTCCAGCCTCGTGAAGCACAAGAGGACCCACACGGGAGAGAAGCCCTACATGTGCCCGGACTGTGGGAAGGGCTTTACGACCAACACGAATCTCATGTCCCACCAAAGGATGCACACGGGAGAGAAGCCGTTCCGGTGCTCAGAGTGCGGGAAGGGTTTTGTGACTGGCGCAAACCTCGCTTTGCATCAGAGAAGTCACACAGGGGAAAAGCCCTATAAATGTTTTGACTGTGGGATGGGCTTCAGTCAGGTCACGACCCTCGTGTCGCATCAAGGGATGCACATGGACAAGAAGCCATACAGTTGCTCAGAATATACCGGGAGCTTTAGTGAAGGGCCCTGTCTTAATGCATATCAGATAATATACACAGGGTAAAAAAGAACCACCACCATTCAAGTGAAGAAGAAGCATCAGGCTTTATGCCCCACTTTTCACTATCCAAAGAGTCTCAAAGTGGCTTACAATCACCTTCCCTTTGTCTCTGCACAACAGACTCCGTGTGAGGTAGGTGAGGCTGGGAGAGCTCTGAGGCTGGCAGGTGAGGCTGGGAGAGCTCTGGGTGACTGGGCCAAGGTCACCCAGCAGGCCTCATGTGTTTCCGATTGGGTTACAATTGCCTTCCCTTTCTCTCCCCACAACAGACACCCTGTGAGGCAAGTGGGGCTGAGAGAGCTCTGAGAGAACTGTGACTGGCCCATGGTCACCCAGAAGGCCTCATGTATCTCAAAGCAGTTTACAATCACCTTCCCTTCCTCTCCCTACAACAGACACCTTGTGAAGTAGGTGAGGCTGAGAGGACTCTGACAAAACTGGTCTGCGAGAACACATCTAAAAGGACTCTGACTGGCCCAAGGTCACCATTACTGGCTGCATGTGGAGGATTAGTGATGGAATCAAACCCAGATCTCCAGATTAGAAGCTGCCGCTCTTAATTCATGTTAAAGAATCCATAAGGGGAAAATCACGCAGACTGAGCGTTCTCTCTCACACAAAGCAATTGCATTCCTTATGCTATTAAGATACTCTAATAACACACAGGCCATATCAGCTTCTAGAAAAAAACTCTTAGTATAAAGCAGGCCCAATTATACATTTGAGAAGCTACGACTTTGGGAGAATGGGAAATCAATGCAGAATCAGAGGAACGTTTAGACCAGTGGAAAGCTTCCATTGTTTATTTGCTTGCCATTGCATGTTCACATTTGTACCTAAAATAATCTCCTTGATTTGTTTCCTAATATTGGTTTGCTTCCTAATATTATTGTGGCCAAGGTGGTCTAACTCGGCTAGTTACACTCTACTCGAATTGTGGCACATTCCTTGAAACATGCACAGTTCTTTGGAGCAAGAAGATGAAGGAGCCTTTAAAAAAAAACCGCCCCACCATCTTGTGGATTCCAGTTTCATGCTCTTCCCCTGGAGACTTAAGACACCTTTATTGGCATAATTATTCCACTGGAGATAAGATCCCAGACTCCCAGGTAGCTATGGCAAATTGAATCTTATGTAAGAATCTACATCAGCCATTCTCAACGGGGACCATGTAGCCCATTGAGGGGGGGGGGGTGTCCTGGGAGATTTGTTGGGGGCCACAGACTGATAAATGCTAGAAGGGGAGTCCAAAGGGGCCCCTGGTAACTAAACTGATGAAATACCCTTTTTGTCATGTATTACGTCACTAATTTCTGGAAAGTTCAACTATCAATGGAAAGAAAAAGAAATCATGTGATCTGTTCCTTTATGTGCATTTGAATGTGTTTTTAAAAGGTATTTATTAGATTTCTAGATCAGCTCAAGGCATACATATATCTTGAATTAATGCATTCAAGAAGAAAAAACAACACCCATGCTTCTCTTGGTGGAATGTTCTAAAAATCTGTCACACGTATATTTAAGAGAAGGTGTGTCAAGTATAGTTATTTCAGACTTAGCTTAGGCCTTTTTCACCTAAGTCATGGTGCAAAACAAAGGCCAGTCAATCCCACAAAGCCACAAAACCGATAATAAAGGAGCAACAAAAACGGTGAAATAATAAACTTCTTTAAATAGATAATTTTTTTTTCATCTCTGTTCTTTGAACAAACTCATCTGGAGCCCACTAAAATTAAGTCTGGATTCACTCTCATTTTCACAGTATATTATTTTCATCTGTTGCTTGCCCCTTATTCACATCTGATTCATGAATCTCACAATTTGAAATTAGGAATATATCCTCATTGGCCATTGGCTCAGTAATGAAACAGAGAATCCAGTGTAGTCTACCCACTATTCAGACAAGGATCTGACTATTCAGGATCTATTCAGACTATTCAGACAAGGATCTAATTTCAGCCGTTTTGTTGTTTCTTCATTATCGGTTTTGTAACTCATGGTTCAAGCAGCCAGCCTCCTGCAGGGGTCCAGAAACTGAGAATGGTTATGATAAGGTATGTATAATTATGTCACTTTTAGTTTAGGGCTTTTTTTAGCCTGGCTCATTACACAAGCAGCCAGCCTACTGCAGCTACGAGCCTACGAGCTCTTTGCAAATTTAAACTCTGCCAGCAATCCCCACCTCTTATTTTTTCACAGAAATTCTGTCAGGTAGGCCAGGCTGAGTTCACCACAGGACATCCGGTGAGCTTCTATGGCAGAGCTAGGGATTTCAACCAGGGTTATCAGGTGCACCACACTGGCTTTCAAAGTGACTGACAAAGGTCCTTGAAAGCTCATGCTCTCAAAATCTTGCTGGTTCTCGGGTGTTCCCAAACATGAATCTAGGAACCTTTCCAGCACTCGCTTGTGGAATCTAGCACTGGAGATCCTGCAGATTTGCGGAACCGCCTTTTCCACTATGCCACCTAAAGAACCCTGAGGTAAACTGGCTTAGGCTCCCCAGCCCAAACTGGCTTAGGCTCCCCAGCCCAAAAGAGGTGAACTTGGCCTCAACCATGGCCAAAGCCTTTTCAACCTTAGCCCTGACCTGATGGAATGATCTGCCAAGAGAGATCAGAGGCCTGCAGGACCTAAATCAGTTCCACAGAGCCCACATCCCCCAAATTCTTCTAAATGGGGCTGATTATACGTATATAAATGTTTTGATGACTATACTGATTCTGATTGTTTTAATCAGCCCTTTTCAACCTTTTGACCACGGAGGAGAGCCTGAAATCAGTTCTGAGACTTTGAGGAGCCTTGGAAGTGATGTCAGCTGATCACGCCCCACCATCACCATGCCCCCAGAAGTGACATCACTCCCCCCACATGTGCACACACCCACCCTGAGCCCTTAGCCCTCCTTTTGCTCTCTCCCCTGTCTTTATGACTACTAGGGAGGCTCTGCCTCTTGTAGGCTGGAAGGAGAGACTTCAGGGTGGGGCCAGGAGTGGGCAGGATTTGGGGCAGGGAGGAACCTCAGTGGATTATCATGCTAGGGAGTCCCCCCTCCAAAGCATCCATTTCCTCCAGGAGAACTGATCTCTTTAGTCTGGAGATGAACTATAACTCCAGGGGATTCCCAGGTCCCACCTGGAGGCTGGCACCCCTATTTGCATGTCTCCCCCCCTAATTAGAGGAAGGGTGCTTGCACTCGAAAGCTCACACCCTGAATAAATCTTTGTTGGTCTTAAAGGTGCCCCTGGACTTTATTGTGCTACTTCAGACCAACACGGCTACTCAGTTGAATCAATCCCCCCCATGGGAAAAGTCAGCACCTTTTTTTGGGGGGGGGCATTTGGAAAGGGGGTGCAAAAGATTTTGCAGATTTTGCAGTCCACAGGGGAGCAAGCTGCCTCAGGGAGGGAGGACATCCTCTCAGCCCCCCTCCACGGAAAAGAAGGAGCCAAGATCCCAGCAGTCGAAAATGGTGCTTTGGTGTTGCATCCTGACAAGAGTTAAGCAAGCTGAGTTGTGCTTCCTAGAGAGGACCACAGTGGTGGCTGCTCTTTGGGGTGGGGGGGGTTGGTTTTGGATTCCCCCCCTCCCCTTCACAGCTGCAGGGAGAGGAGAGGAGAGGAGAGAGGAGGGGTGAGCTGGCCAGCCAGCCAGCACGGACTGGTAGGTGCTTGCAGGGGTGGGCGGGGGATGGTGGAAGGATATAACAGAGACCGCAATGAGCCACCCCCCAAACCCCCCTAATTGCTCCTAGCCTTCCCTCCTGCCTTCCCGCTGCCCCTCCTGCCTTCCCACCGTATCCAGCCCAAAAGGAGCAGTTGTGCCAGATTTCGGCTCCTCCAAAGGGCCCCCTTGCAAGCCATATCCAGCTCCCTAAGAAGAGCCCTGAGCCGGATGAGACCAGGGGTCCATCTCGTCCAGCATCCCAGTAGGGGTGGCTCTCCAGATGTCCATGGACTACAGTTCCCATGTGCTACGTCAACATGTGCTGGCAGGGGGTTATGGGAACTGTAGTCCATGGACACTGAGAGAGCAACAGTTCCATAAGAACATCAGAGAAGCCATGTTGGATCAGGCCAATGGCCTACCCAGGTCACAGTAGGGCCAGAATTCCAGACGCCCAGTTGCTGTTGCCCTCCAAGCACCAAGGATGCCAACCATCAGTGCCCTAGATAGAGTGTTCCCTCAGAGGTGGCCAAACTGAGGCCCTCCAGGTGTCCAGGGACTACAATTCCCAGGAGCCCTCGCCAAGACATGGTGGCAGAGGCTCATGGGAACTGTGGTCCATGGAAATCTGGAAAACCTCAGTTTGGCCACCTTGGATGACATGCAATGATCTGAAGTGTTTGTACCCTCCTTTTTTCTTTTCTCACCCCCTAGGCAGAAGATCCACATCCCTGGTTAGATTGCAGGGATCTGTTCTAGAATTTTCTGCATTGTGACCCTCTCTTTGTAATGAAAATGGAGGAGCATGATCGCGCAAGCCCCGCCGTAGGGCAGAGGTCAGCAGGAATCGGGACAGCCCCTCCTGTCCTCTGGGCTGGGAATGCCAGAGAGTTCTCCCCAAGGAGGTCAGGGGAGCCCGTGAAGCAAGAGCCGCGAGAGGGGCAGCATCAGCAGTGGGAAGTCCAGTGGCAGGAGTTCCTCCAGACCGTGGACTCCCCTCACTCGAGATGGGCAAGCCCAAGACCACCAGAGAAGCCCTCCCCATGGGACAACGCCAAGGCCTTCCTGGCCTCCTTCGAGCAAGTGGCCGAAGCCTGCCAGTGGCCCGAAGAAGAGTGGGTAACCCGACTCCTGCCGGCCCTCAGGGGAGAGGCCGAAGAGGCCTTTATTGGCCTGGATGCCCCAGACAGAGAGGATTATGGGAAAGTTAAAGCAGCCATCTTGAGAAGGGACGGCGTCAGCAGGGAGAAGATTCGGCAACACTTTCGGCACTTCTGTTACCAGGAGGCCGAGGGGCCGAGAGGGGCTCTGAGTCGACTACAGGGGCTTTGCCAGGGGTGGCTGAAGGCTGAGAGGCACTCCAAGGAGCAGATCCTGGAGCTCTTGATCCTGGAGCAGTTCCTGATCATACTCCCGCCGGAGATCCAGAGCTGGGTCAAAGGATGCAACCCGGAAACCTGCTCCCAGGCGGTGGCCCTGGCGGAGGAGTTCCTGCTGCGGCAGCAAGAGGCCGAGAGGCCGGAGGAAGAAGTGAGGCCATGTCTTTGTGTTCTCTGTATGGGTCCTCGTGGGTGGCGGGGTGGTGGGGTGAAGCAGAAAGCAACATTACGCCCTTGGGTGGGAAAGTGACGTCTCCAGCCAGCTTGGTGTACTACTTAAGAGTGGCGACCTCTAATCTGGATAAGTGGGTTTGATTTCCCACTCCTCCAGAGGGGGTCCACGGCCTTTCCCCATCTGCCTTAATGGGCTTGGCCTCGAGACAGGGAATTGGCCACTTCTATGGCTCCCCATCCCCCTTAGAATCATAGAGTTGGAAGGGGCCTCCTGGGTCATCTAGTCCAACCCCCTTCCCGAGCCTAAGTGAGTTCTCGGCCCCTGCAAGGGGATGGAGCACACCTATTCCCACCTTAAGCCACGCCCTGTCCCTGAAAGCCCCTTGCCTGGCTGCCAGACCACCTCAGAATCTTTTGGCTACATTGCACACACTCGCCAAATGATAAGTCCCTCTCTGCTGTTGCAGGTGCCCTTGGAGGAGATGGCTGGGAATGTCCCTGAGGCAGGCCAGGATCTGTCCAAGAGTGAGCAGGTGTGGCTCCTGAGGGGCATCAAGGAAGAGGAGGATGGAGATATGAGTCTGCAGGGTAAGAAGGGGGGCCCTGTTTCTTTCCCCGTAATGATTTTAAACTGGACGAGGTGGTTTTAAGAACAACTTTAAAGCTTAAATTTAAATTCATGTTTATTATATGTATAATTTATTTTGTATTGACTGTTTTATACCTGATGTTAGTTGCTAGGGGGATATAAAAATAAGGAAAGGTGGGATATAAACATAATTATCATCATCATTATTATTAACAACAGCTGGCTATTACCCTTGGTGTAACAGTGAAGAGCAGCGGCTTCTAATCTGGTGAGACAGGTTTGATTTCCCGCTCCTCCACATGCAGCCAGCTGGGTGACCTTGGGCTTGTCACAGCCCTGATAGGTCTGTTCTCTCAGAGCTCTCTCAGCTCAACCTACCTCACAGGGTGCCTGTTCTGGGGGGAGGAAGGGCAGTGATTGTAAGCCGCTTAGAGACTCTTTGAGGCAATGAGAAGTAGGATGCAAATCTGAGTGCCCCAATTGTCTTAAGCTTTGTTCTTATTCCTGTTTTTAGGCCATCTACATTGTTATACTCTGGAGGGGGTGTATTCTGGAGGGGGCAGGCCCAGTGTTTTTATTTGTTTGCCCCGTCCTCAACCATATGCCTGATGGAATAGGGCCATTTTACAGGCCCTGTAGAACTTTGGTAGTTCTGTCAGGACCCGGTCTCCACAGGTAGCGTAGTCCACCAGACTGGAGCCAAAACTGAAAAGGCCCTGGCACTAGTCAAGGTCAGACACTCTTCTTTTGGGTCAGGGACCGTCAGCAAATTAGCATTTTATGATCTTAGCGTTGTTCTGGTGGGGAGAGATTCCCATCTTGCCATGTCCTACCCCTGTTGTTGGCGAAACGCCAGGGACTAAGATGACCAGACCATGGCCACACAGCCTGGAAAACCCAAAGCAGTCAATTGACTCCAGTCATGAAAGCCTTGGACAATTCATTAACCCAGCCCTTCTCAACGTTTTTATCAGTGAGAAACCCCTGAGATATTCCCCAGGCTTTGAGAAACCCAAGAAGTGGCGATCGTGCAGAATAGGGTTGGGATTCATACCTGTGTACGTGCTCACCTGGGACCCCTCTGGGCCTACTGTTGAACTCCTTCGGGTAGTGAAAAGCAAGGTATAAAAATCAACTCTTACTAGGGTTTTCTCTCCCTGTTCCGGCAGGAGGAAAGCAGGAGAATGAAGAGGCGCCCAGAGAGACCTTAACCAAAGGAACTGAGAGCAAAGAGCGGAAAGAGAATTTCTGGAATCCAGAATCACCAGAGAGCCAAGAGGGGAACCTCTCTAAGGATAGGAGAGATGAGTCCTCCCACGAAACCCCGGCGCAGCCAATCAAGCAAGTGGGCAAAAGAAAAAGCAAATACCTTGGAGTTAACTGGAGACTTGAGCCTGAGGAGCAATCAGACCCAATCCGAGGGACGTGCTCCGGCCAGAGGGGGCCCCTTCCTGAAAGCGAAACCCTCCAGCGGGAAGAGAAGCGTTACCGATGCTCCGAGTGCGGGAAGCGCTTCAGCAAGAGCACCCACCTGATCCGCCACCAGATCATGCACACGGGCGAGAGGGGCTACCGGTGCCCCGAGTGCGGGAAGACGTTCAACCAGAGCGCCCACCTGACCTCCCACCAGATCATCAACACGGGGGAGAAGCCCTACCAGTGCTCCGAGTGCGGGAAGAGCTTCAACAAGAGCACCAACCTGATCCGCCACCTGCGGATGCACACGGGGGAGAAGCCCCACAGCTGCTCGGACTGCGGGGGCCACTTCTCGGACAAGTCCAGCCTCGCCCAGCACCGGAGGGTCCACACGGGGGAGAAGCCGTTCAAGTGTCCCGAGTGCGGGAAGCGCTTCAGTCACCGGGGGAGCCTCCGGGCGCACCAGCGGCTGCACACGGGGGAGAGGCCCTACACCTGCGCGGACTGTGGGAAGAGCTTCTGCGACCAGTCGAGCCTCATCCGCCACAAGAGGACCCACACGGGGGAGAAGCCGTATCAGTGCACTGAGTGCGGGAAGCGCTTCAGCCAGAGCACCAATCTTACACTGCATCAAAGGATGCACGCCAGGGGTGGGGGGGAACTTCCCTGTGCCCCTCCCCACCCACTCAGCAGTGAGATAGCCGTCTTAGCCTTGTGGCACCTTTAAAAGTAGCCTGCTTATGGGGCTGTGTACTGTTGCAGGCGAGGTGCCACTTACCCAGAAACTTACGCATGAGTGAGTTGCTGATGGGGAAAGAAGTTCTCTGAATCAGGGGTCTTTTAGACGCTTGCCCTTCCTTGGCAGAATGACTTGACTCATGTTTTGAGGGTCCTTGGTCATTTCAGTTGGGTGACTTTAATAGCTACAATTTTTTTTTGAAGGGGGGTAAATTGTCCCGGCAATGTTTTTGTATTGAAAGACGAGGCGTAATAAAATATAAAAGCGTTCAACTGTATATATCTCGTTGCCTGCGGAAAGCATTGCAGTTGGGGCTGGGGTCTAAAGCCAGCGTGGGGTCGTGGTTAAGAGTGGCAGCCTGTAATTTGGAGAACTGGGTTCGATTCCCCACTTCTCCTCCACATTCAACCAGCTGGGTGACCTTAGGCCAGTTCCGGTTCTCTCAGAGCTTTCTCAGCCTCACCTACCTCACAGGGTGCCTATTGTGGAGAGAGGAAAGGTAGGTGATTGTAAATACTTTGAGGCACATGAGGCCTGCTAGGTGACCTTGGGCCAGTTATGGTTCTCTCAGAGCTCTCTCAGCCCCACCTACCCCACAGGATGTCTGTTGTGGGGAGAGGAAGGGAAGCTGATTTTAAGTCACTGAGACACAAGGCCTGCTGGGTGACCTTGGGTCAGTCACAGTTCTCTCAGAGCTCTCTCAGCCCCACCTACTTCACAGGGTATCTGTTGTCCGGAAAGGAAGGGAAGGAGATTCTAAGCTGCTTTGAAACTCCTGGTAGTCAAAAGCTTGGTACAAAAAAACAGCTCTTCTCCGTTTGCTTCCAGGAACTGTCCGGAAAAATAAAAATAAAAAAACAAATCAGTGAAGCTTGTTTTACTCCCCACACGGCGAACATGTCATTTCTCAGGGATTCCTCACAGCAAAGAAGCTGTATCACATGACCAGATTCTAAACTGCTGTAATAATCCGGTTTGAGTGCCCCATCAGGGGAACCATTGCAGCAATGGTGTACTGTAGGAGTTAAAGCATTGGGCTTGGATCGGGAAGATTTGAGTTCAAATGTGCACTCTGCCGTGGCAGCTCATTTGGTGACTTTGGGCCAGTAACAGTCCTTTAGCCTAATTTATAGCACAGGATAAAATGGAGGAGGAGAGGATACTTTCTGTCCCTGCTGGAGAAAAATGTGCAGAGTAAAAGAAGTTAATCTGTAAGAAGTAAATGGGGGGGGGGACTCGTCCCAAAACCAGAGAGAGGAGGAGGAAGGTGGTGAAATGTCCCCCACTCCAGAAGACTAATTCCAAAATGACCCACAGGGTCATTCTCTGCTTGGTGTGAGATTTCCGCAATCCCAATCCTATTACATTGTTCACTGGACGTCCTATTGTGTTGCCTGAATTGATTTAACATAAGGAGAGTCCTGCTGGATCAGACCAGTGCTCCATCTCATCCAGCATCCTGCCTCACACATAGCCAATTGGTTCCTCTGGAGGGCCAACAGGAGGGCATAGAGGCCTTCATAAGAACATTAGAAGAGCCCTGCTGGATCAGACCAATAGGTCACCTAGCCCCACATCCTGTCTCACATAGTGGCCAACCAGTTCCTCTGGAAGTCCAACAACAAGGCAGAGTGGCCGAGGCCTTCCCCTGTTTTAGCCTCCTGGCTCTGGGATTCAGAAATTCAGTGCCTCTGAATGTTGGGGTTCCCCTCATTCACCATGCTTAGTAGCACTGATAGGTCTCTGCTACATGATTTATTGTTGATTCCTGTGGTAATCACTACATCCTGTAGAAGCAAATTCCACATTTTAATCACTCTCTGTGTAAAACCAGTGTTCTTTTGTCCGTCCTGAACCTCCTGTAAATCAGCTTCATCGGATGCACTCCAATTCTAGTTGTAAGGTTCCAGTCGATATAAATAAAGAAAATCTCTTAATTTAGGAACAAGTGAAAACGGGACTTCTCCAATTCTTTGCTAAGACTGAAGCATCTCTACACCAACACCCCAATGTATCCCTTTGCTGTCAGGGTTTCATGGGAACTGTAGTCCATGGTCATCTTGAGTGATTCAGTTTGGCCAACTCTGTACAGGTTTCTCAGTCCTGGAGATCAGTTGTAATTTCCAGATCTCCAGGTCCCACCTGGGGGGTGGCAACTCTGAAAATATAAACATGGACGCTTCCTCATCAGAATACAGGGATCTCTTATAAGAGGGCTAAAGGGGGGGAATGTGGCAGACCCTATTAATAAAGCCAAAGTACTGTGCTCAGCCTAAGAAGCCAACCTGTGTGGTGTTTCTTAGCAATCAGAAAGCAAAGCCAGCCGATTCCTCCACATAGCAAAGCCTCAGCCCAGCCAGTCCCCCCCCCCCCCCCCCACTTTGGATTTACAGGCCGCAATACCCTGGGGAGAGAATGGATGGCACTTGGCACGCCTTAGAAGAGGGGTCCTTTGATGTTAGTGCTCTGGTTGTTTAGCAAGGTTGCAAAGGGTTAAAGCGAGCGAGCGCCGCTCCCTAGACGGGCCAAATATGGATGCGAAAGGAAGGCTCTTTTTTTTTTCCTGCTAGGGGCGGAGTTTGGTTCAGAATAGTTCCAAAAGAGGAGGAGGGAGACACAGAGTGCAGAAGGTGAGTTTAGGTGCATTCTCTAAAGAGGGGGGCAATATGCAGAAGATACACATATTGGGGGGGGGGAGAAAGAGCCCCCCCTCAAACTTCTTTGGCCCCACCCAGTTATGGATGGGAGGGGGTCTCTGTCTGATCTCAGCGGGATGCCCCCCCCTCCCATTAGGAGCAAAGATTGCCTGGCTCTTTGCAGCTTTTTCCAGGGCAGAGCGGGACTGGGCAACCTGGGGTGGGTGGGGGAGCAGCCCCATAGAGAAAGAGGCCCCCTCCTCGGCCTGAGAGAGGACTCTTTCTTCTCCTGCCGTTCTTGGGTCTGAAGTGCAACCACCTGGAGTGACTCGTTGCATAATGGGGCTTTCCGTGTACTTTTGCAGCTAGATTCTCTGGTGCAAAACAGGAAAACCTACTTCTGAAGCGCGTTGAAAGTGCGTTCTCCGAGGTGTGCGGAAGGAGCCCTGGGCAGCAGTCTGATCATGCGGGAAGCGGGGAGGGCGTTTCTTTGAATTTTCTCTTCCTCCTCTTTCTAATAAAGTAGATTTGGTGAACGGAATGGCATGGTAGGGATGCCAGTCTCCAGGTGGGACCTGGAATCCAACCTGGCTCACCAGATTAAAGGTTACCAATCTTAACCACTATACCGGGCTGCCTCTTACATGATAGTCCTTGACAATCATACTTATGTTGTATAACCTCTTTTTAATTTATCTTTTCTGTTCTTCCACTGTTGCCTTACATAAATAAACAGACTCTTAAGCAAAAAAAGATTGGAATAGCGTCCATGGGAGAAGCAGGCATGTTGTGGAACTGGAATGACACGTCCCAGAGCGGAATGATGGACCTTGGAGCGTCATGATTGTTGTGGGACTGGAATGCCAGGCCTTAGGATAGAATGACAGCCCCTGGGGATGGCATGAATATTCTGGGACTGGAATGACAGCCCCCAGAGTGGAATAACCACCTGTGAGAATGCTTCCGCTAAGGGGGGTTGTCATTCCAGCCCTAGAATATGCATGCCAGTCCTGGGGACCATCATTCTGGTCTCAGAACTGGTTCTCTGGCCCTAGGGGCTATCATTGTGCTCTGGGGCTTGTCGTTCATGACCTAGAGCAGGTTTCTAGCAGGTTTAATTTTCATGGCAATTTTTCCCTGCATCAGTGTATTTCAGCGGAGCCCCATGCAAGCCTGTTGGCATTCCTGACTCCCATTATCTCCAAAGGGCCTGTAGGCACCTGCCATTCCTCCCAATAGGTATCCCTGGCATTTGTTTCCACACATCTCTGTGTTGTGTAACGGTTGGTGTGTTAAGACCTCAGAGGTCCGGATGAAAATCTCCTCGCTGGGTGAAATTTGGCCGTTTTACTTTCTGACCGACTGACCTCACTGGCTGGTTGTGAGGAGATCGAGTGAGAGGGGAAAGCTGTGGATACTGCACTGTGGCTTGTTAGACGAAAAACCAGCCAAAAATGGGGACTGGTTGATACGTAAATAAATAATTGAGTCTAATAGCTATTGGATTCAATGTTTGTTGTGCTACTTCAGACCAACATGGCTACCCACTTGAATGTAAATAAATTGGTGGAGTTCACAGCAGCGGAAGCTGTATGATAGGCCTTGTGTGGGAAATAAATCACATTTCCTTCCCGTTCAGCAAGTAGGCCCCTCCCCCCCCCATTTGAAGAAGGTTGGAAACTCCTAGGCTTTTAAATGACTATTTTAAAAATAATACAAACACCATTCGATTCCTCTCCCCACAACAGATACCCTGTAATTTAGGTAGGTCTGAGAGATTTCTGAGAGAACTGCTCTGTGAGAACAGTTGTATCAGGACTGTGACTAGCCCAAAGTGACCCAGCTGGCTACATGTGGAGGAAAAGAGGGGAAACAAATCCAGCTCTCCAATTTAGATCAGCTTCTCTCAGAGCTCTCTTACATTCACCTACATGATGGGGGTTCTGATCTGGGAAGACTCATTTGAGCAGTGAAAAGCAGGATATAAAAAAAAGAACTCTTCTTCTATCCAAAGGAGTCCCAAAGCAGCTTACAATTGACTTCCATTCCTTTCCCCACAACAGACACCAGTGAAGTAGGTGAGGGTGAGAGAGCTTTCAGAGAACAGTGCCTGGCTCATGTGTCTCAAAAGAGCTTACAGTCACCTTTGCTTCCTCTCTCCACAAAAGACAACCTGTGAGGAAAGGTGGCGCTGAGAGAGCTCTATCAGCTGCACTGTGAGAACAGCATTAACAGGACTGTGACTAGCCCAAAGTCACCTAGCTGGCTGCATGTGGAGGAGCAGGGAATCAAACTCGACACTCCAGATTAGAGGCCGCCACTCTTAGTCACTCTTAACCACCACACCAAGCCACTTTGAGACTCTTTCGGGTACTGAAAAGCGGGGCATAAAACTCTTCTTCAGGTAACATCATTCAAAGATACCAAAGACCACCCCGGTTGATCCAGAGTTCATAGTAGAATGGAGCCATCCTTTGGGAGGGATTTCCTGAAGTGGTCCTTGAGTCTGCTGTCGTTGCAGGTGGCTGTTCCACTTGCCCTCGCCTTTTTGGTTCTGTTTTGTTCCTGCTGAGGCTCTTTCCTTCTCCTCCTGCCCGTCTAGGACACCTTCGCTCTGAGAGACTGTGACCGTGAGAGAGTCTGCGATGAAAATGGAGGAGGAAGAGTCAGCGAGTGGGCCCCAAGAGCGGGGCACCAAAGGAGGCAGAGCAGACGTTCACCTCCTCCAGGTGGGCACTCTCGGGCAGGTCTTGGAAGGAATACCGGAAGGAATTCTGGTGAAACAGGAGCCAGCCGATGGCTCCCTTGAGCAGTGGGAAGTCCAGTGGCAGGAGTTTCTAAAGACCGTGGAGAGGCCTCAGTCCAGGTGGGTGATTGCGGAGTTGCCTCAGGAGCCCACCCCCTGGGACGACACCAAGGCCTTCCTGGCTTCCTTTGAGCAGGTGGCCGAAGCCTGCCGGTGGCCCCAGGAAGAGTGGGTGACCCGACTCCTGCCGGCCCTCAGCGGGGAACCCGAACAGGCGTTCAGCAACTTGGATGTCCGGGACAGAGGCGACTATGCCAAGGTGAAGGCAGCCATCTTGCGAGGGGACGCCATGTGGAGGGAGAGGCAGCGCCAATACTTCCGCCGCTTCTGCTACCAGGAGGCTGAGGGGCCGAGAGGGACGTACAGCCGGCTCCAGGAACTCTGTCATGGCTGGCTGAGGGTGAAGAGGCAGACCAAGGAGCAGATCCTGGAGCTCCTGATTCTGGAGCAGTTCTTGACCATCCTGCCCCCGGAGATCCAGAGCTGGGTGAGGGAGAGCGGCCCAGAGACCTGCTCCCAGGCAGTGGCCCTGGCCGAGGAGTTCCTGCAGATGCAACGGGAGGCCCACAGAGGGAAGCCGCAGGTGAGATGAGAAGAACTTGGGTTTTTGTACTCTGCTTTCTATTCTCTATACTCTAAATTTGGCCCATTATGCACGGAGTGGAAGGTCCACATGCGGGGCGGAATGGCGACGGCTAAAATCACCAATTATGCACGCTGCAGGCGGCAACCGGGCGCAGAGTCACCGTATGCCACAAAAAAAGCCGCGTTAACGAGATGCAGAAGAAAGTGGAGCTTCCCGGGACCAGGGTGCAACCAGAAGCGGCTCTGGATTAGCCGCGTGTATAATCGGATACTCTGGGTTTTGCCGCCGTTGCATTCTGTCCCGTGTGTAAGCGGTTTGCTTCGCTTCTTCCTCCTCCGCGTTCTCCATGCTGCAGTTTCAGCGGCCGTGCATAATAGGCCTTTGAGAGTCCTCAAAGCAGCTTACAATAGCTTTCCCTTCCTTTCCCCATAACAGACACCCTGTGAGGTGGGTGAGGCTACTAGAGCTCTGACAGAACTGCTCTGTGAGAACAGATCTAACAGGACTGTGCACTAGCCCAAGGCTGCCTGCATGTGGAAGAGGAGTGGGGAATCCAGCCCAGTTCTCCAGATTGCTAGCTGCCGTTCTTACCCACTTCACCAAGCTGCTTTCACCCTGGTCAGTCATGGGAGGGAATCTGGGGTGGGCACAGGAAGTTCCTCTGAGTCAGACCCTTGTTCATTCTTGTTTAATCTGTCAGACAGTGGGTCTCCAGGAGAGGACTTTCACATCATATGTAAGCCGAGATTCTTTCAGCTGGAGTACTGGGGACTGAACCCGGGACCTTCTGAATACAAAGCGAAGCCTCCAACACTAAGCTGTGGCCCTCCCTAAATGAGTCCCACCCTTGGTCTGCCTCATCCTTTCTACTGAAAATACCAGGGATTGAACCTGGAACCTTCTGCATGCCAAGCAGAAGCTCTCTCTGACTGAGCTAGGGCTCCACCTCTCTAAATGAACCTGCCTTTGATTGAGTTACATGCATGGGCTGTCTCATCCTTTTTAAACTGGGGATGCTGGGAACTGATCCCTGGGGCCTTCTGTGTGCCAAAAACATGATTTGCCACTGAGCTAAATCCCCCCTCAAATGGCAGCAGGTTGAGCTTAGCTCTGGGTTGAGCTCCGGTTGCCCTAGGGTCAAAGGCTGCTCTGTTGTGTTGAAGGCATGGCCCAAGCTTTCCCCGTCCGTTTATGCACTTTCAGGCGCTGACGAAGCACAAGGAGGCGGCTGTGATTCCCTTCGAGGCGGAGCTGGCTCTGACTGGGCGTAGGGAGAGGCAGCCATCGCAGGAGGCCCAGCCAGTGGCCAATGAGGAAGCCAGACTTCAGGGTGAGTATTGTGATAGGCCGTTCTGTGGTTGGTGGGTTGCATTAGGGATGTGTGCTTTGGCTCAGTTCAGCTGCCTTGGCAATTACCGAAGCCCGAGACAGCCGAACCGAGCCGAAGCGCACAACCCTAGGCTGTATCCATATGCGTTGCGTCCTGTCCTGGGCTCATTCCGCACACCACAGATAATGCACTATCAATGTGCCTTGGCAGCTGGATTTTCCCGTGCAGAAAAGCAAAATCTACTTTTAAAGTGCATTGGAAGTGCATTATCTATTGTGTGTGGAATGGGCCCTGGCTATTGAAAGACAGAAACCAAGTTCTTCTTTCTCCTCCCCTGCTGTTTTTATTCCCAAAAGGTTACATGCAGGTGAGAAAACATCAAGAGAAAACCAGTCCTGTAGACTGTTTGGAGCTCGCAGAAACGGGTGGCAGTTTCCGAAGGAGAGCGACGGAGTCTATTTCTGAGGGAGGGGGAAGATCTGAGGATGGGCAGAAGAGAGCCCACCCAAGGAACACGCTGAGCCATCCCAGTTCTGGTGGGGCAAAGAAAGTCCTCATTGAAAACCTAGCAGGGCCCAAAGATGAGCCTCACCCTGCTTTTGAGGGAGCCTTCAGAGAAGAGCTGTCCCTTCCCCGACACGAAGGACCCCCAAATCAGGACTCGTCCTCACGTCCTGGAAGGAGTGTCGTTCGCAAGGACCTGCTGATGCGGCATCCGCGGATACACACGTCGGACAAACCGCGGAAATGCTTGTACGGCGAGAAGACTTTCTGCCCGAGGCCGAGCCTGATATTTCATGAGAGAACCCAGGCTGGGGAGAAACCCTTCCAGTGCTCTGCCTGTGGGAAGCGGTTCACTCGTAATTGCCTCCTTATCAAACATGAAAAGACTCATGCGGGAGAGAAGCTGTACAAATGCTCGACCTGCGGGAAGGGCTTTGTTTATAACTGGAACCTCATCAAGCACGAGAAGAAGCACACAGGGGAGAAACCATACCAGTGCTCGGCCTGCGGGAAAACCTTCTTTGAGCGGTCGGACCTCCTCAGACACGAGAGGACCCACACGGGAGAGAGACCCTTTAAATGCTCTCTTTGCGTGAAGTGCTTCAGTCATAAATGGCTGCTGATCAAACATGAGCGAACCCACACAGAATAGAGCATGGGTGGCCATACTGTGGCTCTCCAAATGTCCATGGACTACAATAACCATGAGCCCTTGTAAGTTGGCCATGCTGGCAGGGGCCCATGGTAACTGTAGTCCATGGAGAGCCACAGGCTACCCCTGAGGAATACTCACAGTCCTGGTTTGGACCTAAGGCCGCTTTTATTATAAAATATATGTACATTTCATCATTCATTTTCATCCTGTGTCTATGACAAGCAGCGGGGTTCTTAGCTTGTTTTGGTTTCCTTGGGAGGTGTGGATTCTCCATCTTTGCAAGGTTTTAAGCAGAGGCTGGAGAGCCATCTGACGGAGAGGCTGATTCTGTGAAGGCTCAAGGGGGTGGCAGGTGACAGTGGATGAGCGATAAGAGTTGTGAGTGTCCTGCACAGTTCAGGGGGTTGGATTAGATGACCCAGGAGGTCCCTTCCCACTCTGTGATTCTATGATTCCATGGTTGTGTTCGTCTTCAGACACAATAGTTCCATGTATGGCAGTCTTTGCTCCTCAATTGATCCGTGATACAGAAGCGCCACAAAGGGGTGGAAAGCAGAAGAAAGCCGCTTCCCTCAAAAGGGACTCAACCACGCTTTGCTAACCTGCCGCAAGTGAGTCTGTATGAACAGGTAAATAAATTCTGAGAGCAGCTGGTTCCTAAAATGGGGTCAGTCTGAAACGACAGGGGGAAATCCATTATCAGTCATTTATGAAAACGGAATACAAAGGCAGTTTGAAAATGGCTACAACGTTTTATTAAATAATAGCTTTAAAGGCCGTTCCTAAGAATGGGCCCTGAAAGGGTCCCCTCCCCTGGCCTCTGGCCAGGCAGCTTAAGGTGTCTTTGTCTTTGGGCCGCAGCTCACAGCCAAATCAAGTGGGGTAGGCAGGGGCTGGGCAGCTCGTTAGCAGGGCCAAGGCAGAGCTCCTTAGCAGGCAGTGAGCAGCCGAAGGCCTAGTGAGCAGGCCCAGCCTAGCAGGCCAGGAGGCCCTCGTTAGCAAGCCCTCCACCATGACCCTTTGCCCAGGGCCCTTTTACCAGCTGCTGGCTCCAGCCACTGAGGCATCTGAGAGCAAAGAGGCTAGAGTCCAGGGTCGGAGGGCAGCAGCCGCAGGGGCAGGGCCAATCAGAACAAAGCTGGCTGCACCCTGATTGGCCCTATTCCAACTTGGACAGCCGGACACGTCCCACCCCCTAGGCTTTCATAAATATAGAGAGGAACAACAATGGATAAGGATGGGCACTTGGATGGTCTTCCACTTGAGGGACACAATAGTTCCAAAACAGCCCCAACACCTGGTCTTCCTCAGAGTTGTTTTTTAAAGTGGAATGCTGTTTCCAAGTTGAGTGTTATCCCTTGGAGAAGTGCAAGGAGCATTTCCTGTTGGCAGCAGAGGAGAGGATCCACAACCATGGCTTTAAACAGCATGTAGAATGGTGCTGGCTAGATATCAGGGGAAACATTTTCAGAGTCCAAGTAGTTCAGCAATGGAATCAGCTGCCTAAGGAGGTAGGGACCTCCCCCCCCCCCCATTTTCCGTCTTCAAGCAGTGACTGGATATTTACCTTGGATACCGGAGGCTGATCTTGCATTGAACGGGGGTGGACTAGGTGGCCTGTATGGCCCCTCCCAACTCTATGCTTGTATGAAAAGGTAACAACAAAATCAGCATTAGTAGGGTAGGGGGCTAACGTACAAATAATAAATGCACATTTTATTTCTATACCACCCTTTCCTAGTGGGCTCAAAGTGGTTGACCCCAAAGTTTAAAACAGTAACCTTAGAACATTTTTACACCAATAAAACAATAAAAACTGCCTCTTTTAAAACTTTGTCCTTATTAGGAGTATGGAGGGGTTTTCTAGCAGTTGGTTTTTGGGTAGTTTCCCTCAAACGTACTGTGGTCCCGATCTCAACTGAAGCTTCCTTCCTTTGCCTGGTGGGTGTGGTGTTTAAAAAAGAGCCCATTCCGCACACGCTGGATAATGCAGCTTCAGTGCGCTTTTGCAGCTAACATCCCTGGTTAGATTGCAGGGATCTGTTCTAGAATTTTCTGCATTGTGACCGTTTCTTTGTAAGAAACGCTGGCAGGGGCTCATGGGAATTGTAGTCCATGAACATCTGGAGGACCACAGGTTGACTACCCCTGGTTTGGAGGACTAACAGTACACCGTTGGAGACTTCCTAATATTCCTGAATGTGTCTTAATCCCTGAAGTCATCTTGGTCCAAGAAATTGGACAGGTGTGTTGTTTAAGCTGCATGTGGTGCCTCTTGGTGGCTGTGAATGGCTAGACCAGGGATTCCAGCCAGGGGTCTGTGGACCCTCAGGGGTCCGCAGGAGCTCCAGAGGGGTCCGCGGCCTTTCCCCATCTGCCTTAATGGACTTGGCCTCAAGAAAGGGAACTGGCCACTTCCATTGCTCCCTCTCACTCACCTTTGGATTTGCAATCCGCAATACCCTGGGAAGAGGGTGGATGGCATAGATCGGTCTGTAAAACTGAAGGCACTTGGCTGCAAAGGGTTAAAGCGAGCGAGCGCCGCTTGCTAGACGGGCCAAGTATGGATGCAAGAGGAAGGCTCTTTTTTTTTCCTGCTAGGGGCGGAGTTTGGTTCAGAATAGTTCCAAAAGAGGAGGAGGAGGAGGGAGACACAGAGTGCAGAAGGTGAGTTTACGTGCATTCCCTAAAGAGGGGGGGGGCAATATGCAGAAGATATGGGGGGGGGGAGAGAAAGAGCCCACCCAATTTATTTGGCCCCGCCCCGTAATTGATGGGAGGGGGTGTTTGTCTGATCTCAGCAGGATGCCCCCCCCTTCCCATTAGGAGCAAAGATTCCCTGACTCTTTGCAGCTTTTTCCAGGGCAGAGCGGGACTTGGCAACCTGGGGTGGGTGGGGGAGCAGCCCCATAGAGAGAGACGCCCCCTACTCGGTCTGAGAGCGGACTCTTTCTTCTCCTGCCGTTCTTGGGTCTGAAATGCAACTCACTTGGAGTGACTCGTTGCATAATGGGGCTTTCCGTGTACTTTTGCAGCTAGATTCTCTGGTGCAAAACCTACTTCTGAAGCGTGTAGATTTGGTGAACGGAATGGCATGGTAGGGATGCCAGTCTCCAGGTGGGACTTGGGGATCCCCTGGAATTACAGCTCATCTCCAGGAGACAGTTCCCCTGGAGAGAAGGGCTGCTTGGGAGGGGGGACTCCATAGGATTATACCCCACTGAGGCCTCTCCCCGCCCCCAATCCAACTCACTCCTGGCTCCACCCCCAAAGTCTCCAGGTATTTTCCAACCCAGAGCTGGCAACCTGACAGGATTTCCTATTGGTATAGGCAGTTGGTTCAATTCTGCACTCCTCCACATGCAGCCAGCTGGGTGACCTTGGGCTCCCCACAGCACTGATAAAACTGTTCTGACCGAGCAGGAATATCAGGGCTCTCTCAGCCTCACCCACCCCACAGGGTGTCTGTTGTGGGGAGAGGAAAGGGAAGGCGACTGTAAGCCGTTATGAGCCTCCTTTGGGTAGAGAAAAGCGGCATATAAGAACCAACTCTTCTTCTATGGCCTTTGGACCAGAGGTGTCAATTGATTGGCACCAGGATCCATTGAAATATAGGACAGTACAGAAAAAGTTGCAAGTGCAGAGCATATTTAGAGAAAGCTGCTCTGAGATCTGGAACACTGTGCCCCAAGAATCGAATGAAATTCTATTGAATAGAAGGTTGGCTTTTATACCCTGCTTTTCACTGCCCGAAACAGTCTCAAAGTGGCTTATAATAGCCTTCCCTTTTGCTCCCCACAACAAAGCTCCTGGGAGGTAGGTGGGGCTGAGAGAGTTCTGACAGAACTGTTATGTGAGAAGACCTCAAACAGGACTGTGACCTGTACAAAGTCTTACAACTGGTTAGACGTGGAAAAGTGGGAGATGAAACCCAGCTCTAAAGAACAGAAGCCTCCGCTCTTAACCACTATACCAGGGGTTGTTAACCTGTGGTCCTCCAGATGTTCATGGACTACAATTCCCATGAGCCTCTGACAGCGTTTGCTGGCAGGGGCTCATGGGAATTGTAGTCCATGAACATCTGGAGGAGCACAGGTTGACTACCCCTGAACTATACCATTGATTTTGTTAGCAGCCATGGATTTTAACATAACATTTGATTTTGGGCAAATCGAACTGTTGCAATTACATGTCATTTGTTTTTAATGACTATTGAAGAGCAATAACTTTTGGTTACTTTGCTGTCTTTTTCTGGTTGAACAACCTGTTGCTTTAGCACCTAGAGGGGATGGGTTCATTATGAAGTTTGAAACTTAAATTATTGAATACAGTGGTACCCCAATAGAAACAATAACGATTGTGCATTAGAGGTAATAACTTAAACATTAAAATAAAGTAAGGGAAATATTTTCTGCTTATACATTTTGTTTATACATTCTGAGGCAAAGTTGGTTTTTATGCCCTGTTTTTTACTATCCAAAGTAGTCTCAAAGAGACTTACGCTCATCTTCCCTCCGTCTCCCCACAACAGACACTCTGTGAGGTAGGTGGGGCTGAGAGAGCTCTGACAGAACTGCTCAGTGAGCTCTGACAGAACTGCTCAGTGAGCTCTGACAAGACTATTCTTAAACAAAAAAAAGAAAGATTGGAATGGCGTCCATGGGAGAAGCAGGCATGTTGTGGAACTGGAATGACACGTCCCAGAGTGGATTGATGGTCCCTGGGAGAAGCAACACTGCTGTGGGACCGGAATGCCAGGCCTTAGGATAGAATGACAGCCCCTGGGGATGGCATGAATATTCTGGGACTGGAATGACAGCCCCCAGAGTGGAATCACCACCTGTGAGAATGCCTCCGCGACGGCGGGGGGGGGTTGTCATTCCAGCCCTAGAGCAGGTTTCGAGCAGGTTTCATTTTCATGGCAATTTTTTCACTGTATCAGTGTATTTCAGCGGAGCCCCATGCAAGCCTGTTGGCATTCCTGACACCCATTATCTCCAAAGGGCCTGTAGGCAGCTGCTATTCCTCCCAATAGGTATCCTTGGCATTTGTTTCCACACATCTCTGTGTTGCATAACGGTTGGTGTGTTAAGACCTCAGAGGTCCGGATGAAAATCTCCTCGCTGGGTGAAATTTGGCCGTTTTACTTTCTGACCGACTGACCTCACTGGCTGGTTGTGAGGAGATCGAGTGAGAGGGGAAAGCTGTGGATGCTGCACTGTGGCTTGTTAGAGGAAAAAATGGCCAAAAATGGGGACTGGTTGACATGTAGATATCAAACCCGACTCTCCAGATTAGAGGCTGCCAAACTTAGCCACCACACCAAGCCACTTTGAAACTCATTTGGGTACTGAAAAGTGGGGCATAACAACCAACTCTTCTTCAGGTAACGTCATTCAAAAATACCAAAGACCACCCCGGTTGATCCAGAGTTCATTGTAGGATGGAGAAATCCTTTGGGAGAGATTTCCTGAAGTGGTCCTTGAGTCTGCTGTCGTTGCAGGTGGCCGTTCCACCTGCCCTCGCCTTTCAGTTTTGCTTCTGTTTTGTTCCCGCTGAGGCTCTTTCCTTCTCCTCCTGCCCGTCTAGGACACCTTCGCTCTGAGAGACTGTGACCGTGAGAGAGTCTGCGATGAAAATGGAGGAGGAAGAGTCAGCGAGTGGGCCCCAAGAGCGGGGCACCAAAGGAGGCAGAGCAGACGTTCACCTGCTCCAGGTGGGCACTCTCGGGCAGGTCTTGGAAGGAATACCGGAAGGAATTCTGGTGAAACAGGAGCCAGCCGATGGCTCCCTTGAGCAGTGGGAAGTCCAGTGGCAGGAGTTTCTAAAGACGGTGGAGAGGCCTCAGTCCAGGTGGGTGATTGCGGAGTTGCCTCAGGAACCCACCCCCTGGGACGACACCAAGGCCTTCCTGGCTTCCTTTGAGCAGGTGGCCGAAGCCTGCCGGTGGCCCCAGGAAGAGTGGGTGACCCGGCTCCTGCCGGCCCTCAGCGGGGAACCCGAACAGGCGTTCAGCAACTTGGATGTCCGGGACAGAGGCGACTATGCCAAGGTGAAGGCAGCCATCTTGCGAGGGGACGCCATGTGGAGGGAGAGGCAGCGCCAATACTTCCGCCGCTTCTGCTACCAGGAGGCTGAGGGGCCGAGAGGGACGTACAGCCGGCTCCAGGAACTCTGTCATGGCTGGCTGAGGGTGAAGAGGCAGACCAAGGAGCAGATCCTGGAGCTCCTGATTCTGGAGCAGTTCTTGACCATCCTGCCCCCGGAGATCCAGAGCTGGGTGAGGGAGAGCGGCCCAGAGACCTGCTCCCAAGCAGTGGCCCTGGCCGAGGAGTTCCTGCAGATGCAACGGGAGGCCCACAGAGGGAAGCCGCAGGTGAGATGAGAAGAGCTTGGGTTTTTGTACCCTGCTTTCTATTCTCTATACTCTATTTGAGAGTCCTCAAAGCAGCTTACAATTGCTTTCCCTTCCTTTCCCTGTAACAGACGCCCTGTGAGGTGGGTGAGGCTACTAGAGCTCTGACAGAACTGCTCTGTGAGAACAGAGCTAACAGGACTGTGCACTAGCCCAAGGCTGCCTGCATGTGGAAGAGGAGTGGGGAATCCAGCCCAGTTCTCCAGATTGCTAGCTGCCGTTCTTACCCACTACACCAAGCTGGTTTCACCCTGGTCAGTCACGGGAGGGAATCTGGGGTGGGCACAGGAAGTTCCTCTGAGTCAGACCCTTGGTCATTCTTGTTTAATCTGTCAGAAAGTGGGTCTCCAGGAGAGGACTTTCCCATCATATGTAAGTCGAGATCCTTTCAGCTGGAGTACTGGAGACTGAACCCGGGACCTCCTGAATACAAAGCGAAGCCTCCAACACTAAGTTGTGGCCCTCTCCCTAAATGAGTCCGACCCTTCTGCATGCCAAGCAGAAGCTCTCTGACTGAGCTAGGGCTCCACCTCTCTAAATAAACCTGCCTTTGATTGAGTTACATGCATGGGCTGTCTCATTCTTTTTAAACTGGGGATGCTGGGAATTGATACCTGGGGCCTTCTGTGTGCCAAAAACATGCTTTGCCACTGAGCCAAATCCCCCTCAAATGTCAGCAGGTGGCCATCTTAGCCCTGGGTTGAGCTCCGGTTGCCCTAGGGTCAAAGGCTGCTCTGTTGTGTTGAAGGCGTGGCCCGAGCTTTCCCCGTCCATTTCTGCTCTTTCAGACGCTGACGAAGCACAAGGAGGCGGCTGTGATTCCCTTCGAGGCGGAGCTGGCTCTGACTGGGCGTAGGGAGAGGCAGCCATCGCAGGAGGCCCTGCCAGTGGCCAATGAGGAAGCCAGGCTTCAGGGTGAGTATTGTGATAGGCCGTTCTGTGGTTGGTGGGTTCTATCCCTGTGTGCTTTGGCTCAGTTCATTAGCCTTGGCAATTACTGAAGCCCGAGACAGCCGAACCGAGCCGAAGCGCACATCCCTAGGTTTTATCCGTATGTGTTGCGTCCTGTCCTGGGTCCATTCTGCACACCATAAGTAATGCACTATCAATGTGCTTTGGCAGCTGGATTTTCCCATGCAGAACAGCTAAATCTACTTTTAAAGTGCATTGAAAGTGCATTATCTATTGTGTGCGGAATGTAGGCTGCTGATGGTTATGTATGTTACTGGTCTTGTGTTGGAACTCCTGTACGGGCTTCTTGCTAAAGCCCACCGTCACACCTAGAACAGGGATTTTGGAACAGATGGTTCATTGCGGAACTTTAGATAATATCTTTCTGCCAACCTGGCGGCAAGCATTTCAGCAAATTCTGCTTAAAACTAAAAGGTGCTAACCACTGCTAGCAATTGATTATATATGTGCTCATAATTCTTTTAATGTGCACATCTTTATTGTACATAAAACGTTCCCCATGCAATCCCGTCTCAAGTGAATGGAAACAAATCCAAATTGCTGATATTTCCCCATCTCTGGAATTAGTTACCCATTTTCATAATGCTGCCTGTAAATATACTCTTACACTTTGCCTCGGTATGAACCGAACACTTCCGTGCCAGGACATAATATCTGAAGAAGTGTGCATGCACACGAAAGCTCATACTGTGAATCAAGCTTTGTTGGTTTTAAAGGTGCCCCTGGACTCAAATTTTGTTCTGCTACTTCAGACCCACACAGCTACCCACCTGAATCTAATAAGTTAAGAAGCAGTGTGAGGTAGTAGTGGTAGTAATACACAATCAAATCACCCCAAGGCCTAAAAACAGCATGAAATCCCCTAACCTAAAATTATATTCATGGAACAGCCTAGAACAGGGGTAGCCAAATGTTGATGGACTAGGGACTCATGGGAATTGTAGTCCATAGACATCTGGATGGCCACCATTTGGCTGCCCCCAGTCTAGAAGTAGACCATATTAAAGAGCTTAAAACATCCTCAAAAGCAATAGAAAAGGCTTCTGAAAGACACAAACAAAGTTCTTCTTTCTCCTCCCTTTCTGTTTTTATTCCCAAAAGGTTACATGCAGGTGAGAAAACATCAAGAGAAAACCAGTCCTATAGACTGTTTGGAGCTCGCAGAAACGGGTGGCAGTTTCCGAAGGAGAGCGACGGAGTCTATTTCTGAGGGAGGGGGAAGATCTGAGGATGGGCAGAAGAGAGCCCACCCAAGGAACAGGCTGAGCCATCCCAGTTCTGGTGGGGCAAAGAAAGTCCTCATTGAAAACCTAGCAGGGCCCAAAGATGAGCCTCCGGCGGCTGCTGAGGGAGCCTTCGGAGAAGAGCTGGCCCTTCCCCGACACGAAGGACCCCCAAATCAGGACATCTCCTCACGTCCTGGAAGGAGTGTCGTTCGCAAGGACCTGCTGATGCGGCATCCGCGGATACACACGTCGGACAAACCGCGGAAATGCTTGTACGGCGGGAAGACTTTCTGCCCGAGGCCGAGCCTGATATTTCATGAGAGAACCCAGGCTGAGGAGAAACCCTTCCAGTGTTCTGCCTGCGGGAAGCGGTTCACTCGTAATTCCCTCCTCATCAAACACGAAAAGACCCATGGGGGAGAGAAGCTCTACAAATGCTCGACCTGCGGGAAGGGCTTTGTTTATAGCTGGAACCTCATCAAACACAAGAAGAAGCACACAGGGGAGAAACCATACCAGTGCTCGGCCTGCGGGAAAACCTTCTTTGAGCGGTCGGACCTCCTCAGACACGAGAGAACCCACACGGGGGAGAGACCCTTTAAATGCTCTCTTTGCGAGAAGGGCTTCAGTCAGAAGTGGCTGCTGATCAAACATGAGCGAACCCACACAGAATAGAGCATGGGTGGCCAAACTGTGGCTCTCCAAATGTCCTACAATACAATAACCATGAGCCCTTGTTAGTCGGCCATGCTGGCAGGGGCCCATGGTAACTGTAGTCCATGGAGAGCCACAGTTAGGCTACCCCTGAGGAATACTCGCAGTCCTTGTTTGGGCCTAAGGCCGCTTTTATTATAAAATATACGTGCATTTCATTATTATTTTCCTCCTGTGCCTATGACAAGCAGCAGAGTTTTCAGCTTGTTTTGGTTTCCTCGGGAGGTGGTGAAATCCATCGAGGCTGGAGAGCCATCTGACGGAGAGGCTGATTCTGTGAAGGTTCAAGGGGGTGGCAGGTTACAGTAGATGAGCGATAGGGTTGTTAGTGTCCTGCATCGTGCAGGGGGTTGGACTAGATGACCCAGGGGGTCCCTTCCCACTCTATTATTCTATGATTCCATGGTTGTGTTCGTCTTCAGACACAATAGTTCCATGTATGGCAGTCTTTGCTCCTCAGTTGATCCGCCAGTATTTTGGATCATCTTACGCCAACACAACAAGCTAGTTTTGGAACTGTTGTGTCTGAAGGTGAACACATTCGAAACAAGCTGAAAACTGGGCTGCTTGTCATAGACATAGGATGAAAATGGATGGTGAAATGTAGATTACAAGAATTTGTAAACATGTAAACATTTATCGGACGACAAGACCACCTATGGGCATGTCAACCTGCTGTCTCCTCCCCAAATGGCCACTGATGGGCCTGGAGGGGGTGGGAAGTGGAAGGCCTCCAGGTGGCCATGTACACACCTGTGCTTCCCAACCATATTCTGCACGATCGCACCACTTCCTGGGTTTCTCACTGGCTGAAGAATGTTTCAGGGGGTTCTCAGTGATAAAAAAGTTGAGAAAGGCTGTAATCTCAGTTGAGTGCTGTAGTGCTGAACCAGCAGCACCATAGAGATGGAGCCAACGGAGTCCAGGCATCTCAGTGGTGCTGCTATAATGAAAAGTTCTGTACCTAGAACATTTCCCCAAAAGTCCGCAGAAGTTCATGTGGCAAAAAAGGCCCTGGGCGGGGGGCAGTGTTGTAGGAAGGACTGTGGGCATTTTAAACAGCACACCTGAGTGATACAGAAGCGCCACAAAGGGGTGGAAAGCAGAAGACAGCAGCTTCCTTCAAAAGGGACTCAACCATGCTTTGCTAACCTGCTGCAAGTGAGTCTGTATGAACAGGTAAATAAAGTCTGCTAGCAGCTGGTTCCTAAAACAGGGTCAGTCTGAAACGACGGGGAAATCCGTTATACACCCCCAAACCTCCACCCGGTCTTCCTCAGAGTTGTTTTTTAAAGTGGAAAGCTGTTTCTAAGAGAAGGGCAAGGAGCATTTCCTGTTGGCAGCAGAGGAGAAGACCCACAACCATGACTTTAAACAGCGTGTAGAATGGTGCGTGGCTAGATATCAGGGGAAACATTTTCACAGTCCGAGTAGTTCAGCAATGGAATCAGCTGCCTCCCCCCCCCACCCCATTTTCTGTCTTCAAGCAGTGACTGGATAGATATTTGCCTTGGATACTTGAGGCTGATCCTGCATTGAACAGGGGGTTGGACTAGGTGGCCTGTATGGCCCCTTCCAACTCTATGCTTGTATGAAAAGGTAACTACAAAATCAGCATTAGTAGGGTAGGGGGCTAACGTACAAATAATAAATGCATATTTTATTTCTATACCGCCCTTTTCTGGTGGGCTGAAGGCGGTTGACCCCAAAGTTTAAAACAGTAACCTTAGAACATTTTTACAGCAATAAAACAATAAAAATTGCCTCTTTTAAAACTTTGTCCTTATTAGGAGGGGTTTTCTAGCAGCTGGTTTTTGGGTAGTTTCCCTCAAACGTACTGTGGTCCCGAACTCAACTGAAGCTTCCTTCCTTTGCCTGGTGGGTGTAGTGCTTAAAAAAGAGCCCATTCCGCACACGCTGGATAATGCACTTTCACTGTGCTTTTGCAGCTGGCTTTTCTTGTGCGGAACTGGATAATGTACTTCCAAAGTACATTAACTATGTGTGCGGAATAAGACCTGCTCATAGTTTAGCACTTGGAGAAAAGCCATGCGCATAACCTGATCCTGGCAGCCTTTTTTCTTACCTGCCTTCATCTGCGAGAAGAAAATGCACCTGCTGTATTTCAGCACTGAGGTTACTAATGTGCCAAGGACACCGCTGTCAGTTCCTAAAATGGGTTGAGGAGCTGGAGGGTTCGTATCTCAGCCCATATTCCTGAATCAAGAGATCGGGACTGAAAATGTAGAGTTGGTTCCTCTATGCTGAGAGTCCCATCCCCGTTCTCATATGTAGTGAACCCAAAGCTTTGCCAAGTTATTGTTATTTTATTATTATTACTACTTAGATTTCTAAGCCACTCTTCCAAGACCAGCGCAAGAGTTTTATACATCCAGACATCAGGGCCCTGACATGTTTTGTAGCGATGGGAAGAATTTTTTTTCATTCACACTTTTGCTATTAAAACTGTACAGATTCTGCTTTTTATTTGTGGAGAGGCGAGCGGGGGTGTGTGTGTGTGCTATAAAACTACATTGGTCAGCTTGGATTGCTCTCCTGTTTTCCCTTGCCTGCCTAAAGCAGAAATCTCAGCTTGTTCCCCTCTGAAATCGGAACCTCTGCTGAATGGCAGGAAGGAAGGGAGGCAACAAAAAGAGTATATCTTTTGGGGAGGGAAACAAAGATCTTGACAGGAATGATTTCTCTTACTGAGCAGCAAAAGAACCAAAACCCCTTAGTTTTATTTAAATGTTCGAAACCACCTTCCTGTAAATAAGCTTCCTAAATTCCTATTTATTTTTTCACTACATTTATATTGTGCCTTTCTGCCCCAAAGTGGCTACAATCTGATGGAAACTCAAATCTGGGAATCCTAAAGTTATTAAGGGATGTGGAATGGCATGGCATGGGGCAGGGTTTCCCCCTCTGTACATTTATAAATTTATTCAAAAAAAAGTCTAAAATCCTGCATGTGCAATTAGCCAACTAGCAGCTGGCTCCTGGCTCCTGGATCTAATCAGTTTATATACCTGGCGATATCATGAAAGAAGATTAAAATCACCATTCCATATGAGACTGAGATATTCTTTTTAGTGCCATGGCACAGATTCTCTTTATTGGTGGCAAAACTATACCTGCACGGAGCACCTTTCCCAAGTGCCCCAGAGACACCAGGGCCCATTCCGCACACATAGGATAATGCACCTTCAATGTGCTTTGGCAGCTGGATTTTCCTGTGCAGAACAGGAAAATCTACTTCTAAAGTGCATTGAAAGTTCATTATCTACTGTCTGCAGAATAGGCCCTGTTTGCTTTCTGCCTGGCTGCCCTTCCGGAAGAGCATCCGGTTGTGCGCTGGCCCTGGTCCCAAAGGGGTTAAGTCGACAGAGCATCGCTTCCTAGACAGGGCAGGAGAGACATGAGGAAAAACAATAATAAGGGGGGAGAGTCTTTTCCTGTGGGAGGGGACAGGACAGGTTCGCTTTGCTTGTCCTTTGGAGAAAGAGGAGAGTCTGGATCAGACAGGTGAGAGAAGAACGGTGTTGTTTGGGGAGGGGGAAAGGCAGGAAAGAGGGGGCAGGAGAAAGGTGTTTCCCCTCCCCATGAGACTGATCCCCCGTTCCTACTTTTCACCTTTGCCAGCCTTCAGGTGGGGACTGAAGTTTACAGCTGATCTCCAGGTGAGAGTTCTTTCCCCTGTTTGGGTTGGGAAATATTTGGGGACTTGGGATGAAGCTGGGAGTGAGCAGAATTTGGGGCAGCAGGGAGGGACTTTAGTGGAGTACAATGCTAAGGAATCCTTCCTCCAAAGCAGCCCTTTTCTCCAGGGAAACTGATCTCTTTAATCTGGATATATATAAGCTATAATTCCAGGGGATCCTCAGGTACCACCTGGAGGTTGGCACCTCTAGAAGGGTGATATAAACACCAACTCTTCCTCTTCTAGTTGTGCATAAAAGTTACAGTGATGTACAATACAAAACAACTTTTTTGGGGGTATACCATTTTTAAAGGGTGATTGTCTTACAATTAGGGTTGTTACGGTATCTGTGAAGTTATGGAAAAATGAAATCTTTCCTGGTTGGATAATAGAAAAGATATTCGCTTTTAACATGATATTGTTCACTCACAAAGATCCCAAGATACAAATGAAAATATAAAGGAACCCACAGTGTGAAGGAGTAACACCACATGGGTTTCTGTAGAATTGTTTGATAGGTAAGTGACGTAGATTTCTATAGCAAAGAAAGACAAAGTTGGTGATATTGTAATGGGAAAGATGGCAGGTGAGCTTTTCTCCTTTTAACCAAAGTTTTTTTGGGAATCGATATGATACATTTTCAGAATTTGGAGCCATACATTTCACAAATTAAATATGTGAGAATGTGAAATACAAAATATAAAGGAAATTTTCTCATAATGTTTGGATAATTAGAAAATGATGTGTGAAGAAAGTTGGTTTTTATACCCCACTTTTCACTACCCAAAGGAGTCTCAATGCAGCTTACAATCACCTTCCCTTCCTCCCCCCATAACAGACGCCCTGTGAGGTAGGTAAGGCTGAAAGAGCTCTGAGAGAACTGCCCTATGGGAACAGCTCTGGCAGGACTGTGACAAGCCAAAGGTCACCCAGCTGGCTGCATTAAATGGCAACTTCCAGACCTGAGGGTCACTGTTTTAAATTGTCTGGCTTTCTCACCCATTTTTTGATCAAGGGTCACCATGTCTGTTTAAAGCAAATGTTCTTGAGTTCTGTGCTGTGCAAACTCATATCTTTGTGGGGTCACCCAGGGGAAGAAAATGGAAGCACAATACCTCCTAAGACACCCCTCCAAGAAGAAGTCCGAAAAATCTCTTCATGTCCTCCAGGCTGGATATGTCAAAGACTTCCTGCAAAGGAGAGCAGGAGAAGCCGTCAAACAGGAACCAGCAGAGGGTTCTCCTCAGCAGTGGGAAGTCCAATGGCAGGAGTTTCTCAGGACAGTGGACTCTTCTCGGTCTCAGTGGACAGTTTCCCATTTGCCCGAGAAACCTTCACCCTGGGAGGACACCAGGGGCTTCCTGGCCTCCTTTGAGCAAGTGGCCGAAGCCTGCCGGTGGCCCCAGGAAGAGTGGGTGACACGACTCCTGCCGGCCCTCAGCGGAGAAGCCCAGCACGCCTTTGTCAGTTTGGGGGCCAGAGACAGAGAGGATTATGGGAAAGTGAAGGCAGCCATCTTGAAAGGGGACGCCATCAGCAGGGAGAAAATTCGCCAACACTTTAGGCACTTTTGTTACCAAGAGTCCGACGGGCCAAGAGGAACGCACAGCCGGCTCCAGGAACTTTGCTATCGGTGGCTGAGGGTGGAGAAGTGCACCAAGGAGCAGATCTTGGAGATGTTGATCCTGGAGCAACTGCTGAGCATCCTGCCGCCAGAGATCCAGAGCCAGGTGCAGGAGAGTGGACCCCAGAGCTGCTCCCAGGCGGTGTCCCTGGCTGAGGAGCTCCTCTCAAGGCAGAGAGAGGCCCAAAGACAGGAAGAGCAGGTGAGGCAAATTTGTTGTGTTGTTTCTATGCCTACAGGACCTCAGGTGAGGAGCTGCAGGCCAGATGTGGTGTAAAGCCCAAAGAGTTGCAGATGTGGCATAAAGCCCAAAGCGCTGCATTTTTATTAGAACCTCACAGTTCTCTCATCTCCCCCAAATGTGGGGCAGTCAATTGTATGTGAGCCAGGATGATTCAGGATTTTTAGGAAAAATTGTCCCCTCCAGAAGATTCTGTTATTTTAAAATTCAATATCTGAGCTCTCCCTCATGGAATGGATTAATGCATTTGTTTGTTTGTTCATTTAGAAGAACTGGTTCTTATATTCTGCTTTTCTCTACCAGAAAGAGTATCTAAGCAGCTTACAATTGCCTTTACTTCCTCTCCCCACAACACCCTGTGACGGGAGATGGGGCTTAGAGAGCTCTGACAAAACTTCTCTGGGTGCAGCACTATCAGGGCTGTGATGAGCCCAAGGTCACCCAGCTGGCTGCATGTGGAGGAGTGTGGAATCAAACCAGGCTCAACAGATTAGAAGCCCGCACTCCTAACCACTACACCAAGCTGGCATACTTATTGGTTGGTTGGTTGGTTGATTGATTGATTGATTGCACCCTTATTTCTCCTTTCTGCCCAATATCATCACCTCCTTAGGCAGCCTGTTCCACCGCTGAACAACTCTGCCTGGGAAAAGACTGAAGGACTTGGGAACGAAACTAAATATGATCAGACAGTGACCGTTTATGCACTGGAGGTTTCATGCTGGGCTGCAGGCTGGAGTTTTAGTCATGGCAGGTTGTCCCACCTCTTCCTGCACCCACATGGGGGAGCATTTTGCCTGGTGCACCTCACCCACCCTCAATTTGTACTCCTGCACGAGAGCTGGGGCAGTGAAGTTCCCAGTGCGTAAACGGTCAGTGTGATGCAGTAGCAAAGAAGGTGAATACAGTACTGGGCTGTACCAAGAAAGGCATCACATCTAAATTGTAAAATGTCATCGTCCCACTGTTTACAGCATTGCTCAGACCCCAGTGTTTGTGCAAGTTCTGGAGGCCCCACTTCAGAAATGACGTGGACAACATGGAGAGTGTTCAGAGGAGAGCAGCGAGGATGATCTGGGGCCTGGGGACCAGCCCCTGTGAGGAAAGGCTGAGGGACTAGAGAATATTCAGCCTGGAAAAGAGGAGGTTGAGAGGGGACAGGATGGCTCTCTTGAAGTATTTGAAAAATGGTCACTTGGAGGAGGGCAGAGAGTAGTTCCTGTTGGCAGCAGAGGAGAAGGCCCCAACATAACCAGCTAGATATTGGAGGGGTGGGGGGTTCAGAGTAATGCAGCAGTGGAAGGTGGGGAGCTCCCCCTCATTGGTGGTGTTTAAGCAACTATTGGATAGATAATTATCATGGATGCTTTAGGCTGATCCCGCATTGAGCAGGGGGTTGAACTAGGTGGCCTGCATGGTCCCTTCCAACTCTTTCTAGGATTCTATTCTATGATTTCAGGTTCCCTTGGAAGAGGCTTCTGTGAGTATCTCGGAGGGAGGCCGGGATCCATCCGAAAGCAGGCAGAGACAATTCTGCATTGAAACTAATCTGGAAGACACTGTGGATAGAAGCTTGCTGGGTAACAATGTTCTGTCAGGTTGTAGCTCAACCGTGTCTCTGTCTTCTCCTTTCCCAGGGTCCCTTCTGCAAACAGAATCTTCTGCAACTAGCATCTGTGGTCTATAGATGCTGTGTATCACTTGCTGAAACTAGGATCCTGCTAGGGATATTTGCATGATTTAATGTGTTTAGTTAATAGTTACAACAAACAACACGAACAAAAACCCAACCTCGAAGACAGGCCAGAACCCCACCGGTTAGGGTTCAAACCAAATGGAGAAAAATAGCAACAATTTATTATTAGAGCTCAAAAGTGTTTAAAAGTCGTAAAAGAATATCTGTTTGGCATACTCAAAACATCTGTTAGTACACGGGTAAGGGGAAATGGCAGCATTAATTTTTCATTATTTCTGTTACTCACAGGTTTTTTACCCCACTGTTGAAGACTGTAAAACTGTGTTATGTACAACTGTGTGTATCTGTATAGAACCATAGAATCATAGAGCTTGAAGGGACCTCCAAGGTCATCTAGTCCAACTCTTGGCAGGATGCAGGAAATTCACAACTGACACAATCCCTTCTGCCCACCCACTAAGTTGACAGTTCTAAGTTCACAGAATCAACATTCCTGTCAGATGGCTCTCCAGCCTCTGCTTAAAAACTTCCAAAGAAGGAGATCCCCCCACCTCCTGAGGAAGTCTGTTCCACTGAGGAACCCTCTGATGAAGATCAGTATGAATGAAATGCACGTGTTGCCATTTGTGATGTACTAATGGAGATTTTTATGTGTACCAAATAGGTATTCCGTTACAGTTGTTAATATTTATGCCTTGCTTCCATTCTGTTTTTAGAATTCTGGTTGGTTTCTGCAACCCTCACTCCTGTTGCATGTATTGGATCACTCTGTAAAATTTGCCTTGAGTCCAAGGTGGATGGTAAATAATGTCAATAAATAAACAAATGGCCAGCATTCGCCTCTAAAATGAACCCAAGGACCTAAGGAGAGTCCTGCTGGATGAGGCCAATAGTCCATCTAGACCAGCACCCCATCTCACACAGTGGCCAAGATCAGTTCCTCTGGAGGGCCAACAATAGGGCAGAGAGGCCAAGGCCTTGTCCCAATGTTGTCTCCTGCCTTTGGGATTCAGAAGATTGGTGGCTCTGAATGTGGAGGTTCCCTTCAGTCCTCTTGACTAGCAGCCATTGATAGACCTCTCCTCCTTGAATCTACCTAATCCCCTTTGAAAGTTGTTTATTCTTGTGGCCATCACTGCATCCTCTGGCAGCAAATTCCACATTTTGATTACTTTCTGAGTAAAGAAGTAAAGAAATGGTGACAGCTTGATCTGCTACCTGGCCTTGCAGATGTCATCTCCAGAAGCATTTTTCATCTAACCCGAATCTTGTTTTTTTTTCATCTAACCCGAATCTTTCTTTGAAAGAAGGGAGCAGTGTGAAGAAGACCCAGGGTCAACGTTTCCCTCACGAAGCCCTCGAAAGCTCAGCAGGAGGCCCACGAGGAAATATTTCTTTCCTGACTGAGCTGGCGGAAGGTGAGTTAACAAATTCTGCTTCCGCACAGAGGCAGGACATGGCTGCAGAAGGAGAAGCGAGGGGATGGAGGAGGAGGACCTCCAGAAGAGGTGGTTGGCCACCCATGAGACAGGATGCTGGTTCAGCAGGGCTTATCTGATGTTCTTTCTTCCTTGGCAGCCAGAGCCTGGATATCCCGAACGGAGGGGGAGACGTACATTCCCCACAGCTCAGACCTGGTGGGACCCTGCGGGACTCTGATGTGGACAGTGAAGCAGGATGCATCTCAGGAAATCTGCTTGGAGGAGGATGTGGAGGAAGGGCACAAGACCCCCAGGGAGACCCCAGCTCAGCCCAGAATGGATGCTCGTAAGAACCAAAACGTCTCTGGGGCTTTTGGGAAAAGCTTCAGCCAGAACGCCAGCTTCGTGAAAACCTCTCGCCCGGGGAGAAGGGTGCACCAATGCCTCACCTGCGGGAAATGCTTTTTCTCCAGCTCCAACCTCATCAGCCACCAGAGAACCCACACCGGACTGAAACCCTACAAGTGTCTGGAGTGCGGCAAGAGCTTCAACCGGAGCACCAATCTCACCACCCACCAGAGGATCCACACGGGGGAGAAGCCGTACACGTGCTTTGAGTGCGGGAAGCGTTTCAGCCGGAGCCATCACCTCGCCTCGCACCAGAGAATCCACACGGGGGAGCGGCCTTATAAGTGCTCGGACTGCAGCAAGTCCTTCTGTGACCAGTCGAGCTTCATTAAGCACAAGAGGACCCACACAGGAGAGAAACCCTACAAATGTCTGAAGTGTGGCAAGAGCTTCGGACAGAACACAACCCTCATCAAGCATCAGAGAGTCCACAGTACGGCAGAATCGCCCATATAAGCATTTACCCAATGGGCACTTGGGTTTCTGAGGGTCAGGAGTTAATTGAGAGAAGCAGGGCCTTTTTGGTTCTTGCCCCATCAATGTGGAACTTTGGTTCTGTGGCCGCTAGGGAGGCTCTGGATGCATGTTATAGTTTGGATAGTTTGAATAACACTGTTTTTAAAATTGTTTTGACCCGCTTGGGGGGTGTTCTGGTTTGAAAGGCAGTGGCATATGGGAAACAAGCAATAAAACTTCATATGGGCTCAGCCCTGCAAAAAGTGTCCCGATATTCAAACAACCCCCTTTTTGTCTGATCAGACTTCAATACCTTGAATAAAACTGTGTTGGTCTTTGCCAGTGGACTCATACTTTGATTGGGTAGAGAAAGGAGGGTACAAAAACCAACTCTTCTTCTTGGTGTAGCTGTTAAGAGGGGCGGCTTCTAATATGGCACACCGGGTTTGATTCCCTGCTTCTCCACATGCAGCCAGCTGAGTGACCTTGGGCTGTCATTTTAGAGCTGTTTTCACAGAGCAATTCTGCCAGAGCTCCCTCAGCCCCACCTACCTCACAGGGTGCCTGTTGTGAAAGCTTGCCACTTAGAGCAGGGGTAGTCAACCTGTGGCCTTCCAGATGTCGATGGACTACAATTCTCATGAGCCCCTGCCAGCAAATGCTGGCAGGGGCTCATGGAAATTGTAGTCCATGAACATCTGAAGGACCACAGGTTGATTACCCCTGACTTAGAGGAGGGCAGGGGGCAGTTCCCACTGGCAGCAGAAGATAGGACCTGCAGCAATGGATTTCAACTACATGTACAACGGCTAGATATCAGGAAATAATTTTAGTTCAGCATTGAAATCAGCTGCCTTAGGAGGTGGTGAGCTCCCCTTGACCGGTGGTCTTCAAGCAATGGCTGGACAGATATTTTTCATGGATGCTTGAAGCTCATCCTGCATTGAACAGGGGTTGGACTGTTCGGGCCTGTATGGCCCTTTCCAACTCTATGGTTCTGTGGTTCTATATCAGCTGTTTGTTGAATGGTGGGTAGGTGGTTTCACCCCTTGCAGCCCAACAAACAGCCTGTCCATGGAGAAAAGCCTCTCCACAAATCAGAAGAAGGGATGTTTTTTTTTCTTTTTTAATACCTCGGTTTTCACGACCTGAAAGAGCGGCTAACAATCGCTTTCCCTTCCTTTCCCCACAGTAGACACCCTATAAGGTAGGTGAGACTGTGAGAACAACTTTAACAGAACTATGACAAGCCCAACGTCATCCAGGTGGCTGCTCGTGGAGGAGTGGGGAATCAAATCTGGCTTACTGAACATTGGGGCCTGTCTTGACTAGGGCCTGTTTTTCAATGATTAGAGGCCTCAAAGGATTTTATCTGGCCTTCCGATCTACAGAATTGATTATAGGCCCATAGGGTCTTATGTAAAGGAGCCAACTGGCTATAACAGGAATTGTAGTCCATGAACATCTGGAGGACCACAGGTTGACTGCCCCTGCTGTAGAGGTTTAAGTTCATTTCTCTAGTGTTGACCTTTTAAGGTTCTTGGCTATTGTTTGGGTCAGGATATTTTATCCCTTTTTGTTTTGGATTGAATTCCAGATGTGCCCATAGGTTCAAATTGGCTGGGAACTCCTGGAGAAGCCATTTTTTCAACCTAGAGGAACGTCACTGTCTCTCTGCCTGCTCTTGAAGGTGACATGGTAGGTGCTGGGCATCCCTCTTTCCAGGGCTGGAGGTCCCACCTGATTTCTGTGTCATCTCTGCTCAACATCAGATCAGCCCTGGGACCTCTGGAGGGCGCACTCTGCCACAGGTGGAGGCCCAACACTTGCCCCTCTTCCACCACTCTGCTGACGGTCAGTGTGGCAGGCTAAAAACCTGAGTGTGACCCTGGGCTTAGATCCCCGCTTCTGTCACAAACGTTCACTAGGTGACCTTGGGCCTGTCACTCATTCACAACCTGGCCTACCTAACAGGGTCGATGTTGTGAAAGAATGGAGGAGAGGAGAGCAATATTCTAAGCTACTTTTGAGTCATAACTTAAAAGTGGAAGATAAATGAATACCTAAATAACTGCAAATGCATGTCCTGAATGGCTCATTACAGAAGAAGAGCTGTTTTTTATATCCCATTTTTTAAATATCCCACATACCTGAAGGAGTGCTAGAGTCACTTACAAACACCTTTCCTTTACTTTCCCCACAAAAAACACCCTTTAAGGTAGATAAGGCGAAGAAAGCTCTAAGAGAACTGCTTTGCAGCAGCAGCTCTATGACTAGCCCAAGGTCACCCAGCTGGCTGCATGTGGAGGAGTGGGGAATCAAACCCAGATTGGAGTTTGCCACTCTTAACCACTACAATCAGCTTCTGCGTGACAAGTTTTGGGGAGCACCAGCCCTCTGCTGGACAAATTAGGACTCCTATCCTCGAGGGGTGGCCAGAATTACAACTCCTCTGCAGACCACAGAGATGAGTTCCCAGGGATGGGCAGGCATAGTGCTCCCTTTCCTAGAAGTAGCCACTGGGGTGGGGGGATCCCTCCCCCACCATGCACAACGGGGAGTCCAGCCGTTGAAAACAAAAGGCAGAGAGCAGTCAGTCCAGTGCCTGTGGAGGAAGTGGACTGGATTAGTGCCTACTTCTGAGAACTGTCACTTTGATCTATTAATGACAGCTGGAAGGATCTGAGATTGTTATTAGTTGAAGTTACAGAAAAAAAATCCCCCTGTTTCAATAGGTGAAATAGCACGCACACCCCCCCCCCCACCTTGATGGTCATGGCCCTTGAATTTAATTATGAAATGGGGGGCAGTGAAGAAGGGAGAGATGTACCCATTTCCTAGAGTCTTGTGCAGCAACTGGGGGAGGGGTGGATAATAAAGGGGCCAGGCCAGGTCTGTCTGGAGACATCTATGAGAAAGTGAAGGGGAGACCCTCCAGCTTGTAGTCACCTGCCCTTCCTTGCCCCACAGCAGACACTCTGTGGGTCCAGTGGGGCTGAGAGAGTTAGAAGAGATCTGTGGAGAGAACTGGTTTTTATACCCCACCTTTCACTGCCTGAAGGAGTCTCTAAGTGGCTTACAGTCACCTCCCCTTCCTTGCCCCACAGCAGACACCCTGTGAGCCCGGTGGGGCTGAGAGAGTTCTGAGAGTACAATTCCCCAGAAGATCAAAGCAGACCAATGTCCCATTGGCCAACCAGGTGCTTTCTGAATAAGTAGGCAGCAACTCAAGAAAGCTCCTCCCCACCACAAAAATTCTAAGTCTTTAAGGTGCTCCTGGACTCTTGCTACAGATGGTTTACAGCAGGGGTGACCAAACTGCGGCTCTCCAGATGTCATGGACTACAATTACCATGAGCCCCTGCCAGCTTTATGTAGTCTATGGACATCTGGAGAGCCACAGTTTGGCCACCGTTAGCTTATAGGAAGCCCAGAAGGAGATCATAATGGTAACACTCCGTCCCTGATTGTCCCCACCATCTGATACTTAGAAGTATACTGTCTCTGTACATGGAGGTTTGATTTTTAGCTCTCGCAGCTACAAGCCACTGATAAGACTTGACCTGAATGAATATGTCTAGTCATTGGAGCCAAAGGCTCAAGCCCATTTCCTGTGGCAGTGAGTATGTTGTGGCACAAATCTGCTTTGAGGATGTGTCAGCGTGTGGCTAAGGACCCGTATAGCATCCGATAAGGTGGGCATCTGCCCTGGGCAGGAAGCTTAAAGAAGCAGCTTTCTGTCAGCTAGTGCAGGGGTAGTCAACCTGTGGTCCTCCAGATGTTCATGGACTACATTTCCCATGAGCCCCTGCCAGAAAATGGGAAATGTAGTCCATGAACATCTGGAGGACCACAGGTTGACTACCCCTGAGCTAGTGCAAATTCAAGCAGCTATCGAGCAGGCAAACACATAACAGGTTAGTCCTTTATTTTCTACCTTGCCTCTAGCTCCTCAAGGTGACATATATATATATAAATAATAAAAATGCAGCCAAACGCTTCAAAGCATTCGAGGAAAACGTGCGGCGGAAAAAAAAGCTACCGAACGAACCACTTCCCCGATCATAAGAGAATACAGAGATGTTGGCCAGCTCCCTCAAACTAGGAGACGTCACAAAACGGAAATGTGTCCCAGAGCTTTATAACCTTCAAGAGAAAACGAGCGAAGCCTCCAAAAGCCAGGACGGCCTGCCGGGAAGGGGCAGCCACTAGGAAGGCCCTTCTTCATGTGACGGCCTTCTGCACCTCGGAAGGCCAGAAGCCAATCTGAGGGCCTAATTCTAAGGGGAGGCTGGCGTGGGAATTCTCCGCCAGATGAACCCTCTGGTGGGACAACAGGGTCGCCCGCTGCGTGAAGCCTCTTCCGCACTCGGGGCACTCGTACGGCCTCTCTTGCGTGTGGATTCTCTGGTGCGCGGTGAGGGCCGTGCTCCGGTTGAAGCTCTTCCCGCACTCGGGGCACTGGTAGGGCTTCTCCCCCGTGTGGATCCTCTTGTGCTTGGTCAGGTTGGACTTGTCACAGAAGCTCTTGCTGCATTCCGAGCACTGATAGGGCCGCTCCCCCCGGTGGACTCGCTCGTGGATGTCGAGGCTCAGCTTGTGGCTGAACTGCTTCCCGCACTCCGAGCAGCGGTAGGGCTTCTCTCCGGTGTGGACCCGTTCGTGGGAGATCAGGCCCGCGCTCTGGCCAAAGCTCTTCCCGCACTCGGAGCACCTGTATGGCTTCACCTGGGCGTGCATGGCCCGGTGCTTCAGGAAGTTGGATCTGATCTTGAAGGTCTTGCTGCAGTCGCAGCAGCCATACAGCATCTCCCCTGCGTGGAGGGTGGGCGACAACGAGAGGCCGGGGGCCTGCCCAAAGCTCTTCCCCGCCTTGACGTTTTTATTTGGCTTCTCACCTTTGTGGCTCCCCAGGTGCCCCTTGAGGAATTTGTTCTTCCTCTTTGGGGTGGGCTTTTCTTGTGGGAATTCCCGGAAGTCCCTCCTCTGCCCCACATGGCTTCCCTCCTGACTCGGGGGTCCACCTCGATCCCGGAAGCTTCCGCTCAACGCTTCCTTCTTCGCTGTTTCCGATAGCTGATGGCATTCTCCAAAATCGTAGGCCTCCCCTGAGGGGATCAAGATATAAAAATAATTACATCTGGTTTTTCTGTACCTCACTCATGGGTATTGTAGTCCATGGACTTCTGGAGAGTCACAGTTTGGCCACCCCTGCCCTAGTGTCTGGGAGACCCATGTTCAAATCCCCCACTCGAGCCATAATAGCTCACTGGGTGGCGGTGGGCTTGTCATGCTCTCTCAGCTTAACCTACCTCACAGGGTCGCTGTGCAAGTAAAATGGACAAGAACAGAACAATGTAAACCACTTCGGGTCCAATGAGAAGAATGGTGGGGCACAAACAAATCCAACAAATACAATGAATTTAACTGATTTTAAGGGGAAAGCAGCATGTAAGAAAAGGGCATCCTCTCGCAAGACGGCTGCCTTCACTTTCCCATATGAATTTAACTGATTTTAAGGAGACACAAGTCGGAAGAGTCACGTGTGCCTTATTTATTTATTTAAGAAAATTGATACTTAGGCTTCAGCACCATCGAGGTAGCTAGCAAATTAAAATACATACCCTCAAAATAATTAAAAACAACAAAAAGCCCCTTCCACAATATTAAAACCACTAAAACCAGAGCTAAAATACATACAAAAATATGAAATCAACAAAAATCAAAAACACTAGATTGGAAAGGAAGGATGGGGCTCATGGAAATTGTACTCCATGGAAATTTGGAGAGCTACAGTTTGACCCCCCCCCCCCCCCCCCGTCCACTAGAGAAAAGGGAGCCCAGGGAAGAGTTTCCCAACATCCCGGATCTCAAGCACAAAAAGACCACTCCTTCCTTACCAAGTAGATGGGCACCTTCATCGTCCTCCTCCTTGGTCTCCACACACAGCTGCCTCTGCCCGCTCTCGCACAGATCCCGGTCTCTGTGGGAGGCACTCCCACATGCCTCCTCCATCAACACCTGCATCGGAAGAGAGGGCGACGGACAAAAGGCCTTAGCAGGTTCCTTGGCAGGGAAGAGGAAGAAATCAGGGCAGAGTTTCCTTAAGGAATATGCAGGGCTACCCTTGAAACTGCTCCAGAAACTTCAGCTGGTCCAGGATGCAGCTGTGCAGATTCTCACTGGGACCAGTGAGGGGCCCATGTTCGACCTGTCTTCTCCCACCTGTACTGACTCCAGACTGAAGACTGGATCACATTCCAGGTTTTGGTTACCAGCTTTAAGGCTCTGCTTAAAAGGTCTGTGGGACTGCCTTTCCAGATATGTTCCCCCAAAGAGTCTTAAGATCAAGTGAGCAAAACCTGGTCAGGATCCCTTGCCCCTAGGAGATTAAACTGGCCTCAACAGGGACAGCAATTGGTTCTGCAGGGCTTGCAGGATGGAGCTCCTCTGCCAGGCCAATGGTTGCGGCCTGAAATAACACCTGAAACCGCTGGGTCCCCTGCTGGAAATCCACCAAAACCCAGAGGGCTGAGTACACCCATCAATCATAGACAAAGAACACCTGGGGATACTGGAAGTTATGGGTGATATGTAGAAAAGAAATATGGAATGTGTAGCAATAATGAAATTAATACTATGCCTATAAAACATATGAAATTAGACATTTAAATTTGGAATTTAAAATACCTGAAATAAGCTATTTTACACACCACTTTCACTATCCAAAGGAATCTCAAAGCGGCTGACAATTTCCTTCCCTTCCTCTCCCCATAACAGATACCCTGCGAGACAGGTGGGGCTGAGAGAGTTCTGAGAGAACTGCTCAGCAATAACAGTCCTATGGGAACTTTGAGATAACTGAGAATGGCCCAAGGTCACCCAGCAGGCCTCATGATGCTCAAAGCGGCTGACAATCGCCTCCCCTTCCTCTCTCCACAATGGACACCTGGTGAGGTAGGTGGGGCTGAGAGAGTTCTGAGAGAACTGCTCAGCAATTACAGCCCTAAGAGAACCTGTGACTGGCCCAAGATCACCCAGCTGGCTGCATGCCGAGAAGGAGTTGGGAATCAAACCCGGTTCTCCAGATTAGAGGCTGCTCCCCTTAATCGCTATACTAAAAGAAGTTTTAATTATTTTTAGGCTGAGAAAATAAGAAATATTGTATTTTGAAGAGAATGTTTTGAGGATTATAATGAAGAGGACGCTGGGGAGAAAACTTTCTTCCTGTTCGATAGTTAATAGGGTATAATGATTTTCAGTATATAAGATCTGCTGTGTAGCCCCTTCCATAGAATCATAGAATAATAGAGTTGGAAGAGACCTCATGGGTCATCTAGTCTAACCCCCTCCACTATGAAGGACACTCACAGCTCTCTTTCTTTATGTTCCATGTCCCACGGGAGCCAGTGTGGTGTAGTGGTTAAGATTGTTGGCTTTTAATGTGCTGAGCCAGGTTTGACTCCCCGCTCCTCTACATTCAGCCAGCTGACTGACCATGGGTTTGTCACAGTCCTGATCATGCTGTTCTGACTGAGTTGTCCTGTCAGAGCTCTCTCAGTCCCACCTACCTTCGCTGGGTGTCTGTTGTGGGGAAGAGAAAGGAAAGGTGATTGTAAGCCACTTTGAGACTCCTTCGGGTCGCGAAAAGCAGCATATAAAAACCAGGCCCTCCCAATTGGGGGCCCACACAGCAAAAGGGCCTCACCTGGTTCTCCTCCCTTGAGAGGAGCTCCTCAGCCAGGGCCACTGCCTGGGAGCAGCTCTGGGGGCTGCTCTCTCGCACCCGGCTCTGGACCTCCAGGGGAAGGACGCTCAGCAGTTGCTCCAGGATCAAGAGCTCCAGGATCTGCTCCTTGCTGTGGTTCTCCACCCTCAGCCACCCGTGGCACATTTCCCGCAGTCGTCCGTAAGCCCCCCGGGGGCCCTCGGCCTCCTGGTAGCAAAACCGCCGGAACTGCTGACGCTGCTTCTCCCGGCTCAGGGCGTCCCCTCGCAAGATGGCTGCCTTCACTTTCCCATAATCCTCTCTGTCTCGGACACCCAGTCCTTTAAAGGCCTTCTCGGCTTCTCCGCTGAGGGCCGGCAGGAGTCGGGTCGCCCACTCTTCCTGGGGCCAATGACAGGCCTCGGCCACTTGTTCAAAGGAGGCCAGGAAGGCCTCAGCATCCTCCCAGGGAGAAGGTTTCTCTGGCAAGGGGGGGATTCCCCATCCACTGTGAGGGTTTTCCACTGTCCTGAGGAACTCCTGCCACTGGGTTTCCCACCGCTGAAGGGAAAGGGATCCCTCTCCTGTTTGCTGATGCATAAGGTTTCCTGGGGTCCTTTCCAGGAATTCTCTGATGCTTCTGGGCTGGAGAACGTGCGGGGTTTTTCTTGCCGTCTCTGATCCTTCCCCTGTTGTAGGACCTTGGAGGTCATGCCTCTCCATTTTCATCCCTGGGTAAGCTTTCGATAGTTCCTTCTGCAGGGAAGTGTAGAAATAAATGCAAAACAAATTAAGATTCTCACAAAAAACGTTTTGGAATTCTTTCTAAAGGCTGGAATTTAAAAAATGTACCAACTGGTATATACCTATCACTCTTGAGATGAGTAAATTCATATTTCCCTTCCCTTTAATCTTCAAGCCCATATACCTTTCTATAACCGCACACCCCCCATAAAACCATATACCTTTCTACAACCTCATATTCCCCTTGAAACCATAAAACTTTCTATAGCCTCATATGTCCCCCCCACTCCTAATCCTCAAAACCATGTAACTTTCTATCTCTACCCCTCATAGTTCCCTTTCTCCTAATTGGGTGCATGACCCATCCAGTTTTCCTCTCCTACCACCTGCAGGGATGGCTTCACGCCTTTGAAAGTGGGGTTGCCAAGTGTCCAGGAGAAACTCCAGCCCGACCAGTTCCTGTGCCTTCATCAGAACGTTCACCTGCTGCAGAGATCCGGAAGAGAAATCTGTTCTTGGTCTGTTAGGCAAAAACAGATCCCCGTGATCTCCTTGCAAGGATCCCGAGGCCGGATCCAGAGCTGGCGATACTCCTCAAGAGCAGGGAGGGGGACAGACGGACTTCCTCTTTCCTGGCCCTGCTCTGCAGGGAAGATCTAGAGAAGCCACCCCTTGCGGGCCTGGGTAGTATTCTCTCCCCTTTTCCCGCCCCATGGCTCTTCCCCTTCCTGGCATCCCCCAGGCCCAGGATGCCATCCTCCAGGTGGGACCTGGAGACCCTCTGGAATTCCAGTCTATCTCCAGACGACAGAGATCAACTCTCCTGGAGAAAATGGCTGCTTTGCAGGGTGGACTCTCTGGCATTGTGCCCCACTGAGGTCCCTGTCCTCCCTACGGTCCACCCCCAAATCTCCAGCAGCTCTCCAACCTGGATCTGGCAACCCTACCCCCCATCCCCCCGCCAGGGGCCAGGAGGGATCTGGCAACCTTACTTCCAGCCTCAGTCCTTCAGCTCTCCGGATCCCCAGAGAAGGAAGAAGAATTCGGCGGATTCTCCCCTCCCTTCGCCTCCTGTCTAGGAAACTCAGCTCCATCCCTTTAACCCTGAGAGGCCCGGACTACAAAGGAGTCCCCAAAATTGCTATGAAAAGTGTCGCAAGAAAGGATTCTTTTTTTCTTTTGTGGGATTTTCAGAAAGCGACTCCTTGGTCTGCATGTCGACCTTCCGCAGGTACCTTTTTGAAATAGTAGATATTCCTGGGACTGAGCCCCCTTGAAACTAGCCTCTTGTGGCGCAGAGTGGTAAGGCAGCAGACATGCAGTGTGAAGGTCTGCCCATGAGGCTGGGAGTTCGATCCCAGCAGCCGGCTCAAGGTTGACTCAGCCTTCCATCCTTCCGAGGTCGGTAAAATGAGGACCCAGCTTGCTTGCTGGGGGGTAAACGGTAATGACTGGGGAAGGCACTGGCAAACCACCCCGTATTGAGTCTGCCATGAAAACGCTGGAGGGCGTCACCCCAAGGGTCAGACATGACTCGGTGCTTGCACAGGGGAAACCTTTACCTTTTAAGCCCCCTTGAAGAGCCTGAAGGAAATCTTGGAGGATTCGGAGTCGATCTGCTCCCGACCCCTTGGCTAGAGCTCGCTTCGGTGTGGCTTCATTTCCATCCCTCCCTCCTCTGCCAAGGTGTCGTACCTCTGCAGCGCTGAACAGGTTAAAGGCACAGAGCTCCTTGCTAGAGAGGCCTGCGAAGTGTGTGTAGGTGTTAAAGAGCTGGGGGGGGGGGTTGTCTCTGAATTAAGAAAGAGGACTCAAGATCTACAGCGGAAGGGGGGAAAGCCTTGCAGCCAGATCTGCTTACAAGTAAGTCAGGCTTAGGGCTCCAGCTTTTGAATCCTCTAGATTTTAGTCTAGGGGTCAGGACAGACACCGGCCAGGTTTTCAGGTCCGAAGCGTTTGAGAGTGTTGAGTTGCTTTCCAGAGAGTTTAGCATTGATGGAAGCAGAGAGGGAGTGTTCGAGGTAGGGGTGCCAGCCTCCAGAAGGGATCTGGCATGATACCTCATGTCCCAACTCTAGAGATCAGTTCCCCCGGAGAAAAGGGCTGCTGGCGAGGGTGGACTTTTATGGGATTGTACCCTAATGGAGTCTCTGTTCTTCCCATCCTCCAGGAGGTTCCCAACCTGGATCTGGCAAAATAAATTAACAAAATCCCCTGGCAACCCTAGCGTGGGGACAGATGAAGTGTGCTTTGACTCTCTGAAGCACATACGCACTCCGGAAATCTTGTTGATCTTTAAGCTGCTACTGGACTGAACCCTACTGTTCAACCCCAAATCTGTAGGGCTGTCCTCTTGGAACGCTCTTTTAAACCTTGGAAGAGAAGATTGACAGGACCACCTCTTCAGCTATATCCCCCAAGGAGCACTAAGATCTAAGAATCCCCAGCCCCAAAGAAGTAAAACTGGCCTCAGCCAGACCCAGGGCCTTTTCCGTCCTGGCTCCAACCAGATGGAACACTCCACCAGAGGAGACCAGAGCCCTCCGGGACCTTAAACAGTTCATTGGGGCCTGCAAGACAGAGCTGTTCTGCCAGGCCTGTGGCTGAGGCCAGGAAATTAACACCAAGAAAGCTGGCCTCCCTGTCTACAGTCCAGATAACAAAAATTGCTAACTGTCCAACAAAATCAAGCTCCCTCCATAAGGTTAAGGCCTTTCCTTGCATACCCAGGAAATTGCTGATCGCCACTGTGGGATGGTAGGAGAAAAACATTTTTGTTTCTTTCTGATCTCTTCCTGTTTGTAGCCAAGTGCATAATGGTATCTTTCTACAGTCAGAGGCTACCCATGAGCAGAGAAGGAAGATGGAAGAACAGGATCCACTTCATATGATGGCTGGCAGTAAAGTTGCTTTCTGGGAAAAGGCTATGTCAGAAAACCTGGATCAGGACGCTGGGATCTCGGATGCACACCGCCAGCGCTTCCGGCAGTCCCGCTACCAGGAGGCCGATGGGCCCCGAGAGGTTTGCAGCCGGCTCCACGGACTCTGCAACCGCTGGCTGGAGCCAGAGAGGCACACCAAGCAGCAGATGCTGGACCTGGTGATCCTGGAGCAGTTCCTGGCCCTCCTGCCCCGGGAGATGCAGGGCTGGGTGAGAGGATGTGGGCCGGAGAGCAGCTCCCAGGCGGTGGCCCTGGCCGAAGGCTTCCTCCTGAGCCAGGCGGAGGAGAAGAGGCAGGTGGGCCAGGTGAGGGGGTTTCCTTTGCTCCCTTCAAGCGGTGACCTTATCCTAAGGCTTCCCAGCCAGGTATCTCAACCTCTGGAAGATTCACTAGTCTAGCAAGAAAGCCCAACCCTGATTCTGGCCCCTGAAGTTGAAGTTGGTCTCCTCATCAAAACTGGGGCAGGAAGTCTGGGAGTGGGGCAGGATCCATCCCCTTGGCCTGTTCTCTTCCTTCTTTTACCCATCTCTTTTGCTGCTGTTCCAGATTTGGGGAGCACCTGTGAAGATGGAAGCGAAGCTCTCTGAGACAGAAGCAGTTCTGCCAGAGGAATGGCAGAGGGCGCAGGCCCAGGAGGCCCTGTCCCATGGTAAGGTCTTCTCCTGTTGGGGTAGCCAGCCTGGTGTCATCACAGTTCTCTCAGGGTTCTCTCAGCCCTGCCTACCTCATAGGGGTGTGTGGTGGGGAGAGGAAGGGAAAGGTGTTTGTAAGCCTCTTTGAAACTCTTTCAGGTAGTGAGAAGCGGGGAATACAAAGTGAGCTGTTCTTCCTCATGCCTGGATGGGATTGGGGCTCCCAGGGAAGTGGATGGGTGAGGAGAAAAAGAAAATCCTTCTGCATGCAACACAGACGTGTGGCACACACTCATTTATTTACATGCATTAAGCTGCCTTTCTTCCTTATAGAGTTCCAGTTGGCTTACAATATAAAAAAAACACATAAAATAAAATATAGAGTAAATAAAATCCATAAAAACCCAAAGTTTTAGATCAGTTTAGGACCGCGAGCAAATTAATCAGATGTGCTCCTCAATAAAAGAGTCTTCAGCTGCCTCCCGAAAACTGAAATTAGGGAAGTCAGGAGCACCATCCTGAGGAGGTCCTTCCACTGTCATGGGCCTGACCCTGACAAGGCCCTTCCTGGCACACCCGCCAAAGAAACTTCTTTGATTGATGGGACAGTCATGAAGGCCAGAGGATGTGGTGATGGCCACTCACGTTAAGGGGGATTAGGCAGATTCATGGAGGGGAATTCCATTCTTACATACAATAATTAAAATTTTCATATCGCACCTTCTGTTAGAGGGATTCCAGATGTCTCAAAAATGGTAGTCAGATTTGGGCACGTATCGCCCAAGGTGAACAAATGGAACCTCCACATTCTGGGGCAGCCTACCTCTGAGAACCAGGGGCCCATGGCAGTGGAGACATTTGGCTTCTGTGTCCCTCCATTGTGGAGAACAAGATGCAGGTCCGGGAATATCATGCGGCAGCCTGGCACCACTAAGAGCGTTGAGGATGGGCCACGGGGTAGACATGATCTCATGCTGATGACTCACCTGGCCACAAACCCAGGTGAGATGTTGGCAGATGCTCTGGAAACCTCTTGATATGACCAAAGAGCAGGGGTGGCCAAGCTGTGTGTGCTGGCAAGGGGCTCATGGTAATTGTAGTGCATGGACATCTGGAGGGCCAGTTTGGCCACACCCCTGCCATAGAGCTCCCTGATGTATGAAAGTGACATCTGGGTTTTTGGCAGGACGTAACAGCAGCATGTCATGCGATATCATCCCCCCCCCCACACACACACACTTTTCCCCAGGCAGCTCAGAATCAAGGTGTGTCTGGAGTTCTGGAGTTCACAGGACACTTTTTGAGCCTCAAAGAAGTCTGAAACACGCCAGCAAGGTCCATAATCCTCCCCTGAGGCTCTTGGCTACTTGGTGCTTCTCTTCCTCCTCTCGCAGCATTTATTTAAAAGTGTTTAAAAATGTTGTTGCATGTACATCAGGCACAGTTCCACAGCCCTGGGAAGGATTGAAGCCAGCCAGCCAAAAAAATCCAAGAAGTCTAGGCTAACATTCTGCCTCCTTTGTCTCCCTCACAGGCAGCGGAGGGACGCTGTCAAGCCCTGGTCTCTTCAGAGGTGTGGAAATGACTCCTGCACCTCCTGTCCAGGTAGGGGAGAGGAGTGCAGGTCAGTGTGTGTCACCTGTTCTTTCTCAGAGAAGCCTCTGCGTGACAGAGGCTCTGAATGCCACGCCCTTTGCCCCTGTCCATGGACTACAATTCTCATGAGTCCCTGCTAGCATCACGCTGGCAGGGACTCATGGGAATTGTAGTCCATGGGGATCTGGTGAGCTACCGTGTAGCCACCCCTTTTCTACATCCTGCCCCCTTCCAGAATGCCCCCTTCCAAAGTACAATCTTCCTTCTTGAGAAGGAAATCTGTCTTTTCCCCCCAGTTTATGTTTTCCTTTGAGGACGTGGCCGTGTATTTAACCGAGGCAGAGTGGGCTCTGCTGGACCCGGGCCAAAGAGCGCTCTACGGGGAAGTCATGCTGGAGAACTACGGGAATGTGGCCTCTCTAGGTAAGGATCCCTTTGCTTACCTTTCATAGATGCCGAAGGTATGAATGGCTGCCATTGATAGGATACCTGAAACAAAACGTTGAGAGGGAATTTATTGTTTTGAGACCTGCTCCTGGGAATTGCCTTCACTGGAGGCCTCTGGGTCAGGGGTGGCCAGACTGTGGCTCTCCAGATGTCCATGGACTACAATAGGTTTGTGCACCGGGGGGGGGGGGGGGGCTGATCTGGCCTGATTTGTCTTCAGCACCCATTAAAGGCAATGGTGCCATTGACTTTAATGGGAATTCCAGCGCTTCCGCCTTTCCCGGGGCCGGGGTGGGGGTGGGGGTTTTAGTTACAGCCTCCAGAGTTTCAGGGTAGCTCCAGGACGCTCTCCTCTCACCCCCCTCTGAGTTTCACAGTGATTGGACCACAAGGTCCACTTCCAGGGGTTCTGAAAGAGCTTGCCCCTATCTGCGCCATCCTGTCCAATCGGACAGCCTCTACTGGATAGAATGGAGAGGTCACAACACCATCACTGTTCGAACCTGGATGTTATTCGTTTCTGGCCCACGTTTGAGTAAAGCAATACAGAGACAGGCTTTTCATACAGCGAATTTCCTTCTGGCAATGAGCCGTCTCTGAAGCGCTGTGGTCATTTCAAACCATGCCGCTTTCCCATCCGCTGTTGCCTTTTTTCGCTGCACAAACTTCTTTAGCCTTGTTGGGGTTTTTTATGATCTGAGTGTTATAGCGATACAC